>NC_136057.1:1821706335-1822372176 GCF_964261635.1 Lissotriton helveticus
AGGAAAGCATGTTGTGTCTGCATGGGGTGACCCACTTGTGGGACACCCCCGCGCCGCACGGCCACCAGCTGCTGCGTGTGCCCCTTGCCGCCCTCTGCCTGACTGCCTGCCTCGTTGCCGGTTGCCGGCTGACTCCGCTCTGGTTGTTTTTGCCGTTGTTTTGCTGTAAATTGTGCCTGTTTTGTATTTCTCTTCGTGTCTGTGTGTTAGCTGTTTTTGCCTCTGTTTTTACGGTAAATTGTGCCTGTTCAGTATTGTTTCCCCGTGCCCGTGTTTTGGTCTCCTACCTCGCCGCCCCCCGCTCTCCCTTCCCGCCACCGCCGCTTTTCCCCGCCCCTTTTTTGTATTCTGTACCCTCCCCGCTCCCGCCTCCCAGCTGCTCCGCCCACCCGCGCACTTCGCCTTAAATGGCGTCCGTGCGAACGCGCAGCGGGCACGCGCAGCGGGCGCGCCGATTGTGCGCCGAAGGCGCGCCAAAGGTAAGCCCGTCTGCGCCCGTCCGCGCCTGGACCGCGCCCAGCGCCAGGACCCCTGGCCCACGAGGATCCCGACCGACACGCAAGACGTACTCCGCCGCCACCCTCACCGCTATCAACACCGGCCGACTCCCAGAATGCCATCAAGCCGCTCCAAGACGGACCCACGGACCTTTCAGCTGCCACGCCTGCAAATTCACCTGCATCCGGACTAGACCCGCACCAGCACCCGCCAAGTCGAACACCAGCAGCACCCACCTCAAGTGCATTCTGCTCAACACCCGCTCCGTCCACAGACACGCCGTAGAACTCTGGAACCTCCTCGACACCACCGCCCCAGACGTTGCCTTCCTCACGGAGACCTGGATGAACGCCTCTTCAGCTCCCGACATCGCCATCGCTATCCCAGAGGGCTACAAGATCGTCCGGAGGGACCGAAACACCAACCAGATGGGAGGAGGCATCGCCATCATCCACAGGAGCACCATCCGTCTCACGACCAGCACCGACAACACCCTGACCAGCGCCGAACACCTGCACTTCCAGATCCACATCAACCCGAACACCACCCTCAGAGGCACCCTGATTTACCGACCCCCTGGACCACGCACGCAATTCAGCGAGGACATCGCCGACTTCATCAGCCCGCATGCCCTCCCCTCCGCTGACTACATCCTCCTGGGAGACCTCAACTTCCACCTGGAGAACAACAACGACCGCAACACCAGCACCCTGCTCGACAACCTCGCCAACCTGGGACTCAAGCAACTGGTGTCCACCCCCACCCACCTCGCCGGACACACACTCGACGCCGTCTTCTCATCCAGCACAGACATCGACTTCAGCCACGCCACTGAGCTTCAATGGACGGACCACAGCTGCGTCCACTTCACCTTCAAGAGAACGACAACCCACCAACACCAGCAACAGGCCGCCCGCAGAAGCTGGAACAAGATCACAGCAGACCAGCTCGCCACCTCCCTGAACCAGCACCCCCCTGCCAGCTCAGCGAACCCCAGCCAGGCCGCCGACAACCTCACGAAGTGGATCAGCAACTGCGCGGACGAACTCGCCCCACTGAGGACCCCGCCTCGCAGACCCGGCAGCAAGAAGGCCCCATGGTTCACCGACGAACTCAAGAGCTCCAAGAAGAACTGCCGAGCCCTCGAGAAAGTCTGGAAAAGGGAACCGACACCGGACAACAGGACCCCCTACAAACTTGCCACCCGGAAACACCACCAGCTGATCCGCGCCGCCAAGAAAACAGCATTCAAGGACCGGTTGGACAACAACGCACACAACTGCAAGGAACTCTTCAACATCGTGAAAGAGCTTTCCAACCCCAGCGCAGGAAACAACGACATCACCCCATCGCAAGACCTCTGCAACTCCCTCGCTTCATACTTCCACAACAAGATCACGGACATACACAGCAGCTTCAACAACCAACCAACGCACACCATGACCGAACAACCACCCCCCACCACCACCCTCCACGCCTGGACCCCGATCAGCACCGAAGACACCATCCGCACGATGAACACCATCCACTCCGGATCACCGACCGACCCCTGTCCTCACCACGTCTTCAACAAGGCCGACACTGTCATCGCACCTCACCTGCGTGACATCATCAACACCTCCTTCGACACCGCCACCTTCCCTGAGAGCTGGAAACACGCCGAACTCAGCGCTCTACTCAAGAAACCAACAGCGGACCCCACCGACCTCAAGAACTACCGCCCCATCTCGCTCCTCCCGTTTCCAGCCAAAGTCATCGAGAAGACCGTCAACAAGCAGATGGCCGCCTTCCTCGAGACGAACGGATCCCTCGACCCCTCACAGTCCGGCTTCCGAGCCAACCACAGCACCGAGACCGCCCTCATCGCCGCCACCGATGACATCCGAGCCCTGATGGACAATGGAGAAACAGCGGCCCTCATCCTCCTAGACCTCTCCGCGGCATTCGACACGGTCTGCCACCGCACCCTAGTACGGCGCCTCAGCAACACCGGAATCCAGGACAAGGCGCTGGAATGGATCATCTCCTTCCTCGACGGAAGAACACAGAGAGTCCGCCTACCACCGTACAAGTCAGAGGCCTCCGAAGTCATCTGCGGCGTCCCCCAAGGATCATCTCTGAGCCCCACCCTCTTCAACGTCTACATGAGCCCCCTCGCGGCCATCGTACGCAAACACAACCTCAGCATAATCTCCTACGCCGACGACACCCAGCTGATCCTCTCCCTGACCAACAACCCCGCCGCCGCCAGAGCCAACCTGCACGAAGGGATGAAAGAGGTAGCCGAGTGGATGACGACCAGCCGCCTGAAACTGAACTCGGACAAGACGGAGGTCCTCATCCTGGGCTCCTCACCCTCCGCCTGGGACGACTCCTGGTGGCCTCCCGCCCTGGGCACCGCTCCCAAACCGACAGACCATGCACGCAACCTGGGCTTCATCCTGGACTCCTCCCTCTCCATGACCAGGCAAGTCAACAACGTCTCCTCGGCGTGCTTCAACATCCTACGCATGCTACGGAAGATCTTCTGGTGGATCCCCACCGAGACCAGGAAGACCGTCACCCAGGCCCTCGTCACCAGCCGACTGGACTACGGCAACGCCCTCTACGCCGGTACCACCACCAAGCTCCAGAAGAGACTCCAGCGGATCCAGAACGCCTCGGCCAGACTCATCCTCGACATCCCACGAACCAGCCACATCTCCGGACATCTGAGAGACCTTCACTGGCTCCCCGTCAACAAAAGAATCACCTTCCGCCTCCTCACCCACGCACACAAAGCCCTACACGACCAAGGCCCGAGCTACCTCAACAGCCGAGTCAACTTCTACGCTCCCAAACGCCACCTCCGTTCAGCCAACCACGCCCTCGCCGCCGTCCCCCGCATCCGAAGAGCGACTACAGGAGGAAGGTCCTTCTCCTACCTGGCCGCCAAGACCTGGAACTCCCTCCCGACCGACCTGCGCCTGACCCAAGACCACCTCTCCTTCAGGAAGAAGCTGAAGACCTGGCTGTTCGAGCAGTAGCGGCACCCCCCCCCCCCCCAGCGCCTTGAGACCCTACGGGTATGTAGCGCGCTTTATAAGTGTCAATGATTGATTGAGTAGGAGACATTCATTAAAGAAAATAGCGCTTACAGACTAAATATTACATACCCTGTAACAATAGAAATAAAAGTGCCAGTCCTCTTGGGAGGTTACAAATGAAGACAAGGTTGTACTAAGGAGGGATTAACAAGCCTATTATCGAGTTAGAAGCTAGCTTTTACAAAGGACAATGACAGAAGCCAATAAAAAATATGGGCGGAGAGTGGGTGGAGCTTCACGTCAATACTCGAATAAAGCATGCCTCGAAGAGCAGCACATGCGCCCTCCAGGCACATAGTTTAATGTGAAGTTGTGTAAAGTAGGAATCACAGTCAATGGGGGCCAGCAAATTAGCACATATCCTGAAACAGGAGAAACATCAGCAGCAAAGCAAATGATCACATATTAAAACACACCAGTGTTTCAGAGGTAATAGTGAATAATTCTTGTGAGACTAATCATCATTCGTAATGAATACTTTCATAGATGATTTTGAAGATGGAGCCAGGGCATTTCATCACAATCGATGTGCACTGCTATCTGGGGTCACTTTCTTTTCATGTTTTTTGTTGCCAGTCATTGCATTTCCTCAAACAAGCTCCAATCCCTTTTTTCAAGGCTTCCGAATACCATGAACTGCCAGCAGTATGTGGACAGACGTATAGGGCAGGTTACAGGACCAGGAGAAAGTTCAATACCAGAGCAGGGTGAACAAAGTTTCAGTGTACCTGTGCAAAGTAGGAGCTTCAGTAGCAGTCCATTATGGAGAAAGTCACTCAGTCTCAGATCAGCTCCCATATCTCATGGTTCTCACGAAAATGAAATGCTTGTGTAATTTAGGGACTGATTTATTTCTACCAGCCTATCAGGTGGGCACAAATGTGTAATTATGTGCTTCCTAAACAAACACACTTCTGTTTTAATTTATTTTTTTAATAGAATATTAGATGGAAACTCATTTTGAGAACAAAAGAGATCCAGTTGGTAGAGTGAGGAGCAATAATAATATTCTAGAAGATAGATGAAATTCCCAAGTTTTTTATCTTTAACCTGAGAGAGGAATGATTAACCATACCAGAAGCACTAGTGAAGGCATTAATATATGCCTAAAGGGGATAATCTTCCTCTAAACAATTGCTCACAAATTAATTTAAGAACTAAGGGAGTAATTAGGATGGCAGGCGGACTTGAGTCTGCCCGCCATCCTAGCAGTAACAGGACCGCCTGTAAGGTGGCGGTCCCGTACTCCAAATCAGGATGCGACTGCCAAAGTGGTGGCCGCATCCAGCTATTTAACATTGCGGATGGTGCTACTGGCTGCAGCACCGCCGCGGTGTTGAAAAAAACATGTTGTGCATTTCCATGCACAATGTGGCAGGCACCACTCGGTGCCTGCCACCTTGTGCATGGAAATGTAGGGGGGTACCCCATGGTACCCTCCCAGTGCAGCAACACCTCCCCTCAACAAGGGGTGCCCACAACAGGCCCCCAAACCCAATCCCCACTGGCCTTTCCATGGCGGCATTGCCGCCATGGAAAGGCACCTGGCCACACATATCCTTATATGGCGGACAGTGCCTGCTAGAGGCTGCCACCATATTAGTGGCACTGCTCCACCTGCCAGGCAATCGGCGCGATTTCCACCTGCAGAAAAGCGGCAGACAGACTTTGCGTCCGCCTCTATACCCACTGCCATCCTAATATGGACGTTGGTAAATCTCAATGTGATAGCAGAAGGATCGCCACCGCCGGCCCAGTGGTGGCGATTGTTCCGCCATCGTAATGAGCCCCTAAGGCATTATTAGTTGTGAAAGCAGATAACACAAACATCCATTTTCTCAGCCGGAATCAAGCATGAACTACATGACCCAATGTTCGAATCTGATGAAATGATCCTTGCAAACATTTCCCTGAAAGATCCAAAAGAGCAAGTGGACTTCAATTCCTCGGTACTGTCCAACTTACATTTTATACTTGGGTAAACTCAAACTATAACAACATGATAGTGATATTTGTCTAGCATCAATGCAACATAGGTAAAATTGATCTAAAATATGTTTGATGATTGTAGTGCTGCTCTAATCACTGAAATGGAGAGCCTATCAGACCCTTGGGGTGCGGAATTGTAGCTTTTCAATAAGGTTTTCCATTGAGATAAACGCTGCAAAACTATGTATGGATAATTGTACCACATCCGTATTGGAGGGTCCCAGGGCTGGCAGGGGACAATGGGGCCCATTTGTAACTACTAGAGTCTTTCACCACTGTTGTCCTGTGACGGTAGACTCCAAACTAGAAACGAAGTACCCCTTTTTTAGTGCTTGACTTTCTGGGTAGCCAGGTATAGCATCCTAAGGTTTAATCTTACTGATGCCAGAGGTCTGCCTGCTCCCCTTTTTGCCTGTGAGAAGGGTATGCCCAGGCTTGTCAGTAAAGTGACCACTAACCAAACTATGCAGATTATTCTCTATCTAACTTCCTCTGCTAGGAGAAGGCTAATCTCATTTAAATTGGACTTTTAGCTGGGGAAGGCTTTGACTGACCTCCTGACCAGAAGATAACTGGCCTCAGGTACACTGAAGGGTAGTTTAAAGCCCGAAACCCGTTGAGGGCTGGCTGAGGAAAATGTTGCAAAAATCAGAGTATGGGAAGGAGTGCAAATATGACCAAATGAATATAATATTTGCACTCTGGACATTTTTAAATATAAGGAAAGGGAATTTAAACATCTGTGTTGTGACAAGCAAAATTATTAATTGGTGCACCTTTTACCCAAAGTATGAATACAGAAAAGCATCAGAAATGCATAGTAAAGTATATTCCAATAAGTTATGAACCAAGACGAATTGGCTATCCAAGGATTGTATCCTCCCAGGCAGGGATAACCACATAATCAAATAAAGAATCTTGACATGAGACTACCTTACCAAGTCTTTTGAGGTTTGGAAATATTCCCTAGAAAGCTGTGTGCATTTCTCAATAAGATGGAGATGCAAAATCACCCATCATCTAGGTGGCATATTACATCATCAGGTTACTCTGCATCCATGCCACATTTGTGGTGGATCAGATGTGCTCCAAGATATTAGGAGCTCTGGATGGAGGTATTTTTGGTAGACCTCTTTCAAATAATGTTGGGATTCAAAAAATTGAAACATTAAATTGCCTGTAGATAACAATTGTATTGTAGGGAATCTATGGAAATATTTAAAGAAAAGTAAGTAGGGATGATGAGGATAATTAGCGGTCATCCATCCCACTGGCCAACATGTTTCAGGTGTACACCCTGGTCTCATATGAGGTCTACAGCTTTCTTCAGGGTTTGGATCCCTGAATATACTATAGTCTGTCTAAGCGCATTGGTTGTGTTGGTAATGGTGAGGGTGCCCCTTCACTCTCATACCCGTGCACATAAACTCATGCAAAATTATATTATACTTGTATCTTAGCCCATATCCCTGTATTATAGGAACCTATAACAATATGCCTCAAGAGAGATGTGAGACACACCTGTAGAAAATTAGAACAATCATTACAACAGTTTCAACTTGCACTTGATTGGTGTGAATATGTGTGTTCTAAAACACTCATACCCTCTCCTATCCAAACAGATGTGATTTAAATATATTCCCATTAATAATGACACACTGATACATTTTTTAAAACATAATGCTCCTTTCTTCTAGGTTTAGAGATGGGTCCCATGGGATATCACACACAAGAACATCTTAAGGGTGAACTGATCGGCAAGGCTTGTTGACTCAGTCACAAGTGCAAATTTTGTCATAATTTTTAACAAGAAAAATAGACTTACACTTTCAAGAGAGTGCCTACTGGTGTTGTATTTTTCTTGATTATGCATCTCAACTCTCCATACCAGTATTAAATGTGCGGTATCATGCACGTCCTCTGTGTCTGAGCTAGATCAATTGTGCTGCTTCATGTGACATCGGACATGCAATGTGATTACATCACATGGGGGTCTTGTGACACTAGGTGTGTCTCTATGGAAACTCACCACAACCTCTTATATCAGAACTATTGTAGTCACATTTAAAAATGTTAAAATTAAAGTTAAGTGGTTTTAGTCATGTACGAATATTAACGTCAATATGTCACGTGGAAATCATGTGATGCTGGACATGTCTCCAAGGAAACCCATCATATTGTGCTGTGTCAGCATTTATGTAGTAATGTGTTGTGTAGCCATGTATAGCTATTGACATTGATTGTGTCTCTTAGACTGGACATGTTAAATGCATATGTTAGATGTATATGTGCTTGTGAGTTCTACAGTACATGAAGTACACAGTACTCTGCAGTGCGTATGTGCTGTATGCATGCACTGGGTGTATGTGTACCTGCAGATGGTAAAATACATGGAGAGCCCTGGATTTTGATTTTGGGAGACCCAGGCCAGTACGGTGAAATATGGAAGGCAGGTAGAGAGATTTCCCCACAGAGAGTTATGCATTGCTGCCTTCCTGTAAGCTGGGTGGGACGCACAGTGTAGAGGTAAGGAGCAGACCTCCCCTGTAAACTTTTAAAGGCGGCTCTTTGAGTCACTGAAAGTTCATAAGGAACGGGCCTTGGTACGTGTCAGGGAGATGGGTCTGTAAGACAATCATAAAGGGCTGGGCTGGGAACCCTTAGCTACACTTTTGAGACACTTGTCATCCAGGTGTGAACTCTAGTCACTCTCATGGTCTGTGTTGTGGGACTGTCTGCTGTGGAGACACTCCGGTTGTGAAAGGAAGCTTTTCAAGAGGAAGAGGAAACAGAGAAGTAGATACTTCAAAAGAAGCAGAACGTCAACATAAAAATTCAAAGACTCTAACCCAAAACAAATTTGGTGTCAGGAAATAGAACTATAAGAAAGGGAGTTTGAGACCCCCAGATTTGGCATCTGCCAAGCAGCCAGATGGGCTGTGTGAGGAGGAGAAGCTCTGCAAGACTTCTGCCTGTGATCAGGACTGGGGGCAAAGGGCTGCTACTCCCTGCTGGATGAGGTGACTTCACCCAGAGAATCCAAGAACACCTTGGAGCCTGGAGCACCACCGCCTACCTACTTGCCAAACCAGTGTGTCCTGTGAGGAGGAGGAGAGCGTTGGATGGAACAAGGTCCAATGGGCATCCCTGTCAAGTGAACTCCCTGAGCAAGGTGTAAGGAAATGATTGTTGCACCAATTGGTCATTGCCCATGTGCAGGGCTGAGTTGCCAACCCCTGTATGCCAGGAAGGTAGTTGTGAAGATAGCTGTGGAAGAGATTGCTGTGTGGTAAGTCCTGAAGCCTTGCACAGTAATGCTGCAGTGACCCCATGTGTGGGGGGACTGCCGTGGTAATGACTACTGTGCAATATGGGACGAAGCCTGCGTGGTAACGTTGCAGCAACCTTGTAAGCCAGGACATGCGCCGTAATAATGACTTCCATGCAGTAAGGGCCAAAGACTTGTCTCCCGTATTCTAGGAGGGCTGCCGGATATACTTGTGCCATGCTTTTCGGGTTGGAGCCCATAGGATGCAAATGGTAGTGACCCATAAATCTCTAGGAGAAATGGGGACTGCAACTGGTCTGACACTATTGAGAAAGTGAGGATGTGGTAAGAGCATCATCATCAAGTTTAGAATCTTTTACCTTGAATTTTAGAGTCAGAGATGACTTCTGGGACATGGACTGCTACTACGGCATTCCCTGGATGTTGCCAATATTGAATGAGGAATAACCACTATTGCTAACGCGAGGAGGGAATGGGACCGGGATTTGCTACTGAAACACTAGAGCTCCAACCTCAAGGGGAATTGTGTTATTGTTTGCGAATGACATATTTTTCCTTTGTGTGAAAAGCAGTAGAAATAAAATACTTATTTTTTTCATAAAAGTGAGGATTTGACTAGACATCAATTTATTGCTGCTGCTGTGCGCATTTTGAGTTGTGAGCCTATATTCACTAATCTGTATCCACATCTCCCCCCTGAGGGAGCCTTGGACTGCTCAACCACGTTTACCACTGAGAGTCAAGTGCAGAAAGGATTCTTGGCCCAGTTGCTTAGAACTTGTAGTAGGCCGGACCCCAGGATATCAGGAGTAATCGGCCTCAACCTCCATGGTGAGGTCCAGTAGCCCCGAGTGCCCCGTAGCACTCTGACCGGGGTTCCGACAGCGATTAATTTAAAGATCGCCATAGAATGAAATAATTCTATTTACAGTCATGTGCAGGTATAAATTGTTTGAAAACATTTGTAATTCTTTTCAGAAATAGTTGCTTCTTTCCACTGCTGGTTATGGTACAGCGAAAGTCTTAACTAGACATGTGGTATTGTACCCTAATATAAAACCCTGTGTTCATCAATGCTTGAAAGAACACAGTACTGTAGACACTGTGTTGGAAAGATATATGAGAACATATATATTAGAGATTATGAGGCACCCACTTTTGTCCAAGGTATATCACAATTTAACCAATTAATATGTGTTTTGAGATGGTATGCCCATCCCTCTTCCTTAATAAGGAGCAAATGTTGGGTATTGGTGGGAATGCAATTGATGACAATATTTTTTATGATATCCCATTTCAGATCATTTTCACTGTGCTGTAACTCTCGGGCCTTCATCCTTGTGTTGTTGCTGTGGCATCTAATGCTACTCCCATGTTCCCCAAAAAAGACATGTATCTTTCTAGATGTAATCCCAGTAAAGCAAACCCCACAGGGTCATGTGATCATGTAGATCATATTCTCAGTGTTACAGTTCATATGTAATTTAATTTGCTAGGTGTTGTCTAATTCCAGATTGATCATATTGGTAACCACGTCGAAAGGACAGACACTGTGTCTGCCAAGTGGATAGTGACTGATCACCCGTGAAAAGCCCCATAATGTAGTAGTAGACTTGGTCTTGCTCTGTATAGGCAATCTGCCATGGGGCAATACGTCTCTTGGGTTTTTCCTACATCTGAGCTAAAGACAGGGGAGGTTGCCAACCTTTACCACTTGAAACAGGAATTTTCCAATGTTTTGTAATAATTTGCTTGACATCATTGTAAAGATTTTAGAAAGTCCTGACAGGTCACTTTGTTTTTGTTTGAAGGTATATGCCAGATCTCAAGAAGGGCATTGATGTTGCTACTGTGTGCTCTCTTTTTGGCCAATTTTATGATGTTATGGGGGTTATTCATGTGCAGTCAATTTACTCAGAGGCCTGTTTGTCAAACCTGGAGTGTTTGAGCAATTCTTTCTTGTTCTTGTGAAGTGTGAGAACACTAGATTCTTCCTAAGTTCTCCTGGACGGTGACTATCACAACTAAAGAGGCCATTCCTATCTATATGTTTATGATATACTTCTGTGGCTAAATCACCATTGGTGGCCTTTATTGCTGCCTACTGGGAAGTTGTGCTCTGCCTGTGGAAGAATTTTAGCTCTTCTGAAAAGTGCAGGCATACCCGCTTTTTAAAACAAGTAGTGTAGGTACCTGGAATCTATAAGTTCCTGCCTCTATAAAGCAGTGGATGGAAGAACTTTCTGCCTGGAAGAACTTTATGGCATTCTTCCTGGGTATACATACATGCATATATCTCTGAGAGCTTAGAGCACTGAATATCTAAGTGTGCATATGTGCATGTTTTCTAGAAAATCCTCAGCGATTCAGAATTGTTTTTAGCCAGTAGCTATTTGCTTGTTCAAGTTGGAGACCGTTTAAATTCAAACAATGTATGTGTGCATGCATGCATGCTTCATACTGAAATAGCAATCAGCTTTTGGCTAAAATCATTTTTAAAAACATTTTAAGCATATCTTTATCAGTTTTTTTGCTCCACACATCAAATACAGTGGGAAGGCAATATAGTAGACTTCAGGTAATATTGGTACATGATGAATTTGTTATCCTTGCGGTTACAACCGTCTATATGATGTCCACAGTCATCAGTGAGGAGACGGTGACTGGAGTTGGGGGACCTGACACTACTCAACATGACAAGATACAACAGCAACAGGGTGAGTAACGATGACAGACTGGGGAGACGGGGGAGATGGGCACAATGGCACACATGCACAAATAAGTAGAGCACATCTGTGGGCAAACCATGCCCCAGACCCCAAACACCCACCAAGAGACAAATGTACCCAAGTATGACACATCTCAGTACTGTATCAGCACAGAAGGCAAAGGCACACCACAGGAAAGGGATAAGGGGCAGCAAAACAGAGCAGCAGGGGCCACCCCCGAAATGCAGCACACAAACATAACATGCAGAGCACAGTAACACTGACAACAATGTGGCACAAACCACAACACGTCTACAACAGAACACAGGACACAACTGGTGCTGACTGGGTGTAGAAACTGGAGCACAAGTGGTATTGCAGGGAAATGTGAGACGACAATGTACAAGTACGAAAACACACACGTCTGTTGTCGAAATGTCCACCGTCCCCCATCAAATAGGCAGCTCCTCCCAAACAGCCACGATGTACACAGTCGTGCAGTCTGTATGTAAAAATGTACAATGCGACAACACACATGTGAACACATTGTTAAACTGCATCTCCCCTTCACATTGCAGAGGGACAATCAACACCTCCTGCAGAGCAGCCTCACCCTCTCTTCTCTGATGACAAAGAGGACCACCACAGCTTCGACTCCGACGCCCTACAAGAATTAATTGACAGCCTCCACAGCCCACCTTCAGGAGCAGGGCAGCCAAGCTGCAACAAGGAGACCCCACCCCCTACACAGATCACACAGCAGGCAGCACCCACCACCACAGCTGCCTCCCAGGAGCCCCACGAAGAACACATGGCCTTCCAATGCTGTGTCTTGGGATGCCAGGAGCAGCTGGCTGGACAGGTGCGGGTGGGCTTCGACAGCATTGCAGACAAACTAGATGCCATACGTGGCTGTCAAAGTCCCATCAGGGACCACTCACAGTCCCTAACGAACACCCACAGTCCGCTCCATGCTCTCCAACGAACCATGGCCGACTTTCCCAAAGTCCTGACTCAGGGACAAGAACGACTGACTACTCAGAGTGGCTCCAACGAGCTCGCCCGTGAGGTGGGAAACATGCGGAGGATCATGGAGAGCATGGAGCAGGCCCTTGCGGAAAGAGCGGCTACCCATGGCTGCAAACCAGCGAGTGTTAGCTGGGTTCCTCAATGACCTCAAAACCATCCTCATGGCATTTCTGCTACAAGGCCTGGCGCTGATGCATGCTGCTGCTACCACTGCATCCACATCTCTGCCCCCTGAAGTGTCAGTGCCACACAGTGCAGCAGACATTCCGTCTCCAGCCCCTGAGGTGTCACTGCCACACAATGCTGGATAAAGGCCGTCACCACCCACACGTGAGGCACATGGTACAGCAGAGGACAAAGAGGCGGATGACAGCGCCATCGTGGTAAGAAGGATGCAGTAGCATGCATCCCCGCCATAGGGCCTGTTTCTTCTTGGTTCTGCCCTCTGCATCATCACCTTCCACTGTCCCCTGATGCACTCTGCGACAATCACCTTGGACCTCGCAATGGACTACCATATACTGTTTGACCGTCAATGACACAGCAAACAGACTGCGGACTGAACTCTTCCTCGTCCTTTGGACTTGTCATTCCATGAAGGACTCTGGCTGGCCCTCCACGGGCCAACATCGTCATGTGGGGTTTGCATGGCCCTGTATTGTTCCAGATGCAACATTCCACTGAATGTGCATTAAACATTCAACATTGCCAAATGTTGTCCGGGTGGTGCCGATGCAACAACGGGGACACATGCCTTGTCCAGCCCCATAAGGAACCACGCACAGAGCCCCGGGGTCATTGTTCATACCCTTACGCTGGACGGGCATACGCCAGGCCAGCCCACTATGCTTACCCTCACAGGGGGGGGGACAACGCTACGTGTGCCAGGTCTCCTCTGTAGTGATCTGCTGTTCACAGGTCTAGTTGTCAGCATCTATTCAATAAGGAGCACAGAGGGAAAAGAAACTCCGGGTCGCCCTCCACTCGAAAATCATAAACACACAAAAACCCGGTCTCTGAGGCAAGCCTTATTACATATAAAACGTATGCATCTAGCTGCAGTTTTCTGCTTTACAATTGCGCCCCTTCTTTATTTCATGTGAGGTCGTTTGCAACACGTTTTTTTGCCTTTTAATAAAAAAAAACTTTTTCAACAAAACAGTCTACGAGAAAACAGGTGATGACTGAAATATTGTTTACACACTTCTCGATACATTCAGAACAAAGAATGCTTTTCTGAATAAGCAGAAAAACATGTAAAGCACCAATTACTATGGAAAAGGAGGAGACGATACGCTCCGTGAGGCCCCAGTTGAATGACACAAGGACTGAAGGGTCAATCAGATAGGAGGACTCACATGAGGAGCTTGTCCACTACATTTCCACCTCAAAAGCTGATATGAGAGACAGAAGCTGATTGAGGTCTACTTGAATGGTGTGTCCAACACTGGTGCTCTGACGAAGTGTCTGGCCCTGAAGAATTTGCCAAAAATTTTGTGGCAAAGAAACATGTTGGCATCTGGTATTGGTATGCATGGATAGCAACTTCCCTGTTTTTAATTTGGCAGGTCACACTTAGTGAATAATAAAGTGATTGCGACAAAAGTGTGTCAGCAAACTATAATCACTTTTTTGTCACAACGTGGAGTGTGATCATCTGTCACTTCACTGCACCCACACATTTTATTGCTTTATTTCTTTGTTTGGACACTTTTCCTTCGGGACAAAATGACCACCGATGATGATAAAAGTGGGCTTATCTGGTGAGTACTTACCAGTTACCCCGTTGGTGGTGCGCCCGTGGGGGGTCATTTTGTCCTCTGCAAATTTTTTTGGTGCTTTACATGTTTTTCTGCTTATTCAGAAAAACATTCTTTGTTCAGAATGTATCGAGAATTGTGTAAACAATATTTCAGTCATCACCTGTTTTCTCGTAGACTGTTTTGTTGAAAAAGTTTTTTTTATTAAAAGGCAAAAAAACGTGTTGCAAACGACCTCACATGAAATAAAGAAGGGGCGCAATTGTAAAGCAGAAAACTGCAGCTAGATGCATATGTTTTATATGTAATAAGGCTTGCCTCAGAGACCGGGTTTTTGTGTGTTTATACTAGTTGTCAGCATGCCAGAGCCACTCCCTCATGGCTGGTTTACACCCACACCACACCCATCCAGCACACGTGTCACAGGACATGTGACCCTGCCAATAAAAAGGGCCGTGCGCATGTGCACAATGCCATTTCCAACCTCTCTCAAGGTGTATCGGTGTAGTGTGCATGCAGGCATGGGGGCCCAGGGGCCTGCAACATAACATACCGCAGGCCTGGAGGTGACATGATGGCGTCCGCACAATGATACCCAATAATTGAGGGTCCATGACTAGCGGGGCACAGACTTGGTGGCACCGGATACACTGCGGCCGGCACAAACACACCACCATAGGACAGTGACTTTCGGTGCAATGAGATAGGGGTACCATAAGTGCTGAGCACATATGCAGCCTGCTATGATGCCCTGTCCCGGTGGTCAAGACGGCTCAGGTTTTGTGTGCCCTGCTGGACTGCAGTGTAGGCCTGAGCCAGGGGCAACGCTGGCCTACTGCCATGTGGCGTCGCCTCCTGGTTCACAGAGTTAGTGACACCCATGAGGCTGAGCGGGTATGCCGACTGCGATGAAGCGGGGTGCACTGGTATGTCCTCTTCCATGGAGAAATCAAGATCCAGCACCAAATGTGAGACCTGAGGGGCCGCGGAGCGGAGCTCCATGATGTGGAGGGTGACATATCCGTGGGCCCTGGGTTCGGGGCTTGCACCAGCACGTGGTGGGCCATCATTCCTACACACCGGTGGCAGAAAGTGAACAGTGAGGCCTGGGTACGCAGGAGCTGGGGTGCAGCTGCCTGGGTGTGCAGGGGCTGGGGTGCATCTGCCTGGGTGCGCAGGGGTGGACAGGCGATGATGTTGTGTGCAATTGTATGTACTCTGCCATTCAGGTATCTGGACTCTGTTTCAGATGACAGGTCTGTGTCAGATGTGTAGGACCTGGTGAACTGCACTACATACCGGCACGTGCTTGGAGACACACCAGTGGCAGCAGGTGAGCAGTGTGGCCTGGGTGTGCAGTGTCGGCACTCTCTCTCCCTGTCCCTCTCTTTGTTTCTCGGTGTCTCTCTCCCCCTCTCTGACTGTCTATCTTTCTCTCCCCCTCTCTGTAAGTCTATCTCTCTCTCCCTCTCTCTGTCGGTCTATCTCTCTCTCACCCTAGCTGTCCATCTATATCTCTCTCTCCCTCCCTCTCTCTCTCCTTCTCTCTCTCTCTCTCCCTTGATGTGTTCAGGACACACCTTCTCATCATGGTATTTGTCTTGCAGGCTGTGACCTACGGAGTCTCCCGAGGGGTGCCGCCATACGTCTTCATTTCTGTTCTGGGTTTCTTTTAATACATTTTCATTTGTTGCTTGGTAGGTGAATGTGTGTTGCTCCTTTTTGTGACGACACATGCATGTCACCAGATGTGATTGTGCGACATCAGGTGGATTATTTGGTACATGATTCCGTGTGGTTGATGTGGCATGTCTTTGGCCTGGGGGGATTCCCGGGGAGGGGGGTTCCTGGGAGTGGTGGTGGTGGGTGTTGTGGCTCTATTGGGGTGCCCAGCTGCATGATGAGTGGCTCCATGGCATCTGTTGCCCTTCAGGTATGGCTCTGGCCTGGGGTCTCTTTAGTGGTGCAGTCTGTGGTCCGAGGTTACACAAGGTCAGAGCAGCGGTTAGTTTCCTGCGATTAACGTGCCTTATCACATGTTTTTGTGATCTTATCGCCAATGTGGCTGGTCGTTGAGAATTTTGTTTAGTGGTGTTGTCGCTGGCTTTTTGCTTGTGAACGCCTCCTCTGCATTTCATTAGCGAAAGTTGTGGGGGTCATCTGTAGCAATGTTTTTTGCTGCTGCTATCACAGGTAAACTGGTGCTATGGGCTGTGAGAACCAGCTTGTGAATGGGGCGATCTATTTATCACAACTTTGGCTGTGTTAGGGTGTTGATAACTCGGCGATAGCTCCTTAAGAATATGGCCCTACGTTTTTTCGAGTAGGCCCATTAGGCCGTAGGTGTGCCTAAACTCAGACCTGCTCATTGCCAGGATACTCTCATGGGTAATAGGAAACTCTACAAATCGGCATTGCATAAAATAAGGGATCTCAAATTCATATAGGAATTCCTCAAAATCTCTCCTCTTGAAAGCATGCATCGCCGATCTCTGATAACGTAACACACCGCCAGAAAGGTAATATATTTCTTTTATTTTTTTTATTTTTATTGACAAGCAAGTCAGAGAGATTAACATTTTCCATACAGAAAGAAAAAGTAAATCAGATTCGAATTAGTGCAAATTCATGTTCAGTACAGGTACAGATCAATATACAACTCATACTAAACAAGAAGAAAGGAAAAGAAACGTAAACAGAAGTAAGAAAAGTAATTCATAATCAGTACAAATCATTAATAACCTCATAAACATAAAAAGCATCCATGATCCATATCATTGCGTACTTTGCAAGAAATTACCCCAAATCTTAACAAACTTTGCATTTGCTTTAGTTCCTCTATTCCTGGCAATTGCACCTTCCATAGTAAAAATGTCATGAACCAATGTCCACCACTCGGTCGTATGGGGAGGATTCTGAAAGATCCAAGCCCTCACTATCACCAGTCTAGCACAGGCCAAGACGATATTTAACAAATCTTTATAGATAAAGCTAACCGGGTACATAGACAATAGTACCGCAGCTGCAGTTAATGGAAAATTAATCAATTGGTTTTGAGCTAAAATATTTTCTATGTCTGACCAGTACTTAGCTAATGATGGGCACGAATAAATCATATGTATGAGGTCTGCTGCCACCAGACCACATTTCGGACATTTAGTACGATCATTACTAAAATTATTTTGTGACCATTTTGAAATTTTTAATGGAGTATAGTAAAGATGACTAATCGTCCTGTAAGATTGAAGTTTCAAACTAGAAGACTGGACGACTTTACTAATATTGACTAAGGCAGCTGAGATATTCTTGGCTGTCACATTAAATCCTAAACTAACCGTCCATTTTAGCGCCAATCTAGGGGCTTCATCCAAACTGTTTTGACTGAGACATTTGTATCCCATACTGATTAATGATTTTTTATTCACAGAGTAGAAACAAGTCCATATATTTGAGCTAGTAATTTCTATCAGATTCATCTTATGTATTAAATAGTCCCTAATTTGAATATGTTCATATCTAATTTTATCAGGCAATTTATACAGAAGTTTCAGTGTTGCAAATTATAAAAAGCCATCAGTACCATATAAATCACCTAATGTCTCAATACCATAATTAGCCCATTCTTGGCCAATTTTATCTCTAAAAATATCGGGAAGCCCTGGGTTGTCCCATATTGGCAGCTCGTTGTGAAAAAAGGAAGTATTGCAGTTAGTCAGTATCAAATTCCATATACACACTGCATCTCTCGCAGTCTTAAATTTTACACGTTTAAAATAATTTGGATCTTGCACTTTTGCCAGGAATTGTTTTGAGTCACTCCCGAGCATGAATTGGTGAGAAAAATATTGATTATTAACAGCGAACAGACTACGGAGGCGGCCTAAAAAGGAAGCGAAAAAATATGCTCTGAAATCAGGAAAATTCAAACCTCCCCTTTCAAGTGGAAATTTTAATATTGACATAGACCTTCCAGCTTTCTTGGAGCCCCAAATAAAACTGCTAAGAATGCCGTCTAATTTAAAAAAAAAAAATGATTAACACAAGAAGGTATAGAACGGAAAAAGTATAAAACGTTCGGCAAAATGTTCATCTTGATCAAGTTCATGCGACCTAGGAGGTTTAACGGGATCTTATGCCATTTTTTCAAAAGAATGGTCACTTCTTTTAATAAAGATTTAATGAATTTATGTTGGCTATCTTAGATGATATCTTTACCCCCAAATATACTGCAGATTGACAGAATCCCTGTACTGGTCAGTTGGCCTGATAGTTCATATTAACTTGAGTTTTATCTATATTTAATTTATAGCCTGAGATGGTCCCGAAATTATTAGCTTCTTCCGTTATCCCTGCTAGTGCATCCACCACATTTGTGGTGTAAATAGCTAGGTCATCCGCATATGCTGTAATTTTTTAAGTTTTACCTTCATGCAGAATAGGGACAATCTTGGTTTGAGCTTGCAAGGCATTAATAAATGGCTCCATGGAAAGAGCGAAAAGCAGGGGTGATAGCGGGCATCCCTGCCGCGTCCCCCATAAAATTGAAAAAGTTGTTGAAAGTACCCCAGCATAACTAATTTTTGCGTTAGGGTCTCTATATAATGCCTGTATACTTCTCAGAAAACGCCCTCTAAAACCAAATTGCTTCAGGACTTCCCACAAATAATCCCACCCCACTCGGTCGATCAAGAAGTATCATACCGAAGGTAATATATTTCTTTTGTTGGATTAATATTTACTGATACTTTCAAATTTTCTAATTTATTTTTGTAATGACCCACAGCCCCTAAAATACATTTTACTTAACTTTTTAACTAGTCATCATCATAATTCCGGAAATTAATAGGATACCCTGTCATTCAACTGTTTCAGACTATTCTATACTTGCACACTCACTCACCTATCTCTTAAATAGGTGAGTAGGCACTTTTTTTTGTTTAGATCTCATCTTGCTGACTGGTTTCAGATTGCTAAATGTCTCAGCGGGATAAGACTTGCTACTGACCACTGAAGTAATCTCCAGGACATGCATTTGAATAGCAGCAGGGCCACTTCATCCTATTTTCTTCCTATGGATGATGAAGCAAATGGAATTACACAGGGCAGTGGTGCCCTTGTATTAAAAGCGCATGCAACGCAAGAACCCTGATGTTAAGCGCCCTAACTAGATATTATTGGTTAATAATAATAAATGCCATGGAAAAGAAGCAGAGTTGTAGAGGAGGAAATATTATCAATGATTATTTTGTTGTTGTATTGCTTTATTTCGATATAAAAAAATATCATAAAAGCATTGCATTACAGTATACAATTTGATAAAAACATTTGACATTTGATATATAAAAAGGGAACATCAGAATCAATTTAGCAATACAAAAATAGAAAACCTACAGATCAGCATAGCTTTACAAAAATAGGATATTAGCCAGATCATAGAACTCATGCAAGTACAAAAGGACTCTAATGAATTAATAGCTTCCTTGCAGACCTTATTCGCCAAACCCAACCCAAGAATTTTGCCATACAACAGGCAAAAAAGGGTCGGGCATCAGAACATAGAATGCGTAGGGCTTCCAAGTGTGATCTGGTACACATGCTCCTACAAAGTGGTTTGAGCCATCTCGACCTGGGGGCCGCATACGCCTGACACTCGAACAGCAGATGGGCGATGGACTCTACCTTTGAGACACAGAAGGGGCAATATGGTATGGTTTGAAATGGTGGTTTCCAGGTGGAGGTAAACAGCCCCACAGGGAGGACTCCCACCCTGAATTTGAAATACAGTGATCTGTCTCCAGGGTTATGAATCAGGTCCAGGTAAGATTCTCTAAGTGGGAGCTCCTTGATTAAGAGGAACTGAGCAGCAGATTTACAAAGGTTTGGGTTGCACCTTCTCCCATTAGCCACCCACAACCAATAAACCTTCTTCAACGATTGCTTAGGAGGAGCTGTTTTGTTAGCCCAAGCATCGCCTAGACCCAAATCAAAAAGGAGCCGCTTAACCTCCTTGAGCCAAATTACTTTATGCCAGCTTGGAGAGGATAGGAGTTCTCGTAAGGCGTCGGCATAACTGGACAGTTCTGGAACATTCCAAATCCTTGCCCACAATAAGAGGGGACGGAGCCTGGCTTGGTCACCTATAGGGTATGTGCCTGCATCAAGCAGGAGGGGGAGGGTCGGGGTACTGTGGGGTAACTTCATGAGATCTTTATGGAAGTTATTTTCGAGGCAGGTTAAACAGTCAGCTCTCTGCACACCCCACAGTTCCGCGCCATACAAGGCTGCACTCACCACCCTTGCCCTGTAGATATCCAGAAGGGCCCCAATAGGTTTAAGAGATGAGGCACGTTGTTCTTTGAGTAGAGCCCCTGCAACCCTCTTATGGGTCAGGAATACCTTATGATGGTGTGCCTTCCAACTCATAGTGTCGCAGAGTCGTATACCCAAATAATCGAACTCTTTGACTCTTTCGAGTGGAACGGAGTCCAAGGCAGGGGGGAAGACAGATTTCCTGGGGGGGTTAATGACAAGGAATTTGGTCTTGCTTATGTTTATAGAAAGGCCCCTGTTATCACAGAAGCCCTTGAATCGAGAAAGCAACTTTTGAATGCCCGATGGAGATTTTGAGATCAGAAGGGTATCATCAGCAAATAGGAGCGTAGGTATCTTCCTACCAGCCAGGGAGGGTGCATCAGATGGTTCCTGAAGAAGATGCTCCACCACTCCGTTCACATAAAGTGAGAACAGGGTGGGGGCCAGCACACAACCCTGGCGGACGCCCCTATCTACAGGGATACGAGATGTTTTTTCCCCCTGGAGACCCCATCTGATCTGGGCAAAGTTGCTTTCTTGGAACTTGATAAGCAGGGCCAATAGATAAGATGGTATACCCAACCCGTCTAGGACTTTCCACAATTGGGCCCGCGGGACCAGGTCGAAAGCAGTTCGCAGGTCTATAAAGACTAAATACAAGCTGCCTCCTCCCAGTACCACCACTTTCCAGTATAACATTAAAAAGCGGAATGTCTGCTCAATTGTGCCTGTCCCTGATCTAAAACCCGCCTGGAAATCGGACAAAACCTGATTTTCCTCCACCCACTGCAAAATCCTACCCAGTACCACTTTGCCCGCACCTTTTTGGGTTGAGTCAAGCAGGCTAATTGGGCGGTAATTAGCTGGGTCGTCCCGACAGCCTTTCTTAAAGATAGGGACGACCTCTGCGCCCCGCCAAGAGTCAGGGAGAGGGGCTCCCAGGACAGCTGCATTCAAAAGTGAAGATATTAGTCTACTCCACAATAGTGGGTATAACTTCAACAAATCACCCGGGATTCCATCTGGGCCTGCAGCCTTATTGGTAACAATACACTTAATCGCCCATTCAACTTCCTTAATACTAAAGGGACAGTCATTGGTTGTGGTAAAGGCTGTGGCAGGGGGACTGATCAAGGGACCCTTGCTTGATTGGGATTCACCCAAAGGGACAGAGTAAAGCTTGGAAAAGTGAACAAACCAAACGTCACCAGGAATGTTACAGGTAAGTTGTAGATCGATGGGCTTGTTCCTAGCTCTCAATAAATCCCAGAACCCCTTGGAGTCTTTCATAGAGCTCGCCTCTGATAGCTCCCTCCAAAAATTATAGTCGTGTGCCTCCTTGGCCTTTGCCACAGATTTCTTGTAGAATTGCCTTGCAGATCGAATGCTGGCTGTGACCTTGGTCTTCACTGCAGAAATGAGTTCCCCCTTAGCAGCCCGGCATTCAGTAGTATACCACTTGTCTCTTGACTTAGAGGGACCTTTCACTGGGGGCCTCGCACTGGTATGGGGAATAAAAAACAAATCACTTATAGCAGCAGTAGTTTCTGTAAACATTGTTATAACAGCTGCAGTGTTAGTTCCCGATTCGTCAAGGCGTAGGCCCACCGCTGACATTATGGACCCTGCTTGTGCCATCCTTTCCTCGTCCATTGCTGCTTTAGCCCATTTCAAACGCCTGCCACAGTTGGAGGGAACAACTTCGTGGGATGTTTTCCACAAGTGGGCAGACTTAGCTTGCTTCCTGACATGCCAGGGTGGGATGAGGGTTAGGGATAGGGGGTTGTGGTCACTGTCACAGGATGCTATGACTTCCATGTCTTGCAGGAATGGCCACAGGTTGTAGTTCAGGATGGTGTAGTCTATTCTGGAGGTGCATCCCGTTCTGTTATAGGTGTGAGCACCCATAGGATCGGATTTAGATCGAACATTAGTTGGTCTCAGATCGTGTTCCATACAGAGTGCGTTGATATCTATCGCACTCTGGGTCCATTTTCGAATTGGATTAAGGGTCAGAATAGGGATGCCTCTCCTTATATCCTCATCCCATGAGTCGAGAATGTCCTCCCTCGCGAGTGGCTCAAAACAACAATTAAAATCACCTGCAAGAAGCACATAGGAGTCAGTGCTACAGGCACTTAGTTCGCCATTTAATCCTGTGGCAGGTAGCGATGATGCCCCTCCCCTAGCCCCCCTTAGATAGAGATTGAAAACCTCTAGCTTCCTTCCCCCTTGGCAGCGTATAGATATCCTCTGAAGGTCTGGGGAATGAGTACACTTTTGGCTTACGCTTAGACCAAGCGCGATGCTAACCCATAATAAAAGGCCGCCGGATGGGCGACCTTTGCAACCCAAGGGTTGGGAAGCTGGAACAAAGTAGGTTGTGTATCCCACTCTGTGCCTGGGTTCAAGGCACCAGGTTTCTTGCAAAAGACAGATGTTATAGGAGTCCAAAAAAGCATTCCACTCAGGGATGTCGAAATTACGGGCAAGTCCTGCCACATTCCAACTTAAAATTTTTATCAGAGGATCACCTGGGGTAAGCAGCCCTGGCGATTTAACAACACCGTCCGTGATGCATACAAGGGTAGCCGGTCCTACAGCCGCTAAGTTTAACCTTTGCGGAGGCTTGGTCTGCTGTTGATTGAGAGCCCCTATAGCATCAGTTGAATTCTCAACTGAGAGAGGTTTCTGAGTGGATAACAAGGGGGTCATAGGGGGTGAGACCAGCAAGTGGGCACCAACATAGGATTCTAGGGAAGTTGAAGTGGGCAATCCCTCCTCTATAGATGAGGCGTATACAATTTCGCCCAGAACTGGGTAGGTGGTAAGACTAAGATCAGACAATACAGAGAGACTATCAGTGGGCCCTAGGGTCTGGGGTAAGGAGGCCTTTGCCACTACGTCAATGGTAGGTTGCCTTGCAAGTCAGTCTACCTCCTCAAGGCTGCCAAACCTATTCAGGGTAGAAAGGCCATTCCAGCACACAAAGGGATCTTGATAATTAGGGGGGTGGCTCCTCCATGCGTGGCGCTGCACCAGGGACCAATCATCTTCCCGTGTCTTTTTGGGAGGTGGCGGATAGAAGAAAGGCAAGAGCCTGGGTATAACACGAGAACCTTCACCAGTGGGGCAAGAGCAAATGTAGTGTGCTGTATGTGGGTCCTCGAAGGTCACCACTATGCAGTCCCCAACCGCGGTTTTCTTTGTGGGGCCCACCCAGGGGACACGACGCACCATCAGGACTCTGCTCTTCCGACCATTGGGAATTGGACGGTTCGCATTAAGCCAGTGCATTGTCTTGTTCTTCAAAGACCAGTGGTTCTCGTATTGGCCGTTTTCGATCTCGGAAACGCCCGTCAGAACAACCACATAATCGTTGGCCTCTGGGGGAAGGTCGATGTAGCCCCCTCTAAAATTATTCTTGGCAGAAGGGCCCTGAGAGTGTTGGTAGCGAGCTTCACAGGGGGGAGGTCTAAGAGGAGGGCCTGTAATAGGCTTTAAAGATGGTTGGGGGGAGGGACGAGTGGGAACCTTAAGTTTAGAGGCAGCAGTAATTTGGTTCACACCCAGGGTTCGCGGCTTAGGAACCGGGCGTTCAGGCGCTGGTACAGGGGGAGGAAGATATAATGCTTGTGGAATTGGGTCCTCTACCCCGAAGCCCTGGTTTTCAAGACTTCTCAAGCCAAGAGTGGCCAAAGCAATGATGCTTTTCTCCATCTCCAGCAAGCTGTTTTCGATGCATGAGAGTCTAAAAGCAAGGGGGGAAAGAAGTTTCTTGAGTGTTTCCCAAACTATACCTATGAATTCCCCATCCTTCCCTTCCCGACCCTCATCATGTGTGCCCCCATCCTGTACTGTGATGGTGGTAGAAGCAGGATCTGTCCCCTCGCTAACCCCCTCTCGATGTGGCTGTTCCCTAGGGATAGTCCCTTCTGTTGTATTGGGTAGTGGTACACTGGGCAATTTCGGTTTCTGTACCACCGCAACTCTTGCTTTCTTGCGATAGTAAGTGTACCGGGAAGTCCTTTTCCTTTTGGGTAAATTACCCTTACTAGTATTGATCCTAGAAGAATTAAAAATTACTGGGGCGGGGAAGTTAGAGCTGGCATCCTGCTTGCCATTGTGTGATTTTAAAATTACCGGGGTAGGAAAATTAAAACTGACATTCTGCATGGAAGACAACGCAGGCAGAATCGAATCACCTGCGTCGACAGCTGGCCCTGGGGCTGGAGAGGGAGGTTGTGAAATCGGAACCTGGTGGACTTCTGCCTGCAAGACTAGAGAACTGGGATTGGCGGGTCGCTCCGGGGTAACAGCAGTAGCTATGTGGCCCAGTGAGGATTTTTTTGAAACTGCAATAACCTCCGATAATCTTCTAGCGGCAGCCAATTCTAGAGAAACACGAGTCTGCAATTTGGAAATTTCCTGGTCAATCGCAAGATTGGTACGAGTGATGAAATCGTCCATAGGACCACTAATTGATGGGCCTCCCTTAACGGCCTTGCTACGAGTTAACCTGGTGCACATAATTAAGCAAGAACAAGGACCAGGGTAAGGCCTCCTACAAAATGCGGGAGATCACAACTTTAAACCCAATTAGTCAATGATGAGAATTGGGCGAAAGAGGGTAGGCCAGTCCAGTCCTCTCAGACCTCGAACGGCCCAGTCTTTGCCCAGTCTTCGCCCGGGCTGCGTCCCGCGCTGCGGGAATCGAAGGTTGTAATATAGGGGGCGTGGGGGGCAGGCCAGCAGGGAGAGCGGACCGGAAGCTATCCGTCGGTCTTGCAGGGACTTCTGGGTATTGAAGTCCCCGCACGCTCGCAGCCCCGCTGTAGCCTCGCGCCCGGAGCCGCCTTACCGCCACAAACAATGCCCCGCAATGCTGATGTCCGCTGCACAAGTCGAAGCGGCACCCGCGGAGCGGGTGCGGCGAGGAGTGGGCCGGTGCGCTGATGTGCTGAATAAAGTGATGCTGAGCCTCAGAGGTTGGAACCAGGAACCGCCGCTAAGTAATAGAATGAGTGAAGGATTATTTAAATTCTGGTACCCAAGCGTTTCTTTTTTTATCAAACTCTCAGCAAAGCATGCCACACCCCTTCTACCTGCTACTGAGTCTTTAACTCTTGTTGACTCCTGATCAGTTTCACGAAAAGTGACTTCTGGTCAATAACAAATGATTGCACAAAGCTGGACTCAATCAATACATGGATTGGATGTAAATCAACAAGAAGTATGGATGAGACTGTACTGCCCACTGTCAACCCCCTGACTGCATTTCACGGGCCTGCTGCAGCATGTTCAGCACACTAAATCATAGTAAATAATACAATTAATTTGCCTTTTGTTCTGCAGCACAACGTTTTTTTTCTTGGCAGCGCTTCGAACAGCAGTTTTTATTGACACCTCACTGAACGCAACCACGCTCCTTTCGACATCCGCATAAGAATGAAAGGCTGAAGCAAGGATGTCACTTGCAGGTACGACATAGCGCCAGTAGGAAGTACATTAGCACACTGAGCTATCTCAGCAGCTGCTGCTCTAATGGACACGTGCGAACAGACAGGTTGTAATTAGTGGGTGCAAATTTGTGACCTCTCTGCAATTTTGCGATGTTGCTTTGTGACCTTTATAATAATAGGTCACATCACAAAGTGCAAACTCACAGGTGGCATCAGAACGACTTGACAATGAATACTAATTTCTGCCCCATTCTCATTATGCTGATATTGAAATACAAACTATTATTGACTACGAGAATGATAAAATGAGTTAAGAGCATTGTAGATCTGTCTAGTGGTTGGCGCAGGCGCAAACAGGTGCCCGTGCAGGCCATCAGAGAGATTACCTAAGAACCACAGGTGCCACCCAGGTTGTAAAGCGCTGCAGCATCCCCTGTTGCTAGCCTTTATTTTGTGCGTGCAGATTTATGTACCGTTCACTCGAGCCGCAGGTATTGGAGCGCTTTACATGAGAGCAAGTCACGTTTCACAAAGACACATTTATTTTTTGGTAGGCACAGGGAGATTAAGTGATTTGCCCAGAATCACAGGATGTGGAGCCGATGCCGAGGCTCGAACCTTGGTTTCCCATCTCCAAAGTCAGCAGTCTAGCCGCGAGACCACATCCTCCTCCCAGAGCCTTGGCTCTTTAGGCTTCAGCCATCTTGTGCCTGGGACATCCAGGCAGTCACTTCACACATCCCACCTCTCATCAAAGGTTGTGGTGGGGTATGAGTCTCAAAGACCCATACCCACCCTGTGATGCGTTGAGGGAAAAGTGAAAAAGCAAGAAGGTATCAGGTTGAAGTCTGAAGCCTGTGCAGTACACCAGCATGATCTGCATAGACTCCAGCTTTCAGTTCCTTCCTTGAGCACCTGAGGCGAGAGAGGGCGTTGTGCCAGCCTCGAGGGTAGATGGAGCACCCAGGAACTCATGACCTGAAGCAGACCGGTGCAGGCAGCTGCATGAAAGTATTACAATCTCTCGATTGTGTGTGTGCGCATACAAGTGAGTAAGTGTGTTTTTTCTGTTCTTGAGCATTTGTATTTGTGAGTGCACGAGGGTGCTTGAGTGTGTGAAAGTGAGTGAGGGACAGCGAGAGAGAGGGGGAGTGAGGGAGAATGAGTGAGAGTGAATTACAGTGAGTGCTACTGTGAGTGAGTCAAAGTAAGAGCTGAAGGGAAAGTGGGTGACAGAGCATGAGGGTAAGATTTCATAAAAGGCATTAAAAATACTTTGAATGTGGTTTATATTCTTGCAAGGGTGCAATCTCAGATCATTGTACTGATTTAATGCTATGTAGCGCATTGCACTTTATATCAAGTGAGATTGTCCTGAGCACATTTTATCAGTTTCTGGGTGTTATGCATATTTTTAACATTTTATCCTGTACTTTTATGGCTGTATGCCAGCCGAATAAAGATTAAATGTATTGAGTGCGTAAGTCAATGCAAGTGAGCATGAGTGAGAGTGTATGTGAGTATGTTACACTTGCTAGTCTGCAGATGGCCTGGCATAATGGATCTAATTCTTGGGTTACTGTGGCAAAATGCTGGCATTGGCACACTATATACTGGAGGTACTTCTATTGACGTGAGGCAACTTTGTCAAAATGCTGGCACTGGAATGATCCAGGGGCACCCATGAGAAAACACTGGCACTAACATGTATTGAGACATGGCTGGCCAATTTTATAGGTACGGCATCAAGGGGAAAATCCCAGCACTGACACATTATATGTAATTCTTGGAAAAAGGGGGCACCCATGGCATATGAAGAACCAATAAGAAAATGCTGGCCCTGGCACAATGGTGACAATTATACATTTCGAAAAATGGGGTCAACTCCTGGAGAGCCTCAGGCCTCATTGTCTTGGATCATCATAAAAATATTAGAATATTTAATTAGTGACCTTTCAGAAGTTAAGATTTTTAGCAAATGTATTTGAAAATTGTGCTTTAATTTGCACTATTGGACTCATTTATTTTCAAAATGTTCTCATGGTAGAAATCCCCCTCTAACCGACCTACAATTAGTACTCCCTTGCTAGAATTCAGGTCAAATATTACGTGCCATCAATTTCAACGATGACCAATGGGCACTTTATTCAGTTGAGAATACTCATTGTAGTCATGAGCAAACATTGGTATTGTTTGATGCTTTCATTTCCAAAACGCACATGTGATGGTACTACGTTTGTTTAGTTGCTGCAAAATACAGATGTTTTTCTGTTTCTTTGCAAAATGTTTCAATGCAATTCACATACATTTGATTTTGAATTGTTCACCCCATGTATGAATGAAGTTATTTATATAGTGCACTCTGTGACAGTGGAGAGCTGCACAAGGCCAAACGCAAAGAACAAAATAAGGGAATGTGTATAGAATAAGGGGTGGGCATTAAAGAATTTGGAACCTGATGTACAATCTGACATGCCGTAAATAGTGGGTGCAAATTGTGCACTCATTTTTTTTTACATGCCTGTCAATTTCTAATGCAACATATGTACTATTAAATCCATTGCAAAAAGTCCATTCTCACAAAATGACCTACCTAATGAATATTATTTGTGACGCCCTTTGATAGGTTGCATGAGCTGGGATGCTAGCCTGGAAGGGACATCATTTTTTTTTAATGAGCCCCGGTCCATTACAGGGACAGGTACTGCTATTAATAATGTGTTCGCCATTTGGGAAGACATCAGAGGCAACATGAAGTGGTGTTCCTGAGCAATGCCTGCTGCCCCCAGGCAGTCCCACAGGATTTCCAAACATGAAGCTGGGCCACAGGGACGGTTACTCCTATAGAAATCCTTTACCACCCCATCTTTAAAATCAGTTATTTTTCCAAGAAATGAGGCTTTGATTAAGGTCTCAAACCATAAACAAATGTCCCTACAGATTGCAGTTAAGTGAGGACTCCAGTATCCCCCCTTCCTCCTAATCTGCTATTCGGAATGAGTGGCAGAACTTCCTTTTGCTAACTGGGAAGTCTCTTCTTTTTTTTTCTTTCCACTTTTTCAGACACATGATATTTCAACATATACATTAATATAATAAATCAAACACAGAAGTTACATGTCTAAGAGAGTTAGCCCGGCCAACTATATATATAAATTGATCTTGTTTCTAGTCCACTATACATAGACTATACATAGGCTACTAAGAAATCTAAAGATCAGAGTTAAGAATCATATTTTAGTGAACAAAACAAAAAACACACTTAATCATGTAGTGACTCCATTCTAGCCAGTTCATACTGAAACTCTCCTCATCTATTATATAATACTAGCAGCCCGCCCCGACCTTGTTCGGGAGCAATCAGGCTTCCCCGACCCCCGCCCGTCCCGACATAGCAGCCCGTCCCGAAATGAGTGTTCAGGGCCCCCGCCCGCCCCCTGACATGAGTGTTCAGGGCCCCCGCCCACCCCGGCCCCCGCCCGCCCTGTCCCCTGCCTGCCCCGACCCCCACCTGCCCCGACACTGTCCGTGGGTACCCCAGAGCCTTACCTCAGCCGCCGCTCCTCCCCCGCGCTCCTCAGTTCACCGCCCCGCCGCTCCTCACCGCCTGTCCGCCGTTCCTCACCGCTCCTCCCCGCTTGTCCGCCACTCCTCCCCGCGCCATGTCCGCCGCACCTCCACGCGCTCCTGGCGTCAGCACGCAGGTCGCGGCCGGTGCTTCTTCCACGGGACTACTTTTTTTTCGCGAAATTTTTTAAATAACGTATATTTTTTAACTTTATATAGCCTATGTCCATCTGCACACCCTGACGATTACAACGATGTATCGGGTGTGTGGATTGGCGCTGTGGTTCCCGAGTTTACCCGCCTCAAAGGTTCAAAGTTCTTCCTTTATAGTAGTAGTATAGATGTACTACTTGATCACATCCTCAATTATTCATATAATTTAGAAAACGGTCCCATATCATAAGCCCCAGTTTTCTTGACCCCTTTAAAGAATATAAGCTGAATTCCAGACTGGCCAGTCTGTACATTTTAGCCCTCCAAACCTCAAACCTTGGCGGTTCAGGGCACAGCCAGTCTCCCGCAATGCAAAGACTAGCTACAGTCATTGCCACAAATAAAAACAGTCTATGTTTATACATGATAGATCCCTTTGAGACTGTCTGCCCCATCCCTAAAATCATCAAAGCGGACGAGATAGAAAGTGGGTCCCCTAATATATTAGATAGAAAGTGTTCCATATCACTCAAAAACACGTTTAATTTTACACAACTAAAAAAAATATGTTCCATATCTGCATCTTCTGCCCCACAACGGAAACACTTTCCATCGTACCGATTACCCCATTTCTTCATCCATGCTGGCGTATAATATAACCTGAATAAAGTTTTAAAGAATTGTACTTTTAAGTTTGCTGACATCAGGACCTCCTTAGATCTGGAAATTGCCTCATCCAGAGGTATGTCAGATTCCCTCTCTCCTAGTATCTCTACCCATTGTAGGCTTTGCTTTTCCATTAAAGCTTCAATCAAAGGGCTAGTAATTAAGTTTAATTTCTGTTTTAACAGAAAATCACGGATTTGTAAACATTTTAAAAACTGAGAATGTGACAAATTATGAACCCTTACTAAATCCTCAAAAGGTCTCATAATCCCGCTCTGATCATACAGATCGCCCAGTAGCACAATGACTTTTTCTTGCCAGGTGTCACGGTTAGCAGCGGTGATAAAACCCAAGTAAAGAACACTCCTGCCACTAACCTTAGGAATCTAGCCAGCGGGGACCACGGCTTGACGATAGACCTCCCAGTTACCAATAGCACTAACCCTCCCTTGGAATATACACACCAGGGAGAGGTAGTACACCTGGGAAAAGGGAAGGGAACAGGGAACCGGAACGTTGTTGAGAAGACACCCCTCTTAGTCTGGTCTACAGGTCTTGGAGTTCTTCTGAGGCACAACAAGTCTACAAAACATAAAAGGAACAGATTACCACGCACGTACAGGATACCAACACAGTGATAATTACAGAAGCGGAGCCACCTCTTACATTTAGCCCACTCTCGGTACACCCAAACGTAGGTACTGTTTCTACTCGTGGGTAAATGGGGTCTTGGTTGATTCAGAGCTGTTCCATCACAGCCCTGTGTCACGGTACAGGAGAGCGTTCAAATACCCCCAGGTAGTTACACTCACTCCTGGTGGGTAAGGCGCGGTAAGTATAACACGGTAAAGCAAACAGAAAAGTATCAGGTCGAGAGGCAGGCTGCCTAACTAGCACGGCCGTGCTATCTCTAGATCCTACCTTTATTTCTAGGAAATGGAGGAAGCGGCACCAAGACTACGGCGTCCCTGCGTCCTCTCAAACCTCCTCGCTGCGTTCTCAGCGGGAAGGCAAGCGTCCGCGCAAACCTCCTCGCGGCGTCCTCAGCGGGAAAGCAAGCGTCCGCGCAACCTCCTCGCGGCGTCCTCAGCGGGAAGGCAAGCGTCCGCGCATTCCTCCTCGCGGTGTCCTCTGCGGGAAAGAAAGCGTCCGCGCAACCCTCAGGCTATGTCTCACTCCGGGAAGGATTGACAAGCACCCGGCTTCGCCAGGCACGCCCTTTTATGCCGTCCCGGAAGTGACTTCCGTTTTGCCATGACCCAGGGTTTTCTGGGATTTGTAGCGCGGGTGTTGTTTCGTCTTTTCTGCTCCCTACCTAGGTTTCTGCCTGTGATTGCTACAGAACCCCCTCTCAAGGACCGCCGGCCCGGCGGTCGACCAGGCTTGCCAGGGTGTACCCGATGGAACTGGGCCACCAAGTCGGGGCAATGGAGATTCCGCTCAGGTTCCCAGGACCTCTCCTCCACCCCAAAGCCCTTCCAACTCACCAGGTACTGGACCCCACCCCGGTACAGCCTGGAATCCAGCAGCTCATCAACTTCATACTCCTCCAAGCCCTCCACCAGAACAGGAGGGGGATGAGCTGGCAGTCTGGTGTCCCCATTTCAGGGAAGGAGCAGTGAGACGTGGAAGACGGGGTGTAAGCGCCAGGATATGGGGATAGCCAACCTCAGGGCAACCGGGTTGATGACCCTCTCGACACTATAGGGACCTATGTACTTAGGTTTCAGTTTGTTGATACCCCTGAGGTGAATGTGTTTAGTGGAGAGCCATACCTTGTCCCCCACCTGGTAGCTTGGTTCGGGACTACGCTTCTTATCAGCGTATCGTTTCTGAGCGTTCTGAGCATCCGACAAATGTTGCGTCGCATCGATGCGGACAGCACGGAGATGCTCGTGGTGTTCCTGAATGCTGGGCAATGTCGATGCCACCGGCCAGTCAAAGGGGAGGATATTCGGATGATACCCTAGAAGGCAAAAGAACGGGGAGCAACCCAAGGTGGAATGGTCAGAGTTGTTGTACGTGAATTCAGCCAACCATAGGAGGGTGACCCAGTCCGTCGAGTTCTGTAAGGTAAAGCACCTCAGGTATTGTTCGATAGTCTGATTAAGCCGTTCCGTCTTCCCATCCGTTTGAGGATGGTAACTCGTCGAAAGTCTAGCGTCGATGGAAAGTGTCTTGCAAAGGGCCTTCCAGAAGCGTGATGTAAATTGCGAACCCCTGTCGGAAATAAAGACACTCGGGAGTCCATGAGCCCTGACGAGATGCTGGAGCATCACCATGGCCAATTCCGCTGAGGTGGGTAATCCTTCCAACGGCACAAAATGGCCCATTTTTGTCAAGTGGTCTATGAGAACCAGGATTACCGTTTTTCCTTGGCAGACGGGCATTTCGACGATAAAGTCCATCGAGACCGTGTGCCAAGGTTTGGGGGGAATGGGTATTTGTCGGAGTAGTCCCGTCGGTCTTGAATGGCTGGCTTTGCACTGGGTGCACACCGAACAATTCCTGACGTATTTCTTGACGTCATTCCGTAAGGTAGGCCACCAAAATGAACGTTCTATCGTGGCTATAGTCTTGTACACCCCCCAGTGACCCCCCAATACGGCGTCATGAGCCCAATTGAGCACCTGCATCTGTAAGCCTGGATCCGGAACATACATGGCATGGTAGTGATACAAGAGCTCGTCTGTCTGTGACCTCCCTTGGGGTTCCTCCTCAAGCCATGCCTGGGTATCGACCTCCGTCGACGCAACCTTGAGGTCCTCGATGAAATCCGTGGACGTGAGCAAGGCGACTGTGCCTACAGGGAAGGACCGTTCTGGTAATATGGAAGGTGGTTCCTCTGTCATGGTGTGTTGAGGGTCCTGGGAATCCTGATTCCTGGAGAGAGCATCGGCCTTTCCGTGTTGTGGCCCTGGTCGGTATTTGATGATGAAATCGTAATCCGAGAAAAAGAGGGTCCATCTGAGTTGCCGAGGAGTGAGGGCCTTTGCTGTTTTCAGGAATAATAAGTTCCGATGGTCGGTGTATATTTCGATGGTGTGCCGGGCTCCCAGCAAGTAGTGTCTCCATTCCTCACATCCTCTTTTGATGGCAAGCAACTCTTTGTCGGTGATGGAATAATTGATTTCGCTAGGACTGAGTTTTTTGGAATAGAAGGCGACTGGGTGTATCTGTCCCGTTGTGGGGTGACGTTGTGAAAGCACCCCTCCCAGTGCATACTGGGACGCATCGGTTTCCAAGATGAAGGGAAGTTGGGTATCAGGATGCCGCAGGATGGGGGCCTGGGTGAAGCGTTCCTTGAGTGTCCTGAAGGATTGGTCAGCTTCATCACCCCATAGAAAAGGAGCGTTTTTCTTCAGTAGTCTGGATATGGGGTGGATGATCTTGGAGAAATCCTTTATGAAGCGCCTATAGTAGTTCGCAAAGCCTAGGAAGCTTTGCACCGATTTGACGCTCTGTGGAGTTTTCCAGTTCGTGATGGCTTCTACCTTTCCGTTCTCCATCCGGAAGCCGTTGGCGTTGATCACGTACCCGAGAAAAGACACTTCGGTTGTATGAAAAAGGCACTTTTCCAACTTGGCGCACAAGTCGTGTTGTTGTAACCGACTTAGGACTTCCTTCACGTGTATTTCGTGTTCTTGGAGGGTACTCGAGTAGACGAGAATGTCGTCTATATAGACCATACATATGGTGTCCAATAGGCCCCTGAGTACTTCGTCCATAAAGTATTGGAAAGCAGCAGGGGCATTGCAGAGTCCAAACGGCATCACCCTATACTCGTATAGGCCGAACTTGGTTTGGAATGCTGTCTTCCACTCATCTCCCCGTTTGACCCTGACTAAATGATAGGCTCCACGGAGGTCTAGCTTGGTAAAGTATCGGGCTCCTTTTATCTGATCCATCAGCACCGGGATCAATGGAAGGGGATAACGATTCTTGACCGTGATGTTATTCAAGGCCCTGTAATCGATGCATGGTCTCAACTCGTCGCAGTCCTTCTTTGGTATAAAAAACATGGGCGACGAAGCGGGGGAAGTGGAATGACTGATGAATCCCGAAGCCAGGTTCTCCTTGATGTAGTTCTGTAAGTATTGGTTTTCTTTTTCTGTGAGGGCATACACTCGACTACAGGGAACAGCCGCCCCTGGAACGAGGTCGATGCAACAGTCATAAACCCGATGCGGAGGTAACCGGGTAGCCTTTTGTTTATCAAAAAGGGAGCTGAACTCGGCATAGACCTCAGGCAGGCTGGTGGCGCTGCATGACCGTTCCGCATGACATGCTACGGCTAGGTGGTGCGCGCCGAGCGTCCCTTCGTCTTCTTTGACCATGGGGGAAGGGCTGTAGCAATGTTCCTGGCAGTAGGTCGAATTCAAGGTTATCGTTCTTGCTGACCAGCTCACATCAGGGTCATGCAGCGTGAGCCATGGCATACCTAATATAAGGCGGAACTGAGGGGCCGCGATTAAATCAAATTGGATATACTCCGAGTGTCCCTCGTGTTGCATGCGTAGCGGCAGCGTATGCATCGTTACCGGTCCAGATGTTAAGGCGGATCCATCCACTGCCTTCACGTTTTCGGGCTCTTCCTTCTTCTCCCAAGCAATCCCTAGGGAAGTGGCGTATTCGATGTCCATGTAGTTGCCCGTAGCTCCGGAATCCAGCAGCGCATCCATCCGTGAGGCCTTATCGTCGGAGGTCCACAAGGACACAGGCATATTGATATGGGCCACGGCGGGCATCATCGTATTTGCGAGGAACGAGGAGATCGCTGCTTGCCGACCGTCCATCCCAGTGATCTCCGTCTGGTTTGGACGTGTTAGTTTTCCGACGACTCTCTGGTTCCCATGACTGCAGGCTTCCGTGGTGTAGGACTCCTTTCTGGTTGTTGGGTCCTCGCCTTGCATTCCCTAATGAAGTGGCCTCCTTTGCCGCAGTAAAGGCATAGTTTCATTCTGCGTCGCCTGTCTCGTTCTTCCGTGGTCAGGGGCCCTCGGATTCCACCGATTTGCATCGGTTCGGTCCCATCGGCACCCTTGGTACTGTCCTCCGTCGGGGGTTTTGGTTTGAGGTACCATCCTTTACCTTCGTTCCTGTTCCGATCCCCCCTTCTTTCTACCAGGCGATGGTCTAGTTGGACGGTAAGATCTATCAGTTCCTCGCAGGTTGCCGGCATCTGGACCACCTGCGATAGGACGTCCTTTAACTCACCCCTTAGTCCTTGGTAAAACAAAGAAGTCCGTTTTTCTTGTGGCCAATCGGTTTCGGCCACGAGTCTGTTAAAGGACGTGATATAGGACAAGAGATCTTGTGATCCCTGGCGCAATGTAAGAAGTTCCTTGTCCAAGGACAACATATGCGTTTTACGATCAAACAATTTTCGGAGGGCCGTACAGAATTCCGGGAATTGATGTAGAACCGGATCGTTTCGTTCCATTAAGGGGATCGTCCAGCTAGCAGCGTTCCCACCCATGTAGGACATCATAAACGCTGTCCTGGCCGCGTCATCCTGGAATACTGTAGGCTTGCACAGGAAGTGGAGACGGCACTGGTTCAGGAAGGTCTCGAACTTTTTGGGGTCCCCATAGAACCTCTCGGGAGGGGCCAAAGGAATGCCAGTGTTTTGTATCACGTGCACAGTAGGGGAATGGTCGGTGGAGGACGAAGGCAAGGCAGTAGGGGTAAAGAACCCACCCCCATGAGCCATCGGGGGAGGAGGCGAGGAGACTGTATGACCTGGAGGGGGGAGAGTAGCCTCCCTGATGTAGGACCCTGCCCCATGGCCTTTGCGAGTCATACCAGCGACCTCCCTGCGCATGGTATTCATATCCTTTCTGAGCTCCTGATTCTCTAAGCGAGAAGCATGTACTTCTTGCTGTAATGCGCCGAAGCTCTCAAGCAGAGAGGCTAAAGCCGCACTCGTATCCATGGCCCAGGCCGGTCTTCTTTTCTTGGGCTTGTCAATCTGTCACGGTTAGCAGCGGTGATAAAACCCAAGTAAAGAACACTCCTGCCACTAACCTTAGGAATCTAGCCAGCGGAGACCACGGCTTGACGATAGACCTCCCAGTTACCAATAGCACTAACCCTCCCTTGGAATATACACACCAGGGAGAGGTAGTACACCTGGGAAAAGGGAAGGGAACAGGGAACCGGAACGTTGTTGAGAAGACACCCCTCTTAGTCTGGTCTACAGGTCTTGGAGTTCTTCTGAGGCACAACAAGTCTACAAAACATAAAAGGAACAGATTACCACGCACGTACAGGATACCAACACAGTGATAATTACAGAAGCGGAGCCACCTCTTACATTTAGCCCACTCTCGGTACACCCGAACGTAGGTACTGTTTCTACTCGTGGGTAAATGGGGTCTTGGTTGATTCAGAGCTGTTCCATCACAGCCCTGTGTCACGGTACAGGAGAGCGTTCAAATACCCCCAGGTAGTTACACTCACTCCTGGTGGGTAAGGCGCGGTAAGTATAACACGGTAAAGCAAACAGAAAAGTATCAGGTCGAGAGGCAGGCTGCCTAACTAGCACGGCCGTGCTATCTCTAGATCCTACCTTTATTTCTAGGAAATGGAGGAAGCGGCACCAAGACTACGGCGTCCCTGCGTCCTCTCAAACCTCCTCGCTGCGTTCTCAGCGGGAAGGCAAGCGTCCGCGCAAACCTCCTCACGGCGTCCTCAGCGGGAAAGCAAGCGTCCGCGCAACCTCCTCGCGGCGTCCTCAGCGGGAAGGCAAGCGTCCGCGCATTACTCCTCGCGGCGTCCTCTGCGGGAAAGAAAGCGTCCGCGCAACCCTCAGGCTATGTCTCACTCCGGGAAGGATTGACAAGCACCCGGCTTCGCCAGGCACGCCCTTTTATGCCGTCCCGGAAGTGACTTCCGTTTTGCCATGACCCAGGGTTTTCTGGGATTTGTAGTGCGGGTGTTGTTTCGTCTTTTCTGCTCCCTACCTAGGTTTCTGCCTGTGATTGCTACACCAGGCCCTTACCATCAAGTCATCAAATACAGATGGAAGTAATTTTTTCGCGCTCATCGGAGTATTATAAGAAAGCGCTCCTAAATTAATCAATTTACGAACTTTCTTCCATACTTTAAATGCTGCGACTACAGTCTTGAACTTAGTTCTTTTAAATAACTCCAATCAATTTCCCTAAATAAGCTGCGGTGAGCTTCAATTCCTAACGTTAAATTAAATATAGAAGTATTAAGTCCTAGGATTGACAGAGTGCTAGTGGTGTCCTGAGGCGGAAAGCCGGGACGTGAGAGTGTGTGTGCATTGCAATTACTTATTTTAAACTTCACTGCGCCCGTATTTTTTCTACTCCACTTACTGTTTTTTAAATTGTGGTATTGTACTCTTGTGCGGATAAGGAACCGCTCACGCCCTTGATTAGCCTCTCTGACCTGTTGCTGCCCCATTCTAGCGCTGCTTGGGGTACAGCCTTTAGGCGACGCCATCTTGGGTGAGGAGCAGGCGAGGGTCTAGTGCTCGGCCCTTAAGTTAAGATTTTTAGCAAATGTATTTGAAAATGGTGCTTTAATTTGCACTATTGGACTCATTTATTTTCAAAATGTTTTCATGGGAGAAATCCCCCTCTGTTAACATCCATCTGGAGTCCCCCACAGATGCGTCAGCAATCTCTTTTAGGGACACCATGGACGTCCTAGGGCTGGATATTCGTACCACACAGCCCACTCATGAGGCAGGCCACACTATTGACTGCATTTCTACCAATCTAACTGCACTTAAGGCCAAACATGGACATATCATGCGCTGGTACCTTTCACTCTATCACTAGAAGAATCTAGGAAAGGCAAGCTGCATGGAAAAAACACTCAGGTTAGGCAGGAGGAATGGAAAGCTGTTATGGGACACCCGGAACTGGCTGAGTTGGCCAGGGATTGTAGGCCTCAGCTGATAGAACGTCCGGACGCGGATAATAACACTTTTAGGGAATGGATGTTCGAACTTAAAGACAAAGCAGGCCCGGCAAGATATGGAAATAGGATTGGCCAAAAGAGATAATCAGCTCCGTGGTTTGACCGGCTGCTTAAAGCAAAACAAGGGGAGGTACGGAAAGCTGAGCGTAGATGGCGGAAAAGCTACTGCGATGAGGAGCGCGGGAAATATAAAACAGCTAGGAGCGCATATCATGCACTGATCACACAAGCCAAAATGAAGTTTTATACGGCAGCGATAGAGACTGCCAGTAACAAACAAAAAGCTATCTTTAAGATTGTAAATTGCTTTAATAAGCCCAAAATATTAGTGCAATAAATCCCGCCCTCAGAGAGTCTCTGTAATACCATTACAGATTTCTTCGAGATGAAAGTACAGGGACTTAGAAGGAGTTCGCAGTCCCTGTCGTAGAGTCAGGAGATGGTAGCAGTGAGGGGAACCATGCTGCATACCAGCTGGCGACCTTTCGGCCAATCAGTTTGGAGGAGACTCATCGGGCAATACTGGCGGCCAAGTCCGGTTCACCATTTGACCCATGCCCCCCTATGCACCTACACTTGATTGTGGAGGTAGCTAACCCAGTGATCAATGAAATTGTAAACATTTCATTGGCCACAGCCAACATACCTCCAGAATGGAAACTAGCGGCGGTTAAACCGCTGCAAAAAAAACAACTGCCCGACCCCACCACATTATCCAACCTCCGACCAATCTCATTACTCCCTGTACTGTGTAAGATCACAGAGTCTTTTGCTAACAAACAGATTACCAAGTTTCTGGAGGATAGCGAGGCGGGGCACCCTAATCAATCAGGTTTTAGAGCATAGCACTCTACCAAGTCAGCTCTCCTGTTCACCACCGATACCATCCGCATGGCTCTGAACCAGGGTAAGAAGGCCGTCCTGATCTTATTGGATCTGTCAGCGGCCTTGGACACGGTCTCGCATGCCATCCTGATTGACCGGCTAATAACATCTGGCATTACTGGCACAGTCCTGGAATGGATTAAGAACTTCTTGAGTGGCAGGAGACAAGTGGTCACCTTGGGGGAATTTTGCTCAAAGGAGAAACTCCTAACGACGGGAGTGACGCAAGGGTCCAGCCTGAGCCCGACATTGTTTAATATCTATACTACCCCTCTGATGAGGCTGATATCCTCATTTGGCATCGATGTGGTGGCATATGCCGATGATACCCAACTGATCCTGGTCCTTGATAAAGACACTCAGGACTGGGAAGAAAATCTCAAATGCTGCCTGACGGCTACATTCGATTGAATGAGGACAAACCACCTGAAATGTAATACGGGCAAGACTGAGATCATGCCAATGGGACCACAAAATTAGTTTGTGCCCAAACTATGGTGGCCAGAGAAGGCAGAAATACCACCTCACACCACTGACTCGGCCTGGAACTTGGGAATACATTTTGACACCGCCCTGTCTTTTAAGCAACAGGCACTGAAAGTAGCTGGGACATGTTTCGGAGTTATCAAGAGACTAAGGAAGATTTTCGATCTGCTTCCATTGGAGGCTAGAAAAACGGTCACAGTTGCCCTTGTAACATCAAGGATAGACTACTGTAATAGTCTATATGCAGGAACTAACAAAGTGGTTACCCATAAACTCCAGATGGTGCAAAACACAGCAGCCAGGTTAGTGCTGAAATGGTCGAAGAGATCTTCAGCATCTGCCGCATTAAGCACCTTGCACTGGTAACCTATAATCAAAAGAGTCCTTTTTAAGATATTGATCATCACCTTCAGAGCCATCCACTCCTTAGGGTCAAAGTACCTATGGAAGAAGTTTTCTAGGTATCACCCAACACGTACCCTACGTTCCTCAAATGCTAATCTGCTGTCTGTTCCAGCCTTCAGACTTAGCACGAGAGGGGGTAAATCTTTACCAGTATTAGGATCAAAAGCCTGGAATATGCTTCCCCCTCACCTTCGGGCAATAGAGAGGGAAAAGGAATTTAGAAAGGAATTGAAAACCTGGATCTTTAAGCTACAGGACACCAGCGCTAGAGCACTAGTGTGATAGTTGGACTAGTTAACTTAAGCAGTCTGACCGTCTCATACATCTTTGGGTCACTCATGGGTGCCTAGATGCTCCTTAGAGCGACAGTAGCGCGGTATAAAAGACGCATTACATTACATTAGTGTTGTTACGTTGCCCTCCACACCTTCCCCTAGTAGCACAGCCATTTTTTAAAGAAAACAAACAAAATAATATAAAATAAAATCCGGTACTCCCAAACCGCCCTTATCTCTTGATAATGTGATAAATCTCATGGCTCTTCGCGGCTTTCCAGTAGCCCATAAAAACCTAGAGCATAGAGCCTGTAGTTTTTGTAGTTGAGGACCCGATATTTCCAATGGCATTGCTCTAAAGAGATATGACACCCTTGGTAATATGTTCATTTTTTAAATATTTGTTTGGCCAATTAGGGTGAAATGCAGTCTCCCCCAGGACTCTGCTATATTACTATATAGTGATCCCCAATTTGCCTCCACTACCGCCAACATTGATGCCCGCATCTTAACACCCAGATACGTTGCTTCCACTACAACTCTTGGGTCATCAACTCTCGCGATCTCGGTGCACACAAGCTGAGTTTTCATAGCATTTAGCTTATATCCAGATATACAACCAAACTTCTCAGCTAATCGTTCGATCTCAATCAATGCGGAGGCCGGATCTTCCGATGTGACCGAAATATCGTCCTCGTATGCGAAAACTGTATGGAGGTTATTACGTACAATAAACTGCTTAATAAGCCTGCTTCCAGAAAGCATTCTAATAAAAGGGTTTATGTATAACGCGAAAAGAAAGGGAGAACAGGGACACCCCTGTCTTGTCCTTCTAGTAATCTGGATTATTTCAGAAGCTGAACCCATTGCAGCTATTCTGGCTATTGGTGACTCATATAAAGCTTGCAAAGCTATCAAAAACTGACGGTGGAATCCCATACTCTCCATTAACACCCATAAATACTGCCATTCAACGCGATCAAACGCTCTTTCCGCGTCTAATAGTATTAATCCTAATCTACGTTTCTCCACCTCTGCAATGTCAAATAAAGTAATGACTTTATTAATATGTTTCACAGTCCCCCGACCGGGTATGGACCCATGCTGATCTTGGGAGACTAGTGAGGTAATTACTTTAGAAAGACGATTAGCTAAGATCTTGGAGTATATTTTCCCATCACAATTTAAGAGTGAAATGGGTCGGTATGAGCCAGGTAGTTCTGCATTTTTACCCTTTTTGCTAAAAACTACAATTGTAGCCTCATTCCACGTCTTTGGTGGTACCCCTGTTTGAGCAGGCCTGAAAGTAGCCAACATCATCTCTTTTAAATCATCAAAAAAAACTTTATAGATCTCCCCAGGTAACTGGTCTGGCCCTCCTGCCTTCCCACTTGCCAATGTTTTTACAGCATTAGTTAACTCTTCTAATGTTATCGGATCATCTAGCAATTCTACGGCTTCAGAGTCTAATTTGCAGAGCTCCCCAAATGAAGCTGAGTTTAATTCCACCATCGCCCTTTGCTCCGCATTATATAAGTTGGAATAACGCAAGGGGGGGTTCTCTATGTCTGAGAGCATCTTGCAGTTGCAAATTCTGTGATTCAGTGAGTCACAGGGCTTGTGACCACAAATGTGTTATATATTTCAGGCCATTACTGAAAGGAAGGGGACATTTTATTATGTAGTGTTTTTGTATAAGTATGTCTTTAAGACTTTCCTGAGTTGAAAAAGTGTTGGGGTGGTCTTGAACCGTATGGGGACGTTTCACCAGGTCCTGGATGTGTTTTGGTGGAGAAGACCAGCTTCCTGTTTTTTTCTCTTTTACATTTTTGCAACTTCAGTGCGGCAATATCCTTTTATATGGGTGACTCAATGACCACTGAGGATGGTGAGCTTATCAGTCAGATAGACCAGAGTTATTTTCATGATGGATTGGTGGATGAGCTAGCTTGTCGTGAAGATTTTGGAGATGGGCACCGGAAGCAAGTAGAGGTGCACCAGGCTCATTCTAGTAATGAACATCAAGAAGCATCTTTCATAAAGTAATAGTTCTTAGGGATGAATTAGTTCACACTTTTAGGCTTCTACAGCTACACACATGATCTATTATCTATTTTTACGAGTAGGCTGGATTAATTTATTTCAATGTTCCACAAAGTTTCCAAATAAGAGGTAGCAAAACAATAGGTCAGAAAAGGTCTAAGCGAAAAAATATTGTATATAAAATTTAAGTTCACATGGGCTATCGACCAAGTGAAATAGTCTTAGATATTGGTTCAGCTCATTGTCGTTAGTGGTGACAGAAGCGATATCACAAACCTTGATAACCCTGATGACATAACATGCTTGACCACCTTACCCGCTGATGGTCCCTCAGCATCTTCCTATTTGAAGCTGGGACCTTAAGAGGAGGACAAGCAGTGGAAAATACAGAAAATAAATAGGAGTTGTCCTTTCTGTATCTGCCTCTTGCTACATGGCCCCTGAAGCAGAGGTAGCAAGAGCAATGTCAGAGGTAGTATATAGGAAGGCCAAGAGCAGCACTTGGTACTCAAATTCCTACCCCTAATTTGTACTGATGAGCAAAAGTGGGAGCACGCTTCAGAAAAACTTGGAAGAACCAAAGAAGTATACGAATAAACAGAATGGATTCAGTATCATCAGGTACACCTATTCACACCATGGACTGAAGAAACATGTGTCCAGGATCCTGATGAGAAAGTGAGAGTGCAGCTGAGACGACAGAAGCAGGATGGAAGAAATTAGAAATAAAATGCCAGCACTTTAAACAAGTGTCCCAAACACTGACATGAGTTTTGAGTGTTCTGTTCCCAAGTGACTCATTACCAAGGAAGTTGAACTTGCTCCACGGAAGAAACCCTGCTTCCATAGAAATCACCATGGCAAATATCTGCAAAGTGTTCCCTTCAGTATTGGCTCTCTCCAGCACCTCTTCTAATCCATCTTCTAACCCATATCAATATCTCCAAACATGATGCAGCTGAAAAGAAAAATAGCAAAACTGGAGGAGAAGCTAAGTAGAACATTAGCGATCTAAGGGCCAGATGTAGGTAGGCTTTTACCGGTCGGTAACGGCCGAAATCGGCCGTTACCGACCGGTAAAAGCCTTTTCCTAGGTAGGAGGCTATTTTGCCAATTCGGTAAATAACAAATCGTATTTACCGATTCGGTATTTACCGAATCATCATTTACCGATTCGGTATTTACCGAATCGGTAAATGAGATGTGCTTCTGGGCTTTAAGAATTCGTTATTTACCACCAACTATTAGTTGGTGGTAAATAAGGAATTTCTATGTAAATGCATAAATGTGCATTTACACCTGTGCCATGTGACAGACATACATGCCCTTAGGGCATGTATGTATGCCACATGTGCACACCAGCACTAATCAGGGGTGCAACAGGGTGTCAAAGTGACACCTTGCCACCCTTGAATTTTTCGGTATTTACTGAATTGGTAATTATCGATTCGGTAATTGCCATTCATTCCTATGGGCCTCCAGGCCCATAGGAATGAATGGCAAATACCGAATCGGTAATTACCGATTCGGTAAATACCGAATCTTAACGATTCGGTATTTTTTACCGATTAATTACTTACATAGGATTTACAGATTCTAAAATACTGAATCGGTAAAATTCGGTATTTTAGAATCGGTAAAACCTATTTACCTACTTCTAGCCCTAAATCCCAAATTCCATCTTGTAATGTAAAGTCTGAATCAATCTTAAAATCTCAGATCAATTTGAAACAGATTATCCTAAGAATGAGTAAATCGTTCTAATGTCTCCTGGCCACCACATAGCCCAAGCATCCCAGTCACTAAACGTTGATGTCCTGAACACCAATTTAAATATGTTTTCTCCACAACCAGATTCCACCTCTGACTCTTTCAATCCCCTATCTCCCCAAAAGTGCTTCAGTAGTAAACAGTAAGCTATTCTTCCAATCAAAATGATAGGGCAGTCATTCTCTCGCTTCAGCCTGAACATAATCCACTCTCTGAAAGCATCAGAAATGCTGAAAGTAAAATCCCAACATTGAGGGACAGTTACAAAGACCTCCTTTACAGGATGGAGGAATGTTTCTGATCATCAATGGTCCAATGCACCATAGAGAGTAGGAGTTTGACTTAACTCAGACTTGAGGGTGAAATAGTTCTCCCCTAGTGTAAGAGTTAAGAACGCTCAAGAGAGTCATGATCTGAGAATAGGGCTACTTGAAAGGGAGTATAACAATCAACTGCAGCGAAGGAAACTTGCCACAAGCCCTTCATCAAGGCAATCTTCCAAACAAATGCTCTACATTGAGCATTGTACTCTGACTGATCCTATTTAGCCATCTTTTCCATACCTAAACAAATGCAGGTCCAAGGTGATGTACCTAGGTGGTTCATACATGTAAGGCCTCATTACGATGTCAGGCAGAGTTTCCTCTGCCCGACATCGCCTTGGTCAAGGGACGGACCAATACCCGGTCGACAGTCCCGACCGACTGATTAGGATGCGACCGAACACTGTTCGGTCGCATGCCTATAGTTTAAAATGGGAGCATGTATTCCATTGTAAAATAGGAGGTGCAGTTCATCCCTGCACCACATGGCAGGCATCTCAAGGCGCAGCGATCAACAGGAGGGCACTGTGGGTGCCCCCTCGGCCTCCAAACGGAGGCCTTACACCCATTTTGGCCCTGCTGGGGGCCCCTAAAATTGAATGACGACAGCCTTTCAGTGCTAGAAAGGCCGGCACAGAAAGGCTGTTGAAATCCTACTTTGTAATCCCTCTGGCAGAAAGAGCCGCCCTTGGGATTACTGACAGCAATCCGACTGGCGAATGGGCTGTTCAAGCCATTCGTAAGCCAGTTGGAATGACCAATCGGATTCCGTTCCGCCCACCTCCATTGTAATGAGGCACTCAGAAAGGAATCCGACTGACATATTATGATGCTGTCGGAAAGGCTCAAACCAACAGAGCCTTTTCCAACAGCATCGTAATCAAGACCTTAGTTGCAGAGTAATGGATCTTTAACGGCCCCTTTCTGGAAACACTAAATTCTGGTTGTTTGTCACTATATCAAGGTAGATAATATTCAACCACAATAATATCGCATCCTCTACATATTATACCACTACATCACAAGGAAAGTATATAAGTACAGTTCATAACTCTGCCATTATTTGCCTTGGGAGGTAACTATAGACACAGTTAGGAAGAGTAACTATACATTTGCCCTGCAACATAGAGGTAGGTCGATGTAGAAGATGCAACATAAAGGTCATGCAATATTTTGTACGAGAGATACTGAGCCAGGGACTCTCAAATTCCCTTACCAAGCTCATCTTTGGTCTTCAAAACATGAATTTTTCCAGCTTCTTCCTCCTCTCCTATTTTTTCAAGATCCTTACCTGACATTTTACAAGTTGAAAAGTAGTTTCTACTTACCCCAATTCCTACTCCCTCCACACTCCCAGACCCTGACTCCCACCTTTTGCAGAAAGTCAGACAACCCTAGGCTGTTTTTTGATCTCCGTCTCCCTCAATTCGCTGAAATTGACAAACGGCACCAATGACTGCAAGGCTTGTTTTTTATTTCTTAAACGCCACCAATGGCTGCAAGGCTTGTTTTTTTATTTCTAATGTACCCGTCTGCTTTATATGTTCACTGATGCATCAAAGGCCTGTATGGCCGAAGTGTGCTAATACACATTTGACTTGAGCAGGGAGATGAAGCTACTGTTGTATTTGATTAGTTCGACAAATGGAGGACGACCCTCTGGGGAGATGGCTTTACAAGCAGTTAATAAGACTTGTACATCAGCAGTGGACCTCGCAGAATGACAAAGGAGATGGGAGGGCTTGAATCTCACAAACATTCATATTAATCTTCAAGGAAGGGACGGGAGAAAAGGCCATTTGTTGTCTGATGAAGTCAGCTTTAGATTGGAAGCCACGAATATTTACTTGCATCTTGCTGAAAAGGGATCCGAGGCAGCCCTGGGAAGGGGTGTAGAGGGAGGTTATAAGTTCACCAATTATCCAGAATAGGTCAGAAATTCACCCGAGGTCAGTGGCCCTCCTGAATAATAGGTGTCCTAATTCAAGAATGACAAATCAACAACTCAAGTAACCCATCTAGTACAACCCTTGTTCTATTCTGAAGAATTTCACTTAACCCCTTAAGCGCCAAGGTGTGTGATGGTGAAATGGCAAAACCTTTTTCTATTTTGGCGTCGGCATCAACATAATAGAAGGTTACTTTTGAAAATAAAAAATTGACGTGTCATAAAATAGATAACATCAAAGTGCATTTTAAAAAGCAACACAAATGGAGTATGTATAGGAAAATCAATTAATTTACCTACAATTTGCTAGGAAGTTGCAAACATTGTTAGATTACAGGCTCTAACTCATTCTTACCATAAAAAGTGATGGCTTCCGCTGGATTTATATTTCAGTTTTCAAGTAAAGAATGGGAACTTTCTGAATAGACAATTTTATTGCATAGCAAAGGAGGTATTGTGTGTAACCTTGTCAATTTATTATGTTATGATTTTAAAACTAAAGTCATGCAATACCTTAGCATACATTACCCTAGAGTTAGAACTTTTATGTCTTTTAAAATGTACATAAGCCTTCCTATAACCCCGAATTATTTGTTAACTAACTAATAGAAAAAGTAGATCATCACAGTACCTGACACACAACATTACAATAACATGTTCTGTGGTTTTAAAAATAATGTCACATAGAATCCACATGTGCTATTCACAATTTTAAGCCCATGGCCTAGACAGTGTAGCCAAAAGAAAACCTCTAACTTCTGTATGCTTCCATATTTTTTCTGGTTTAATAAATTGTATTTAGAGGATTATAAATAGGTTTGTACTATTTTCTTGGCCTGCATCATTGTGATACCGTTGGTATGTCCCAGGCTGGTTTACCCTATTGGTAAGTACAACCAGACCTCTGTTAGAACTGCCAAATGTAAGGGGATGGTGATCGGTAGAATGGTTGAAGTGATGCCTCTCTGGGTACTTCATTGGGGCTTGGTGGGACTCTTATTAAAGCAGGGAAGGAGATGCCATGTTTAAGAAGAAATATGGGAAGATGGGTAGAACACAGTAAGTGAGAGGTAAGTGAGGGGACTCGTTGAAACGCAGAGTGAAAGGCCTTAAAAGTAAACCTAATTAGGTAGGGCTGTACTAATGTGCTTGTGCTCTCTCCTTTACCCAAGGCAAAATTGGCTTGCATCCAGTTGGCACATTTCATTTATTCGTAAGTCCTGAGTAAAGCGGTACTACATGTACCCTAGGGCCTGTAAATCTAATGCTACTAGTGGGTCTGCAGCCCTAATTGTGCCACCCACTTATGTAGCCCTTTGAACATATCTCAGGTCTGCCATTGCAGCTGGTGTGTGCAGTTGTTCACTTCCATTTCACACTGGCAAAATAAACCTTTTGCTATATAAGTCACCCCTAGGGTAGGCCCTAAACAACCCACAGAGTTAGGTGCAATGTATTTAAAAAGTTGGACATGTACTTTTAACATTTACATGTCCTGGTAATGACAAATTTGCTTTTCACTATGGCAGGTCCTGCCACTCCCACAGATTTACATTGGGTTACCTTATTACAATTAAGTTTCAATTGGGAGCCGGAAGGAAAGTCAAGTTTAGTCTCTGAAAATATGTCATTTTAATCTCTATTTAATGGTAAAGTTCGAATTTAAGACACAATTCTGAAAATTGTACTTTTAGAAAATTGGCATTTTCTTGCCCTAACCATTTGGTGCCTGCAGTCTTTGTCCTGGGTTAGATGATTAGTTGTAGCTGTCAGTTTGTCCTTGTGTGACAGTGAGACAAAGGGAGAATAGGTGTTGTCAGGATGGGCTTTCGCTGTCAAGATGAGGATGAGGAGGTGTCACCTACCACCCTTGCACATCACAAAGACTCTACCTCAGCACATTCACAAAGGGTTTCACATAGTAATGTATAATAATGTGAAATAACCCACGTAGGGATTTCCTACAGTTTCTTTGTTTCTTTGTACCTGTTACTTCTGATGTTCTTGGTACATCCTACTGCACAACATAAGATTACATTTCCATGTTTGCCTCACGGATTATTGCAGTTAATATTGTCAGATTTGCTTTAACATTGGTTTTTATTTCACACTTTTCGTTTTCGTTTTGGCACCTACGCCATCGGTACACTTTCGGACTAGCCTTTTTTCTCTTTCCATGAGCACGTGATCGGGACCCAATGCCCAATGAGAATGCTTCCACAGCGTTTGAATGGTAGACAGCATTCTACCACTGACATGTGAGTACACGTCCATAGCGTGTGCGCCACTTTCATTTAGTGCACTGTCTTCACGCCATTTGTTACCCTGATTTCCGCACACCGTCATCACGGGGCACACATGAGCATGTTTTGTGACATTTGACCACACTTTTTTGACAGAATTAAACACATTTTTTATAGAATTGAGCATATTTCGCATTATATGAGCTATGTTGGTGGGTTTGAAATGTATAGGATGTGAGTGCTATATGTGATATGTTTTCCTACAATTCATCTTTTCTAGTAAATGCTCCTTGATGAAGGGCTATGTAAAGCCCGAAATGCATTGGACACAATAAGAGGCATTGATGTCAAATAAACACAGTGAATGAAATGAAAAAGAATTTAATCAAAAGCACAAAGTCAAAGAGCTAATTTGTGAATAAAGAATTCTCCCCAAAAAATTTCTCGAGCTTCATTGCTGTTACAGCACAGCGCAAGTTACAGCTGATGGATTTCTCGAGGACGACACAGGGCCATGTTACACAAGCTCCCATTGATGGCTTCATTGGCTCACTGCTGCACAACGCACCTCAATGCCTGACCTCACATCGCAGCTCCTGGTCAATGATTCCTTGATGCCGGCCTGCACAGCTCAATGCAAGGACTCCACATCTCGACGTCCAAACCACAAAGTACTTTGTCAGTGGACTGAACTCAGTTATGTACCCGTCTCACCTCTTGTGACTTGGACCCCGTCAACCATGACCAGATAACCGTGGCTGGTTCTTTTTGCTAATTAGTGCTTGATTTCTTTGAAACCTTTAAAACTGTTTCATCTAGCATTAAAATGTTCCAGTGCCTTCGGATGATCATTTTTAGTTCACTGCTTTGGTTGTTAACGTCAATGATTAGTCTGGTCATGGTCTCATTTCTTTTTCTGCATCTCTCTGGATTCTCTGTTTGTAATAGATCTGCTCATGTTGTTTAGGTGACTCCATTTCTAGCAGTGGTAATCACATCAAGGGGATATCCTCGTTCTTGAAAAAGCTCACTCATTTCTTTTAATTGTAAATTCAGGTCTGATATGTCGGAGCAATTCCTTTTTGCTCGCAGCATTTCCCCGTAAGGAATGCTCCATTTTAGATTTTGTGGGTGCCCACTATTCACATGCAAAATGCTGTTGCATGAAGTGGATTTCCTATGCATTTTTGTGCATATCTTTTGACCTTGAATGAAGATTTCCACGTCCAAGAAGATGCTGTTAGTTGAAGTAACTGTAGATGTAAAAGTTAGATTGTACTTATTTGTAATGAGAGAGTTTAAGAAGTTCTGGAGGTCGATGTGATTACCTTCCCAAATAATGAACAGCCATCAGTAAGTTAGCGTAAGTCGGCGCAAAAGATATCCCCATAGCAGTTCCCTGCTTTTTCAGAAAAAGGTCACCTTTGAATAGAAAGACATTCTGTGTTAGACAGTGTGTGAGCATTTCTATTGGCATTTCCGTGTGCTCGAGATAGCTTATGGACCTTGTTTGTAGAAACTGTCTCACCGCTACTATCCCATCAGAATGGAGGATAGAAGTATAGAGTGACTAGACATCAATTGAAGCCATGATATAATTTTCAACAATTAATTGCTAGGGCACTAGGGGACCATGAGAATGGAACAACATTTCATAGAATATTAAACACTACTCATATATACATATACTACAATGATCCTCAAGCATATTAAATTGATACCAGGGAAAAGATTTCAAAAAAGATTAAAAAGAAAATGTGCAGCCCTCTGCCTGGAAAATGGCTTTGAAAACTTGAAAAAAAGGATTCACAGACTGGATGGGTGCACAAAATGGTCGCCTGCCACATGGTCAACCTATGGTGAATGCACATTGACTGGCTTCACAAAATGGTCACCGATTACATGGCCAAACAACAACAACAAGCAAGGTAGCAAGGACAACAAACAACACATGCAGGCCTAAGGCAAAAACACACTGGCTAGCTACATAAAATGGAAACCAGCCACATGATCGAACAACAGCAACAAGGAAGGAGGTATGGCCACAACAAAGAACACATGCAGGCCTATTGCAAAAGCAATCTGGCTATGGCAAATGCACACTGGCTGGCTACACAAAATGGCCTCCAGTCACATGGTCATACAGCAACAACAAGCAAGGAGTCATGATCACAACAAAGAATACATGAGGGCCGATGGACACTGACTACACAACCCCTTGGTCACGTGGCATGGAGAAGAAGACAAATGGTGGCCTACGGCAAACACACACACACACACTGGCCGGGCAAAGAAGGGACGTAACAATGAAGAAAACAGTACCATTAATTCAGCAATGCCAAAAACGACTATTAGGTGAGCTATAAAAATGTAGCAACAACACACATACTCCCAATGCATCAAATTTAACCGATTAAAATACACTTTGTACAGAAAAAAAAAAAAACCAAATTTTTCAGAAGGAAATGCAGACAAAGTGACCACATCGCTGAGCCAGAACCCGCCTGTAGACACCGCGACACCAACGACGCAGCACACAACCTCTCACAGTGGATCACCAACTGTGCCGACGACCTCGCTCCTCTGAAGAAACCCCAGGCAAGACGAGCTACAGAAAAACCGCATGGTTCACAGACGCCCTCAGAGTCGCAAAGAAATCATGCCGACCCCTCGAGAAAGCGTGGCGCCACGAACGGACAAAAGAAAACATGACAGCCCTCAAGAGCGCCACCCGCGAATACCACCAGATGATCCGCACCACCAAAAGGACATCGTTCAAAGAGTGACTAGACAACAACGCCCACAACAGCAAGGAACTCTTCAGCATCGTCTAAGAGCTCTCCAACTCCAGCGCCAGCAACAATGACATCACACCGTCGCAAGACCTCTGCAACTCCCTTGCCACATTCTTCCACTGCAAGATCGCAGACATTCACGACAGCTTTGGACCCCAGACTCCGCCTCCAGCCACCATACCAACGACCCCCCCACCAGCCTCAGCGCATGGACCCCCATAAGCACTGAAGACACCACCCGCGTCATGAACACCATCCACTCCGGCTCCCCATCCGACCCATGCCCTCATCATATCTTCAACAAAACCGACACCATCATCAACAGCTCCTTCACGTCCGCCACCTTCCCTGGAAGCTAGAAACATGCAGAAATCAACGCCCTTCTGAAGAAACCAACTGCGGACCCCAAAGACCTCAAGAACTTCCCCCCCATCTCTCTTCTCCCCTTCCCGGCTAAAGTCATCGAGAAGATTGTCAATAAACAGCTGACTGCATTCCTCGAAGAAAACAACTCACTCGACCCTTCCCAGTCCAGATTTCGAGCCAACTACAGCACCAAGACCGCCCTCATCGCAGCCACCGATGACATCAGGACCCTGATGGACAACAGAGAGACAGCCGCTCTCATCCTCCTGGACCTCTCGGCAGCCTTTGATACCGTCTGCCACCGTACCCTAATAACCCGCCTCTACAACACTGGGATCCAAGGAAAGGCCCCGGACTGGATCACATCGTTCCTCTCCGACAGAACCCAGCGAGTCCGCCTCCCTCCCTTCTGCTCCGAAGCCACCAAGATCATCTGCGGCGTACCGCAGGGCTCCTCGCTCAGCCCAACCTTCTTCAATATCTACATGAGCCCTCTCGCCACCATTGCACGCAAACTCAAAATCAACATCATCTCCTACACCGACGACACCCAACTGATACTCTCCCTCACCAATGACCCTGTCACCGCCAAAGCCAACTTCCAAGACGGAATGAAAGATGTCGCAGAATGGATGAAGCCAAGCCGTCTGAAGCTCAACACGGACAAGACGGAGGTCCTCATCCTCAGACAATCCCCGTCCACCTGGGACGACTCCTGGTGGCCCACGATGCTGGGCACCGCACCGACACCCACGGACCACGCATGCAACCTGGGATTAATCCTGGACTCCTCCCTCACGATGACCAAACAAGTCAACGCAGACTCGTCCTCATGTTTCAACACCCTGCACATGCTCCAAAAGATCTTCCAGTGGATCCCCACCGAAACCAGAAAGACGGTCACCCAGGCCCTCGTCACCAGCCGACTGGACTACGGGAACGCCCTATACGCGGGAACCATAGCCAAACTCCAGAAACGCCTTCAACGCATACAGAACGCCTCCGCACGACTCATCCTCGACATCCCGCGCCACAGCCACATATCCGCCCACCTGCGAAACCTGCACTGGCTCCCCGTCAGCAAGAGGATCACGTTCAGGCCGCTCACCCACGCACACAAAGCGCTCCACAACATGGGCCCGAATACCTCAACAACCGCCTCTCGTTCTACACCCCCACCCGCCAGCTCTGCTCCACCAGACTCGCCCTCGCCACCGTCCCATGGATTCGCAGAACCACCACCGGAGGAAGATCGTTCTCCTACCTGGCAGCCAAGACATGGAACTCCCTCCCCGCACACCTACAACTGAGCCCGGACCATCACACCTTCAGGAAACACCTCAAGACCTAGCTATTCGAGCAATAGAGCCCCCCCCCCTCAGCGCCTTGAGACCCTCAAGGGTGAGTAGGGCACTCTTCAAATGTACTGATTGATTGATTGATTGACAAAGAGAGTGATGCATCTATCTTGAAATTCAAATAAAAAATGACAATGAGATGGACAAAGTCTGGTAGCAGCCTGCTGGACAGGAAAAGGAAGTTAGAGTCTCTGGGCTACTTCCTGTTGAAAAAAAACGTCAAATTAAAAAAATGGCTTTTACACTAAAAAACAACTTGAACGGTCCGCTGGACTCAAATATTCCCTCAAAAACATATTATTGAGTAGATTTAGTTGCTTCTCAAGTAGAGAATCTACTTGAAAAGCAGCTGCAGCTGCTAGTGCTTGGCAGCATCATGAAAATTGCACCAGAAGAGTCTGTGGCAACCGCAAGCTGCACTAGTGGGGTTCAAATCACGCTTAAGCTTGCTAACCGCCAGGAAATCTCATTGAGCTCGCAAGCGAGTGCCAAAACAAGTCTTGCGCGTGCCAACAGAAATATAATTCTACCATGCGCAGGAAGGCAGAGTTTAGTAAGAACTCCAAGTTACACACGTAAATAAATGTGTAATAAACACCTAAATAAACAAGCATTGTCAAAGGCAATTTGCCATTAACCTGAACTAAAGGTTTTACACTTCATACAATCAACTAAACTAAACCTATCCAACTAAAACTACTAACTGAATCTGCTGAAGACTGAATTCAATCAAGACGACTGTTGAGGAATGCTCTGAGAGTCTTCCGACGTTTCCTCTTGAGCTGCAAACTCCCAACTCCCTCAAGGATCAACCAGCCCAATCAGGAATTCAACACTGACTGAGCTAACTTCTCCCTAAGGGAAAGGGGAAGTGGACCGAGAGACTAACAACAAATAAACAAACAAGATCTTCAGTAGTTGTTGTTTCTCTCTTGAAAGTGTTCCAGGCCGTAGACCTTTTCTTGTTCTATGCGTAACACTGGTCTCAGGAAATTCTGTAGTGCAATATTTGTGTACAGTTACCCAACTGCTTGCATCATGTCACAGAATTAAATTAAACCACTCCATTTACTGACCATTTGTGAAATTGGCCCCTGCTCACACTTTTCAGTAGCTGTTTTGCTTTAACTCAGTCTCTTGACACCTTTAGATAAAAGTTCCAAAAATCAATAACTCTTGACCAATTAACTGAGTTGACAGGTTAATTTAGTTAGTAGGGTTATTTAACATTGAACTTGAATTCTTCATGCAAGCGTACCTGAGACTTGGTATTTCTTCTGCTCAAGTGATTCTGCAGTAGGAAGACAAAAAGATAACAGCCTACCACTAAAACACACAGCAGTTAGATAAGTGCTACTGTTTTCAACTGACTTCCTTAGCACCTATGCGATATGCCTTACTCAAGTCAGTTTTCTAATCGCACAGAAATCTATACATTGTGGATTTCACCACTAAATTACATTTGCCTTTATCAAGGCTTGTTTTCTTGAAGCTCAGGCCAGTCTTAGAACCCTCAATCGTGGACTTCGTAGTCACTTTAAAATGACTGGTGAAAGTTCCACTTTTAAGTCTTTGCCTTTATAAAGGCTTGTTTAATTGTTCCACACCTGTCTCAAGAAGCGCTCACTTCTTATTTTAGATATTTCCCAAAAACGCAATATTTACGACTCAATAACCGCCAAGTAAATCTTACTGTCCCAAATAGTTCATCAGTGACGGACTGCAGGCTCGAACTGACTGCTGCGAGGCTTTTTCAAAGAGAACGAACCTCCCGGCTTGTGATGTATTCCTATAGGTTCTGTATCGATCCCCCTATTCCTGACCCTGTTCTGGTTAACGAGTTAACTAGCAGCCATCCCATGATGCTGAAACCGTTATCTGATTAAGCCACACTACGGCACAGGAACGTGTTATCTGATTAGGTCATAATGCTTGCCATCTAATTAGGCAAGCGATATTCCTCCAGCCCCTGATAAGGCATACGGAGTTCTCAAAACAAATCAAACCTATGACAACCTGGGAAAAACCCTGCGGCCATTGTTTTGATTTCATCGAGAACTTCAGCAAAAGAATGTGCTAACGACCAAGTCGTATGACATCCTTATTGACGTATCTATGTCCATCCTTACGTCAATCTCGGCACCTTACAGGTATAAATATTACCGGTATTGCCTTAAGCAAACACACGCGGTGGTGACGAGATCGGAGCAGCCAGACTTGCCGAAGCCCAGAGCAGAGCAGACCCCGCTGGCGCAGCCCCGCCTTCCTGACGCGCTGAGAACGAGACGCTGCTTTCTCCTGCCGAGAAATCCAGCTCCGGCGCTTCCGGGTAGCGCTCGCAGGCAGCCTGGAATATCGAGACCAGAGACAAGAGATACCATCCCTCATTCATCCTAGATTCCAGGTACAGAACTGAATAACCCCTCGCAGAGAATTCTTGAGTCAGTCACTTGGCAAAACAAACTTAACTTAAACTGCTACTTTCTATTCCCGCCCACGTATTAGGCTTAGGTCAGGTACACCGGGGTAGGCTTGGTTAGAAGCACCAGTTGAGGACGATTAGTCAAATGTTTAAATGTATGTATCTATTTTATCAATTTTAAACTACCTTATGGCTTAGAAACCATATAAATGTTTTTACAGTATTATTTTATACTTCTGCTTTTATTGTATGCACTTTACTTAACCATAAGTATTGCAATAATATCGATCCATTTCTCTTGTATGAGAAAAGAGACTGATCAATAAATAACATCTTTTATTGAACACGCCCGTCTCTTCCTTTTCTCTACAATCTGGTGAGACTAAGAATGCACGTACTGACTGAGTAAAATAAGTTGTCTTTTGTTTTCACACGACTCTAGAGATACACTCTTGATTAGGGGAGAGCAAAGTTGTCATGTTCTATGGTTGTCAGAAACTAAATCCCTTCTTGCCTATCCAGGGAGGTTCAACTCCTCCTTGCCTATTCGAGAAAGTTTCTAGTGAACTCTGAGCTAGCTGGCAAACCCAAAACTTTAAGTCTAATATCGACAATAGAAGACCTAGTTAACGTCTGGTCTAGGCCTATACTATTGAAGGTATTATTCCAATGCGCAGAGCCTATTGGGATAATAGGAACTACACTACATGGCGCCCAAACGTTTGGAAAGGCGATAAAACTAACCCAAGACATTAGAGTAACTCAGTCGTGCTTTTTCACTCAGACCCCTTTTTTCCCATAATACTCCAAAGACGTCTGGAGTGGGTGAAAGGTCATATCCGCCAAACCTCGCAGGAAGAAACTCCTATGTATGGTTCTTGGTTTAGTCAACGTTGAAGGATACACTGTTCCAAAATATTGTGCATCTAATCTTTGTTTCCAAAGAAACCTGATCTGCAAACAAACAAAATAACCTTCCTGACAGTAGAATGTCAGACACTGAAGAAGAAAGAGAGATAGCTAGAGTAGCAGCTTAACTCGTAACAGCTGATAATACTATGCAAGAAGCAGACCCGAATTTAATACTCATCAGGGTCAACATAAGTAAATCTATAACTTTAAAACTTATAGAAAATGGACTGACACCTAGAGGTGGCACAGTCATATTCGTAATAGAGGCACACGAATATCGGCAGACAGAGGTATTCTATTCATGGATAAACTTTCCAGCAGCAAACGCTGTAACAAAGCACTTCCACCATTACAAAACAGAGTAACCTCCTGAAGAATACACTCCTTTCGAGGAGGTGGAAGTACCACTTAAATTTCAAGAGCACCTGCTCTTGTTTAATGGCGCCCTAAAACACAACAATCACATCACCAGGCTCGGTCCATTAGGTAGACCAGGAGCAACGTGGCCGGTCCTAGCCGGATACACACCACATCCAGACATCGAAAGAATGTCTGCAGCAGATCTTCTAATACAACTAAAACAATTAATAAAAGTACATAGACAATTAGTCCAATATGTAATGCGGACTTCAACAATCCAACCAGCAATTACAATTCCACAGCTGACCCCTCATCAGGGGAACACAAATAAAATTACACCACAGAACATACAGTCCTGCCTAGGTAAAGTACCAGCTAAAAGGGAACAGATACCATTCTGGTTAGCACAAAAAATCACCCAAATAGAGGCGGTGTTTCCAGACACCACCCCTGTGGATAAACACAGGATTCTGACTATCTGTCTTCCAATGGGAATCGCACCACACGTGGAGGACTGTGACACTTGGGGTACAGTCTTTGCTTCCATTTACACAAAAACACATGGAGTTCCATCCATGTCAGTAATACCAGATGTGCTAAAACAAATTCAAGACGAATACGGTCCAGAACCCGCTTTAACTCTTGGTATGAAATTACTGAAAGACTTCAAGCAGGTCTCGGCTATATTACTAGCCAACATAAAAGGAGAAGCAGCGAATGTGGCGATCCGCCAGAGGTTAAAAGAGACAGATATAGCAGACCAACCAGCTGAAATTGCCAGAATTATAGAAAACACCTATGAAGAACTAGGTAGAGATAGTTTGGGTGGAATACCAGTGAAGCCCCAACTAATTGAAAGTCCTGAAAAAATATTTATTAAAAATAACCTAAACAGTCAAAAGAAGAACTGGGATGGAAACAAACAATCCAATCCAAAAGAAAAGAGATTCCAGTCCAGAGGAAGGTCTCCTCGGCGGAGAGAAAGATCTCCGGATCAAGGACCCAAGTCTCCCCAAAGTGAGCCCTCTGTGAAAAAATACAACCTTAGAAATAGGGATAATATAAAGAAACCGGATAGATATCAAGATTTTGATACACGTCCCTCTCAATCTTTTCAGACTTCCTCGCAGAAATCGGAAAGAAGAGGACGATCGGAACCCAGGGAAGGGCACGTCAAGTCCAAAGGCAAGGAACCTGCTCATCCAAATAAGAAATTACAATTTCCAAAAAAGAAGGTAGCCAGTATTAAAGTAGTTAACAATGCCGAGAATACTGAGGACACAACTGAAAAACGGAGAATGGGCTCAGACAATGCTAGACAGCGCAGCAGAAGTGAGCATAGCTCGCAAAGTCCTTATGAATCATCTGGAGACAGTGGACACGAATGAATATCTTCAAGTGGAAACTGCAGACACCAGAGTTAGCAAACCTCACAAAATATATGAAATAACTTTACGTATAGAAGGGGATAAGACTAGAAAAATAAGGGGACTATTTTGGGATAATCTCTCCAAGGGCTATGACATCCTTCTAGCTGAAAAAGACTGGCCACCAGAGTTTGTCAGGGACTGCCCTCATGGCGAAGAAATAATTATGCCTGCCTTCTCAAATCATATCCCAATTCATAAAAAATACACACTTGCTATAAAGTGGGCAGTAGCTCAAGCTCCTGCTTTATATAAAAATCACGTAGGATGGGATGAGGACTCTCCTCCTCACAAAATCCAGTTAAAATCACAACCTACTGCACAAAGACAGTACCCAATTAAGCAAGAAGCTAAAAAACAGGTAAAAGAAATCCTAGATCAACTAGAATACCAGGGGGTGATTGAAACTTGCACCTCACAAATGAACAACCCTTTGTTTCCTGTCTCCAAACCAGACAATTCATATCATCTAGTTTTGGATTACAGACACCTTAACTCATGTTGCAAAACTTTTGCAGTACAAAACTCGCATAGTGCAGCACTAATGAATAACATAGTGCGCAAAAAATACAAAACAACATTAGACATCTCTAATGGATTCTTTTGTCAAAATATAGCACCAGAGAGCAGATATTTGTCCGCGTTCTCAATAAATGGCGCTCAAAAACAATTCTGTCGGTTACCCCAAGGGTTCAAGAACAGCCCAGGATTATTCTCAGCGAGAGTAACAGAATTATTACAAACATATGACGAAGAGGCATTATCTTATGTCGACGACATATACCTAACAGATGATGACTTGGATACTCACTTGAAGAGAGTGAACACCATAATACTTGGGTTCGCAGCAGAGGGTTACAAATTCAACTTTAAAAAATCTAGAATTGCCCATCTAACAGTCCTGTTCTTAGGATATGAATTATCAAGTGAAGGCAAAAGCCTGGCTGACAATTTCCTCGAGAAATGTGCCGTACTCCAAGCACCTTGAACACTAAAAAACCTACAGTCAATTCTAGGCTTCCTAAATTTCGGAAGAACATACATTGCAAATTACGCAGAAAGGGTCAAGCCCCTTTATGATCTAATAAAACCAGATTTTAAAAGAACCAATTGGACTCAAACACACACAGAAATTTTGAGATCCTTACAAACAGACATGTTAATTAAAACAAAATTAGAAACACGTGATAACACACGCAATCTTGTGATTCGAGTCATCCCAGGAAGATGCGGATTCACATACCTGACCTCTAACGAGGGAGAAAAGGTACCAATTGCATTCAAATCACACTTGTACACTAAAGCTGAAATGAAATTTAGCCCAACGGAAAAAATTCTAACTGCAACACAGACAGCTATAGCAAAAGAACGAGCCCTGGCACAAGGTAAACGAATAATAATCGTGACACCGATACCAGCCTTGGAGGCGGTAACAAAGGCAAGCATTCCGAATGCTAAAGCACTACATCCAAGGTGGATACAGTGGGCTAATTCTCTTGCTGCAACAGACGTGGTATACGAATTTGATCCCAACTTAAAAACACAAGAATTTCTCCAATACGAATTTTAATGTCCTCCGCCGACCGAAATTCTGCCTCTAGAACATTACGGCTGTATAATATACACAGACGGATCAGCACAACCCGCAGTGGGGGGTAAACAAGCTTACAGTGCTGCGTGCGCGATTGTTAAAGGTCGCTGGCACGAAGGGAAATTTAAACCAGCTATCACCAAAACACAATCTCTGGGAGACTGTACAGCTCAGCGAGCTGAACTGCTAGCATTCAAGATGGCGCTTGAAAATACCGATCGAGAATTCCCCACACTCATAGTGTGCGAGTCGTATTATTGCGTCCAGTCTTACAATGAATACTTACAGATCTGGCTTCAGAATGGTTTTAAGGATGCAAAAGGAGGCACAATCAAGCATAAAATGCTCTGGGAACAAGTAGTTCTTTTACAGAAAGAACTACCAAAGACTCACGAGATACATACACTGAGTCATCAACGTGATGGCGTTCACGTTGCAGGGAATTCATTGGCTGATGAGGCCGCGAAGGCTGCTGTGCAAACGGCTTCCGTAGCTGCCATCACACGGTCAAAAACAAAAATAGACAGCGAAATATTACAGGCTGTCAGCGCTACAGAAAAGGATTCGATAGAAACACTCCCGAAAGGCTTTCCAGTAAAATACTCATACATAACTGATGCAAACAATGTTCCTTTTGCTCGAATCCCTGGAGTGGGGGATAGGGCAATTCCAAACATGGAACATAGGTTAGGACTAATAATAGCGGCACACGAAGGACTTGCTTCTATACATGCCGGCGTCTCAGCCACAGTATCATTATTAAAACAGAGATACTGGTGGCCACAAATGAGAAGACAAACGCGGAACTATGTTCTAGAATGTGAAATATGTCAAAGAATGAAAGTATCAACGGTGAGACGACCAGCACAGACGCCCCTTCTAATCTCAGATAAACCATTAGACCACTGTGGTCCCTTACAACGGGATGGTAACTATAAATATATCTTGGTGGCAGTGGATTCATGCACAAGATTCATATGGATGTGGCCCCAGCGAACGGCTGACGCCAGAACTGTTATAAAAGATTTGCGAGTCTTTACCGGCACATACGCAATTGGCATGCTGCATTCGGACCATGGTCCTGCTTTTAGCTCTAGAGCTTATAAGGAGGCCATGGTCAGCATGGGCGTTACATTGCGGTACTCTTGTCCATTTCACCCTGAGGGGAACGGAGTTGTAGAAAGAAAAAACCGTGACATAAAGCAATCTATAACAGCAAAGGTATTAGGTTCGGGAGCTGGGTGGGTCAAACATCTAATAAGTGTCCAACGTAGTCTAAATAACTTGCCAAGAAATTCTCTGAAGGGATTCAGTCCGTACGAATTATTGTTTGGAACTAGGATGTTAGTCTTAGATCTTGACAGTCAGACTTCAGTGGTAAAGGAAAAAAGCTTTGATATCAAAGATCGTTTGGCTATTTTGCAGGACTTAAACAAAACAAGAAAAGACCTGAGTAACATAAAGTTGAAACAGCAGCCAACAATCACTGAAGAACCACCACCTGTCCCAGCAAGACCTGTCTGGATTCCAAAAGTCGGGGATCTAGTCAGAGAAAAGATCGCGGTAAAGAAGGAATTTGGGCCTTCTTAAAGAAAAGCAGTTCCTGTCTTGTCTATCAACGGGACAAGATCAGTTGTACTACCGCCGCTTGCTGGTAAAAAGGAGAACCGAGTTGTATCCATCGACCTGGTAAAACCACAATCATGTGGCCGATAACAAACAGTAGGCCAAGTGGACTCCCGATAAGTAGTAGAACACCAAGGTTTGCTACCAATACAGAGGTCCTAACTAAGAGGCTAATCACATTCGAAACGCCTACAGAAGAACAACAAGGACTGTGCAACAATGCAATGGAACTTAAACCTCTGAAAACCCAAATAAAAACATTTAGTAGAGACACACCAACCTACAATGAAGTAACAAACGAATATGCAAGAAACAGTAATCCTGAAGCAATTGGAACAATTGACAGAACTGCATCCGGCTACTTCATTAACTTCGATGATTCCTCTGAAGACCTAAGTGAATCAAAAACACAGCCATCAACAAAAACCTTTAAAGATAAAGCTAAAGAACTTTTGAAACAACTGAAAGAAAAATATCTGATTTCTCCATGGATTGAATTTTGGGTGGGCTTTGGTGCATTTATCCTCATACTTTGGCTCATCATGGTACTAACTTTGGGACGCTTCATTGAGGGAAAATATGCTAAAATGGACACAGCAAGTCAGAAAATCAACTTGATCCTCAAGCCACACACATCTTCACACGTCGAGAAAAGAGAACTTTCTTCAGTCAACTTCACAGCCAATCCTATACCAGGTGGGGTAGCATGGGACAATACTGACTACGAAATTTATGGTCCGGTTGAGATCCTGAAATATCCACACCAAATTAAGATCTCGTTGAGTGACTTTGTAAAAACAAGCTCATTTGCTGATGATTGGGATTTTGAAAGTATAAATAATATGATGTCTGACTTAGTGATGTCTGCTAAATTTACCAAACATGATTATTTGCAGGGTTCGACTAATTATGATAGTATGTACTGTTACCACTATGGTAACCATTTTCTACATAAATCTGCACAACCTAGAAATGTTTTAAATTATAATCAATGGGAACATTGTGCAACCCCTCCAAAAGGAAGCTCAAGAACCTTTTACGACAAATATTCATACTTTTCAGGAGTCAACACAAGTAATGCTGAAACATTTTATTTCAAATTGTCAAATAAGACAGGGACAAAGACAAACACGAAATTGATATATTCAGACTCGTTTTTTGAACAAATGAATACTTTTGGGTTTGATTATTGGGACAAAAATGTTGAAGTAAAAAGTGTTTGGGGTACAAAAGAATGGCAAGTACAAGGTATAGAATCATTGTTTAGAGCCTGCATGATCCCAGAACAAATTATATTTTTGAATGACACTGTTCAACAAACCACCTGTCTTGGCTTAGCCAAAATCGAAGACTTAAATAAACCGTCTATTCCAAAGCCAACAATGGACAGCAATAGCTCTACAGATGAAGAGATAGACGTAAACTATATATTAAACCAAAACAGAACACATCCTGATTGGAAACAGTGGTTGATCTGGCCCACAGATACTAATAACTGTCAAGACAGATTCCTGAACAAAACACAGGGGTTCAAATTGACCAGGCCAGACCCTAGATATTCCCAAAGACAACACCCAGGGATAATAACCACCTACAGTGTGGGCAAATTATGCCTTCAATGGCTACAAACTTCCACACTGACAGAAATTAAGCAACACCTAACTTTACTTACTGATGGTGCTGACTTGCGTGATTTCATTATGGGACCACGCAAACAGCGTCAAAAACGCTTCATAGCAGCCTCTATATATGCAGCTTACAACGAGGCCTGGAAGGTAACTCAAATTGAAACAGCAGAAAGTATACGGGAAATTGACCGTATTAATTTGGAAAAATCACTTTCTGTAGTGGACAATGGGTTAATGACTCTGTCCTCCAGAATTTTTTCTTTGGACAGCATTGTGTCTTCAGCAATCGACATACTATCGCAAGACTTACTGCTGTTACAACACGGTCAGTCTCAATTGCGTTCTATTGTACAGCTTGGCTGGACGTTACAAAACCAGCGTTCAGGCTATGTGCCTTGGCGTTTAATCAACACAACGTCACTATTCACTATCTTTAACCTTACTGATAAACAGATCAGTATGGCACAAAAGGGTGCTGATTATACAATCCTGAGCACTGAGAAACTCGAGAGATTACCAGTGACAATGTCAGAACGACCTGTCAGTGAATGGATAATACATGGGATAATTAATATTCCAATATCAACCTTCAGGTTTCAATACTGCCAAAAATATATACAGGCTGGGATGTACGAAAAATTGGGAAAAGGGTACATTAAAACAGCATGGAACTTGCCCTATTCACATGCATGTGTCAGTAATAAAGGACAGAAAGTGTTTCTTAGTGGCAATAATTGTGCGATGTCACTAAGCGGTACACTTCTGTGTAATGGAATTAGTTTGCATGGAGCCTGTGAAGGGAACTCAAATAACCTTTCATGTCACCAGCTAGGCACACCTGCTACAGAGATAGAACCATTCTTTCAAAGACTCTATAATGGGAGTTACATTCTAATTGTGGACCGCAGATGCTGTAGTCTTATGCCCGGGACTCCTTATCTCGTAACTACGACTGCGAAGGTCAAGTGCTGTGGACGCTTATTGTTCCCCAGCTCCTTTCCAGACAGGGAGACAAGGGCATGGCCCAACTTGAAAATTACTTCTATTCGAATAGACACTTTAAGCAGAATGAAAACAGTGCTTCTTCAGACGCCAACCAGGCTCACGTCATCAAAAGAAACGTATGATCTCCTAGTCGCAAGGACGACTGCAGAGATTCACTCATTGTTATCAACTAATTCCCCCATACATTTCGCAGAAATCCTGAATGAAATCTTAAATATTTCTGATACCAGTGGAGTCTCAAAAGTATTTAAGACAGTATTTTCGATGGCATTAACACCATTCAAAGCCATACTGGGTATTTTTCCAGATTTCGTCCATTCGATTTTTGGCGGACTTCCCCTCATTTTAGGACTAATTGCAGGAATCCTATTCTTGGTCCTTATATTTCGTTATGCAAACCGTGTCACAGACAAAACACCTGCGACAAGGGAAGAAACAATCCGAGCCATTGGATACCGGGACCGGATATCAAAAATCCTGGGACTATCCCGGCTTAGAGACCTGAACATGACTTGGTTTCTTCATTTCGACCAATGTGGCATCGATGTGTTTTACCTGTATTAAGGTGCATGCTGTGCGGAGAAGAATGCGTGTTGGACACCTGTCTGACGCTACAATCGGATGCGCCAATGGATGCAGAAACATTGTTGAGTCCGATAAAGGCTCATGCTTTGTGCTGCCCTCAACGGCTGCCAATCCTGATGACGGCATTCGTGGAGACTTCACCGCTACGATTAAGGGGTAGTGGAGTTCAAGATGAAAGCAGCATCGATCAGGTACGACCTTCTGTCAGCAATACTAATCAAAACGTCAATGGAGACAATCATGCACATGAATGCATGGTTACATCCTTTTCCGAGTTAGTGGAACTCTCCCAGAAGCTGGTGACAGCTTTTTCGACAGTCTAAATGATATGATGTTCTCACCAGAGCAGAAATAGAGACTTTTAAGCAAGCTAGCACACGGCGTTCCCAACACCCTGAATTTGACCTTCAACTTTAATAACAGAATACCATGAACAATTTCCCCTCCTGTTCACGGACAGCAATTTTTCAGCAGCCCCAAAATATTTTTCGATTTTTTCGGGACACTTATCTTCTGCTTAAAGTAAGAACTATTCTTAGAGAACTAACATTTCTATTTTTAGAAACTTTATAGACATTAGCTGCCCGCTGGTATGTTCATAATTATTTTTATTCTGTGATGGAATGGTCTCAAACCTTTTTTCTTCTGTATTAAGAGCCATTTCATGTGTAAATTCTCATATACCAATTAGCAATAATGTATACATTTGCGTGATTACTTTAGCATTATTCTACAGCTTGAGTGCATATAGTACATTTGAATATTTTTTTCCGTATATTTCATTATTCGAAATGCATTATATGTATTTTGGGGTGGTAAGGTATACACGATACTCTACAGTATGTTTTACTATGCCTAGATTCATAAACATGGCCATAGTTAGCGTGGAGTGGGTGTGATGCATTCCTATAGGTTCTGTATCGATCCCCCTATTCCTGACCCTGTTCTGGTTAACGAGTTAACTAGCAGCCATCCCATGATGCAGAAACCGTTATCTGATTAAGCCACACTACGGCACAGGAACGTGTTATCTGATTAGGTCATAACGCTTGCCATCTAATTAGGCAAGCGATATTCCTCCAGCCCCTGATAAGGCATACGGAGTTCTCAGAGATACCATCCCTCATTCATCCTAGATTCCAGGTACAGAACTGAATAACCCCTCGCAGAGAATTCTTGAGTCAGTCACTTGGCAAAAAAAACTTAACTTAAACTGCTACTTTCTATTCCCGCCCACGTATTAGGCTTAGGTCAGGTACACCGGGGTAGGCTTGGTTAGAAGCACCAGTTGAGGACGATTAGTCAAATGTTTAAATGTATGTATCTATTTTATCAATTTTAAACTACCTTATGGCTTAGAAACCATATAAATGTTTTTACAGTATTATTTTATACTTCTGCTTTTATTGTATGCACTTTACTTAACCATAAGTATTGCAATAATATCGATCCATTTCTCTTGTATGAGAAAAGAGACTGATCAATAAATAACATCTTTTATTGAACACGCCCGTCTCTTCCTTTTCTCTACAATCTGGTGAGACTAAGAATGCACGTACTGACTGAGTAAAATAAGTTGTCTTTTGTTTTCACACGACTCTAGAGATACACTCTTGATTAGGGGAGAGCAAAGTTGTCATGTTCTATGGTTGTCAGAAACTAAATCCCTTCTTGTCTATCCAGGGAGGTTCAACTCCTCCTTGCCTATTCGAGAAAGTTTCTAGTGAACTCTGAGCTAGCTGGCAAACCCAAAACTTTAAGTCTAATATCGACAATAGAAGACCTAGTTAACGTCTGGTCTAGGCCTATACTATTGAAGGTATTATTCCAATGCGCAGAGCCTATTGGGATAATAGGAACTACACTACAGGCTGACACGGGAAGGAAGAGAAGGAGTCGGGTCTTCGACTTCGAAGAAGCTCCTCTGACAGCGGAAGGGAAGCTGACTACAAGGGACGCAGCAATGGTGGTTGGGGTTAAATACTCAAAGGGAGATCTCTGGATTGGGAAGGAACAAGGTTCTCTGTAGGCTGTGGGGACACGACGGGGTCAGAAGCTCTCGTCCGGCACAACGAGAGACGAAGCAAAATACCGTTGGCAGAAGCTTCTATTTATAGCTTCTGCCACGTGAACTAGCGCGAGCCCTTAACTAAGAATGACACAGGGCACGAGGGCTGGCGCGAGCCTGTCTCTCAAAGGAGCGCACATTCTAAGAACCTGTCTCACAAAGGAGCGCACACTCTAACTATTAACCCTACCTAATGAAATGAAAAAATAAACAAGCATTGTCAAAGGCAATTTGCCATTAACCTGAACTAAAGGTTTTACACTTCATACAATCAACTAAACTAAACCTATCCAACTAAAACTACTAACTGAATCTGCTGAAGACTGAATTCAATCAAGACGACCGGTAGCACCCCTAACAGTAGCGTGCAGTTTGCGAATCCTGCCAATTCCGCAAGCGAAATAATATTTCCGCCCAGGTCTAATTATTTTATGGTGTGGTTGTGCAACTGCACCATGTAATAATGACACGAATCCGTATCAGGTCCAGTCAGGTTTGTAGCAAAGCCTTAGCTCATTCCTGGATATCTGTGGCTCAGAACAGTCAGGCTTAATTGAAGTGCAAAGCATTAAGAAGTACCAAAACATTAAATAAGGAGAAAGCGCAATACTATAAAAGTCTGACACTAATTTATAAAAATAGGTTGTATTTTTATTTTTAAACAGCCATCTCAACAACAAAAGTCCAAAAGAGTTTACCAGAGATATGAATTTTTAAATAAACAATAAATCACTGTTTCACAAGATACAATAAATCTTTGCAATCAACTGTGTTCGTGATTTAGGGTTAGCCATAACAAGCTTTATCAGCATTTTTGGGGGTGTTAGCTCTGATAGGGAACCAGTTACAGCGATCACTCAGGTCAGTTTTAGTAGTCTCCAATCCAGTTCTGAATCCTGTGGTAATACCGCCATTGAAGTCAATACACTGATCCCGATGCAAGGGATACAGGATGCTGAGGATGCTGAGATGATGTCAGGGGCCTACTTATGGCCACCCCTTGGTCCTCGAGCTTGGGGGCGAGACTTTAGCCTCAGGGGACGATCTCCCATATAGTCTGGGTGAAAACCAGGGTACATCTTTTGGATGTCAGGTCTTGGTTACCAAGGCTGCACCTCAGTGTCCAGCAGTGGTTGGGTGTCTCGGCAAAACGTTTCTCAGCTTCTATAGCTCTGTGACAGTCGCAGGGAGACTGCCAAATGTCTCTTGGAGTAACTTCTTCCATCTGGCACTCGTGGGGAACTTTTTCACAAGTTGGGCACCAGAGGCACAGTCCTCACTTTGCTAGTCCACAGGTGCAGAAGGTGCTGTCCATTCTTTCGTGAAGCCTCTCTTTGCTAGGTCCAAGGAACAGCAGGGATGCCTTGTTCAGTTCTCATTCCAGTACAGACTTGATCTCAGATCTGGGAGCAAGAGGGTTCCAATTTTACACCAGCTATAAGCCTAGGAAGCTGTGGCAACTAACTAGTCAATGGGCAACCAGGCACCCCTGCCTGATGATGACTTCCTTTGCAGTGTTGCATCTAACTATCCCAGAATGCACTATTCTGCCCACTCACAACATGGCAAGGCCCTTCTCTAGATGTCAGCCTGTCTGCCTAAACAGAAGAGCAGTTCCTCCTTAGTGTGACTACCATTGGCCTTTTCAAGGCAGCTTTCCTTTTTGATTGTCGCATTTTGGTCTGACACCCACTCTGGCCATCCTACAAGGACGAGGTCACACCTCTTCCCTTGGCAGGTCTTTTGTTTATCTTCTTGGGAGTCATTCAGACCTCTCCCCAGGAGGGCGGCATGCTGTCTTGAGAACAACAGTTAAGTGGAACAATAAACGGCTACCTGAAACTTTAAGCAGGTTAATGGCACCTTTCTAAAAGCATGTTTTGTAAAAGAGTTGCATTAAATTTGACAAATCGGGTTAAATTAAACAATTCTTTTGATACCTAGAAGTAACATATTTAGTAGTCACAATTGAAAGTTAGCACTACTGAGTTGTCAGCATGTAACTCCATACTCTTCAGTAGGTCTACTAGCGTCACTATAGTTAAAACGACAGTACAGGATTTGTCCTGTCAAGACATGTAAAGTTAACAAAACACTCATCTTTCTTTTTAATAGGGCTCAGTGGGCCGGTCTTAGGGGAAAGCTTGGGTTTCAATGGCAAACTCAAGTTAGCACTTTAAAAACCACTCTGCAAGCCTGCAATAGCATACTGGGAGTAATGCTTTTCTTTATCACATTTATGGTGGCACAATATGTGCTGCAGTAAATAAAGAAATCTTAACTTACAGCCCCTAAATTTCCCTTGTACAATATACTAGGGACTTCTAAGTACATTAACTTATGTGGTATTCAGACATAATATCGACATTTTAATATCGACATGACATAATATCGAAGATTAAATATCGTAGGTAATATATATCGGAAAATAAAATATCGTATACAAAAATATCGTATTTAGTATGTGTATTATAATATCGAAAGTAAGTATATCGGAAGACAAAATATCGACAAGAAAAAATATTGTATAATAGTTAAAAATATAAGGGGTCCATTATGATGTCGGGCGGATTGCCTCCGCCAGGCTGGCGGTAGCCACCGCCAGCCTGGCGGAGGCAATCCGCCCGACATCCATTGCCCAATTCCCCCCCGCCACATTAGGATGGCGGGGGGGACCGTTGCGGTGAAAAACACCACCCGCCTGTTTTCCGCCCCGGTCGCCTTGCGGCGGGGCGGAATGTGTTTCATATGGTGGCGGTGTCTGTTAGACACCGCCAGCCATATTACAATGCGCATATTGTCAGGCCTTTCCGTGGCGGCAAGGCCGCCACGGAAAGGCAGGCGGTGATTGCTGCGGGGGCCCTCTGTGGGCCCCCAGAGTGATGGCCAGAGGGGGGTGGCACACGGGGGTACCTGTGGTACCCCCCTGCATTTGCATAATCGCAGCGGCAGGCACCGCGCGGTGCCTGCCGCATCGATTATGCAAATGCGTGCATTTTGTTTTTCACAAAGTGGCGGGCGGTGCAGTGAGCACCGCCCGCCACAATGTAAACTTGAGGAATGCGCCCGCCACTGTGGCGGGCGCATCCTAATGCCAATGTCGGGACCCCCGCCCTTTAGGCGGGCGGTCCCGATCTCCGTTGGGGTGGCGGGCGGACTAAGTCCGCCCGTCATCCTAATGGACCCCATAATCTGTTAATGTTATTTTTAACAAATTTAAAAAATAAATGTAATATTATAATAATTAAATATACATATATATTTTTAGGAGCGGGTTATTGGGTTTATAGGGGATAAGGGTGGGGAGTGTTTTAAAAATATATATTAAAAAACTAAATAATTATTAAAAGTAAATATATATTTACAAATATTTGCATAAATGAATTCAAAAATTTAAATAATGCGAAATGTAATTTTTTTAAAAAATTTAAAAATATATATTTTTTTTAAATGTAGGAATTTTTATAAAAATATATAATAACTATATTAATATTTTACAAAATTATAACTATATTTACAAATATTTGCATAAATGAAATCAAAATTTAAAATAATGCGAAATTTAAATTACATTTTTTTTTAAATAAAAAAATATAAAAAATTTAGGATTTTTTTAAAACATATATAATAAATATATTAATATTTAACAAAATTATAAATATATTTACAAATATTTGCATACATGAAATCAAAATTTTAAATAATGTGAAATTTAAATTTAAAAAAATGTAAAAAAAAATATTTAAAAATGTTAGGATTTTTTTTTTAAATATATAATAAATATATTAATATTTAACAAAATTATAAATATATTTACAAATATTTGCAATAATGAAATCCTATTTTTAAGTAATGCGAAATTTAAAGTTTCCAATTTTTTTTTTAAATTTAAAACATTTAAACAATTTTAGGAGTTAAAAAAAATATATATTAAATATATTAATATTTAACAAAATTATAAATAGATTTACACATATTTGCATTAATGTAATCAAAAATTTCAATATTGCGTAAAATTTATCTAAAATACATTTAAATTTTAAATAAGTTTAAAAATGTTAGGATTTTGTAAAAAAATATATAGTAAATCAAATAATATTTAACAAAATTATAAATATATTTACAAATATTTACATTTTAGAAATTAAATTTAAAAGAAAATCGAAATTTAAAATGTAAAAAATAAATTTTTAAAATGTAAAAAATAAACAAAATATAGGAATTGTTTAATAAATTACCAAAAAATACAATTATTTAAGATATTTCATTAAATATTTACAAATATTTACATTTTATAAAAACAAATGAATAGAAAATCCAAAAATAATAAAGTAAAAAACTATTAATTAATAAAATGTTAGGACTGTTTAAAAATATATAATAAATAAAATAATATATAATAAAAGTAAACATATATTTGTAACTATGTAAATATTATTAAAACATTCAAAAATATCATTTTTTATATATGGATTTTCAATTTTTTATTTATAAATTAAAAATCTAATATTTTTAGTAGTTGATAATAATTTTTAAGGGAAATAGGCTAAGATTTTTTTTTTTATAAATATATAATAAAATCTTAAACATTTTACATTTTATTGAAATGTAATGTATAATTTTTAATTAATTTAAACAGATTTATACAATCGAAAAATGTAATAAACTTTTTTTAGATTATATAAAATATAGTTGCTTAATCTTTGCTGTATATGGAAGAATTGTGGATAGTATTTATAAAATTATGAAATTATAACAATTGTTTGTGTCCAGCTCATACTTCTAATTTATGTAGACTGGAGTGGGAATAGTAAATTATATTTAATTAGTGTACAGTACCTATTTCAATTTTATGTAGACTGGAGTTTGAATAGTACATTTTATTTAATTAGTGTGCAGCACCTACTTCTATGTTATGTAGACTGAAGTGCGAATAGTAAATTATATTTAAATAGTGTCCAGCACCTACTTCAATTTATTGTAGACTGGAGTAGGAATAGTAAATTATATTTACTTACTGTCCAGCACCTATTTCAATTTTATGTAGACTGCAGTGGGAATAGTAAATTATATTTAATTAGTGTCCAGCACCTACTTCAATTTTATGTAGACTGGAGTGGGAATAGTAAATTATATTTCCTTAGTGTCCAGCACCTACTTCAATTTTATGTAGAATGGAGTGGGAATAGTAAAATATATTTATTTAGTGTCCAGCACCTACTTCAATTTTATGTAGACTGGAATGGGAATAGTAAATTATATTTAATTAGTGTCCAGCACCTACTTCAATTTTATGTAGACTGGAGTGGGAATAGTAAATTATATTTCATTAGTGTCCAGCACCTACTTCAAATTTATGTAGACTGGAGTGGGAATAGTAAAATATATTTAATTAGTGTCCAGCTCCTACTTCAATTTTATGTAGACTGGAGTGGGAATAGTAAATTATATTTCATTAGTGTCCAGCACCTACTTCAAATTTATGTAGACTGGAGTGGGAATAGTAAAATATATTTAATTAGTGTCCAGCTCCTACTTCAATTTTATGTAGATTGGAGTTGGAATAGTAAATTATATTTAATTAGTGTCCAGCACCTACTTCAATTAAATGTAGACTGGAGTAGGAATAGTAAATTATATTTAGTTAGTGTCCAGCACCTACTTCAATTTTATGTAGACTGGAGTGGGAATAGTAAATTATATTTAATTAGTGTCCAGCACCTACTTCAATTTTATGTAGACTGGAGTGGGAATAGTACTAAGCATGGGCGGATCTAGCGGATCTCGCGTACGCGAATTTGCGTATTTACGGATTCGCAATCCGCAAAATCCGCGAACTCTCGCGGATTAGCGGATTTTTAAGTTTTTTGTGTTGGCGAACGTTCGCGAGGATTTGTGGACCATTTCGCAATTGCGAACTTACTTTTCGGCTCGCAACGGCCGCGACTATGTTGTTTCTACGTCTGGTTTATCATCACAGGTTCACAGCACCCTCTGTTTCACCACTGCCACCCTCTGGTACACCCATGCCACCCTCTGGTACATCCTCACTGCCAGCCATTAGGTTTGTTTATCACTGTAGATTATGGGGGTGAAAAAAAGCAAGCACACCTGCCCTGCTTCAACTGCCATGAATTAATTTGGGGTTGATTAATGTGACACTTATTTTTAAACTTCCAGTCTGGCTGGCACCTGCTTCCTTCCTTATCTGTAATTTGCTTTCTGTTGCAGTGAAAGCAAGCACACCTGCCCTTCTTCAACTGCCATGAATTAATTAGGGGGTGATTAATGTGTCAGTAATTTTGAAACTTCCAGTCTGGCTGGCACCTGCTTCCTTCCTTATCTGTAATTTACTTTCTGTTGCAGTGCAATTTTTTTTCACAGGACCTTTATGGTCTACTTGTAGCTATTCTATGAGCCTGCTGTTTGGGTCATAGCAGGGTCATGGAATAGTTGCAAATAGGCAACTGAACTCTGGAGGGGCCCCTCAGGAAGCATTAGAGTGAATGGTTACTAATGTTAAGTTTGAACTTTTGCACCTGCTGATTGCTTTCAGTTTAGCAAAAATCGTTTTTCTGCAATTTCACGCGATTTGCGGGGTGCGAATCCGTGCGACGTCGATTTCGGAAGCCGCGAATGCGTGCGAATACACTATTTTTTTTTTTGCGGCGTGTATGTTCGCGTGGTTTTTTGCTTGTTCGCAAGGCGCTTGTAGCTATACGTTTGCGAAGTTACCCTAGCGGTCGTACACGGGTGCGGCCATCTTGTTTGCGTGACGTAATTCCGTTTCCGGCCGCTATGTGTAATCTCGCAAAGTGTGCTGCTCGCTAGTACAATTTCGCGCGTGATCGCGAGGAAAATCTCTCGAGAACTTACCCACGCGGTCGTGAATGGGCGCGGCCATCTTGTTTCTCATTCATTGCTATGGTTCTGGGCATGCTTTCTGTATCCTCTCTGAATCTCTGCCATCCTTTGCTTGTTTGAAGTTTATTTGATCTATTTTACTTATTATCTATCCCTCTATTTTTCTAGCTCTATATTTTTGTGTTTTCTGCTACTTTGTGTTAATTTTAAACTACTTTTTTTAACTCTTTTCTTTTCTTCTTCCCTATTCTATTTCTTCTTTATTATTTAACTAATTTCTGCCCAGACCATGGTAAAGGGAGCCGGGAAGCACCTTGAGAAGGGGAAGGGTCCCGCACCCTGTGCCCGGCTCCCGTGCGGGCGTTTGAGGGGGGAGCTAGTGATGCCATGGGAGATCTTTAGTGCGGAGGAGGTGGCCGCACTCATCTTCCACGTCCAGCGCCGCCTCCCCAAGACCATCCTGGGAGGCGGCAAGATCGCAACCGGCTATGGCATCCGGGAGCGCCGGAAGCGGTGGGAGAAGGTGTGCCGGGCCATGTTTAAGCTCTCTGGGGTCCGGCGCACCTATAACCAGGCCACCCACCGCTGGACGGATGTCATGGACCGGGAACGGGACTTGCTGGACGCGCTCGGCGTAGAGGTCCCCGGGCTTGGTGAGTAGTAGTAGCTATTTCTAGCTATTTCATCACTAATCTGTTTTATCCGGCTCTGTTATTTATAAATCTTTGTTCTTTACCAAGAGCAATAATGCTGCCGATTACATTGTAGGTAAATTATATTTCAAAATCTTCTATGCATTTCAGGTGCACTGCTCTCCTTCTCAGTAGCCTTGCTTGCTACTATGCTTATTTGTTTTGTATTTTGTGTTCATTTCATTGGCCTGAGAAATTATGTATGAGTGTAGTGTAAAGAACTGCGTAATGCTAGACACTAAGGGTCATATTTTCAATTACCGGCGCATCCCTGCAAAGTAGCAGGGATGCGGCAGTAATTGTGCGCCATGCCACCACCACCCATTGGCCCAAAATGTCACAGAAGCCTTATGCATTTGTGCCGTAAAGGCGGCGCATTGCTGGAGTTGCGTGCCAACGATGGCGCTGCTCCAGCAATGCTCTGGGGTGCCCTATCTCCCCAATGCTGCATCAAGCCGTACGTCGGCTTCAAGCAGGCGCAGGGTTTGAGTCACGCATCATTGTCCTAAAAGTGACTGATTGACATCTTGTAGATTTCCCTCAGCCACTTTTAGGATTCGTTCCTGCGCAGGAACGCCCTCCCTTGCGCCGGAATGCCCCCTGATGGCGCAGGGCTTTACAACGTGATGCATCTCCCATATGCGTTTTTTTTTTATATATACGCCGCACCATGGTGACTCTTTTGTTCTGCCGCTGCGTCACAAAAGTCACGCAACAATGGAGGAAAATGAGCCGCAAGGGACTTCTAAATCAGCCCCAACAGACTGAAGTCCAGTCCTTCCTTTAGACACATGGCTATAAGAAGAAATAGTGGTGGTGGTCGGTGGATTGATAGTTTGAGTATTCACTGATCTGCAAGCAGGATGGACTTTGTCTGTCACTTCGCGTGCTGCGGACTGCTGCCTGCCAGGCCTAGGCAAAACTTTTTAGTAGTCTGTTTAGCTAGTTACATAGGAACTTTCAAAGTCAACGGTCCGCAAATCAGGCAATACGAATAACGTAGTATACCACATGAGATAGGTCAATATATCCCGTGGAATAGTTGTCTATCTATTTGCTATTTCTCCAAAATATTTTGGTATTGTTCTTTTGAAATGTTTGATTTGGTTGACAAATCTCATCCATGTTTTCTGGTCTTTCTTTCTTTCATGTTGTACATCAGCTCCCCCCAAGGGCAAGAGGACACAGGAGGAGGAGGAGGAGGGTGCTGTTCAGGAGGATGCAGGCCAGGATCGGGCAGGCGAGGGCTCCTTTGCTGGCCCCAGTAAGTTTTAATTTTAATATAGAGTACCTATTTTTTCCTAGCGTTCCTCATTCGATTTTTTCTAAATCGTCTTTGATCTTCTTGTAGACTGGATCTAAATTCTTATCCTGCCTCGACTATGACTCCCTGTGGTATTACTAGATTATTCTTATTAGTCTGTCTGTGTAGCTAACTAAGATTGCACATTTGGCAATTCCATTGGACTCCCATTCTAGTCAGCAATAGCTCTATGCACTGAGTGCACTCCTCTGGGATTGTCCATAATGTCTTTTCAAGTCTTCTAAATGTTTATGGTTTGACAATTGCCAACAATAAAAAGGTGAATGACCACCAAGAAAGAATAAGATACTACTTTACTTTTGGTTTGGATAGGAGGACAATCCATTCTACTACTGTTGCAGGGACAAATCTGCACAAACCGAACTATGAACACTAAATAGTGCATTGTTTATCAATTATAATAGGCGCAGGTAGACTTTCTTTCCACATACCTCAGTGATACCAGACTTTGAAGAACCCCCAATCTCCTTACTGACTAGATAGTGTGGCAGAGTCATTTAGCTCCCAAAGTCACCGATGATTGATCCCCAATGATCATTAGATTATCCAACGCAAGACAAGAGTACGGAGTCAGAGTCAAGAAGTGCCAGAGGCACTCATGCTTGCAAAAATTCCAAAACCTTTAGCTCATCCACTCTAGTCTGGAGGACCAAAAACCACAGAGTCTATTTAAGTTTAAAAGCTTTATTAAAAGTAAACACATTTATTAAAATCAAATTTGTCATAAAAGTAAACGTTTAACTGAAAATGGAAAAGTGCTCTTGTGGAAAAAGGGACATTTTTACTTTAGAGTAGACAGTTACAAATTATTACATTGTATTTCGTTTTTTTAACATTTGTTTATTCCTCCTAGACCAAATATTATATAGTAGTGAGTGGTGTATTCTAACATTCTTAAATGTACTTTGTAGGTGGAACATCTGGTGGCGGGGCCAGCGCGGAGGTGGTGGTGTTGGGCGAGGACTCTGGGGAGGAGGCGGTGCAAGTGCCGGACGTTCCTGTGAGGGTTCGCACGGTGGTGGCGGGAAGAGGTAAGCTATATATTCCTTACTTATTGAGATTGAAGACTGCATAGTGTGCTTTCTGTACGGGTGTATTATAAATCAACCAGGTAGTAGCCTCCTCTAAATGTACTTCGACTTAGCTGTGAAGTTTTTGGTGAGAAGAATCCCAATAAGATCTTAGATGAACTTGATGGATGGGATGAACGAAAAGCGAAAGAAGGGTGTAAGTAAGTGTGGAAGGACGAGAAATTTTATGATGGCTGGCAAAGAAGAATGATATGTGTTTGCTTGGCCCCCGAGGTGGCTGAGAAGGAAAGAATATGGTATGGTGCATGGCTGGGTCAATGATGAAGCAAGGATGGGTGGAAGGACAACAGCCTGGGTGGGTGAAACAGAAACTGTATGTGTGCATATACTTTGAATGGATGGATGCCTGGAGCATGGTATTATCTGACTCTTAGATAGCACATGTGTATCTAGAGAGAGTAGATGGTCACTGGATGAACTAAGTGTTACCTTGAAGAGCATGTAACACCGCACCCGCACGTCCGTTCCAGTGTAGGGAAGGCAAGGAAAAGAAATTGTAAATTTGTCCAATACTACCATGAATAGTATCAGTAGTTTGTATTGCAACTGCAAGCACAGCATATATCTGGTTATTACGGTGGACACTCCTGACCTCTCTTAATAACTTTAGTTTAGTAGTAGTACGTCATTCATGTGTGGGTGTATCACTGTTCACTCAATATGAAGCAAAGCACCTAAAGTCATCCCATATGTCATCAAATACATCCCATGTGAAGTGATAGATAATCAAATTATTTAGCTTCTTCATTTTCCTTTTCTAGTACTCATTTGCACTGTAGGGTGAAAGGTAAATTAATTAAGCAGTAGCCCTTGTAACAGAGTATTCTCAGTGTCACCCGTAATAGAAAAGTAATAGCTTCACCACCTGCATGTACTGGACCGGTACAGTAACGCAAGTCTGTCTCACTCATTATGGTGTGCATCTGTTTTTCTCGGGTGCAAGTTCACTGCGCTGGCATTCTGCCGGCTTGCATAAGATAACGTACCAATTTTCATAAACAAGAGAGAAAAAGAAGAATAAGACTGGTGTACTGTCATAGTCGACTTTAATGGAAGTCCATAGTGGTCGTAGAATTTGTTCATTAAACTCCCACTAATGTTAGAGCAAGGATGCAGAAGTGGGAGGTTAGATAGATACTGTCCTCAATAGTTATGTACTGTGCTTTCAATTTGCTACTTGTACTGTGACACAACTTTTGGCTCAATCACTTTGTGTTATTAATGTTAAGGAGCATTGGTTACAGACTATGTCTTTCTTTCTTCATATAGTTGCTCCTTCCAAATCGACATCACGGAGGGAGCAGGCTCGAATGGCCCGGCAACGGAGGCTGGATGCCACTGTCGCCGAATATCCGCGGCTGGTGGCCCTGGAGGAGGAGGACACGCAGTCAACCGGTGGAACCACAACATCCTCCACTGGGACAGCTGCATCCTCCTCCGTGCCCCCACGGGCTGCCAGCCAGCGCAGTGCTCCAGCGGTACGGAGCCGGGCTAACAAAGCCAACCGCCACCGCCAAGCAGCAAAAAGACCAGCTGCCCCCCACAGGAGTTGCAAGGCACGCCAGCGCCGCCTAGGAGTCAGAATGTCCTACCTGGAGCAGGAGGTCCTTAGGTACAAGAACTTGGTGGAGGGCCTCGGCTTCGACCATGCCACCCTCCGCAAGGAGTATGATGCCCTGGCCGCAAAATTCACCAGCACCCTCCAGTAGTGGAGTGTCCCTTGCCCTTTTTTTAGAGACTTTTGAGGGGTGGGATTTGGGAGTTGGGTTCTTTTTGGGACTTTTCAAAGACAATCGTTGGGGTTAGGGAGGGTCTTGAGGGAGATTATTTTGTTAGGGCTACACAAATATACTTTTTTGAACTTTATCTGACCATACCTGTTTTTTACTGCTTTTCAGTCTGGTGGGTGGGGGTTTAACAGTAAGTTTGTTTTCCTGAAGAGTCCTAGGACTTTAGTAGTACTACCGTCAATCTCTCGTCTAGTCCTAATACTCCATTATACTACCTCCCACCAAACGCTTATCTTACCTGTAATTCGTGTTAGAAATTAGGGCTAGGCCCAGGGCTGGCTCCACGGGAAATGGGGATTAAGATTGGCAATCCTGGGCGGATGAAATTTCCTCGTTGCGGTGGTACTAGTGGTGTGACACAGTGGCAGTTGCATGCCTATGGAAAAAAAGAAAACGAAACCTGGTTTGTCCTTACTGTAGCATTACAACGGTTACGGTACGATAGAGAATATAGCAGGTGACAGTACACTAGAACAGTGCCACAATGTAGCCTAACAAATGGTAAAGTATTGCAAGTATAACTAGTACTTGCGTTGAATTTATTTGACATTGGCTCCTACTACTACAAGAAATAGTACTGAAGCTGAGTAAGTCTAGAATATATCCTCGTATTCCTTCACCAGCCTGTTGCTATGACCTTATCCTCCCCAGCAAGTGTGTGGAATTATTGATGTCATTTAGTCAGACATCAAGCAAAACCACACAGCCCGGGGGAAGAGGGTTAGGGTTTGGAAAATGGATGGGAATGGGGGTTTCTTTTTGGGTAGGTTTTGTTGAGAGAAGAAAAAAAAAGCACAGCATGGACAAACAATAATTGAAGATAAAGAAATCTTTGGGTACAAACTAAAGCTAACCACATCCAGTCACACTCATAGAAGAAAACAATGGATACTGTATCTGTATTCTGTATGTTGTTGGAGTTGTCCTGTTGAATTTGGTAAGTAAGTTGCATGCAGCAAACAATTCCTCTTATTAGCGGCACTCCTCCATTCCAGCTGACGCTTCGTCCATCAATGTTGGTGACCAGTGACCACTGAAGTGACCACTGACAGAAGACACCCTGTCCACTGCCTGCCTGGCGGATGTTGACTGAAACCCGGCCTGTAATTATTGAACGGAAAACAGGAAGTGCTATTACAATACCACTGATCAATAAATATAAGGTATGTACGCTGTGTGGTGCAAAAAGTCACACTTTGATTTTCCTAATAGACAGTACAATATTTTTGAAATTGCGCAATCTGTCTGAGTCACCTTTTTAAGGATAAATAAGTATGGCCAAATTAATTTAGCGGATCTTTCCCCTCAAGCTAGGTGTACTGTAAACTGTGTTTTAGAACAAAATTAGACCTTCCCAGCAATGCTCCCACCAAGACCCTTACTAAAGCCAGTCGCAAAAATGTAGAAGACCCCCAATCAGATCTCAAAAAAAGAGGCCTAGCAGAAAAATGGTGACAAAACGTACTTTGAAAGTAAAAGTAGGCCCAAATACACCCTTACCCACCGTGGATTGTATTCAAACCACTTGCAAGCAAGCAAAAGTATCCATAGCCAGCATCGCTCCAAGAGTGCTCTAAGACCCCAGAACTCAGTTGCAAAAATCTAGAACACCCCGAAACACATGCAATCCTGCTGCTAGGGCTAACCCTAACGAACCCTAAGTTACAAAAAGTGCCAAAAGGCTTTTCCTTATGGATTTTGTCCAAACCACTTCTATCCGGTATTAGACCTTCCCAGGAATGCCCCAAGAGACCCGCCAACCCACCCGCAAAAAAGCACGCGACAACACCCCCAAACAGCCAAAAAGCAAAATCTCATACTTACAATATCTCTCGGCCTTCGGTCCAAACGCGCTGTGCAGCTAGGTCATCATCATAACTCCTGTTTTCCACCACGGATTTCCTGAAAAGCAAATGCAATCAAGATTAGACTGTCGCAGCAGTGCTCCCAGACCCCAAAACTCACCCACAAACACCCGGAACCCCACCAAAGAGCACCTCAAAGGCAAGCAAGTCAGCAAAAACGGCAAGAAATTTCTGCCTCATATTTGGTCCAAAACACTTTTATCCGTTATTAGAGCTTCACAGCAATGGGCCCAGAGCCGTCAACTCACCCGCAAAGAAGTAGAACACCCCCACAAGTGCTGAGTCTTTCTTCATTGGGCGTAATCCAGCCCTCTGCTTTGAGGGAAATAGGAGGAGGAGGATAGAGGAGCATGTTCTTCTGAACTTGTGAACCTGAGGAATGTGGACTGCGGCACCTTCATATCAATAAGCAAACAAGTGAAGACAGTTCTGCTGATGGGCTTGTTTTTGGGATTAGGTGATTAAAGTTTGAATTAAATTAACTGTGCAAAACAAAGAAAGACAGACATACAGGAATAAAAGTGAATAAGGACGAAAAAGAAAGTTATTGATTCATTGTCTCATTTTCAGGGCTCGGTGTCAGGGAATAAGAAGATTTTGTCATCATACTCTGCGAATTTAGGCAGGATGAGGTCAGCGTCACCGAACAGAGAACAAATCCCCTCATCTACGTTGCCATCCTCCTCGTCTTCATGCGGCGTGCTTTCTCGTACTTTGTAATCTGGTGGTATGAGGTGCTGATTCATCTTGATCATTGTTAGCCTCTCCACATTTTTGGGCGAGAGGCGGCTCCGTTTGGGAGTTACAATGCCACCAGCAGCACTGAAAACACGTTCAGAAGACACACTTGCGAGTGGGCAAGACAAATAGTTTATAGCCAGGTTGGAGAGCTGTGGCCACAATTGTTTTTTCCCATGCCAATACTGCAATGGCTCATCATTAAGAAAGACCTCTGTTAAATCATTCAGATAGTCCTGCACCATCGACTCAAGGTCCTCAACGGTTCCTCCACTTTGCTTACTTTTTGCTGTGCCTGTGACCTTTTTTCGAGAACCATACCCAAGCAAAGTTAGCCAATCCTCTTCAGCAGCCACTGTTACTCTTGTGTGTGGTGCAGATGATCCGGTTGCCGGTGTCTTTAACGGCTGAGAGGTCACTTGTGCCACAGCCACAGGTGCAGAAGTGGATTCTTTTGACTGGGGATGGCCTGCTGATGCTGATGCTGATGTACTGCCTTCTCCTTCAATATCCTGCCGTTCTTTTTCAAACCTCTTGGCTGACCAGGCTAGCCAACGTTTGTACTTTTTAACATCTTCATCAGCAAAAGGAAAGAATGTTTGGCCTGCCAGCGCCTTTTTGTAGCGTGGATCCAGAATAGTAGCACAAATGTAATGCTGTTCTGAGTTGATCTTTTTAAGACGTTCATCACCACGTAGGCGCTCTAATAATTTCTCCGACAAAAGAAAAGGGTCTTTGTTTTTTTCATCTTTTTCTAACTCAGAAGACACCGCCTTCAGTTGGTGCTCCAGCATGCACAACAATGGGATAGCTTTTCCCAAATTACAGTCCTCCTGGCTGACTGCACGCGTGAAGAACTCAAAAGGACGAAGCATGTCTGTCAGGCTTTTAACTATGTCCCATTGCGCCGCACCCATCCGCAGGTCCTTCTGAGCTGTACCCTCTTTAAAGAAATAGTGATCGAGTACCGTATACTGCTCATACAGACGCTCAAGCATGTAGAAGGTTGAGATCCAACGTGTTGCCACCTCCTGGATGAGTGCTTTCACTGGCAATCGACGTTCAAGTAGCAGGCTCCTCAGATGCTTCCGGGCCTTAAAAGAATGGCTGAAATGGTTGCACATTTTGCGGCAGGTGGCCATTACCTCGCACGCTGGACTGTCTTTATCACTCAAGAATTTTTGAACTACCAGGTTGATACAGTGCGCCAAACACGGCACTCTGAAATAGTCACCCAGCGCCATGGCCTTAACTACATTGGCGCCATTATCCGTGGAAACATAACCAATCCAGCGTTTTTTTGGGGACAGCCAGTGAAAGACCTTTTTGTTAAACTCGTCCAAAATGTTTTGTGATGTGTGACTTTTCTCCAAGCCAAACATGGCTAGTGTTGCATGTTTCCGAGCAGCTTTAAAAACTTGGTCCGGGTCAACACCTGCGTTTAGCTTTGCTTTAACACCTGAAAAAGAGACCCAGTGTGCAGTGATGCACATGTAATCAGTGCCTGCGCCACTGGTCCACATGTCTGTTGTCAGATGTATTGTGTGAACAGCACTCTTCTGCAAAGCTGCCCCAATCGCCTCCAGCACATCTTCATGTAGTGCTGGAACCGCAACTCTGGCAAAATAGAACCGGCTAGGAACCTTCCATTTAGGGCAGAGCGTTGCCACTAATTCTAGAAAACCTACCGCTTCTACAAAAGAAAAAGGGAGAAGGTCCACAGCTAGCATTTTAGCCAGCTTAGTGTTATACAGACGCGTCAGTGGGTGGTTGCGTTCATATGGCGCGTCTGAAGAAAACATGGTTCTAATGTTGCCCTGGACCAAGCATTTACGGGATGATAATGACTTCGTTGACCCAATTATGCTCGCTGGTGAACTTTTGCGCATTGGTGTCTCACTCGCTCCAACACTCTTAGTGTGCCTCACATGGGGTGTGCTGCTGACAGGGGTACTGGGTGTAAGTGAAGTGTTTGACACGTCTTCTTCCTCCTCGTCATCATCAGATGCAACATCAACGTTTTCTTGACTTCCAATTCGGGCTTCCTTGATCTCCTTTAGGTGCGCAAACCATTGGACAGCGTGCTGTCTCTCAAGATGACCTCTCTGGCCTCCAGTCCCATAGTTGGTACCAAGCTTACCACGACTAACTGCAAGCTTACAAATGGCGAACTTTTCCCTTTTTGGGCAAACAGTAAAGAAGTCCCAAACTGGGGACTTGAAGTGTCTGTGGGGGCCGGAGGAGGCGGCGATACTGGTGGTGGTCATGCTGCGAATGCCGGATGAAGTGGAGGATCTGGATTGCCCAACTTTTGTACGTTGTGCACTTTCACCGCCACTAATTAAGGTCGAGGTGGATGGAGGTCCCTTCTTGCCAGAAAGAAATATGGAAGCGGTACGAGTTGGTGTACTACTTAACTCCAATGATTGTGGTGGTGTTTCCACTGCCTCCTCGTCGACAACATCATCATCATCACGCTCAGCAGCTTTTCGGGCTAGGGTCAAAATGTCTGTTTGCTGCATGCCTGCTGGGGCTGCAGTGACCTTTATGATGACTGGGTCGTCGTTGTCAGAGTCTTCATCAGCAGCAGTATCCGCCACTTCTTGCTGAGCCTCATCATCACACTCCATAACTCTGAGACTTTGGACGAGCTTCCTTTTACGCTTAACTACCTTTGTCAGATTATGGTGTGCCTCACTCTCAGACGGCAGTGGGGCTGGTTCCCAATTTTGATCCGTATCATCAGAAGGAGGTGTGCTTGAAGAAGATGTAGACACCACCCTTGATCTCTTCCTTGCTAGGGGTTTGGAAGACAATGAATGATCATCAGGAGGAGTGTCTTCCTCAAATGATACCTCGCCTTGATTGTCGATTTCCTGATGTGCCCCTACTTCTGGAGGAACAACTATTGTGGGCACTTGTGACCCTCCATGCACCTCTGCTTGCGCATCTCCTTGCGCTGCCTCTCCTTCCACATGTACTTGGGCTTGTACTTGCACATGTGGTTTTTGTTGCGGCTGTGGTTGTTCAACACTCCTCAGATGAGTTACAACAACCTGTGTTGATTGAGGGACATTGCTGCTACTTTCTTGCGATGAGCCAACATCACTGGTCAATGGTGATTGAACAACTAGACTAAGTGCCTCTGCAGCACTGAAGGGCTTGGACTTAAGTTGGCGTGGTGGTGGTGGTGGCACTGAGCCCAATGGAGCGGGGGTGCTGCTCCCAGCTTGGTCCCCAGCAGATCCCGCTGCTGCTGCAGGCATACTTTTTTTTTTACTCCCAAAAAAAGGGGCCGCCGGCACACCAGTCTCCTTGGTAACTTGCTTCTTCTGCTCCTTACTGGCAACTTTCTTGCTAGAGGAGCTACGGGTAACTTTTTTTGGGGCCATCTTCTTCAGAACAGCAGGCAGCAGTTGCACGAGTTGCAGAGTTGTCTGTGTCCAGACGTGACGTCGCGTGACGTTATGCTGCACACACACACCGCTGCAGGACTTCTTCCTGGCACTGGTGGTTCTCTAGAGTCTTGTGCACCTAAAAGCAATGGAAGACAGAGGAACATCAGTTCAGTTATACACCCCAAAAAATGGAAAAACACAGAAAAATAAGCACAATCCCATGCCATCCATGATGTTTACATTCAAGACACCCCACAGAAAGACTAGGCCCATGCAACACTCACTACCCCTGGGGATAATGGATGAAAAGTAGGCAAAATAAGTGCAGGCCTCAGACACTGCCTCTCTTCAAAATGGCCCCTTGCACCCCAAGCACATGTTGCCTGTACCAGCCAGCACTCAAGATGGCCACCACCACCACCCACATGGCCAGTCCACATCAACAGTACACCCCAAAAAAACAGAAAAACACCCAAAAATCACCACAATCCAATGCCATCCAGGATGTTTACCTTAAAGAGAGTGAGACCCCACAGGCACACTCAGTCCATGCACCACTACCCCTGGGCAAAAGGCCACACCAGCAGCCCCAAAAAAACGACAAAAAACAGCACAATCCCAGCCCATCCATGGCCTCAATGGTGTTTAAATTCAAGAGGACACCCCACAGAAAGACTAGGCCCATGCAACACTCACCACCCCTGGGCAAAGGGCCCCACCAGCAGCCCCAAAAAACGACAAAAACCACAAAATTCAGCACAATCCTAGCCCATCCATGCCCTCAATGGTGTTTAAATTCAAGAAGACACCCCACAGAAAGACTAGGCCCATGCAACACTCACTACCCCTGGGGATAATGGATGAAAAGTAGGCTAAATAAGTGCAGGCCTCAGACACTGCCTCTCTTCAAAATGGCCCCTTGCACCCCAAGCACATGTTGCCTGTACCAGCCAGCACTCAAGATGGCCACCACCACCACCCACATGGCCAGTCCACATCAACAGTACACCCCAAAAAAACAGAAAAACACCCAAAAATCACCACAATCCAATGCCATCCAGGATGTTTACATTAAAGAGAGTGAGACCCCACAGGCACACTCAGTCCATGCACCACTACCCCTGGGCAAAAGGCCACACCAGCAGCCCCAAAAAAACAACAAAAAACAGCACAATCCCAGCCCATCCATGGCCTCAATGGTGTTTAAATTCAAGAGGACACCCCACAGAAAGACTAGGCCCATGCAATACTCACCACCCCTGGGCAAAGGGCCCCACCAGCAGCCCCAAAAAACGACAAAAACCACAAAATTCAGCACAATCCTAGCCCATCCATGCCCTCAATGGTGTTTAAATTCAAGAAGACACCCCACAGAAAGACTAGGCCCATGCAACACTCACTACCCCTGGGGATAATGGATGAAAAGTAGGCTAAATAAGTGCAGGCCTCAGACACTGCCTCTCTTCAAAATGGCCCCTTGCACCCCAAGCACATGTTGCCTGTACCAGCCAGCACTCAAGATGGCCACCACCACCACCCACATGGCCAGTCCACATCAACAGTACACCCCAAAAAAACAGAAAAACACCCAAAAATCACCACAATCCAATGCCATCCAGGATTTTTACCTTAAAGAGAGTGAGACCCCACAGGCACACTCAGTCCATGCACCACTACCCCTGGGCAAAAGGCCACACCAGCAGCCCCAAACAAACGACAAAAAACAGCACAATCCCAGCCCATCCATGGCCTCAATGGTGTTTAAATTCAAGAGGACACCCCACAGAAAGACTAGGCCCATGCAACACTCACTACCCCTGGGGATAATGGATGAAAAGTAGGCAAAATAAGTGCAGGCCTCAGACACTGCCTCTCTTCAAAATGGCCCCTTGCACCCCAAGCACATGTTGCCTGTACCAGCCAGCACTCAAGATGGCCACCAACACCACCCACATGGCCAGTCCACATCAACAGTACACCCCAAAAAAACAGAAAAACACCCAAAAATCACCACAATCCAATGCCATCCAGGATGTTTACATTAAAGAGAGTGAGACCCCACAGGCACACTCAGTCCATGCACCACTACCCCTGGGAAAAAGGCCACACCAGCAGCCCCAAAAAAACGACAAAAAACAGCACAATCCCAGCCCATCCATGGCCTCAATGGTGTTTAAATTCAAGAGGAGACCCCACAGAAAGACTAGGCCCATGCAACACTCACCACCCTTGGACAAAGGGCCCCACCAGCATCCCCAAAAAACGACAAAAACCACAAAAATCAGCACAATCCCAGCCCATCCATGGCCTCAATGGTGTTTACATTCAAGAAGACACCCCACAGAAAGACTAGGCCCATGCAACACTCACCAACCCTGGGCAAAGGGCCCCACCAGCAGCCCCAAAAAAACGACAAAAACAACAAAAATCAGCAAAATCCCAGCCCATCCATGGCCTCAATGGTGTTTAAATTCAACAAAACAGTTGTATCATGCACCCATAACCAACACTGGTCCTACTGGATTTTGTGGCTACCCACAATATATTTTATTTAATGTTCAGAAAAAGTTCCAAAATTGTAGTTGCAGCAACTGTAATGCCCCAAACAAACTTACTTGTGAAAGTTGATTTCTAATCCAAAAGTGATCCAAAGAAAGTCAAAAAGGCCTCAAATCCAAATATCCAGCAGCACCCACAAAAAGTAATCCTTCCAGGTCAAGGTCCAAATGAAAGTGACCAGCACATGAAGAAAGCACTGGGAGGAGCCTGCTGGACAGGAACAGGAAGTTGGAGACTGTGGGGCACTTCCTCCCCCCCCCCAAAATGGACTCCTTGCAAAAAAAAAGGCCATGCAAATGTCAACCTGAGGAGTGATTCTGATAAAAATCATCATTTTCTGAAGGTTTATCCTGTTTGCTGGTGGATTTCTTGTGCAGAATTGCTAAATCTCTATTTCGCGAGTGCGAGATTGTTCCTTTCCCCCGCAACTACGTGTTCGCAATTGCGAACTCTCGCGAGGCGTGCTGTGCAAGGTGGCAAGCCACGATTACGTATTCGCGGGCGCCAAACTCCCGCGGGATCCCGCAGCAAGATCCAAAATGGCGCAGCACTCGCAAAATATGATCGAGAAAAACAACTCGGCAAACGCTGAATGACGGAAAGTGAACGCCGTGCACCACGCCGTGCGCCGCAATATTGTATAACCAAGCAAAAAATCCGCCGCGAGCGAATTCACGGATTTTTGACAAATTCGCGAGAGTTCGCGAATTGCGAATTTGCCGAAAATCCGAAAAATCCTCGAGCGGAGCGGATTTTACGCCCATGCTTAAATAGTACATTATATTTAATTAGTGTCCAGCAACTACTTGATATTTATGTGGATTAGTGTGGGAAGAGTTGTTTATTTATGTATATAAATTAATATATAATATTTGTGTGTATGGGAACTTTTTTTTTTAAAGTTCATAATAGTAAAAACACTGACAAATATTAATATTTATTTCAACAATATAACTTTATTAGGCATTGTATATTTTGCACAGATAATACATTTCAAATTATATTATTTACATTTGTGAAAAATGTATATTTTTAAAACAAATAAATTAATACAAAAGCAAGTTTAATTTTAAATAATAATAAGAAAATATACCATTGTTAAATGTTATTTGACATTTTTATAGTGTTACATATGTTGTTAGTACATACAATGTTAACATTAATACTAATATTTAAAATATTAATATTAATTTTTTAAACAATATATTTGTATACAATTTTTTTCCAAGATAGGTTTATTTTTATACGAACAGAAAATGGATATTACAACATTTAGTAACATTTTATAACATTTCTAAAAAAAATAAATAAATATTATTTCTTTTATAATATTTATTTGTACAGTTTTAATACAAATTTCACAATTATTTTATAAAAGGAAGAAAAAAACATTTTATAAAATATAGTAGTGATTTTCTAACTATTTTAGGTGATTTTAGAAAGATTTAATAATATCTTTGTTATATTGGACTATTTTGTTACTTTTGGGTCTTTTATTTTGTAACCGGGTTAGGTCGTTTTGTGTCATTTCGATGGAGAGCAGCTTGCGGTTGGGAGAAACTTAACGTCGCTTAAGGTAAGGTTTGTTTTATATGTTTAATGTGTGTTTTAATGTGTTTTTGAGAGTAGTCTAGTACTATTTACTGTTCTTAGATGTAAGTGAGTAGTATTAAAGTTTTTGAGATCGTTTATTTACGTGTGGTAGCGACTCGTAGTTTTAGCTTGTTTCAGGCTTGCTTGGAGAGTTATTATATCTATGTTTAAAGTATATGTAGTAGGGATATAATGTTAATACTAATGTTAGTAGTTGTTTATGTATTGTTTTATGTGGGTGGGAATGTATATTTTATATATTTCTGTTGTAGGTGTTCGCCATATCGGAAGGAGCGTTTTTTTTTTAAGGAAGTGTTTGTTAGTTTTATTAACCAATGGATTTCAAACACTTCCTTAAAGTTTTCGGTTTTCCTGGAGCGTTTTTTGTATATTTTACCAATTTTCGGGATTTTTATGGTTTTTCGAAGGATCTTCGGTGGATGGATTGTCGAAATTTGGTACAGTTGTATTTTTTCATTTTTTTTGGGTCAACTTTTCACTAACTGGATTGTTTTGTTGGAGAAGGATTTTACTGGATTTGCGAAATGCGTGGTAAGTTATTTTTATTTTATTATTTGTGGGTGGGAAATATTATTATTATTGTTTTGTTTTATTGTTGTTAATTGTAAGTAATGTGTGCATATATATGTAATTAAATATTATATATATTGCATACATTCAAGAGTGTTGAAAAGAAAGATTTAAAAGTTATTTTGAATGTTTAGGTTTCATTTTAAGGGACTGGTTTGGTGTTCAGATTTATTTAGAGTAGTGTTTTGGCAATTATGTTTAGGTATTCAATGCCTTTTGTACTAGGATATAACTTTACTTGTTGTTCTAGGTATTTGTGCATTTGTTTGTTTTGTTTAGATGTTTTAGGGACTAGTTCAGTAATGGATTGTTCCATTCGGAACTCCTGGTAGCTTTGTTCTTTTTGTAGGCATTTAATAAATTTTTCTTAACTTGGTTTAGTTCTGCCAGTTGATTGTGTAAAGGCATTGTGCCAACCTTCAACTGCGTTGTTTGTTTTTGATTCACCATTTAAGGTGCTTTTGTAAACGTTCCACCAGGGTATTAGGAATTTAGGGTTTCTTCTGTGGCCAGATCTATGGAGTCTGCCTACCCAGGTGTCTTCAAAGTAGTCTAAAAAAGGGCTCAATTTTGCTTCATTTTGTTTATAAAAGGTGCTATCTATTAGAATGTTGTAGTGTTCTGCTACGTCTGTTTCAGGCATATGTATACAGCCTGACACCGGGATGGCTGCCAGGTCTCTAAGGTGCACAACTAGAAAGAGAATGAACTCTTACTCCATTTTAAACATTGTCATTTATAAATTGACTTGTATTTTATCTGTTTTTCATTGACATATTTAACATAATCAAGTTTCAATTCATCAAAATGTCAAACAAATGAATAAATGTACAACCAAACATGAAATTAAATGATCATAACGAATTCATGACATGAGATACAATGACCCAATGCATTTCGGGACCTTACGGCCCCTTCGTCGGGGGTCTAAATGAAGAAAAGTAAAGGAAAAAGACAAACACAAGAGAAAAGAGAAAAAGGAAACTTGTTACTCTCGGTGCTTACAAGTTTTTCAGCTACTACTGCTAGCTAGTGTTATTTAGTACATTTTAGTTTATCTCTCATTAAATGAGATTCGACTATTTGAAGAATTATAAGGAGTTTGAAAACAATTTGTTGACTTGCGTACTTTAACGCTTTCAGCGAGAATCCATTAAATTTAATTGTTAAACATAAAAAGTCATATTTATGAAATTGTTGCTTTGAATCACATATACGTTTTATTCAGACGCTTGAGTTGCCTTAGCATACCTGCTGAAGTCATAAGGTCTTTAATATTGTATCTGGTGACAAGAAGGAATGAAAGAATGATAATTATGCCAAGCACTTATGGTATGCAGCTTGTTGAGGTTAAAGACATTTTCAAAATAAATGGTACCTGCGAGCCTATGCGTGTAGCGTCGGTCTCGCTTCTGCAACCCAAATAGTTTAAACTGTACTAAAAAACGAGAGAAAGGGACCACTATTACTCAAAATGATTTCGATTCTACAATATTCAGCTTATTGAATAAAAAGAGACCAATGTTTACCTTTAGAAGAAATGCGATGAAGCTTTCTTCACTCGTTAACCCTGCTGACTCCAGCAACCTATTTAAAAGTTCAAACGTGTGGATTTAGTATCCGAACCTTTTTAACTGATATCAACTCTGGCGTGCTCTATCAGCAAATTGAATCATTACCTGCGGTCCTATGCGTTGGCGCTTCGGTTCCGCGGTGGCTGTGTCAAACTCTTAACTGAAATAATTATGTTTGACATTCTATTAGTAACAATTTGTGGTGAATATCACACACCATGTATTGTCTATTTATTTAGTATGCTACCATTTGCATAAGCATCTTACCGAGTGTTTCGATCTCTGTCTATTTTGCTGGGTTCAACGTTGGTTTGCTTGCTACGTTGGTTTGCTGGGATCATCGACCGCGCATTTGGTCCATTTTCTATTTTTACTCCCAACTCGCTACCGATATGGTGATAGGACTACACTTAGACTACGCTAGTTGATTTGCGCTAGTAATATAGCGGCCATTTTGAAACATGTTAGGAATATTATTGGTGCCATATTAATTATTTAAGTTATTAGTTCTTAGGTTTTAAACTTAATGAAAAGAGAAGAGGAAGAAAGAAAGAAAAGAAATGTAAAATATCAGCATACCTATTACATACTACACACCTTATAGCAATATTGTCCTGTTGCAATCAAGTTCACTATGAACAGTTCTACTAGTTCCACAATCTAAACAATTATCATAATGCCATTCGGTTACCTGTCTATTTACAATCTTATGTGTACGTGCTCCAGTCTATCTAGCATGTGATGTTATAACATAATTCATATGTTTAATAATGAGTGCGTCTTTGACTAGTTACGCTATTAAATCAAATTTTACTGTGTCGCGGGTCTGAAGTCCAAGTGTCTCAGAACTGTCCACCTTTATGTCTACCTATAGAAAGCATATCATCTCCATCTTGTCATTCAGTCCTAGTGGGACCAGGGTCTGTAATTTCCGTATCCAGTAGGCTTCCCTCTGGAGAAGGATCTTTGCATTATCAAAACCCAGTCTTTGCGGAACTTGCTCAACTATCTGGAATCTTAATTGTGCTATTGAGTGCCTTGATTCTATCCAGTGCTGGGCCAGAGGTGACGTTGTGCTCTAAATCTAAAAGAACGACTGAATAAACCCAGTAAATCTGGAGACGGCATTGAAGAGGTAGCAACCTTTAAAGGAACAACAAAATGCCACAACTGTAAGAACTGTAATAATATAATACCAGGGAATATAATTCTACACCCAAGAACCGGCGAGCAAATTCAACTGAGGCACAACACAACCTGTAACTCAGAACACGTGATATACGCAATCAAGTGTCCATGTGGACTCCTTTACGTAGGAAAAACGGACAGGAAATTAAAAGTAAGGCTAACTGAGCACAAGAGCCGAATAAGAAATAAGAGCACAACGTCACCTCTGGCCCAGCACTGGATAGAATCAAGGCACTCAATAGCACAATTAAGATTCCAGATAGTTGAGCAAGTTCCGCAAAGACTGGGTTTTGATAATGCAAAGATCCTTCTCCAGAGGGAAGCCTACTGGATACGGAAATTACAGACCCTGGTCCCACTAGGACTGAATGACAAGATGGAGATGATATGCTTTCTATAGGTAGACATAAAGGTGGACAGTTCTGAGACACTTGGACTTCAGACCCGCGACACAGTAAAATTTGATTTAATAGCGTAACTAGTCAAAGACGCACTCATTATTAAACATATGAATTATGTTATAACATCACATGCTAGATAGACTGGAGCACGTACACATAAGATTGTAAATAGACAGGTAACCGAATGGCATTATGATAATTGTTTAGATTGTGGAACTAGTAGAACTGTTCATAGTGAACTTGATTGCAACAGGACAATATTGCTATAAGGTGTGTAGTATGTAATAGGTATGCTGATATTTTACATTTCTTTTCTTTCTTTCTTCCTCTTCTCTTTTCATTAAGTTTAAAACCTAAGAACTAATAACTTAAATAATTAATATGGCACCAATAATATTCCTAACATGTTTCAAAATGGCCGCTATATTACTAGCGCAAATCAACTAGCGTAGTCTAAGTGTAGTCCTATCACCATATCGGTAGCGAGTTGGGAGTAAAAATAGAAAATGGACCAAATGCGCGGTCGATGATCCCAGCAAACCAACGTAGCAAGCAAACCAACGTTGAACCCAGCAAAATAGACAGAGATCGAAACACTCGGTAAGATGCTTATGCAAATGGTAGCATACTAAATAAATAGACAATACATGGTGTGTGATATTCACCACAAATTGTTACTAATAGAATGTCAAACATAATTATTTCAGTTAAGAGTTTGACACAGCCACCGCGGAACCGAAGCGCCAACGCATAGGACCGCAGGTAATGATTCAATTTGTTGATAGAGCACGCCAGAGTTGATATCAGTTAAAAAGGTTCGGATACTAAATCCACACGTTTGAACTTTTAAATAGGTTGCTGGAGTCAGCAGGGTTAACGAGTGAAGAAAGCTTCATCGCATTTCTTCTAAAGGTAAACATTGGTCTCTTTTTATTCAATAAGCTGAATATTGTAGAATCGAAATCATTTTGAGTAATAGTGGTCCCTTTCTCTCGTTTTTTAGTACAGTTTAAACTATTTGGGTTGCAGAAGCGAGACCGACGCTACACGCATAGGCTCGCAGGTACCATTTATTTTGAAAATGTCTTTAACCTCAACAAGCTGCATACCATAAGTGCTTGGCATAATTATCATTCTTTCATTCCTTCTTGATACAATATTAAAGACCTTATGACTTCAGCAGGTATGCTAAGGCAACTCAAGCGTCTGAATAAAACGTATATGTGATTCAAAGCAACAATTTCATAAATATGACTTTTTATGTTTAACAATTAAATTTAATGGATTCTCGCTGAAAGCGTTAAAGTACGCAAGTCAACAAATTGTTTTCAAACTCCTTATAATTCTTCAAATAGTCGAATCTCATTTAATGAGAGATAAACTAAAATGTACTAAATAACACTAGCTAGCAGTAGTAGCTGAAAAACTTGTAAGCACCGAGAGTAACAAGTTTCCTTTTTCTCTTTTCTCTTGTGTTTGTCTTTTTCCTTTACTTTTCTTCATTTAGACCCCCGACGAAGGGGCCGTAAGGTCCCGAAATGCATTGGGTCATTGTATCTCATGTCATGAATTCGTTATGATCATTTAATTTCATGTTTGGTTGTACATTTATTCATTTGTTTGACATTTTGATGAATTGAAACTTGATTATGTTAAATATGTCAATGAAAAACAGATAAAATACAAGTCAATTTATAAATGACAATGTTTAAAATGGAGTAAGAGTTCATTCTCTTTCTAGTTGTGCACCTTAGAGACCTGGCAGCCATCCAGGTGTCAGGCTGTATACATATGTCTGTTTAGGTGTAGCAGGCACCAATCGAAGGTAGCACACGTATCGAATAAACGATATTAAATTTGGATTACGGAGTGCAGCACCCACACACATCCATACGTCTGTTTCAGGGACATAAGCCAGTGCAATGAGTTTTTTTATTTGATATGCAAAAGATGAGTTTGAGGCATATTCTATGCTTAAGGTTGTCTTTTGTAGATGTCTCCATAGACACTGGTTTAAATGGTAGTAGCAGCCTTGGATGCAGGTATGGGGGTGTATTTTTAAGCTGGTTGAAAGCATTGCTTGCTCAAAATCTAGGATTATTTTTTCAGGGGAATAGTCATTAGTTTTTTGTTTGATTATATTTAATAATTCCATATATGTGGAATTAGTTTTATTTGGTAGTAGTGCATAAAGCAGAGGTATGTTGCAGTTTTGATATAGGCCATGTATAGTGTATAATTGGAAAAAAGGTTTGGGACAGATGTTAAAAGTCCCATCCATCATCCAATATTGGGTTTGCTGAAGTTTTATTAGGTTCATATTTGTTCCAAAAATTATAAGTCTTTTATCATTGCTTTCATTGTCGTAAATGATAAATGGTAATTTGTTTAAAGTTATAATTTGGTTGGCATTTAAACTTATATCACTATATGTTCTTGGAGGTGGTGTGGTAGTAGTAGTAGTTCTTTTTGTTCGTGCTATAGTTCTTTTTAGTGCAAGAATATTTGGCATCTGTGTTGTTGCTGTTTTTGGGATTTGGGGAATTTCTTCTTTTAATATGACGCTGGTTGGTTTTTGGTATCCTGTGCTTGCCTCTTTTATGTTTTCTAATGCTGTTCTAACTTCTATTTCTGTTATGTTTGGTGGGTGGTTGTGTTCCCTAGTATAGAGTACAGTTGCTTCTCTAGTTGTTGCCCTTCCATAACACTTGTTGGAATAATATTTGCAACATTTCCAATTTACTTTCATCCCAAATTGTTTCTCTTGGCTATAAGTGTAACCCATGTAGCAGAGTAATAGCTTTCCTTTCTGGCTGGTTACACATTCTGCTCCTTCAGTCATTTTCTAGTTTGTAAATCTACAAGAGATATATTTAATAGTAATTTAAAAGGTAATGTTTGTATTTAAAATTAATTAATTAAACAATTGTATTGTATATACTTACTTTTTTTCGAAATATGTGCGATATTTTGATATGCTTTATTCTTTAGATGTCGACTGTGTTTTCTGAATTTCTTAGATCTGTTAGGAAAAAATAAATGTAAGTTTTATTGTTAGATTTTGTATATAGTTTGTGTTTCAGTGCCAATTGTTGGTATAAAATTGGCTGCTAATAAGTGTAGGATTTTAATAAAAATTGTGAATATACTTACTTTGTTAGTTCTAGATAGGATTTTTGAGTAGGGTTGTCTGTTTTTTCTTAGCAGAGTATTCTGTAGTGGTATTTGAAAATAAAAAGTACATATGTGTTAGACATATAAACATGTGTTTAGGTTTTTAACATTTAACAGTTACTTTAGTGCTTGAATATACTTACTTAGTTATTTGTATCTTTGGTTTTCGGAACTTAGATTTCTGTATTTTCTTAGTAGACTTTCCTGTAGTGATAGGAGAAAATAAATAGTAGATATTTGTTAATATTTAGAACATGTGCTATTTTTTGTGATTTTTACCAGTTACTTTAGTGTTTGGATATACTTACTTTGTTAGTGTTATTTTTGATTTAGGAGTTTTGTTATATGTTCTTTTTTAGTCTAGTCTTCTGTAGTGGTATCTGAAAATATAAATTAGATATGTGTTAGAAATGTAAACGTGTGTTTTTATTTGTTACATTTTACCAGTTTCTTTAGTATTTAAATATACTTACTTAGTTTGTTGTATCTTTAGTTTTCGGAATTTTCTTCTCTGTTTTTTGTCTGTCGAGTTTTCTGTAGTGGTAGTAGAAAATAAAAAGTAGATATGTATAAATATTTAGGACATGTGCTCATTTGTGTAGATTGTAGCCGTTAATTTAGTGTTTAACTATACTTACTTACTTAGTTGTATCTTTGTTTTTGAGTTGTGTAGTCTTGTATTTTTTAGTAGAGTATTCTGTAGCGTTAGGAGAGAAATTAAAAAAGCATAGGATTTACTCATTATAACTTGTATTTTATTTAAAAGATTTAACCATTTACTTAATATTGAGATTATATTGAAATTTTTGTAGTTTCTTTGTTTTTAGAAATCAGTTGTCTGTTATTTATTATTAGAGTATTTTGTAGTTGTAGGGGAAAGGAAAAGTGGATACTTAGGGGGTCATTATGATGACGGGCGGACTTTGTCCGCCCATCACCATAGTGGGGAACGGGACCGCCCGCCATAAGGGCGGGGGTCCCGTGGGGGGAATTAGGATGTGCCCGCCACAGTGGCGGGCACATCCTGTAGTTTTAGCATTGTGGCGGGCGGGGCACTCTGCACCGCCCGCCATAATGCTAAAAATGCTTTTTTGCATTTGCATATGCAAAGCGGCAGGCACCGCGCGGTGCCTGCCGCTTTGCATATGCAAATGTGGGGGGGTACCATAGGTACCCCCCATGTGCCCCCCGACAGTGGTGTCAACCTGGGGGCCCTGCAGGGGGCCCCCGCAGCAATCCCCGCCTGCCTTTCCATGGCAGCATTGTCGCCGCAGAAAGGCCTCTACTGTGTGCCATTGTAATATGGCTGGCGGTGTTCATTGGACACCGCCACCATATTAATCCATTACCGCCGCGGTCGCAAGGCGACCGCGGCGGTAAAGCGGCGGACGGTCTTTCCGTCCGCCGCTGTCCCCTCCGCCATCCTAATCTGGCAGAGGGGAAAACAAGAGTGCTTGTCGGGCGGATTGCCTCCGCCAGGGTGGCGGTGGCCACCGCCACCCTGGCGGAGGCAATCCGCCCGACATCCTAATGGGGCCCTTAGTAATAAATTAACATTTTAGCCGTTACTTATATTTAGTTTATTAGAGTTACTTACTTGAAATCCATGAATTTATCCAGTAAAAATCGATGTTTTTGTTGGTGTAGTGCAATTCATCCACAGATGTATCTCCTTTCATTTGTTTTAGCATGTGGTTTGTGTTTAGTGGGTAATTGTTTATCCACTTCCATGCTAATGACAAGGTCAACTCGTCATGATGTCCCCATTCATTTCAATGGAAATTGCATTAATAGTCTGGATTTACCTTAGCACCAAAGGGGATAATATAGAGGATTGTAATTAGCAATTAGTTTGCTATTGGTTTAATTAGTAAATCTGTGTGTTGATTGGTTAGTTTATATTTTTGAATTTCTGTTGTAAGTTTTATGTTGTTAGATAAGGCAAATACAAAATATTTATGTCTAAAAGAAAGGAAAAGAATTTTATAGAAGTATGTTGGTAATATATTTTATAATTAATATATGTTTTAAAGGTTACAAAAATGTTTATAAATATATTTAAATGAGAGGTGTGTATTTTATTGCAAAAAAGATTACATTTTGCTTGAAAGTATTTATATATATAAAAATATTATTTCGATATATTTAATTAGACGATATTATTGTTGACGATATTATTGTTTTCAATATTGTTGTTCTGGTGTATTTATTTTAATTTTATCGATATTTATTACCTTCGATATGTATGTAGTCGATATTATTGATATCGGTGTTTATGTATATCGATATTGTGTACCCGATATTTTTGTATGTTTATAGTTAAGTATAGGATGTCGATATTAATGCTTTCGATATATTTGTGTCGATATTTTTGTATCACGATACTGTGTCTTTCGATAATATGTCAGTGATTCAACTTATGTCAATTGTGGGCAAACCAATTTGGCTTATACCTTTTAAGGGTCAGAGAAATGGCAATGAGGCCTGTTTGACAGGACTCAGTGCACTATCAGAGTCGAAAAACAAGCAGCATCAGTGCAAAGGTTTGGAATGATCATGAAAAAGCGGGCATTTTCCTACAATTGTATGTATACTCAGTATAGGATACTATATTCCAGCTATCTAGAAATTCCATGACAGGCATAAGTAGATCAACCAACCATTTTTTTGTCTATACTTTGACATATTTTTTCATTGGGAGTGAGATTAAATTGCTAGTTTAGGATTATATTTTCCTGGGCACATATTAGAGGTAGGGCGCACTGTCTTTGTTTGCGCCATGGCACACTTTTAGACAGTTGTGCCGGGTGAAAAAAGGGACGGTTTACCTAATTACAATGACTGCACTTCCCCGAAGTTGCCATGAACTTGCGCTGCCATGGTAGCAGCTCATTCAGTGAAATAAGGAGCAGCTGCTTTAATGCCGCTCCATGTTTCACAGTGGAGGAGGCAAACTACCAGCATACTTTGAAGAGGTATGAAAGATGATTTTGAAACCAGATGGAATGAGGGACTTCACCCATCTACAGGGGGATGTCTGGGGACCCTTTTTCACCCCACCAGATGTCTGCCCTGAGGAGGCACAATGACAGTGCACCTCCTTTTCCTGGCACATTGTCAATGCACCTCATAAGGGCATGTTTGCATCTTTGATGCTCCCACATTTATAATATGATGTAGGCGCATAGTCAAAGTGATTCGCTCATTTCCATGGAGCTATGCCCCCAAGCAAATGAGGAAATGCCCTATGAAGATCGGTATTACAGAAAGTATCTGTGGTCCCTTCTGTAATACCATAGTGCTTCTGGGGTACAAAAAGTGGGTGCACACACACATGTCACATTCCATATCACTATCTGTAATACAGCCCCTAGGCTACTGTTTTTTTAATTACTTTTATAGCAATGCATAGTTATCATAAACACTGCACAGAAGTGAATCTTCAAGGCACATACATAAAACAAACAACATGCTATGATAGAGGACGAAATAAGAAAGCCATATGACCAATCATGGTTCATTTCAGAGTCATTGACAACGACTGCAAGGAGAGTAGGGTTAAACGGTGCTTATGAATTGGGTGCTGCCTATCTCACATATTCATAATCCTGCCTGTTGTGAAAGTTTTAGGTTAGTTGTAACACTATGTACAGACTTTCACAAGATGAAATATTTGGTTTTTTTTAAAAACAGATTTGATTGATTTTGGAAAAAGAAACATGACCAGGAGACCATTGCCCAAAGGAAAAGAAATGTAAACAAAATAAGCATAAACAAAGCAATTAACTGCTCAAGTGTTCCCATCACACCCCCAACATGACAACAAGATACATAGCAGAAATACTAGCCCAAGCACATGTTCCAAACCCCCATCCCACTCTCATCCCATGGACAGTTGAATTTCATCAGTCACTAGCTTATATAACGATTGGACAGTTCCAGCACAATGCCTCTATAATCTAACCATACCTGCCACATCTCAGGGTGCTTCTGCAGACCCATACTTGCCTTATATGCTGCCACCTTGAGGCCCATACAATGATCCATCCCCTTTTTCCATACCTCAAGGCATGGGAGAGCCTACGCCTTTCACGCCCTTGCTATATCCTGTTTTTCCAAAGTCAGTCCCAAAAACAGAATGGAAGGCTGTTGCCACCCAAATTGTCAGTGACATGGAGATGAATAAGTGTTGGTCCATCAGAATTGATCAAGACAAGACCCCACCCAGACAAGATGTCATCCAGTGCTAGAACCGATCCAGCACTCAAGTCCATACTGTATGAAGAAACGTTCAATCCACTGTGTTACAGCAGAGGCAGGTCATGGTGGCAATCACCCCCATTCACTGTTAACAATGGTGTGTGTAGTACACCCTGTGAAGGTATTAGAGCTGGATCAGCTGAAGTCTGGCTGCAAGAGCTTCAGTCCAATATTCATTCTCCAGTACCTAAACATCAGCCTCCAATGGCCCCCTGAGAGCAAGGTAATTATCCGGCGATTGGAAATTAGAGTTTGATATATCTTAGCACTCTTGTGGTCTCCCAGGTCTCCCATAGTTAGTTTACCTTCTAGTGGATTAAATTCAGGGAGATTAGTTAGGGCTGCAATATATGGGGTCAGTGCATAGCGGATCTGACGATAGCAATGAAATTGACCATGATGGAGCTAGTATTCTACCTGCAGGGTCAGAAAGGACTTAAGAACAGTTCCAATCATAACGTCACTGGGGGTAGAGATCCCTATGGGGTCCCACTTTCGAAATCCCTTCAGGTCAGCCACCTGTGCCAGCAGACCACCTTGCCACAGTGGCATCCACTCCGTCACCTTCTCCACCTTCCGATCCAACGAAGAGATTGTATCCACAGGGTCAGAACCCCCCTAGTCACTGTGGTGAGACCACTGACATGGCCCGTCATATAAATAAGGAACAAGAGAGGTGTCTCCTATTACCCACTTCTCGGACAATAAGGTGGGGTCGACCTGACCGTCCTACCACCAGTCATTAATAACTCGCAAAAGTGATGTATGGTAAGATGACTCAATGTTTACAGTGACAATGCCATCAAAAAAGGTTGATCGAAAGAATAAACAGAAGTCCATACAGAGGTGCCACCCTCCCAAAGGAAACAATTGAGAATGGAATTCAGTTTCTGCAGCCATTGTCGCAGAATGTCATTCGAAAGTTTCTGGAGCTGGTGCAGAAACTGGGTCAATGATACCATCGTAAAAATTGCTGACCTACCAGTCAAAGACAAAGGTAAAGTTGACCAGGCCCTAGCATTCTCCCTCAGGCGAGTCAGAACAGGTTCCATGTTGTGCAACCATGCCAGTGCCACGTCCGGGGACACAAAGACACCCAGATAGCTGAAGTCACCCGAGGCAATCTGCAGTCCTGTTACCCAACCCAGGTCCTTTGGGCAGCCACCCACCAGAAACATCATAGATTTCAATGTATTAATGTAGAGGTCCAAGGTTTCACCAAAAGGATACATGTTTTGAAGAATGCGGGCCCAGAGGACTCATGGGCAGTCAGGAAGCAGAGAACATTATTGTCATATAATGCTATTCTGTCGGGGAGTCCCTCCCTCCATTCAAAGCTGTGTACCTAAGCATCCATCCTCACCCACACCACCAGAGGTTTCATAGCAAGCGCAGACAGCAGGGGAGCATGGGGGATCCTGCCTGGTTCTCCCCTGTATCTGAAAGAAATCCGATCTGGCATCAGCCACCCACACAGACGCTGTTAGGTCACTGTAGAGTAGCCAAACCTAGGATAAAAATCTTGGGCCAAAAATTAGATGTAGGAGCAGCACAAACAAATATTTCCAACTCACAAAGTTAAATGCCTTGTTGATATTAGCAAAGAGAACTGCTGACATTCCCTCTAGTCTATCAGTTAGTGACAAGTCGTTATATAAATACTAGATGCTATGGCGGCTGACACGACACTGTATAAAGCCAGCTTGATCCAGATGCACCAAATCGGGGATGAATCGCATAAGCCTAATCACCAGCGTTTTTGCCAGAATTTTCACCTCCAGATTCAAGAGGGAAATCGGGCAATGTCAGCAGTGCTCATCTGGAGGCAGACCAGGCTTTGGGAACACTGCAATCTCCGCATGTTGCCAATGGTGCGGCAAGGCGGTACCAATAGCTGGAAAAATTGATTACTGGCAGTATATATTCCCAAAGTTTAGGCATGTAATCCTTATAGAATTCACATAGGAACCCGCTAGGGCCCAAGGCTCTTCTGGATCACACATCCTCCAAGGCTGACGAGCGCTCCTCCACGGTGAGCGCATCCTCTAACAGATTACGATAAGTAGACTAAAGGGCTCAAAGGGGAAGGCCATGAACAAAGTCAACTGTTTGTTCCTGAGATAAAACCTCCTCCTTACCGAACACAGCTTCAAAATGAGCATCAGAACTACACCTCTTTGGGTTTGGTGATCAAAGTACCCGATGGGTCCTGAATGAGAGATATTTTGACACAATCTAATGGTAGCATCTTGCTCGATTTGTCATCCCATTGATATATGCGGCACTGAACCGCCTGGCATGACGATTTAGTCTCTCCCAGCAGAGTCTGCTGGTACTGTTGTTGCATGAGTCCTAACTATCAACATGCCAGATGTCCAACAGCATTGTGACACCATACCTCCTAATCAAGCATCTGTGTTTCAAGATCTATCAAGCCTTGCGCCAGATGTCTATGCTCCTCTATAGAAAACGAATATCTACCCCCTTAGCGATGGCTTCAGATTCTCCCATAATGTCACCTTAGATGTCACAGAGCCAGCATTATGTATGAAATAGTCCTCAATGGAGCACGCTATATATAACTGACAGGCTAGGTCTTGTAAAGCTTAGGGCAAAAGGCGCCAGCACAACACCGAGCACTGACGCCCTATGCGGAGTTGGATGGCCACTGGGGAGTGATCAGATAACCCAGGCTCCAAGATCACAGAATCTGAAATTCTATGTAAAAAATAATATGGACATGGAACCGTGTGGGAAAAGGAGCCACTTGTTCGGGTGGGGGAAAGGTGTAGCCCTCCCAGAGGGAAGATGTATCCTCCAAACATCAGCTAAGCCTAATGCAATTGAAAGGGAAGAGAGGTGGGTCCTCAAAGGAAGCCCATGTGAGTGCCAATGGTCTAGCGAGCAATCCATGACACCATTCCAATCTCCGCCCAATATTGTGAGCTCTTATGGGAAATCATCCCATAATCTTGTAACCAGATCCCCAAATGACTGACCAAGAGGAGAATGGGCATAGAATGTCAGAAGTTTGCCATATAATGTTCCTGTGACAGCTGTGTATCTACCCTGCTGGTCCACCCAGGACTTGATGTGTTGGAAAAGAACATGATTTCTGATCAGAATGCCTGTATTCCTGGATCCCCGAACCCGGAGTGGAAAATGTGAGTGTAGTCAAAATGGGCCTGACATGGGGCTTTGATGCCCAGTAGATGAGTCTCCTGAAGCATTAGTTCATCTGCCCCAGCATCTTGGCATGTTTCAGAACTTACCCCCTTTTAATCTTATTGAGCAAACCAAGTACATTTTATGAGATCACATGAAGTTGGTCCATGGAATGATCTATCATGGCATTACTTATAATGCGCTAGGGTGGAACTTGCAGACAGATTCAGCGGGTAAGGCAAAGGGTGCACGGCAAGTCTGCAAAACAGAAACCAAATGAACCACAAAGCATTACCCCAACTCCCTCGATACTTCAAAAACAAGAAGTATTTGTTGCGGGGCAGACCATCAAAAGGCCCCAATAGGGCACCCCATCATGCCCGCCCCACTGAATCCCCATACCCAATTAAATCAGTCAACCAGGGAAGTGAGATACACTACCCCCGAAGGTGTGCTGTCAAGAATATTTTGGACCACATCGAAGTTAGCCACGAACCGCATAAGAAGTAATATTCTTTGCCAATGTCATGTAGGAGGCATTGTGGTTAATGGCTTGAGGTCTAGGGGCACCTCACCTCCATCCCGTGGCTCCCCATTTCACCTGGAATTTCTCCACGAAGATCGACACCTGTTGCGCCTCATCATCGGAGTCTTAGCAGGTTGGCTGCAAGGGTTCCCTTGGGACGAGTCGGAGTCCATGCGTGAGGGAAATGAAAGGCCTCTTCTGGTGTCTTGAAAAAGAGGGTCTGCCAGTTTTAGATGACCTTTAATTTAGCCGCAAACAGGAGCATGTATTGATTTTAAATTCACAGAGTCTTAGTTTGACCACCAAGAAAGATTGAACAACACAAAAAAATATCAGAGGGTCTAAAAAGGAAAAAACTGGTGTGTACGCCACGTGTAAACTAACAGGAAAACCTAAACATCCCTACCATGTGTGTATCTATCTAGGGTCATCCCTGCAACAGACCCACGTACTGGTCAGGTAAGGATGCCCATCAGTCACCACACGAACCGCCCATCATCATTTGGGATTCCTTCAAGACCACCACTAGGAGTGCCACTAACTATTCACGGAGGAGGGCCCAGATAGTAGGAAAGAGCCCTCAACCGGTCAGACAGGTCTCACTATGGTCTTGCTACTCGATTGTGAGGGTGTTGATACAAATGAGGGACTGATGTCGCAGTGCAAAAAAGTGTATGTAAAATAAGAAAAAAGTGTCATAAAATTGGATGAGGGGGTACTGAAAATGATATTTATTCTGGTGCTACCCACTCTTCCAACATTAAAAAGTAGTCAGTGACAGTCACAAAAAATGTTTAACTGCCCAGATGTACTATGAGGTCAACATGTTTCAGCAATTATCGACACATTCTGTTTTTGCTTTCTTCAGGATCCAATAAACTGATAGCTACTGCAACGAAGTGATGATTAAACAAAAAGTGCTCAAAGACAAAAATAACTAAATGAATACAGAGATCACCTGAATCCACTAGGTGTCCGCATCGTTTCTCCTCTCTTTTAGTCGTGTGTATCCACAGACTCGTAAGAGGTACAGACCTCACCCCACCTGGCCACGGCTCAGGAAAAGAGGGAAGCACCGCTCTGTCCGTCGGTACTCCATAAACCGGCATCTGAGCCGATTGGGGATGCCGTGTGGTGACTGATGGGCATCCTTGCCTGACCACTACGTGGGTCTGTCGAAGGGATGACCCTAGATAGATACACACATGGTAGGGATGTTTAGGTTTTCCTGTTAGTTTACACGTGGCGTACACACCAGTTTTTTTCCTTTTTAGACCCTCTGATATTAATTTTTTTGTGTAGTTCAATTTGTGCAGGGAGCGTGTCAGAGCCTGGTCTTAAAAATTCCCTTTGGCCCTAATTAATCAATGGTGTTTTTTCACCAAGAAAGATTGCCATTGATGCTGCACCATTTTAGTGTAGTCTGGAAAGATCATGATAGTGTGAGACTGGTAGGTGAGCTTGACTTGGAGTCTGGCATATTTGAGGATAGCATCTCTGTCCCCATAGATTAAGAGCATCACAATCACAGATCGGGGTCTTTCCCTGGGAGGAGAGAGCAGCAGTAATGCTCTCTGTGCTAGCTCTATGACGAAGCAGAAGCAGGAGGACAGGGCCTCCGAGGGAATCAATGAGCAAAGCCACTGGTCAAGGAAACAGTCCAATGAGGGACCCTCACACCCCTCAGGAAAGCCCACAAACCTCAAATTATTATGGCAAGCTCTACTCTCCACGATCGCCACCCTCACCGCCAGCTCCTTGTTCACAGCTGAAAGTTTAGTAACCTTCTGCTGTAGGGCACTAATGGAGTCCTCCACCCCTGAGACCCTGTTCTCAGCCTCAGCCTATGTAATCCACGCAACAGCTTTACTGAGGTATTGGCGGAGTAGAGTGACGCCAGTACTCACTGCCCCGATTTTAGCATGCAGCATGTCTCGTAACTGATTGCCTTCAAAAGCGTAGCATTGTCCTGATTTGGGCCATCCTTACAACATGCCCCAGAGAGGTATGGATGTCCCATGGGCTAGGTGTATTTGTCCATCGTATTCTGTTTGGAATTGGCAGGGATTGTGTCTTGGGCAATGGTGGCAAATGTCGGGGCGGACCGAGAAGCCTCTACACTACAGTCCACAGCACCACAACTAACTTGATGGATCCTTGCCACGGTTTAGTGCAGGAGGCGGCGCAAGCAGTCAGACTCGGAGGCACACCCTGACCACGACAAAACCGAGCCCCACCAGAGGTCAACAGAGAGTGTGAAAAAGTCCAGAAGGAGGACTGTAGGTAGCCTATCACTGTAAACCATAACACAACATAGCCTGACCATCTCCGCAACAGGCGTTCCCCCTTGGGGGTTACACGCAGAACTGATGAAGGGATCCCACAAGGGAACAAGCACAGTACAAGATGGGGAAAAATAGGAGAGATGACCACATAAGTGGCTAAGGGCACCAGTCTTCAAGGACCCCTGCACCAGCCTCCAGCACCACAATGTACCTCAGAGTCCAACGCCACTCAATCACAGTCCAGCTGCAGGCTTCCATGAGATATGAGGTGAGCCAATGTAGAGACCAGATCACAGTTTGTCTAATAATAAAATTTAAGCCAGTGCAAGGTGTGCAGCCCAGGCCGCTGCACAGGCTGTTAAAGCTGGTACCTCCACCAAAGGATTTTCTGGTGCCTCCTATATTCAGAAGAGAGGGGTGAGAAGGGGAGGGGGAAAATGAAAAGAAGTGTAGGAGGAAGTCTCAAAATTGCCCCCGGTGACCAGGTAACCCATTGGAGAGGGGGTAGCTAGGCAGCTGCTTCTGCAATGAGAGTCTGGACCAGCACCTTTTAGTGTTCCCAAGGGCCTGCTGCTACCCCACCAGCATTGGATAGTCTCATGTTGAGGGATCTGGACAGGTCAGCTGCAAGCCAAAGCTGCATCCCCGCTGACATTCACCATAGGCCGCAGGGTGATAACCGGCACTCGGCTGCAAAATAGGCCCAGAGAAAGCGGCGAGTACATCTTGAGGCCTTGATGAGTGAGGGTAACCAGGCACCAGCAAGGACACCACTGACAAGGCAAACTTCAAGACCTCCCTCAATCTGTACAACAGCTACCGAACTCCAACCCACACCTGCAGCATTCATCGACAGATATGTCACCATCGTAACTGACACAACCCACGCACTGACCACCTGGAACATCCTCTCCCCCAGGACACCACCTCCACCATGAAATCCATCCACTTGGGAGCTCCCATAAATTCATGCCCCCACCACATCTTCAACCTCGGAAACCAAAGGATCGGCCAGGAACTCACCACCCTACTCATCACCTCTATCACCACCCCAACATTTCCCTACACCTGGAAACATGCCGAAGGCAGACCACAACTCCAAAAACCCTCAGCCGACCCCAGCAGACTTAAAAACTATCGGCCAACCTCCCTGCTCCCATTCTAAGCAAAGGTACTGGATACGATCATCAACAATCAACTCTCACCATTTCAATACAAAGGATTGCCATCAAAGACTTTATGGCATTGGTGTGTTTTACTCTGATCACTCTATATGAAAACGAAGTGGAATTACCCATGTCCTGAGCCTATATTCAACTTTTTCCCTATCCATGAGAAACATCATAGGAGACATACATTTGATTTCATTTTTGGATACATTTTCTGGTTTTGTGATCCTGATTCTGACTCAACCTTCTTAAGACATAAGAGTCGCCTGTGTATGTATCATTTACAATTTCTTATCATCTTCCCTGATGTTGACCGTGTCTTGTTTGGGTACATTACCCAAGAAGAAGTAATTAAGTGGCCTGTTCTGATTCATTGGCTCTGCTATCTAACTGTGCCCCATCTTTCGTCGACATAGGTTTCCATTGGTATCCAGTATTTAGTATGTTATATCTGTAGCTTTCCTGATGAAGGCACTTGGTCACAGAAACGCGCATAGACTCGATCCCATGAAGATTCATCCATGATCAAAGCCACTCTATTTTCTCTCAGAACAGATATTCAATTGTTTATGCATTAATTGATGAAACAACTATCCTTGTCAACTATTAGTAATGACTGTATTAGAAAAGTGTTGTTATTATTCCAATAGTTGTACCCAAACAGTATCAGATCATACGTGCAATTGAATTTATATAAATTACATTTGATCATGGCATGTTTACCCTAATGAGAGACAGTTGTGTTATGAACTACACTGTTTTGAAATTGTCATGTAACTGTACAAACATTGAATATCAATGATTTTAACTATATTTTGATGTAACAAAAGGTTATTTAATATACTGTTTCCATGTGTATACATAGCCTTCTTTAGAATGCATTAGCAATTATTTTATATAATCCGAAATTAAAAAGTAGTTGCCTAGGGATTGTTTGTACAATTGTATTTGCCCGGCCCTGGCAACTGGTAACAGTAGCAGGGGTTCCTGATATCAACAAACAACGCATGACACACTTGGAGCAGGACCAGCTACTCTACGCCTCCCAATCCGGCTTCTGAAGCAATCACAGCACTAAAAATGCCCTGATTGCTGCCACTGACGACATCTGAAACCTCCTTGACTGAGGAGAAACACCAGCTTTGATTCTCCTCAACCTCTTGACAGCCTTTGACACTGTATCCCACCATACAGTGATGAAAAGACTCTACCACATTGGCATCCCAGGGATGGATCACCTCCTTCCGCACTGGAAGAACCCAGAGGATTCATCTCCCACCTCTCCCCTATTAACCTATGGAGGTCACCTGCTGTTTCCCCCAGGGCTCATCCCTCAGTCCAATGCTCTTCAACGCTTATATGAACCTCCTGGCCAACATCATCAGAACCCACAGTCTCAACATTATTTCCTGTGCAGACGACACCCCGACTGGATGAAGAACAACTGCCTGCAGCTGAGCGTAGACAGGACAGAAATACTGATCTTTGGCAACAGCAGCAACACATGGAATGATTCCCGGTGACCATCAGACCTAGGACCCACATCCACTCCTTCCAACCACATCAGAAACCTCTGAATCATCACGGACAACAAGCTCATCATGAAATCACAGATCAGCCCTGTCTCCTCCACCAGCTTTCTCACTCTGCACATGCTACATAAGATCTTCAAGTGGCTATCCCTACAAACTTGACACACTGTGTCACGAGCCCTGATCACCAACCGACTGGACTGTATCAATGCCCTCTACATAAGAATCGCTGCACACTTTCTACAGAGACCTCAGACCATACAGAACCATACAGAACGCAGCAGCCAGACTCATCCTCAGTCTTCCCTGATTTCCCCCAATTTACACCCCACCTAAGGAAACTATACTGACTCCACATACAGAAGAGATGCCAAAATAAAGATGCTGACCCACGCACACAAGGATCTACAAAACCAAGGAACCTCCTATATTTACTTCTGCCTGATCTTCCACCGACCATCAAAAAGACTACGCTCCTCCCAGTGCTTAATTTGTAAAATATGAAGTCCTGGTGCTCAAATGTTTGTGGGAGGCTGCACCCAATTTTCCCTGCACCACCCACTGCTTCCACAGGTTCCACACACTTATTCTATGGCTCTAGCTACATCCTCAACTGGTGCTGCTGAAAGCCAGGTGTAATGTCCGATCTGAATTTCATCAATGAAGTCTTTCTCAATTAAGGTTTTGGTAGGTGGTTTCTCCACACAGCAACACTTTTGAAAAAGATTAAATCAAAAGTGCATTTAACGCACAATTTGGAATAAATAAGCTAAAATTACTAAATCGTTGAAAAGGGGCATGTGAAATATTCCAGTGCTCTATGTGCCGATTTGGGGAAAGGACAATACTGAGGTATGTACAAAGGTGCTTTGTGTTGTCATTTTTTAGCAGAGTCTAATTGTGTGTCATGAGTTCAAAGACACGACTGTTACATAGGATGTTTGCAAATAGGAGTCCGACAAAGCAAAGATGTTTCATGAAAGAAGATGTGGCTGTTGAGCTAGGCAGAGCCAGTGGTGTGTAATGGTCTCTAGCACAACTACAGTCTTGAAGCCCACAGCACACTTCCAGTCTTCAGAAATAGGCATCCAATCTATTATTAGCAGGCATCATTGTAGTAACACAGGTTTGTGTAGCGGGAGGGGTTGTGTGCATGTATTCCTGCTTTCCAAAGAGTACATGCCGGTTAATAGGCTAATTCCTTGTTTAAATACACTAGTCCCATTGGTAACACAGTAATCCAGGTTGATGTTTATTCACCATTTGATTATGTCCATTTCCCTCATTTTAAATTATTTGCAGAGTAAATTATTAGTGAAAGTGAACTTTCCCTAATAATTTACTCTGCAAAAAATTCAAAATGAGTGAAATGGTTATATCAAGTGGTGAATAAAAATAACTATTCTCACTCAAATCAACCTGGATTACTGTGTTGTATTTCAACAAGGAACTACCCTATAGACCAGAATATACTCTTTGGAAAGTAGGAACGCATGCTCACAACCCCTCCTTAACTGTTTATTCAAGCCTGTAAAGGCCCAGAGCCTTGAGCAAAGTTGCTCTAGTACACTAGGGATTCATATCCAAAATCAGGATCTCTGGGCCGTTCTTCTTTCCTTCAACAGGTTTGTGTAGCGCCTGCAGTGTGACCGGTCCGGTTCTTTGCGCTATCCTCAATGTATTACTGCAGCAGGGTGCAAAGAGACTAGTCCCTAACAGCCTGATTCATCAAGAAAGGAAACTGCGACTCTCAACTAGCGATTCACAGCGAATCGCAAATGGAAAGGCGCAGATCGGAATTCATCATAGTTAGCGAGTAATTAAAGCGATTCGCACACGGGCGCAAAAATCGATAGCGAGAAAATAAAATCGCCGAAAATTCGCTATTACCCAGATATTCCGTCTCTATTTAGCGCCACGCAAATCCCCATTAGCAACATCTCGCCAGTAGCGAGATCGCACCAACGGGAAGTCGCTTTTCGAGCACCGTGATGATGTCACAACCAGGAAGCAGGCAGTTCCCACCCCCATTCTGAACTGCGAGGCTGATCGCGAGGCTGCAGCTAAACAGAGAGCTCCTACCGGGACACCTCCAAAGTTGCGCAATTCACCCATTAGCGACAGTAGCAATGTCAGAGGAGTCTGCACCAGGGCCCAGTGACACCGGGCGCAAGAGAAAGCTCAAGTTTTCCGAGCAGGAGTTGGAGCAGCTCATCGAGGGAGTGGTTGAAAACCACGCAAAACTCTTTGGAAAGGACTCCCGGAGGGTGCCAGAGATGGAGAGACGTCGCATCTGGCTAGGAATCTCAGCCAAAGTGAACGCTGTGGGCGTGACACACAGGTCACTGGACGAGCTCAAGAAGAAGTGGTACGACCTCCGAGGTCGTGCCAAGGAGAGGGTGGCAGAGAGGCTGGGCGAGACATCTGGTACTGGGGGCGGAGAACCTACTGTCCCTCCCAATACCCCCATGGAGGACCGCGTGGAGGACACCCTTGAGACAGAGGCATGCATAGGTGTCACCAACCTGGACTCATCCCGACCCAGCCAAGACAGCCAAGGTAAGTGGCATGCGACTGCGACCCTGTCCCCTACCAATGGTCATGGCCCTATAGCCTCCCATATACATTCCAAGTCATACAAACAATGCACATGAGATCATGGCCACAAGCATTGTGGGACATGTAGTCTGCCCATAATGTAAAAGAACCCCAATGCAGCCTCACGTATCCCAAAATAAGCTATCGCTAAGCCAGGCAGGGAATGTCAACCAGCATGCATGTAGCAACTGTACGTGTGACAGATACATGCTATTAATGTAAGTCCAATTCCCCTCACAGGTGGCGCAGACTACAGCAGCGACAGCGACATGCTGCAGATCGATGAGTCAGAAGAGGATGCGGAGGAGGTGCCAACACCAACACCTCCTGCACCATCAGGCGTAGCACCACACACCGCAGCCAGGCCAACACCAACAGCTCCAGCACCATCATTGGCAGCACCTAACCCTGCAGCCAGGGCAAGACAAACAGCGCCAGCACCATCCGGCGCAGCACCTAACCCTGCAGCCAGGGCAAGACAAACAGCGCCAGCACCATCCGGCGCAGCACCTAACCCTGCAGGCAGGGCAACACCAACAGCACCAGCACCATCATCGGCAGCACCTAACCCTGCAGGCAGGGCAAGACCAACAGCTTCAGCACCATCAGGTGCTGCACCTTTGCCAACCACAACTCCACCACCAGCGGCACCAACTACTTCTGGTGCATCAACTGTGGTGACTGTGCACACACCCACTGTGGGCAGCCAGCAGAGCAGGCATGTCAGGGCTCGCCACCATGACACATCACACAGCGGCAGGAGGGGGATGGCTGTGCGCATGCCAGGCATGAGCACTGAGCGCCGGATGCTACGCATTCACCAACAGCAGGCACGACGGCAAGGGGCCATTCAGCTGCAGCTACACAAAATTGGCCGCAATGTGGCCAATGTGGGTGATAGGATTGAGCGCATGACGGCAGCCATGGAGGCCAACACTGCTGCACTCATATCGCAGCGCAACTCCGCCCGCCGACGCCACCGGCAGCTCCTTACGCGCCTGACAGCCTACACCCGCTCAAACTACATAATGGGGAATGCCACCTCCCAGCTCTCACGACGGTGCCTGGCGCAGCAGCAGCAGCTAATACAATGTGTCGAGGATGTTGGACGGGTGCTGGAGCAGGTCACCACTGCCGTACTGGCACTCCATCCTACTGGTGAAGGCAATGTGGGGAGGGACGACACCAGTGAGTGCGCCTCCAGTGTCAGCAGCCTGTCTGCCTCAATGGTTGGCGTGTTACGCCGCAGCACCAGGCCCACTGCAGGGACATGTGCCGTCCCAGAGGAAGAGCCAGAGCGTCGTTTGGGGGCTGCGCGCCAGAGGCGCAATTGAGTTACTAGAACATTTCCTAGATAATGCTGATGATACAAGCATGTCCAGTGGCTAGTTAGGAGCAGTATGGCGCAATACTGCTGCAATATTATGAATGTAGACATTACGTTATTATTGTGGATTTAACAATAATATTTATTCATGCAACATACATGGGCCTCCTGTCATTATTTACATTGCCATGCAGGAGTGATTGTTGGGTGAGTGGATTGTGGGCTTCAGAAACTGTTCATAGTGATGTGGTTGCGCCGTCTGTGTCCTTCAGCAGGGTTCTCCCCGCGTGCATGACGCACATGTGCTGGTGGACGGTCGTCCCCTTCAGACTCACTGCCAGAGATCTCTACTGGTATCCGGCGCTTGGTTGCAATGTTGTGTAACATTGCGCAGACAGCCACAATGCGGCAGCACACATCAGGACTGTAGTACATGGCCCCACCTGTCTTGTGCAGTATGCGGAACCGGCTCTTGAGTAGGCCGAATGTCCGTTCGATACAATTCCTTGTCCGTATGTGAGAAACATTGTACCGCCGTTGCTGTGGTGTAGCCGGGTTGAGGTATGGGGTGAGGAGGTATTCCCGGAGGGCGTAGCCACTGTCACCTGAATGAGAGGAGCAGAGGGTGAGTGCCTGTGCTGCGCAGCTACATCATTGCAATGTGTAATTGTTGACAATGTGTACTTACCAAGTAGGTGTCCTTCCCCAAATTCTCCCCTGGCCAGTCGTGTGTGGAGGCCGCTGTGCCGGAATATAAAAGAGTCATGGGTACTCCCTGGGTACTGGGCCACGATGTCAGTAATGATAGTCTTGGCATTGCAGACCATCTGTATGTTAAGGGAGTGGTATGACTTCCGATTCCGGTACATGTACTCCGTCGCAGCTGGTGGGCAGATGGCAATGCGGGTGCAGTCTATGCATCCTATCACAGATGGGAAATGGGCCACATTGTAGAAGTTTAACTTTGTCAAGTCCAGTTCCTGTTGGCTGGTGGGGAATTTGATGTGTCGGTGTAGCTGGGTGAGCATTGCGTCAACAAAACTCCGGAGGCAGCGTGACATGGTGGGCTGGGATATCCCCCCTGCAGCCGCTACTATCCCCTGGAAGCTCCCAGAGGCCAGGAGGTGCAGGCTACACAATACCTGTACATGTGTAGGCACAGCATTGGTCCGCCTTGTTGGGTGCTGCATCAGGGGGTCAAGGTCGTGTATGAGTTGAATTATCATGGCCCCATTTAGCCGGTACTTCGCATAGATCTGCTCCCTGGTTTGTCCCAGCAGGGTGATCCGCTGGCGGAATATCCTCTCCTGTATTCTGCGTCTCCTCCGTGCTGCTCGCTGTAGCCTTCGCCGCCTGACCACCATGTACATTCCTGGCATTGTGAGACACCAACTGCTGCTGCTGCATCTCCTTATGTGTGTTTGGTCAGCCCTTTCCCTGTTCCTGATTGGCCAACTGTTTTTCAAAATTTTCGCTAATCACTTTTATGGTTACCACCTGCTTTGGGTTGTCCTTAATTTGCGCGGCGCTAATGGAGATTTTGAGGTTTTTCGCTATTAGAGAATTTTCATGAATTCCGATTGCGCTTGTATTGCGGATTCGCTAAATTTATTCTCTAATTCCGTGCTTTGGCGCAAACCTACAGGGATTCTGAGAATATATTAGCGAATTCGCAATCTTTGGTTAGCGCTTTGGTTATTTTCTTCATGAATGCCGATTTGGGAAATTGCGGGCGCAATGGCATTTTCGCTGCTATTGCGCCCGCAATTTAGCTTCATGAATCAGGCTGTTAGACTTTAAAAATCCCTCATCCTCAGTGTTAATGAGGGAATCCTTGCAAATGGCCTTGAATGCAGAGACACAGACAGATCTGTTATTTTCATTCAGAAAGTCTCATAATTGCAACTTTCCTGCAGGAACTTGTCTCTTCTTTACCTTATCCTGACAGGTTTATTCTCAAAGTGGAAGCAGCTCTCCACAGCCAGTGTCCTCTGCAGTGCCGTAGTTTCCATAGGTGCAGCAGGGGCAGCGGGCCCTGGACCCAGAACCTGATTGCCATATTTTATAATTCCAACAGCAGCCAGGGGCCTATTTTCTTCTTTGCATTGGGGCCAAGGGCACCCTGGCTGTGCTAATACTTCTCAGTCTGAATGTTTTACAATGAACATGGTCATCTGGTGACATTTCAGGGCTCTGCACCAGACCGCAAGCAACGATATGTTTCCTTGCAAAATACAAGGATGACATAAACATCTTTTTTCTTGACCCTTTTTCCAATGCAATCTCATATCATTTTTACATTGCAAGTCTCAACCGCATGCGCTTCTCTTGGTGCCATTTTAACATATTGTGACTTGGGTTTTGAACCACAATGGACACAAATATTGGACATCATTTTGCCCCCATCAGCGCACATCGGTCTGAAGAAAGGTCGGTAGTGAAGTAAATTCCTGAGTCACACTGCACACAGGAGTAGTGTGTACTTTTTCATTGGGTATTTCAAACAAGCATTTGCAATGCAATAGGTCTTGCAATTGCGAGAGTTTGAGCTATTGTTATTGTAAATGACATTGCCTTTTATTTATGTTTTGGTTTTTCAAACATAAATAAAAGTCATTGTCATTTACAATGCCAATAGGTCAAACTTGCGTTGTCATTTATAATGCCAATAGGTCAAACTTGCGTAAACGCGAGACCTATTGAATTGCAATTTGCTTGTTGTTACCGAAAAGCCCTTTCTGCAGCGCATACTGGCTCTTTTATCATTACTCACAAAAACAAACAAGTACAGGTAAAGCACGAGATGACTTTGTGTTACCAAAAGCACAATGCTCCAGCACTGGAATTATAATCAACATAGTGGCAGAACTTAAATCCCAATAGCAGGAGTCAGGAGGCCTCACAAGGTACATATTAACCTGTAAGAATGTGCTAGAATCTGTTGGAGGAATATGGTTAAAGACCTGTGTGCACACTGATGAGAGGCATGTGAGTCTAGGACAGTGTCTCCTATGAATGAGCAGTGCAGACCATGAGTAACAGTCTCTTAATCATGCAGTTTTGCCATCTGCACTAGTCCTGTTATCATCAGCGCTATTCTTATTGTTGTCATCGTCACTAGTCTCCTTGTCATCGGCACTAGTCTTGTTGTCATCGGCACTAGTCACGTTGTCATCAGCACTAGTCTCATTGTTGTCATCAGCGCTATTCTCACTGTTCTGCTGAGTACTAGTCCCACTGTTATCATCAGAGCTATAGTCATTGTTATCATCAGTGCTATTCTCATTGTTATCATCATCACTAGTCCCATTGTTATCATCAGCGCTATTTTCATTGTTATCATCATCACTAGTCCCATTGTTATCATCAGCGCTATTCTCTTTGTTGGCATTGGCACTAGTCACATTGTTATCATCAAGGATAATCTCATTGTTAGCATCGGCACTAGTCCCATTGTTATCATCAGCGCTATTCTCATTGTTGGCATCGGCACTAGTCTCATTGGTATCATCAGTGCTATTCTCATTGTTGGCATCGGCACTAGTCCCATTGTTATAATCAGCGCTATTCTCATTGTTGGCATGGGCACTAGTCCCATTGGTATCATCAGCGCTATTCTCATTGTTGGCATGGGCACTAGTTCCATTGGTATCATCAGTGCTATTCTCATTATTGGCATCGGCACTAGTCCCATTGGTATCATCAGCGCTATTCTCATTGTTGGCATGGGCACTAGTCCCATTGGTATCATCAGCGCTATTCTCATTGTTGGCATGGGCACTAGTTCCATTGTTATCATCAGTGCTATTCTCATTGTTGGCATTGGCACTAGTCCCATTGTTATTATCAGTGCTATTCTCATTGTTGTCAGGAGCACTAGTCCCATTGTTATCATCAGCGCTATTTTTTTTTGTTGCAGAGTTTTATATAGCGTGAACTAGACCCGAACCGAATCAGGTATCAGAGCGCTTTACATATTTTCCAGTTACGTTACATTTTACGTTTCCAGTTACTTTCATTTTAGGCACGGGGAGATTAAGTGATTTGCCCAGATTCACAGGAGGTTTTGGCGTCGTTACCGAGACTCGAACCCAGATCCTCAGGTCCGAGGTCGAGCGCCCTAGTCGTTAGGCCAACTCCTCTCCCTAGTCAAATGGAAAAGCATTGAAATTATTCCTACATCAAACTGCAGTTCCACTAGTCATTACTAGATATCCCTCACGAGTCAAATGCAAAACCATTGAAACCCTTTCATCAAGCATTTGCATTTGACTCGTGAGGGACATCTAGTAACCACTATTTGAACTGCTGCTCTTTGTAGAATTATTTTGATATTGGATACTATGGGGTCCATTAGGATGACGGGCGGACTTTGTCCGCCCGTCATCCTACCGGTGAATGGGACCACCCGCCATAAGAGCGGGGGTCCCGTTGTACATATTAAGATGCGCCCGCCACAGTGGCGGGCGCTTCCCGCATTTTTAACATTGCGGCAGGCAGTGCTGAAAGCACAGCCCGCCGCAATGCTAAAAATGCACGTTGTGCACTTCAATGCACAACATGACAGGCACCGCGAGGTGCCTGTCATGTTGTGCATTGAAATGCAGGGGGGTACCATAGGTACCCCCCATGTGCACCCCCACGGAGTCCCTCGGGGGCCCGCAACGGGCCCCTGCAGGGGGACTCCGCATGCCGCCACGGAAAGGCATTCCCAAATGCATATGCTAATATGGCTGGCGGTGTCTAATAGACACCGCCACCATATAAACCCTTTTCCGCCCCGGCCGCAAGGCGACCGGGGCGGAAAAGTGGCGGACGGTCTTTCCGTCCGCCGCGGCCAACCATGCCATGATAATATGGCGGGGGGTGTTTTTAGTCAGGATGGCGGGCGGATTGCCCCCGCCAGGCCGGCGGTGGCTACCGCCTGCCTGGCGGGGGCAATCCGCCCGCCATCCTAATGGACCCCTATAATTTTCACTGCCCACTACTAATCTCAACCCATAATGCTTTGCAGGGCCTTTGGTTGGGATTGTTTTTTTGCCAATAACTGTGCTTGGGGTGGTCCTAAGAGGATGGGACCACCACCGAATCGTTCAAGAAGATGTGCTTTTTGTTTTCAAGGCATCTGCTTGGTTCTCTCCCTAGGTTAGGGAGGATCCCAAAATCATTACATCTCTCACTGCTTGCTAATTCTTCAGTTTCACTTTTGTGAAAGTACTCTATGCTCTTCAGCATATAAAGATAGAGATACTTATCTTATAATAACTGGCACTGTGCAAGATGCCATTTGCAAATATTTCACAGTGCAGACAAGTACACACTGCCATCAGCTAGGCTATGCAGTGCTACGTGTACTTCAAAGTATACTATGTGCAGCTACGTGTAGTGCTACTGCGCAAACTACGCCCAGGGTTAGTGACAATATATATGCTGTGAATGTTGTCTGCTGTGAAGCTTAACGATTTCAACGTCTGCCAACCACATAAAAATAGGTAGACTTTGTTTTATAAACATCGCTATCCTGGGAGGTGTGAAAGTGGCACCGGACAAAACACAACTTCTTTTATTTTGTTGCTTCCCTAAGAAATGGCCCCAAAAAAAAGAAGAAGCCCGCGAGTGGTGCGCGCGTGCCCGCCACTGCGAGCCATGTGGTTTCAATTATCGCGCCAGTGTCTGGGCACGATAATTGAAACCACGTGATGGCTGGTGCCCGTAATAGACACCAATAGGCCATGGGCGGAGCAATGCGCCCTCCTTTGGCCTTAGTGAAAAACATGCACGCAAACCCAATAGCGTGCCACAAAAGGAAAAGCACACGCTCATGCGTGTGCCTTTCCTAGGTCAGCTTCTGAAACCCTATTTTTACCTACTAAAAGTCTTGCACTGCCGGAGCAGTTCTGCGCACTGCAACGCTAGGCGCAAGACCTACAAAGCCAGACTGTCCAGGCAGCGCAGAAATATGCAGTGAGTTTACCAAAATTAGCAGATAAATTGCATTTTGTGTAAAGGACGGGCCCAACAAAGGGAAAAACACATTTGTTACAAACAACACAGCTCAAGTAGGCCAGGACTCCCAACACTGCCCACCATAACAAGCACGCACAACATAAACTTCCAGCCAACAGAACCCTCCATGGACATCCAACAGCAGATACACAATTCTGACTTCATGCCCTTCCCAATCCGAGTTGCCACAAACTGCCACAAAGAACCACAGACTACTTACTACTTTAGCCTCTCCGAGACATCAACCAAAGTTTACACAGAACATTAGACATTCAACCATTCAGTAAACGTTGACACCAATGGCATAACGGCACCATTGCAATCATGTACCATAATGCGCTGCACAGAACAAATTAAAATTTGGGTACGAATTTTGCACCGATGCACATCCGCTCACAGAGCCATTTAACCGTATTGTCTGGCTTGATTTATGTATGCAACATATATTTTTTTTAAAGGTGACCCTGCACTCAACAATTCATTAACGGTTTTAATGGGGAAGGGAACAACCCCAAAAGTTGGAGGGGATGTAGGACAAAGGGCTTCTCCTTGAGGAAATAGATTTTCCCCTTGGAAAAAATTACATAATGGGAATTTAAAAAGGCAGTAGTATTTTGTTCACCATGCATATAATAAAACTACTACAAAATGTCCCGGAGGGCGCCTGGAGTGCTGTGGCTCTTGCAGCTTCGAAAACATATTTCTGGGAAGTTTTATGACTTCTAGGAAGTAAGCTGCATCCATTTGGAGATCGCAGAAATGCCTACCTGAGGCCTGCTGCTGCACACTAACTGCACACCACACACTGCTGCTTCTGATGATAGTGCCGGACTGCCGCTGGTGCGTCATGCATGCGTGCCTCTTAAGATAATCATGCAGGCCTGTGGCAAGGAATTTAAAAAGGTTACACACAAACGCTGCCGCACAAGACCAAAGCCAGCCCAATCAGTGGCCCGCCCACTGTCACTGATTGAAGCATGGTTTTATTATTTGCTCTCCGCTCAGGTTTTCACTGGGGATTCAGGAGACAGAGTAAGGTGTGAATCTTGTGAAGAGTCATACTCATTATTTTTTTGTCACACGCTGTGTGATCTAGACCAGGTCCTGATAAAAAGGTTCCGATGCAAAGCACCGGAAAGCAGTGGCACAAATTAAGCACTGGCTACGCCTCCCACTCACTTGCCCATACTCCACACATCTGCCCAAGCAGAAGTGGAAGACGCTCCTTCTCCCACATCACAGCAAAGACCGGGAACAGCATCACCAAGCACCTGCGGACCGTCACCTCACTTTTAAGAATTTTGAATGGCCCTCAAGAGCTGGCTGTTCGAATAAGTCTATTGGGCCTGCAAGTGCCTGAATACCTCATTGGGTGGTTAGCCGCGCTTCATAAATCCAGATTGATTGATTGACCCAGTTTGGCTTTTGTGCCTCCATTTCTTGAACTTACTAAAGTTTTTTTTACATTTACCTTGTCCACACCAAATCTTAGAGGCATCCTTCTACATCTATGTATTGTATAATTGCAGACTCTTCACACCTCCCTCACTTCCTAATCAAACGGGGGAAAGTCCAAGATTTTATGACAAGCTTTGCTCTAATGTTGGAACAATTGGCTGAATGTCATCAGACCAAACTAAGGGGTCCATTAAGATGGCGGGTGGATTGTCACCGCCAGCCTGGCGGGGGCAATCCACCCGCCATTCGCACCTAAATTCCCCCCCACCATATTAGGATGGCGGGGGGGACCGCGGCGGACGGAAAGACCGTCCGCCGCTTTTCCGCCCCGGTCGCCTTGCGGCCGGGGCAGAAAAGGTTTAATATGGTGGCGGTGTCTATGAGACACCGCCAGCCATATTAGCATGGGCATGTACAAATGCCTTTCCCGCCACAGAAAGGCATGCAGAGACACCCTGCGGGGGCCCGTTGCGGGCCCCCAGGGACTCCGAGGGGGTGGGGGGTGCACATGGGGGGTACCTATGGTACCCACCAGCATTACAAAGTGCGACGTGGCTGGTACTGCGCGGTGCCTGTCACGTTGTGCTTTGTAATGCTTGCATGTATCTTCAGCATTGCGGCGGGCGGTGCATTCAGCACCGCCCGCTGCAATGCTGAGGATACAGGATGCGCCCGCCACTGTGGCGGGTGCATCCTAATGCCCCCAATGGGACCCCCACCCTTATGGCAGGCTGTCCCTAGACACGACCGGATGACGGGCGGACAAAGTACGCCCACCATCCTAATGGGCCCCTCAGTCATTAAAAAGTATAGCAGCAGAGTGGTCTCTAGAGGCATTCTAATTCAACAGTCTCTCTAGCGGATGAGTATTGCTAGGATGACATCACCTCAGTTCATAGCAATTCTCATTTTCCTTCTTGGAACACATATCACTATGAACATTTTTAGTAAGAAGTCTGTTAATAACCTAAGACAAGCAATCACTCGCATCTCAAAATACAAAACATACCACTTTTGAATAGCCAATAAGAACATCCCAAAACAAATGTGTAATTGGTTCTTGAATCCAGCCAACCATGTGGCCTGGTAATGCTTCCTGTGATGTCCTCACTTATGCTGATGTTTGTGAATCTAAACACTCCCGTAGACATAGCTAAACATGACCAACCTAAAGCTCTTTAGCGGTCTATCAAGCTGAAGGGGTAAATTTGCCATTCCGATTTGTACTCAAAGGCATCCTCATTTGAATGTAAACTGTTGTATACCTCGTATTCAGGTCAAAATGAAGAATGAACAACAGATCAGGAAGAGTTGTATTTTCAAAGGCTACTGATTCACTGAAGACTGGACCCTCATGGTGTCTTTTAAGGGGCACATACATCTGTTTAATCGCAATGGGTGGTCTGCCCCTTTTAAATAATTACCATCAAAAAGATTGAGGAATTCATCTTTGATATTATTTTATGGTGTTACTTTTCTTTAATCAAATGTTGCAGTCAGTATGCAATGCTTTAAATTGTGCAAATGTTTGGATCTGTCCACTGAGTCTATTTGGACTAATGCCCTGGTTAATGTGATCCTTTATGTTTTCAACACTCTAGAACAGCCAGCATGTGCTTCATTGTTGGAGATTCCACTTAAACTTTATGAAGGCTTGAAGTGGTTCTCCTAAATCATTATACAATATGTGTTTTTTTTCTAGTCTTCTTTAGGTGTTTTTGTATAAGAGTGTAAGGAAAAGAAGTAATCCTAAAAATTCTATCTAGCCTTAGTCCTATGGTTATTGCTCCTGCTTAATTTTTAGACTTGAGAGATCCTGGCTTTGGACAATCCCTAAACCTCAGATTTGAGCTAGATAAGCAGTTGTTCAATCCAAAGTTTTATAAACTACCTTAAATTTAGAAATATTTTGGGGACAATTCTCAAGATTAAATGCCCATTCTTTGTTAACTCTTCTAGGGCACCTTGATTGCTTGAAAGATTGTCTTGTGATTTCGGTGTCTTGTGGTCCAATGAGTTCTGTACATGTTTTACTGAGAGCAACAGGAAGAGGTTCTAAGGGGAAATCAACTAGGGTTAATTGTATTGATCAAGGAACAAGTGCAAGGACTTTAGTCCTCAGTTTTTGAAATAAAGGGCAACGTTTGATAAGGATTGTTGGCAATAATCATGTGAATAAATTTGTTCAGCATGTGGTGTGGTGAACACTTTTACACAATTCTGGATGTGGTAGAGAACTACCAACATTAGGATGGAGTATTTGACACTGAACCCTCTATTTGAATATTAAATCTTTTTGGAAGCCAAAAAGTAAGCAACCATGTTATTATCACAATTAATGTCTGGCCAGGAATTTCTAAATGTATTAGCTGTGATCTTTGAAATGAAATTTGATTGCCTTTCAGTGAAGTTACATACTCTCGAAAAGCTTTTTATTGTAATTTTCCAAGTACCTTGACAAGTTGCCCATCACCTGTTCGCTCTTGCCTCTCATCCTGGATGTTTTGTGACAAGTTTGAACTTACTCTCTGTTGTGACAGTATTTGTTGATAGTTCTTCAATTGGTCCTGTCAACACAGAGGGCCATTGCCATAGTACACTACACCTTCTAGACATACCAAATGATGATGACCCATAACTTGACTAGCAATAAGTGGAAATCCTTTGTAGTAGGGCCTTCATGGCCCCCAGCAGCTGCATGATCAGACGCCATCTGTAGATACCATTTTATTGAGACAATTCTAAACTAGTAGGGGAGTAGGTGGTGGTGGACAGTGTTGTCTTACTTGTAATCTGGGGAACTTAGGAAATATCGGGTATCCCTGCTTAAGTCTTCTCAGGGAGACAAAAAGGGTGACCCGCCTTTGGGAGTAATGGGAGAATCCTAATTATTTCTATGGAACAATGTGTAGTTAGATTTTTGGAATCCTGTAGATTACCATGGTGAACAGGAAAGCCGTGCGAGAAAAGGACTTGTGGCATTCCGATCGCGCCCATAGTGTGTGGTGAATCATAGGGGCTATTTCCGGGAAAGCTATGAAAATAAACAGACCTAGATAGAGTAGTTCTGCATCAGGCATTAGTGTGCATTAAGCCGTTTGTAACTCTGTCACAGAGTTTACTTCTTTATCAATATAGCCCACCCCTTCAATGGTGTTAGATTACCACTCATTGCTAAAGTGGCATAATTTAGTTAAGCGGTCATCAGTCTCCTAGATTAATTGAGGTCTGTAGAAACAACTGCAATTTAGTTCTGTTAAACTTCTCTCTGGAGAGCTGAAAGTGAACATCAGATAAATTCACGATTGTTTCAAGATGCAGATATCAGAAATAATTGGTGATAATCTCATGACTTAATTAGGTTAGATGCAGCAAAGTGACTCCCTTTAATATGGTCTACATCACTGTGTGACCTTGTTATTAAAATTATAGGACCACATGAAATTGGTGTATCCAATTCATGAGGTTGATAGCAAAACACCCACAAAACCAAGTAATCAAAGTGGGAAAGACTAGCCGACAAGGGGATAAGAGCAAAATGATGAAAGGTGTAGAATATGGCCCAGATGTAGGGTGACCAGGCGTTCCGGATTCACCAGCTGTCCCGGGCAGAGTTCAGAAATTTAAGCTCATGTCCCGATTTTTAGAGAGTGTCGACTAACGGCGGGAGGTTCTTCTCTGTTTTACAAAGTAGGGATAGTTAGCAGTTGTTTCAAGAAAGCAATTTAATTAACAGGCAAGCTACTGGGTTTTAAAATTGCATTTTATTTATGTCCTTACTGCCTGTTCGGTAATTCTCTGATGAGGAGCGCAGTCATTCTGTGAGCTCGCTTGAAGTGAAATTGTTGTCCTTCTTCTATTTTTGTGAAATGCCCCAGTTTTTTACTTTAAAATTCTGGTCACCCTACCCCAATGGGGTGTGCCAAATCGAATTTCAAACAGTGTGAGTGACGCCAAGATGGGTGCAACTCAACCTCGGAATATGAGACTAAAGTGATGAGCAATAATCCTGGTGGTGTCACCGAGATCTCTATTGCCTGTTTTCCCCCCAAATAGCTGTCAAACTCCCTTTAATTATAGTAGTTAGAAAAAAATATCACAAGTCCCTGAAAATTATAGGAATAATTCTTGTCTATAGCATCACCCCGGATTAGACGGAGTAGGTGTAGCCTTCAACTCATGAGTCACTACAGGCAATTAGCAGTGAACCCCAATGCGACTTTGTATTGTTGCAACAAAATGGAGGGGGGCAAGATTAATCCATGCATTACGAGTCCACACGTCTAATTTTTAAACCTTCAAATGGGACAACTTGAATCGAAGGGTGTGATAAAGCATATAGATTTTACTTTAGAAATGTAATGTTTCTCTCCAACTGTCCGATAGCTCCGCCTTGATGTAAAAGAGGCATTTATATCAAATGTATGATCCAAAAATGCTAAATCTATATATGCAGTTTCGAGCAGTCTTGTTGTTTGGGTCTGAAGGAGTCTTTGTTGCTGTTTAATGATAAACACACATCATTTTTTCAGCTCAATACTGCATTCCATTTCAGAAGCCTTGAACAGTACCCCAGTACTTTATCCGGGCACAGAAAAGCACAAAGTTACTCTGACAGGGTTGTGTTTTGAGCAATTGCAGGTGATTTGTTCTCAGCCCACAATGACAACCATAAATCTGTCACCCTGGGAAACCAGCTTGTGACCCAGAGGGAAGGAGCAAATTGTAGATTTAGGTAAAAAAGAGTGACCTGTCGGAGAGGGTCATTTATCACTGAAATAAAATGGCTGGCTGACCAGCAAGAACGGCTGCGGTAAGCACAAAATCAAGGGATGCAAGCATACGAATATTTTTAACTGATCAATATTTTCAGAATTTGCAAAGCCGCCAAAAAACTGTCAGCTGCTGTCAGAGTGACCAGGCACGAGGGTACAATATGGGAAAGTCAGCGAGATATATGATTTTCAATGCAAATAACAGCTCTGTGAATGGTGTCAGGTTATTGGAGCTATCGGAAACGCTACGATCCAACTTTAAATGTATACATGTTAAGGGTCCGCTCCTTAAGATCACGCATGCACTACAGTGTTTTGTGTTGAAATAGCGGAAGTTGAATTAAACCACTTTTAAAATTAATACACATTATTGGTGTCACCAGCCATTTGTGAGATGCTAGCGCTTTACCACTACCGACGTTATCTAAAGGATGTTAAAATATGTAAATGTAACATTTAGCATATTGCTATTAATGTGGTTGCCCGTACCCTTGTGCACATTCAAATACATAAAGAAAACAGCAGTATAACAAACAAAATACATGGTAATCAGACTAAAATAAAAAATGCGCGGGAAAGTCGATTTGGTATAAGTGAAATTTTTAGAGAGTGCAAAATTGTCTCTGTCATGGGTGAATACTTGATTTTTAACATAGTGTCCAGTTGAATTCAATACACATAAGTGACATCATGCCTAGACAGTACTAACGGGTAAAGGAATTGAGGCACAAGGAGATGAAGTGATTTACCCACTTGTTGGTGCTGCAGCATAATGTTAATGTTGCACTTGGACAGGTGCATCACTGGAAGGATGATCCCATTACTTCTGGCCAGCGGATGCTTACCGAAAAAGGAGATTGTAAGGCTTTGACACTCTTCCCTTTTACCTTCTCCCCACAAGACTTTATTTCCCATTTGATCACCACTGATTTTTCATGTCTACCATTAACATCAAAGCCTGTGCTATTAGACTATGGGCCTGATTACGATCTTGGCGGATGGGTTACTCCATCACAACAGTGACGGATATGTCATCCACAGAAATACAAATCCCATATTCTATTATGGGATTTATATTTAGGCGGACAGGATATTCATCACTGTTGTGATGAGTAACCCATCCGTCAAGATTGTGATCAGGTCCTATGTTCCATGTTCGTTAAGTGTTAACACTTAGGGGCATATTCACAAAATGCATTTTGTAGTAGGCTTAATGGTAATACAATAGTACTACTAAAATACTATAAAATGATATTCACAAACCTATGAGTGTAACTCTCCATCTCCAACTCTCCTCTGTTTTCTATGGGAAGATCCTCACATTTGTAAGCTTAGTTCTTAGGGGTCAATTATGATGTCATTCGTGAAGGCTCCGAATCGGATCAGGGTCTTCCGAATTGGATTTGGAAGCCTTGTTTCTGACCGAGTAGGAAACCTTTCCAAACGAGCAATTACGATGTTCAGACTTTCCGACTCGGTTCTGAATCCAAACCGAACGGCATTTGGAAAGCCAGAGTCGTTCAGAGCCGGTTCGTGTGTGTCTACAGGCCGTGTTTCCGAACGACTCGGAAGCTTTCCGACTGAGCGATTACGATGACAGATTCAGACAGCCTTTCCAAAGAGGTTGTTCTGAACCGGATCGGCTGTCAGAAGCTGACCTTGGAGTCCGTAGCAGGCCCCCTTCACCCAGAGCCTTCCGATTTGGTACCTTGGGGGTACCCAAGGGACCTCCCTTTCAGGCCATGCACAGTGTTCCAGGCAACAAGGGCTGTCTCCCACAGGGTGCACAAATTTCCCCAGCCACCCCTTTCTTCAATGGGAGCCTGTGTATTCGTTCGGAACACAGGCTCACATTGAAGTCAGTGGGATTCTGACAAAATCGCATTCGGAAGCATCCGGACGCATCGTAATCTGTCGGTCGGACTCGCTGTATCTGATTCCGTCGGGCACCATTCCGAGACCGATTCGGTTGGAATGCTTCCCGAACGACATCGTAACCGACCCCTCATTAGTAAATTTGGGAGGGACCAAGGGAGTGATTGAAAAACTGGCAATACTTGCGACAAAGTAAGTGGGGTTTAGGGAGAAATATGGAGGGGCTAAGGAAAGGTTAAGGAAGGACTTAGGGTGGGACATGACCCCCCTCACCAAAGAGCAATCAAATTGCTATTCACAACCTGCACTTCTAAAGTTACTACAGCCAAAAAGAAATCCAAAACAGAAGTAAATTACTCCAGCCAGAACCACACCTGGCCAACCACTGGTAGTACAACATCCTCCCGCTGAAAACAATGGAGGTAGAGACTTAAAATAATACCCCCCCCAGGAAATAATCCTATATGAATTAAGCAAAATTCTATTCAATTATGTAAAATAGTTACAAATATAAATAAATGTGTTTTAATGTAAAACAAATTAGCCATTGTTGAAATTCAAACTGAGTGTAAGATTAAATGTTAATGAAATATAATTAAATGATTTTCAATTAATTTTATGTTCCACTTTTAATAATTATTAATGCATAATGTTTTTTAAATTATGGTGGAATTTTTTTTTTCAATTAAACATCATAAAATACTTTTATTTACTTTAATATATTTATTCTAATTAAAGAATTGAATTGCAATTAAATTATTAGTGTTGTAACATTTGTTCAATAAAAGTAACATGCAATAATATTTGACATAAAAAAACCTTTACTAATGTTTTTTTGCTGTCTACCTTTCCCTATGCTTTATCACAGGAAGAATCTGCAGTTTGTGAGGACATTTCTGCTTGGCAAAGTTTACGGAAAACTAAAAGTGTTTGCTAAATGTGGAAAATATTTGTAAAAACATTTGTGTTACCCATTAATGTAAATTAAACATATATATTTATCTTAAATGTTGAATTAAATAAAAATGCTACAGATCTATTAACTACATTTTTGATTAGAAATGAAAATATTTAAATATATTAAAATGAAATAATGTATCCAAAGTAAAAAATATTTATTTATTATGCATTAATAATGATTAAAAGTGATGTGATGTATAGAATGAATTGAAAGTAGTTTAACTACATTTAATAAAATGCATGTTATTATTTTTTTACATTAGGAAAAGTTTTATTGAAATGTTTTGTAATTAAATAAAACATTTGTACTATTCTTGCTATTTTTATGTTCTAGCATGAAATTCTAATTACTATTTAAAATAATTTAATTTAAAATTATTTCCTATGTGGTTTAAATTTAAGTCCCTGCCTCCATTATTTTCCATGTAGGGGTGTTGCTATACCAGTGGTTGGCCATGAGTGGTGCTGGAATTACTACTGTAAATTGTTCATTAATAAGACCTTTTCCAGGGGTTGAAGATGTGTAAGTCTACATTTTTGAGTAACTTTAAATCATATTTTATGAATATCCCAAAGTGGTAAAGTTACTCAAAAGCGAAAGAGAATATCACACCTGTGAATTACTCACAAGTATAAGTTCCCATTGTGAACAGTCCCCAATAGAGTTGTTTCATTGTATCCTGAGATCTTGTTATTCACAGTTTGGTTCATTGTAAAGAGGACTGACACACTTTGATAGAGTGGCACTATATAAAATTGAAAATTAAATAAGATTATATTCCAGACACATGAAAGGATACAGGCCCCTGAAAGGAAGGACTTCTAGTCCTTGGAGCAAAGTTGTATTGGATGCTGTACATCACTGGATGAAACATTGAGGACAGGGGCAAGTGGTGCAAAGTGGGCCATTAAGTGATGTGGTTTGTATTACTCCTACTCCATTCCCAAACTCACAGGGTGATTCATTGCAATACATGAGGTATGGGCAGTGCACTGCGAACAAAATCAAATGTAGGCAATTTAAGAATACATGTATGTGGTCAGCATCATCTGTTATGTGGCCGTGACCTTACTTCTCATGTGACCTCCTCTGCACTCTCCCCATTCCTTGCAATCCTTCCCTCTTCTAAATAACGGACACTTGAACCCAAGGTTCAGTACAACAATATGTTCAGCAACTAGCAGAACACCACCACAGAAGGAAAGGACAGCCACTTATCAATACTCTTCAAGCTTTATAAGATTAAATTCAGAAAACGACTATGATGAATTTGTTGAAAAATCACTTGACAGTCATCCCAATGATATTGCAATGGAGGCAGCCAGAGCTTTCAAATTACGAACCACGTAGCCAAAATTTGGGTATGGCTATCAGTTATAGTTTAAACCTATACCATTAAAAGGACCATTTTTTTAATAATGGCCCAGGGCACAAAACCCAACCAAACATCATAAACTAGAGGGACATTCTGAAATTCTGTACTCTAGTGGAATATGGGTGACATATCTCAGGGCACATACAAATACATTTTTCTTTTCGAAGATGAAGTATCTTCTTCCATACCATTTTCTTTTTGTTCTCATTCTGCCAATTAATTTGTTGGCAATACTCAATTACCCTTACTGGGACCAGATGGGAAGTAGTCTTTCCACACAAGAAATCCAGCTGTTTCCACTTCAACCCTTCTTACGCATGACATACTGAAGATGCCGAAAAGAGGGGGCCAGGAACGACAGCTGTTTATTGACGTAATCATTGGACCCCATTCCTCTGGCACCAATCAACCAACATAGCCCATACCTTTTCCTGGCTTCTAGAGGTCACATGCCATGTCTTGTTGGCTAGTATATATAATACTGTTTTTACAGTCAGAGAAGAGGGGTGGAACAGCCGACTTCCAGGCTTTACAGATCTCACGTCTTCCCAGTAAAATAAAATAAAAAATCAGTCTTGCTACAGTTTTGTTTGAAACAAAAGTACTTTCCTGGTCTAATCCCAAAAAATAAGTACAGGGGTCACTTCTATCTGAATTCCTGTTACCTCTGTCAAAAATTCACACAGATCAATCGACAATTTGGTGATTGCAGGACAAGTTAAGAACATATGATAGTCATTTGCTGAATAGTTTTGGCACCTCAAACAAAAAAACTGATTTCTAGAAAATGTTGTACGTTTCGCCAGAGACCAATACACCCGATAAAGAGTAAAAAGGTGATTTCGCTTAAAATATGCGGGCTTAACAGTCTCATGGAGTAATGAAAAGGAGCTCAACCAAGCATCATTCAGATTGTTATTTACTACTTCATTACTCCAAAGCTTTTGAATATCCCGTTTTACATCATCATCTGCTTCAATCAGGGTTTGATACCACAAAGCCACCTCTTTGTTAATACTCCCAATTTTCATGGCTTGAATTAACATTCATCTGATCTGATTGACCACGGGTACATAAAATCAACGTTTCCCAAGAAATCAAATCCACACCTGTTTTTAAATCCCCCAACGGGAGATACCAGCATGCATCAATGGTAGGCTGAGTTGGTCATCTAAACATGCTGGAGTGGCAGGCGAACCCCAAATTGGTGCGTAATCTGAATTATATGATATTCCCAATTTTTTCCGAATATACACTTAGTTCTTTACAGCCTGCAACAACATTTTTAATCTTACTTTTTTTTAAACTTTGGATCTCCATACTTGAAGAGGAATTGCTCCTGTCCATCAACCAAATCACTAAGAAGTGCCCCAAACATGACACCTAATGCAGAATCATCTGGTTTGTTTAATAACACCCGAAATTTTTTTAAATGAAAAACATGTGCATAAACCCATAAATCAGGAAGGGCAAGATCCCCCTTTTCTAATTTTCTCCTCAGCCTTTTCCAAGATATACATGGGCTATTTGAGGCCCAGATAAACTCACGATCTTGCCCTGCAATTTTGCTACATCATTTTTGTCAAAAGGAAGGGGTGTATTATTAAAAAGAAAAGTGATTTTGGGGAGTATAATCATTTTACCAAATGTATCCTGCTGTATAAATTGAGAGGAAGATTGGCCCATCTGATCAGTAACCTTCTTACTTCCAGACTGATCTTCTTCCAATTGGCCACAGGGACATCAGCTAGCCTCTGGGTGATTATGATGCCGAGATATCGCATTGTGGATTTAAACCCCGGGGTCTGAGAGGGCTGATTTCACTCCATAACTTCAGTTTTATCTCTATTGACCCTATAACCGGAGACCTTCCCAAACCAATCTGCTTTAGCCCACAACCTAGGGATAGCCTCCACGGGGTTCTGCATATAAAGGATGAGATCATCCGCTTATAAAGCCAGTTTGGCCTAGAAGGTTTTATATCTGAATGGAAGAATGGAGAAATCTTGTCTAATTAGGGCTGTAAAAGGTTCAATATAGGTATTAAACAGCAGAGGGGACAGGGGGCATCCCTGCCTTGTTCCCCGCATAATGCTGAACCAATCTGTTAACTCCCCATTAACTAAGAGTCTAGCTCTAGGTTCACTATAGAGTAACTGTACCGCTTTTATTACATTCATAGGGAGACTAACTTAGAAAGTAATGAATGTCTGACTATGATTAAAAAATGGTCCTGAGTTCAGGATGTAGTTAGTTCTAATCATAGGGGTAGCACAAAAGGTGTAGCTAAAATAATAAGAGCAAATAGAGGAATTAAATTGGAAAGTCATGTTACAGATTTTTCAGGTAGATGGATACTTGCAAATATTATAATCCAGAATAGGGTGTTTGCTTGTGTAAGTTACTATGGCCTGAATCAGGATAATCCGGGATCATTAATTAAAATGGAAGCTGCCCTTCTATCGACTAATAGCCCGGTGATTATTGGAGGAGATTTTATTTTAGTTTTCAGACCTGATCTAGATAGAATGTCTAAAGCAAAATACATTACCCCTTTACATTCAATGGCTACTTTAAGAACATTGATTCAAGAGCTAAATGATTGATTATTTCCTAATAGATAAATGTTTACTTGAGGGAGTGGAAAGGGTCAGACATCTACCGGATACCCTTTCTGATCATGCTGCGGTTAACCTTACTTTGAGATTGCAGGATAAAAGTGGCATAATGAGATGGACTCTTGACTGGACAATCTTACTAGATGAGGATGTCCAATCTAAGATGCGTGAAGAGGTCATGATGTTTTTTAAAGATAACAATGGGTCAGCAAAAATCCAGGTTATTTGGGATGCCTGTAAGGTATTTATTAGAGCCCTGGGTACATCAATTATGGTTGGGAAGAAGCATAGCTCTAGGGAACAAGAGAACAAACTCCTGAAAAAGATTCAAACTAAAAAAATCAGAATTGCAGAAGGCTTCTTTAGAGTTCCCCAATAAAGTGCCCTCTCTTACCAAGGAGATGGAGAACCTCCAATTAGAATATCGGGGCGTCTTAGATAAGATTCAAATAGAAAAATGGAAAGTCAGTAAACTCCAAAAATTTGCATATGGGAAGAAGAGTGGCCGGCTTTTTGCCTGGAAAGCAAAAACAGATAAAGCACGTAATTACATAGGCGGCCCAAGAGAGATCTCTACGGGTCAGATATTGGACACTAACATTAAAATAGGGGCTGAAGTCCGTGGTTATATGGCCAGGTTATATAGAGAGGATGCTGTGCTGGGGTTGGAAAAGATCAAAGAATTTTCGGACAAGGTGGAGCTCCCCTCTTTGAATGAACAGCAATGAATGTTTCTGGCTTCTGAAATAAGGGAGGAAGAGATCAGAGAACAGTTGAGAAAGATGACAAGAGGGAAAGCGCCCGGGCCAGATGGCCTCCCGATCAAAATGTATCAATCCGTTGAAGACAGTTTAATACCAGGGTTTAAAGAGCTGTTCGATAAGATTTTGATAGAAGGAGAGGACCCCCGATATAGTGGGCTGAGGCAACGATTGTTTTAAATTTAAAGCCATATAAGGACCCACTGGCAGCTGAATCGTATAGGCCTGTATCCCTGTTGAACACAGATTATAAAGTGTTCACGGGGATATTGGCAGCTAGAGTCGCGAAAACTATAAAGAGTGTAGTTCATAGAGGCCAGAGGGGCTTTATTCCGGGAAGGCAGCTTAATGAACTTACTCTTATGATGTTGGGGGTAGTAGATCTGGCAGAATATTTCAATCTTTCCATGACTTTGGTGGCAGTAGATGCTGCTAAAGCGTTCGACCAGGTCCACTGGCCGTACCTTTGGGAGTCGCTAAGAACTTTTGGATTCCCTTCTTCCATACAATTGATCACATTTCTATTAATGATCCTTCTCTCGTGGGTGGAGTCAGATGCAATATGTGGAAAACCTTTTTGAGACAATTGAATTTAGAGATACAAGCTGAGGGACATTTTTGGATATTATTTTTATTCAATTAAAACAAACTGCTTGAGCAAGTGTGTATATTGATCCCGCCTGGAAAGATGTGATGAAACCATTGGATAGTGCTTTTTGGCAATGCTCTAGCTTTGAGTCTAGCTTTTCATTCCCTTGCACTGAAAAATGAACTTTTACTGAGGAAATCATGTTTGTGTTACAAACATCTGGGCTGTTACAACTAATTTCCTTAATCTCATGAAAATGTTCTAATTGGTAGTTTACAGATAACTCTTTTTCAGTCTACATGTACTCTAATAAAACAATTAGATTTTTATATAGAAATAAAATTAAAAGTCATTTGTAAATAGCATCTAAAATATAATATTTAGAATCTGATGCCCTAGTCTTGCTGAAAATAAACAAAAACTCTGACCGACATTACATCATTATGTTTTTTCAATACATTTTATTGCATGTTATCAGAAAAGAAAAGAAATACAAAGAGAAAACAATTGCACTATACATTTGTCTGTACTTCACTGTAGCTGGCACAATCGACATTACATTTTTTTACTGGCAAATATTATATGTATACAATGCAGCTCATCAAACAGTACGTTGATTAATAGAACACACTCATGGAACATTGCAGTTCCACCTGTTTAATAATCCATTCAATATAGGGTCAAATCTATATTGAAGGACCCACCCTGAATCCAAGCATTAAAAAAAATCCAATACTGCAGTAAAAACTGAAAAAAAGAGGGCAGGACCGCTCTTTTACATTATAATCTTCCCTGGCTGGGCCAGGGTCCAAGGATTGAAACATGTGCTTCTTTTAAAAAAACATTTAGCGGCATATTACCAAGACCGGCGATAAAATTATCGCCACTTTAGCGGCAGGAAACTGCCGCTAAAGCGGCGATAAAGGGCTTGATAATATGCTCTTGCGAATTCCCATAGCAGCCAAGGTTAACACCAGAAGAGCATATTATCAAGCCCATTATCGCTGCTTTAGTGTCAGTTTCCAGATGCTAAAGTGGCTTTAATTTTATCGCCGGTCTTGATAATATGCCCCTTATTTTTTTACTATATGGGTAGGAGGTAGTGCGTGAGCCCCCCTCCTTGAGCCATATATTGGCCCGAGGGACTTCATCCCCGAGGAATGTCCACATTTTTATTTTGTAACTACATTAGGATGAGGGGCCTGTGTGAGGACCCTATCTCCTAGCCATGATTTGGCACCATGGACCCCATCCCCGTAGCCTATAAACAATATTGCTTCCATCTCAGGTGGGAGCAGAACGTTTCCCTCTGGGCAGGAGCAGAAAACAAACTTCCTGCCCATGTTTTCATGGGTAGGGAACAGTGAATGTGGTCCCACCTCAGGAGTAGAAAAGGAAAACTAGGACCAGCTCCAGCTGGCATCGAGGATGAGTGGTGGCTGGGGAGTCTCCTGGCTCTGTGAAGCCATGAGACACCCCCCACAGCCTCCAACATTGTAGACATGTATTAGATGCCCAAGCGGCACAAGGGGCACACAAACGAAAATAAATAAGTAAAATGACTGAGTAGCAGCTCACTTCATATTCCCTGCTCTCACTGGGGAGCGCCCGATAATGTGTTGAAAGGGCTTTATATTTGTATTATTTGTTCCTCATGGTGCCCCACGAAGGGGCAGAGGCACCACCTACCATTCTTCCTAAATGTTGTGCAGGGCTACAGTAAAAACAGCAGCCCCCCTAGTAACATTAAAAACAATTTTGGTAAGCCTGCTGGGTCATTGAATACATCATCTGCAGACAGCTTACCGTCATTGTTAATGCACTCTGAACTGGAGCTGTATACTCTTTAGCTGAAGTGTTTGGACCCCTTGTGCTGGGCCCTATGGCTGCATTTTGTAGCCTGAAGAGTATTAAAGAAATACTCAAACACTTTTATAGATGTTTTGAATCAAAATGATTTCTTTGAATTATTTTTTGCCTATTAGTAAGCTTTGCTATGTGTGTATTATTAATTAATACATTGCTTTATGGCTATTGATACATTATTGTGGTGACTTTTTGACAAATCAAATAATTCTGCTTTATGTATGTTGATGTTGCCCTGATAAAGCCAATAGGCCTTTCTTTAACCCCTTCGACGCTCATGACGAGCTCAGCTCGTCATGAGGTACGCCTCTCGTACGCTCATGACGAGCTGAGCTCGTCATGAACCGCGGGTTTTTTAAAAAGTCAGTTCACAGCGGGAAAACCCGCAGCGCGCATGGTGTTAATATGTTGCCATCCTGACCCCTTGACAAAGCCAGTAGGTCTGCCTTACTTAAAATTACACCCTTTAATATTGTTACTTTACGTTACACAAACGTCTGAAATTTACTAAAAAGCAAAGGCTAAAGTGATGTTATAGTTAGGTATGGTAATAACATCTTACTTTACATCAATATTTAATTTGAGCTGGTGGTTGTCAATGGGGGCCACTGGCATTGATTTTTGGGGTCCTGCACTTACTTTTCCAGATCACAAATTTAAAGAGAGCAATAGAGGAAAAAATACACAAGGTGGAAAGACATGCGAGAGAAACATAGATAAACCATTGCAAACGGAAAAAGCAGGAACCTGCAAGATTAAGATGAAGAAGCAGAGAGTGTCTGGTGGCGGATTAAAGAGGCCTGAGTTGGATTCAATACTACGCTGCCTTGGCATCGAGCATGGTGACATTTATTTGCAGCTGCTTCAGGCTTCTGGGCAGAACTGTGGGCACCGGCACTCATTTTTTAAAATTAAGCACTGCTTTACATAAAAAACCTCATAAATTCACTGAAAAAAACAAAGGTTGAAGTGACATTACAATTTGGTGAAAATGTCAAGACATAACATTCTAAACAAAAAAAAACATTGAAATTCTTCGGTTATAAATACCTGTGGTAACTATAACTTGCACTCTCTTCACGCATGGCTTATGACCTCACATAGTATATCGCTCATGGCATGTTCTATGACATCATTGATGACAACACAGGGCATGGCATGGGCAGCAGTTATAGTTACTTTAGTTAACTATAGCTGGTGAATTTCAGTGATTTTGTTTTAGTTTAAAATATTAGATTTTAACTGGTATTTTCACCTAACTATAATTTCACTTTAACATTTGTTTACACAATACACACAAATACACAGATGCCCAATTCTTTCTTTTTTTGCATGACATATTGATTAATAAGAAAACATGTATTCGTATTTTTACTGTCATTGTGGATGTTCTGTTACCTTGCTTTGGGCTGGAAATTGTTGCGCAATCGACAGTAATGTCTAACATGCCAAAAACACTGCCAGTGCCTCGTTGCTAGCCCACTGTCAATAAGTTACCCTGTGAGATGTCAGCAACTGAAGGAAGGCGTCTGTCTAACCTTTGACAAACATTTAGGAATATCTTGAAGCAGTCTGATTATGTTTGCATAGACTTTCAATGGATTTGCAGAGAGCTTTGAGTACCATAAAATCAGCGAAAACTCATATACAAACCAGACTCAAGCAGGTTGCGATTTAGTTAGATTCGTTGGTTGTCACGTCTTGTCTGATGAGTTTAATCGTCGATGATCTCAGATGTTTACCTGGTCCTCGACTTTTTGTTGAGTATGCAGGTAAAATGTTTGGAGATGATGTCATTATAAATAATGTGCTATCTCACTTGTGTGGACAATAATCTAACATTCAGAACTTTGTGTGCAGCGCTACTATTCTGGTAGGGTTAACACGACTCTTTCTTATAATTCTTAACTAAAATACAGGATTGACTTTTTGGAGTTGCTGATGGCACTTGCAAATAATAGGCAACAAAAATCATTGGAAAAACACTAACCTTGGGTTCCGGTTTAGTGTGTGCAACCCGCGCTGTGTAAAGCACTACTCATCAGGGGTAGTAAGCACTATATAAATTCAATTACAATGCAACACAACACACTAATAGTTTCATGTTTAAATCACCTGTAGTAAACATATAACAGAGCCATTAGAGGACATTTTTGAAATGCTCTTGTCTCTATGAAGAATTTGACTTGCAAAGTAGAAAAGATCAGAAGATTGAGTTTGCCATTTTTGATACTCCAGTATAGTAGACTGCAAACTAGCGCAGCCAACATATTTTAGATTACGGATTTTTTTTTAGTGCAGGGAGAAGAGATTTAGGAAGAGCTGAAAAAAAAATAAAGCTTCTGATTCAAAGAGGGCTGATTCTCAACAAAGAACTACAGTGGACTTTTTTTTATGCAGACCCGCCATTACAAACAGGAAAATGTGGTCAGTGTAAAAACTTGTATAATATCTCATGAGAAAAAAATTAAACAAACAAAGATGCACTGGAAATAAAAACCAGCAATTATGTCACAGCATTGAAAAACAACTTGTTCTTCACTTCGGTGATATAATAGTAGTCACTGTCCATTGACAGCTATTGCACTAATTCATTTATTTTGGATGGGATTGGGACCCATATACCACACACAATTGCATCTGGTTAACAGTGAATGAAGGAAAAGTTCATCTTGGATTTCTCAGTGACAGCATACATAACTCAAACCTCAATACATTTTTATAGCCACAGTATTCCTTACCAATAAAGATACATACATAAATATGTATTGGAAGTTGTATGTTTACTGCCTGGTGGAAATTAACACTAGCAGTATTCAACGCATTGAGACCCTCACAGGTGAGTAGCAGCGCTTCACATACCCCTGATTGATTGATAGATTGATTGATTTTGTTTGACTGATAATTTGACACTTGCCAGATGAACCACCACTGGACACCACTTCCTGTGACCAGTGAATGGACATGAAGTGAAAAGAGAGAAAGATATTCTCAGGCGTGGCCACCAGCTTCATTGATAAATAAATGAGATACCTGTGGAATTACTGCCTGGAATACCGGAAATCGTGGTTAAACTGTGACTACTTTCACTCTGAAAGCCTCGAAATTACTTCAGGCACTCCTCCTGCCATTATAATATTCTAGTATTTTGCGTGCAATACTTACATTGGTATAGTGGTTCGCAGTAGGGAACGCAAAGGTTCTGACACCATAACAGCAGAGCGAAGAATCAAGCTCAGAAAAGAAAAGTAACATTATTAAAATAATTTAAACTCAGTAAATTATTTTAAAAAATCTTTTGAGAATCTAGTTAGCATATAGACATGTATTTAAATATGCCACTGTATCTCTCAGTCTCCTGCTTGCATAGGGTTATATATAAACCACTCTACAACTAAATGTAGCATTATACTTTGCTTTTTGGTACATCTGCCATACCGTTTCCTAATACATTATGGCCCAGATTTACGTTACAAAGAGTTTACGTCAGATTTGTGTTACTTTTTTTAACACAGATCAGCACAAAATCCAAGTTGATGTTTACAAGCCTACGAAAATGTCTATTCGGGTCAGTGTGTAAGCAAAAGTAATACACTGCTTTGCGTTACTTTGCGCCAAGGGTGAGTTCTGTGCATAGTGCATAGGCATTCTGCACCACACATACAAAGAGGACATTTTCATAAATCATAGTTTTCAAGCAGAAATGGACCTTTCCTACACAAAAATTATGCTGACCTCAACCCAGACACCCTAGCACTGTGACAGCGCCATGTGGTGGGACTAAATGATGATATCCCATGGCAGGCATTGAGCAGATAGTGAAGTGCTATTAAGTAACAAGGCACTTTGATCACCTTGCACATTCCATAGAGATCAATGGAATGCTATTATTGGGTTCTGTATGGCTGCATTAGCTATTACCATCTGCACATCATTTCCCCTCCCGGATGACATCCTAGGAGATATGATATCCACCGCGAATATTCACCCCCGGGCTCCTGGAAGTTAGCAATGGAATTGGGGAGAGACAATAATAATGGTCCACAAGGGTTCGAGCTTGTCCAGAATGGGAGTGATTTAGCCCTGAGCTGTAGTATTACAGTCCCTATGACATAGAGCCTATAATACAGCCACAACAACACCATGCACGGAATGGATAGGATGGTGTCGTGGGATGCCTTACCCCTGAATGATTGTTCTATTTTGATTGACCGCCTGATTTATTTATCTCCCAAGGCTGGTATTGGAAGGGTTACCCCAAAACCACAACCCCCCCTCCTAATCATTACTCCGACATCTAGGGGCATACTGCGGTAAAATGCCATTTATTGTAATGACATCTTTTAGAGTGTAGGGCAGTGTTTGGGATGATCCTGATAAAAGTTGAACCCAACTCCATTCTCCCCTACAAAAAGGGCTGTGTTTGAGCTTAGCCACATAAGGCTGCAGAGTATTTATTATAACCGTGTTCATAATATGTGCAAGTGCTGGCTAGCTGCCATACATTGACCAATTGCAAGTATGAAACAAAAGCTGAATTTTTTTAACTAACCATGACTAAATAAATAAACAAATATAACATTTTATGGAGTATTTCTTGCACACTGTGGACTAGCATGTGAGCGCTTTGAGACCCTGCTGTCTGGTGCACACCATTAGGCTTTACACACACATGGGCTTAATTACATTGTGAGAAAAAAGCTGGAGACTAAGAAGAGGAAAGCAAGGAGACCTGAAGGTCATGTCAGTTATCTGCCATCAACATCTATGTATCTGTGCCCAGCTTGCCAGGTGTCCCACTCACATCACCATGTGTAGTCGCCCACCTGCTTTCTTCACTTTACATCAGGTATTATTTCCCACAGGCTTCCTCCAGCCTTTTCGTTATTTGTTTCTTAATGGAACTCTCCTTAGAAAATCTTTGCCAGAGGAGTGTGGATGAGTGTGGGGGAACACTCTATGGGGTGTAGCTGAGACAGAAAAGTTGGGCTTGTGAATGTATGAGTGTAACCAAGGGAGAAGTTGTGAGTGGAAATAAGAAGTGTGTGCGCGCAAGATGAAATTAAGAGTGGGGGTCAACCAGAAAGTGTAAACCAGAGGGTGAAAGTCGGAAGTGTGAGTGTGGACACCATTGCCCAACTGTTGGGTATTCTGGCTTCAATATTCATTGTTAATGTATTTAGACTACTTGTATGGCTGCAGTTTGATCAGTGTAAACAGGGGAGGGTTCTCAATTGCATTTCTTTGTGCTTTTTCCTTCAGGCAACCCTGCTTCCAGTGGAGCTTTGCATGGAAAGCATTTGTGTTACTCCAACAGTCTTCACTGGAAAGTGAAATCATTTGGCCCTCCTGGACCAAAGCCACTCCACAGCCCTCATCCTACTCGACCTATCAGCGGCCTTCAACACCATCTCCCACCACACACTAATCGCCAGACTACACGACGCAGGTATACAAGGACAGCCCTGGACTGGATCCGATCATTCATTACCCGAAGAAGCCAAAGGATCAGACTCCTATTCTTCCTCTCCAACCCCACAAAAATCACCTGCGGAGTTCCACAGGGTTCATCATTGAGCCCCACCTACTTCAACATCTACATGGCACCCCTCGCAGCCATCATCCGACAACAAGGCCTCAACATCGTATCCTACGCCAACCACACCTAGGTCCTCCTCTCCCTCACCAAAGACCCCACCACTTCCAAACTCAACTTCCAGAAAGGAATGCAAGACGTCGCAGTCTGGATGAGCAACAGGTGCCTGAAGCTCTACGCCGAGTAGACAGAAGTCCTCGGTACCATCGTTTCTGCATGGGACAGCACCTGGTGGCTGAACATCCTCGGAAGCCCACCTACCCCCTCAGACCACGCCAAGAACCTCAGAATTGTACTCGACTCTTCACTCACCATGAACCAACAGGTCAACGCCATCACCTCCAGCTGCTTCAACACCCTCTGCATCCTTCGCAAGACCTTCAAGTGGATCCCCCCTGAGTCAAGGAAAAACAGTCACCCACGCACTCATTACCAGCAGACTGGACAATAGAAATGCACTCTACACTGGCATCAACAAGTCCCTACTCCACAAATTTCAGACAATACAGAACACCGCCGCCAGACCAGTCCTCAGCATCCCCCAACACGAACACATCAGCCAACACCTACAGTATCCACTGGCTTCCCGTGGAGAAAACAGTCACTTTCAAAATCTTCACTCACGCCTACAAATGCCTACACAACAACAGACCCAAATACCTCAACGACAGAATCAACTTCCACGTATCAAAAAAAACCTTCCGATCTTCTAACCTCCCACTGGCCGAAATCCAGCGCATCCACAGAGCCAGAGCAGGCAGATCCTTCTCTCACATTGCAGCCGAGACCTGGAACGAGCTACCGGCAGACGCGCCTCCTCCCTGAACACCTTCGGGAAGACCCACAAGACCTGGCTCTTCAGCTAAACAGATCTGCGGACCCCCCTTCCTCAGTGCTTGAGACCCTCATGGGTGAGTAGCGTGGTTGCAATTCCCTGATTGTTTGATTGATTGCTTTTTATAACATGTTTTATTCCTTTCCATTGCTCAGTCTCTTCAGGTCAAGTGGATTCTAAAACTGCATTGTTGCACTCTGTCTGCCTAACAAGCTTACTTTTCTTCTCCCCAGCAGGATTGACTGCTCAACTTACATCCCACCAGACAGGCCCTAACCAGCACCCCAGTATGATAACATGATTATTTCAAAATTAGAGTTTGCCTCTCACTTGTGGCCAACGTGGGTGATGCCTAAAGTGATGTGATCAGACCATGGAAGTGTACAAGTGCTACGATAGCTTCCTTCTAAGCAAAACGTTGAGCACTGGTTCTTAATTTATTTATTTATTTCACAGTAAGCACATAATAATACATGGAGAAGATCAGAGCTGCCCCAAAAGCATAAGAAGCGTTCACAGAGGAGGTTAGGAAATATATGGTCACAACACGACTTCACATCTCATTTGTTTGCACCTTCACCATCTTGCCAACCTAAATTGTCAGTTGTAAGTGCGCAACTCACCTATGGATAAATATGTTGCTTCCAAAAGGAAGTTTTTAGTGAACTGGATTTAGAGCTGCATGACTTATTCAGAAAGTCACTTAACTCTGCCAGTCATGAGACAACAGACCATCAATTATTCTTAAAGATTAATAATGCATATTGAGTTAGACTGCTAGAAAATGTATGGCTATAGAAATATGCACATCATTTTATGGCCCCACATGATCCAGTGTCGTAATGACACCATCTCCTGCATCTTCAGACAGCATAGTATTGTAAAATGGTTACTATTAAATAGATTGGCAATCCATGGTGCTTTTTTACTAAAGTATTTGTCATCCAACTGAAAATTGTAAAAATGTCATCCCGATACTGTGAAATACTCAGACATTATACTTTTAGTTTGGTTGTAAACTATAGACACCAAAGTTGTGATGTGCAATCCTCCATGTGACGTATCGCACCAGAGACTGGGAGGAGTCGGGGATTCAGACGTAACATCTGGTTGCGCGCCTTGCAAGGATTGGAGGGTGCCTATAGGATGGGACCAGAGCGGTTTCTGCTCTTCTTGGCCCTGAGGGGGGTGATGCAGAGGACGTAGATCAAGGTTGCCACCCATGGTGGCCCATTGGAAGCACTACTGACTGAAGGGGAATGGGGCAAGGGAATTACCTGCCTCTATACCGTCAATCACCACCCCCTTTTGTACCACTTTGTTCGCCATAAGTTGGCAGGGTATGCTCAGACGTGAGTCCCTTGCTCACTTTGCCACTGGATTCAAGCAAGCCGGGCTGAAGACGGCTGAAATGCCAGAAAGCGGTCCTCGGAAGCTTGTTTCCGGTCCAGGGAAGGCATGGCTTGGCAGTTCAGGCTAGACTGTTCCCATGAGGCACAGGGTCAGACTGATTTGCATATGACCATGTCTGAACTGGGGTGGCAGAGTGGGCTAAAGAACGGTGATGGATTAAACCCAGATCTGTTGACTAGGTGTCAGTGTTTGATTGGTTCGGATGCTCCGTTCATCACCACCCCCTTTTGTACCTATATACCGAATTGAGCAGACACTCTTTCAGGGGGACAGGAACACATAAGGACTGGTGAAGTGCTGCGCTAACCACTGAGATAACGTACAACTTGTGTGATCGCTGTCTCCAATCAGTTCTACACGTATCGCAAAATGTTTGGTTCTGACTCATTCAGTTCAGTTACTTTCACCATACTTACCTGACCCTGGAAAGAACTGGGAGGAAATACCTAGGGGCGAGGAGTGAGTGCCCTAGGTGCAGGATGGCTGATGCAGATTTTCTGCACATGGTTTGGTCCTGCCCGGTAATATCCCAGTTCCGGATGCAAGTGACACAGAGTATATCAGGGGTGACGCGCTGTCTACTCCCACTGGATCCCATCCGGTGCCTACTAGACACAGGTCCCATTAGCAGTAAAACGAAGGACCTCGTGGGATTCCAGAATCTGGCCCTTGTTCTAGCGAAGAAATGCATAGTCATGGCGTGGAAGTTAGATGGGGATCCTCTGACCTGCTGGTGGGCTGAGATGGTGATGTGGGCCATGGCTGAGCAGGCTGTACACAAGGCACTGAGCATGGGGGGAATAGGGAGTAACTGCTGGGTTGCTGGGGTGCTTACCTGGTGCAGTCAGACACGGGGTTGGACGAATGTCCCCCATGAGCGCCCTCCTGGCCCCTCACACTGCTGACCAATGAAGGAAAGACACTTAGAAAACTCGCAGATTGTGGCAGCGCAAGAGGTCAAGATGACAGGTGGCACAGGGGTAGATAACCCGTCCACACACTATGAATGGGGTCATTCAAATAAAGAGCGCTCTGGTGGGGATCCAGTGGCCTATGGGGTCCTGGAGGGGGAGGCGGGGAAACTGGGAACCACACACACACATGGTCTATAACTGTTTACCTCTTTATTTTAATTTGTTTTATTCTTAACAGGAATATGGTTATTGTTGTTGATTCTTTTTCTCTGTCCAGTAGTGATGTTAAGTATATTGTTTGCTCAGCTCTATTGATACCCCCTTGAGAAAGGACACACATTCTGGCAATGAGGCCTGAACATGTTATGCTGGATATATGGTTTGCTGGGCATGATGAGGTTCATATAGATGAATGAATCAATGAATACTCTTTTGTAGAGCGCATGGCTACCCTTAGGCATCCCAGCGCTATAAGACCAGAGTACTAATCCAGACACTCAGTTGAATAAAAGTGTCTTCAATTGCTTCCTGAAAGCGAGGTGGTCACCTACATGCCTGATATTATCTGGCAATTTGTTCCAACATTTGGCAGCCAGGAAGGAGAGCTGACGTCCTCCCATACGGGCTCGTTTAACCCTAGGAACTACAAGCAGATTGCGTTGATTAGATCTTAACGATCTGAAGGAGTGATGACGACGAAACAGGGGGTTCAGAATGGTGGGACCTTCATTCCAGATGGACTTGTGTGCCATACACATGATCTTAAACGTGATTCTCTCTTGAATCGGTAGCCATTGTAGTAATCGCAAAGCGGCCTTAGCAGAGCTACGTCTCGGTACATTCATCAGCAACCGAGCTGCATAGTTCTGCACCGATTGCAGAATTTGAATCGTGCTTGCAGGGGCCCCAAAGTAAACCGCGTTTGCGTAGACCAGCCGTGAGAGGTTCAGCGACTGAACCAATATGCGTCTTGCCTCGAAGGGAAGGAGGGGCAAAATCTTCCTGAGGATCCTAATCAATCCGTAGCAGGTCGCGGCCACCTTCTTTGCCTGAACTTGAAAACAAAGGGCAGAATCAAGCCATACTCCCAGACTCTTTATTTGGGTCTTAGATGGGGGGGGGGTGGAGGACCAAGACAGTTGGGCCACCAGGGATCCAGATTGAGAGGGGCCTTGTGGCCCAACATCATGATGTCTGTTTTAGACCCATTACATTTTAGAAACGAGGAGGTCATCCACTCCATCACCTTGGCAAGACAAAGGGTTAGATTGCTAGTCCCTTGTTCTATGACTTCATCCCTAGTCAGAGAAACGACCAACTGTGTATCATCGGCGTAGGTGACAAGCTGAATACCCCAGGGAAGCACCACTTCAGCCAATGGTCTCATGTAGATGTTGAACATGGTGGGGCTGAGTGAGGATCCCTGGGGCACGCCGTGATACAGTTGAAGTTGGCTAGATGACACTTCCTCTTCAAAGACTGAGAAGAATCTCTCTGACAGAAAGGAATGGAGCCATTTAAGGGCCATTCCAGAGACTCCTGCAAGGCGGAGCCGGTTGAGTAGGAGGGGGTGGTTGACCATATCGAATGCTGCGCTGAGGTCCAACAGGATCACTGCAGGGCAGCCTCCGGAATCAACGATGCTCCTAGTCGCCTCCACCACCGCCACTAGCGCGGTCTCTGTCCCTTGTTTGGCTCTAAAACCCGTCTGAGAAGAATGGAGGGCTCCTGTGGTCTCTATGAAAGAGAATAAAACATGATTCACATGTTTTTCAGCTATCTTGCTGAGTGCAGGTAGCAGGGAAATAGGCCAGTAGTTGGCAAGATCATCAGGATCAAGATTGTTTTTTTTTTAGAAGGGCCTTGACTTTTGCCAACTTCCAGGTGGGGGGCACTATTCCCGTCTCCAAAGAGGAGTTGATGACCTGCATTATGGCGGGACATACCGTCCTCAGTACCTGCTTAAGAGCAGAAGGTGGAGCAACATCCAAGGGTGAGCCTGGCTTAAGGTTTACAAGGAGGTGTTCAGTGGTGGCCAAGTCCAGCGGGGGGAAAGCTTCAAGGCTATTGCGGGGGTCCAGACTGACCTCCTCCGATGTTGACTCTATCTCCTTGATTCTAGTGGATTGCTCTTTAAAGCTAAAACCAGAATAGATGTGTCCAACCTTAGCAACGAAGAAGGAGGCCAGGTCCTCACAGTGTTTCAAGGGATCAGATGGGGCCCTAGTGGCCAGGGTAGGATTAACCAATTGTTGAAATATTTTGAATATTTCCCTTGGGCTACTGGCTGCTACCGAGATTTTCTCCTGGAAGTAGGTTGCTTGCGCAGTTTTCAACTGATTTTTATAGGATCTGATCTGAACCCTGTATTCTTCTTTGGCTGATAGAGAGAAATCTTTTCTCCAGTTTCTCTCGGCCCATTTACATCGTTGTTTACTTTCTTTTAACTCCCCCGAGTACCAGGGTTTTTTATTAGGGCCAGTCCTATGACGAACTACTTTTTTGGGTAGAATGTTGTCCAAAGTGGCTTCAAGCCATTTATTAAAGGCCTCATTGGCCTGGATGGGGTCTTCATAGGGGGCAGGAGGGGACCTCATCAGTGCCGCCTCCCATTTCTCTGCCGAAAGCCTGGACCATGTTCGACTCACTCTCTTAGAGAGGCTGGGTGTATGGTTTTGATCAGAAGGAGACCAAGTAAAAGAGAGTAGGGCATGGTCTGACCATGGAACAAAACTAGGCGGCTTGCAGATAACATTACCCAGGTTAGTGAAGATATGATCCAGAAGATGGCCTGCTATATGGGTGGACCCTGACACTATTTGTTCCAATTGTACTACCCTCAAGGTGTCAGTCAAAGACTGCGCTGGGATTGTCTCTATTTTGTCTAGCTGAATGTTAAGGTCCCCCAAGATAGAAAAATTGGAGTGACTACTAATGGGAAGTGAGATCTTCTCTAAGAGATTATTACAGAAACTATGATAATCTAGATGGCTTCCTCTTCTATCCATGGCTGTTTGACATGTTAGGGATATGTGGATTCTGTATATGCAAAACCCCAAAAACATATTTACACAAAAAAAATCAAAGTTGTGGATGTGAGAAAGGGGGAATCCCATGCAAAAGGAGTGAAAATGTGCAGCACAGGGGAGAACCATGGTGTGCAGTCCAAGGTTGAGCTAACCCTGACTGACAGCCTTGAAACCCCATCCATCTTGGCCGGGACATTCATCTGGAGGGCATCTGTCTGTTGCAGTGAAACTCCATCTCGGCTGAAGCAGCAAAACTTTGTCCTTCTTTTTGGTTTACAGCACCACCCAACTCTGCAGACAATGATTCAAACTTCACCCACCATGATCATGCATCAATATATTGAACCAATGGAAAGTGTTTTGGATACTTAAACTCAACATTTTTTATCCTAGTGGATTAAACGAATTGTTGGAAGTCATATCAATTTTGGGCTGAGTAAATTCAGAACACATATATTATGGAATAGGCAGATAGGAATGAAGTGATTGCAATTGTGTCATGTGAGCCAGGAAATACTTAAAGTGAAACAAGTGACCCAACAGAATAAAACTAACCAATCACTTATCAATAGAATGTTACTTTATCACTATTAGTTTAAATCAATAGGCTGACTCGGAGCAGTAGGGAGTTACTCTGATTTCATTTTGGGAATAAAAAAATCGAGAATAAGCAATAATTCTCAATATGAAAGTAGGTGGAGCATGCAACCATAGGACTGTATTAGATGTTTTATATTTTGTACTGTTTTGGTAGTTAAGAACTTCATTCTTAGGAAAAGTGTGACCGAGATTGTGCTTGTATGTTACTTTGGACCAATCATTCCATTAACATTAGGTCAGCAGCTTTGGTGCAGGTTCAGAGAGTTTCTGTTTTTACATTTGTAGAACTGACACTTGGGCATGTCCTTCCACTTTTGTAAACCATGATTGCCTTTTCTGTGAAGACAAAGGTTTTGTTAATGTTGGTGCCAAATTCCTCTCAGTAGAGTTGTAATTACTGTGAACATTTTTGGATAGTTTATTTTTTTATTTAAATGTTCATGGTTTTTGCATCACCATTGTGTCATTGTATGTTTTCGACCGTAAGAAGATTGTTGTCTGCCCATGCCACTTGTTTATTCCTGACAGAGTTGATCATTGGAACTAAGAAGTGGATGAGGATGTAATGTTTCAATTACTTTTGGTCAGTTGCAGTACTCAGTCCATTCTTTCGTGTCCAAGTCAATAAAAAATAATGGCTTGTAGATAAGTAATTCAACTAGTAAGAGCCATGAACGAAACAAGTCCATTGCACTGGTGAAAAAAAACACACCTGTGTAAATCCACTTGCACCATTTCTGCTGATTGCGTAATAAAGGATAAAGTTGCTATACTTGAGCAATACATAATGCAAACAATGAAATCTGTTTTCTCCATAACTAGTTCAAACTAGTTATTGTCTGAAACACGGAGAGTCGCTCACTGCTCCACGTTTCCTTCCTGTGAAGTATGCAACTCATGCAGTAAGTTTTACAGTTAATAAGCTAAAATGTATTCTTACTATTTTTCAATTTTTTATAGGAATAATTTGAATGGTTTACTTTTTTGTACAGACAACCTCGTATGAAAACAAACCCAATCATGACATAGCCCACTATCTGAAGATATGCTCTTGGAACATCCGGGGTCTAACAAAAGAGAAAATCAGACGATTAACAACGGACCTCCGGAAGACCCACAATATCTTCGCTATTCAAGAGACCTGGGCCCTGGAGAACACCACCTGGGAAGATTTCACCGTTATCGAATCTCTCGCTATTCCATCTGCTGTAGGTGGTCACGCATCTGGGGGCATGCTGATTGCTGTGAAGAACACACTGGTCGCAAAATTAGAACCACTTTATAAAGGCGAGGGTGACTATATCTTCATCTGCATTGAGGCTAAGAGCCATGAAAAGGTAAAATTAAAACAAAAAAATCATCCTCTTCTGTGTTTACTTGCATCCTACAAAAACAAGACGAGAGTATACCCTGAGAAATATGCTACCTTTAATAAACAGTCTTGAAACCCTATTTCCAAACGATCTGTGGCTGTTAGTGGGAGACTTTAACACCAACCTAATGGAGATTGACTCCACCCAACCCTCTCAACTATCACCAGATAACGAAATGTGGGCAACTCCGGAGATAAAATCCCAGTATCAACGGAAGGAAGCCAATGGAATAAAACTAGCAACAAAACTAAATCAATTAGGCTTGCGCATCTTAAACGGAAGGATTGCTTCTGATCAACCAGCCGCACACATTCACGTATCTTTTTATCGAATGGCCACCTTGAACTATATATGGATATCACTAACTGCTTTTCAGTTGGTACGACAGTTCTTGGTAACTCCATCCTCAGACAGCGACCACGCAATTTTAACGTGCAAGAACGCCCTTAGGCAGCTACACTGCCCGAATATTCCTCTGATCGGAACGGAATCGAACCTACAGAGTGTAAGAAATCTGAGATGGTCCGAGGGAAACCGGGAAGTAATAGAAGCGGAAGTGGACAACCTCCTGACCAAATGGGTTCCGGCTGGCATTAGCCACCTGACAGTATCCTCCTGGGAAACTATACTGACCGACTTCAGAGACCAATTAGATTTAAAACCAACAAATAGCTCTCCGAAAGACTTTCCGGCTTCTACTACCCTGCTTGAGCAAAAACAACATACAATTGTTACAAAAAGTAAACTAAATAAGTTGCAACGAACCAACGCAAATAACGAAATAAATCTCTGAGGCGTGACATATCAGCCGCCAGAAAAGACTACAGGAAGGCTAGGTTCAGTCTAAAGTAACTGGAGGAAGAGTATCATTGGGCAACAGCCTTTGAGATCATAAAATCCAAAGATCAAAGAAAATTTGGTACTGGGTAAACAAGGCCACCAAAGCCACTAAACCTCCCACCGCAACTAATATCTCTTCAGCCGATTGGGAGGCTTATGTCAAAATCCTTTGTACAGCACCGCATGCCTCCAACAGTAGTAGCCTCGCCATCCTCGATCAATTAATCCCTCAGGAGGACACAATTCCCCTCGTCAAGATAACCACAGACGAAATAATGGGAAAAATAAAGAAAATGCGTTCAGGTGCGCCCCCGGACCCAATGGATTTCCCACTCAAGTATTAAAACCTCCGCCCAGAAATGGGCTCTGATGTTGACTCCCCTCTTTGAGGCCTCAACACTGGGAGGCCCCATCCCGGTCTCTTGGCAAGGATCATTACTCGTTCCCTTCTATAAAAAAGGCTCGCGCACCAATCCCGACAATTACCGGATGATAGCCCTCCCTGATGTGGACGGGAAGGCATACGCTAGCGTCCTTTTAAGGGCACTTACAAAGTGGGTGGAAAATAACAACTTAATCCCTTTCACCCAAACCGTCTTCCAAAGAGGCAGCCATATTGAAGACAATTTAATCTGTATAGCCCATCTGATGGAAACCACCTTAGCCGCAAAAGGTAAATCGCTATACCTGGGATTCATAAACTTTCGTAAAGCCTTCGATAGAGTGATCCGAGCTAAACTCTGGGAAAAATTGGCAAGATGGGGCATCCCTTGGACGTTATTGAAAGCACTAATAGCCCTACATACAGACACTTGAGTTAAAGTAAGAGTTGCATCGAGATGGTCCACTTCTAACAAAATCTATACTAGCAGAGGTCTAAAACAGGGCTGCACTCTTGCACCCCTACTTTTTAATTTATACCTCGCAGGCCTCCCTGAATGGCTGTCCCGCTCTCGAGCATTTCCCCCTGGAATTGACCAAAGAAAAATTCAAACCCTGCAATACGCAGACGATACCATTCTCCTAGATCAAACCCAGGTGGGCCTTCAAAGACTGTTAGACTCCCTTGCCCAGTACTGTAACTACAATATGTTAGAGATAAACGCCACCAAGACCAAAGTAATGGCAATATCCTCCGCAAAAACAAAAAAGACCATGTGGTTTATTGAAGGGAAGCCACTGGAATCTGTCACCGCATACAAGTATCTGGGTGTATGGATCGATCACAAAGGGAGACTTTCTGTGCATACAACTGAAATGCAGGCAGTTGCTCGTAGCCTGGAAGGGGCTTTTATAAGAACAAAGTGTGCTCTCCACTCCCAGGATTTTGTCCCGCTAATAAAATTGATTGCTGCAAAATTCCTTCCTACAATCTCTTTCCGCACAATTATCTTTAAAGATAAAATGAATAATGTGTTAGATAGAGCGCAATCATCATGCTATCGTAGGGTTTTTCAACTGCCTAACTCGACCTCCCATGCCCAAATTCGAACAGAATTTTCCTTATCTTCCCAGCGATGGATCATGAGTGCAAGATATATCGCCTACTGCTTAAAAACAAAACAAGCTAGCCCTAACACCTTAAAGAGCTGCATATGGTCATTGCTCAGTAACCCCAACACATTGTGGAATAAATACTTGCTCTTTTGTCTCGAATCCCTCAAAGCAAAGGACATATGTAAATGTAAATGTGTAAATGTAGTTGAGCTTATATAGCGCACAGCTACCCGCAGTGGGTTTCCCGGCGCTTGCTTAGGGAACCCTTCCTGGTATTCCCCTGTGAGATAGCAGGGTATCCACAAGGTGAAAGTCAGGCATCCCGCCGCGAGGGGCCGTTGTGGAGATTAAGCAAGCTATTGGCCAGAGTCGCAGAGTGTGAACCCGTGAGTCGAGGAGGCACCGGGGCGAGAATTATCGAGTCCGTGGAATTTTTAGCCCAAGACCCCGCCGAGGCGGGGAATTGAACCCTGGTCCAGGACCGATCTCAGCTTCCGGGTCTGCTGCCTCTAACCCCTGAGCCACACTTCTCCACATATGGTCAACCGCGCTGCCCATTGAGGCGAAATCGAAGCTTTTAACTAAACAAGCAAAAATTCTATCAAATGTCCTCGACGCCCAACAAGTACTACAGCACTTCCACGGTTCCTGGGCCTCTAAACTATATGCCCCGAAAATCTTACCGTCCTATCTCGCATCCTCCATGAAACCTCATGTAAAACTCCAATTAATGAGATTCCGTTTTGGCTTAATTCCGTAGAAGGCATATAAATTCGGCCAAGGATATAAGAAAGAAGCTTCCTCCCAATGCCGCTTCTGTAACCAGGAAGAGGAAAATCTCATTCACATTTTGTGCATTTGTTAACACTTACAAGCGCAAAGAATTTTTTGGGTTCGCCCAATTTGGGTTATTCTTAACATCAGGACATGCCAAGAAGCACTCGATGTATGCATGAGGGGCGACTCACCTCAGATCGCGAAGTGGTTTGCAAAGTTTATCACAGAAATTAACTCCTTGTTCTTACCATCTGACCAAGAGCCCCCTTAGTGCCATTTCTCTTTTTCTTTTTTATCCTACAATTCACTGACTTTTTAACAGATTTGAAAATTGTTTTCTCTTTTTTTTTATGGTCAATTACGAGTATGTATATTGCAATGATTTTAATTAATTGTGCAAATAAATTTTACTTACTTACTTACTTACTACTTACTTTTCCCCCTATGAACTGGAATTTTGTACAGCATCCACAGAAGATTGTTTGCTAAGTTCCCATGAGGCACAGGGTCAGGTTGATTTGCATATGGCCATGTCTGAACTGGGGTGGCGGAGTGAGCTAAAGAATGATGATGGCTTAAACCCAGATCACTTGACTGGGGGTGAGTGTTTGATTTTCTCAAGCACTGCTACCATCATCCCCTTTGGTATCGCTGTGTTTGCCCTAAGTTGGCAGGGCATGCCCAGACGTGGGTCCCTTGCTTACTTTGCCTCTGGATTCAAGATAGCATGGCTGATGAGGGTTATGAACCCAAAACTGGTCCCAGGATGCTGGTTTCCAGTCCAGGGAAGACATGGCTTGGCACTTCAGGCTGGACTGTTCCCATCAGGCAAAGGGTCAGACTGATTTGCATATGGCCATGTCTGAACTGGGGTGGCCGAGTGAGCTAAAGAATGATGATGGATTAAACCCAGATCAGTTGACTGGGGGTGAGTGTTTAATTTGCTCAAGTGCTCCGTCCATCATCCCCTTTGGATTCGCTTTAAATAAAAAATAAGGGCATTAAAGAGAGCTGTCTTGGGGTGAAATGGGAACTGTCAAAGCAAAATTGACTTTTGTCTAAAGAAGATGGTGAATATGATGGGCCATTTCTTTTGTGGTTTCATCTCTGGTTGCGATCCTTCACTGAAGTTGATGACGATTCTAGCGCGCTCAGTAAGGGGGTGTAGTATTCTGTGTCCAATTGTGTGCTCTGGTTTCTATGGCTACATCTTGGTAAGGTGTTTCATTCTCCCCCCATGTGGTGTTATTTCCTTTTTCCCTACTTATTTATAGAAAATAGTGAAGGAGGCTCTGCTGTTGCTAACAGAGGATTTTGATCTTGGACATCAAAATGCCTGGTCTACTGATTGTGAGTTAATCAATTTTTCAGGAAAGTATATGGATGTTTAGTTAGAAGCGTGGTGAAACTGACAGAGTTCCATCTGCTGTTTGAACCTGCCTCCTTTCTTCATTTAGGGGGATGAGTTTATGACTCATGGCCTTATTTAGAGATTGATGGATGGGATACTCTGTCACAAACATGGAGACTACCCCGTTTTCTGTAGACAAGGACATTATAGTCAATGGCACTTGTAATATGGTGGATGAGTTATCCTCCACATTGGGTAGTGGAGTACTCCCTCTTACAAACTTTAAGGCTCTTAATTGTTTACTCTTCTTTAAGACTAGTTCACAATTAAACATTATAGTCTTCTTACATTGTGCCACCTCTGCAATTTCTTCCAGCTCCACTTTTCTTCTTTGTACTGTTTTCTGTGTTAACCATGTGAACACATTAGTACTTTCTAATTTATTGTATAGTGCTTTGAATACAGCATTATAGATGCTTTATAAATGAACAAATACATTCAAAATGAGAATAAAAGATTTCTTTTCTAGGGTCAAAATGAGATGATCAGTGCTGATGCACCCACCCTTGCCAAGAAGAAAATAAACAAACATGTATTTTTGTTGTTTGGTGGGCAGGGTGGCAATTCTTAAATCTTTCTAGAAAGGACAGCATAGTTAAAGCTCTCAGATATTGTTTTAACTAATGAGAGAATTAGGGGGCAATTGCCACGTTTAAGATATCAACACACAATGAGTCGCATAACAAACAGATGTAGTGGTGGCAACAAAACATTCAGCAAATACAACCGCTTTATGAAGGTTTTAGAAGGTCTTAAAATTCACTTATGGGATTACCGTCGGAGAACAAAGTTCTGACTTTAGGTACCAGCATTTAAGTCCTAGTTACTTGGGAATGGTGTCGGGGGCTGCGTGTGAGTTGGGCGTAGTATTTAACGTTTTCCTGAGACTGAAATCTGTGTGATTGTGCGAATCTGAGCTACGTTCCATTGTTCACAGTATGTTCAATAGCACTTTTCATTTTGTTGCCTTGCATTGTGTTTTTAGTCGAGAATGATTTACTCCCACTCCTTGTACCTGACATTTTTGTTTGTGAAAAATTTTTGGTAACATTAATTCGCGCCAGTAACTTCAGTACACACAGTCACTATGGAAAAACGGTGTTTGCTGCTAATTCCCTGAGCGCAGTTAGTTTGTGCTGTGATTGTGTCTGGGTGTCGGAGAGTCCTGTCGGGTGCACCGTGCAGTGGTGGCTACTGTCTGGCTCCACTTAGAACCTGCAGGCTGGGTGTTTGCCAATCTGTAATGCGGAGTGCTGGGCTGAGCGACAGCGCCCCCAGTTCATCCAGGGAACATGAGGTGTGTCAGTGCCTGGAGGCTGCTCTCAAGCGCCGGGGTGGACAGTAGTGGCTTCCTGGCTCCAGTCGGAGTACGCAGGCTGTAATGGGTTGGTTGGAAGGACATTGCTATATGGAGATTGATTGTAAGGTTGCTTGATTTATCAAATTTAAATAGCCAATGTAGGTGCATTGCTGTAGTTGATTTAAACTTTGAAATATAATTGTCATTTGGCAAAATTGCAAAAGCAGACTTGGAAACTAAAAGGTGAAGTCCACCCAGCAGATTGTGCTTTGATCAACTTTTAATTAAGAAACTACTACCTGTGACCCTATGTTATCAGGTGACATGGAAGTGTGCATACAATATTGAGATACAGGAATACACATGCGTGAGCTAGAAAGGCCACTTGGCAGGGGGACCCTGGGAGTTTATCCACTTTGCGCATGCCTTAAAAGGTCTCTGCATACAGGGTCAGATTGGAATAAAAAATTGGTCCGAATGCCTACAAAAAAAGAGTACCACATTCAAGGTTCAAGTGCATTCGGGAGATACTGGTTGGTTAGATTTAGTGACCTATCGTTTAGAGGAATGTGTGCGTAACTCAGAATTTTAAAGCTGGTAGGGCCAGTTATATAGGTCAAGACTTCAAGCACAGGGCTCAGAAAGAAAGCGGGATTTTTAAGGAATCGCTATTTAGAAATCGCAAATTGGTATGTATGTAGAAATTCGCTATTTTTTAGCGATTTCTTAAAATTCCTTAATTGCGATTAGCAAATTGCTAATCGCAATTAAGGAATAATTTCCCATTTATTTCTATGGGCCAGGAGGCCCATAGAAATGAATGTGAAATTATTCTCAATTTGCGATTCGCAATTTGCTAATCGCAAATTGAAAAAAATTTCAAGGGTGCAGGGGTGTCTCAAGAACACCCTGCTGCACCCCTGAAAATGACATGTGTGTGCATATGGCGCACAGGCATGTATGAGCGTCACATGCCACCTTTACAAATTGCATAAAGTGCATTTTTAAAAGAAATCGCAAATTACCACCAACAACAAATTGGTGGTAATTTGCGATTTCTTAGCCTAAATTCGCAATTCTTAAATGGTTGATACATTCCATTTAAGAAATCGCAATCTGGGATTTCTGAAATGCTTTTGCAAAATTAAGGAATCGCAAAATTAGCGATTCCTTAATATTGTGAGGCATTTTTCCTCATACATACCATTTTACTATTTTTTAATCGCAAACGCTGTTTCTTAGCGAATCGCAGCGTTTGCGACAAAAAAATAGCTTGATACATCTGCCCCCAAGTTACCTTACAGTCATCAGCTTTTCTTTCACAAACCATGTCCTTTGGTACTTCTGCATGACTGGTTCAATAACAGAGACAGAAAACTACAACTACTATTCAGAAAATGTTTCTAAAAAATTGTTTTATACAGCACTTTCTACCAAAGTCGTCTTTTCAAAGCCCTGTAAATAACAGATTCTACTATTAATCAATGTAATGACTCTCAGGTTCGTACATGGAAACCTGGAATGGGAGAACACAGCCCCTCTACCTAACGTCACCATGGCTGTGTCTCCCAGGGAGAGCCATCAGCATCATCCCATCTGTGAGAAGAGGACCCCAGCCCTTCATCAGAAACCATCAGAAGCAGGTGGGTGTCCCCTAATCTCCAATGTTTAGCCTTAGTTTACCAATTTGGAGGGAGATGCAGTTAGTTGCCTCCCTGTTGCCCTGATGAACAAGCAAGTCATCTGGATTCTGGCCTCAGGTGCAGAAGTCATTGTCAGGGTGCGCAGAAAGCTCTCTGTGACTGTGTTCTACCACCCTCCCCTGCAATGACCAATGAAAGTTCCAGCTCAGGCAGAAGCTTGCTATCTTTCAGTCTTTGCATGCCTGATCTATGTAAACAAAAATTCTTACAGGATGTTACATCAGTCCTCAACCTGTCAGTGACACGGTCAAACTACAGTTGGGCGTGGTTGACCACCGAGAAACCACCCTTATCAGTGGATTGTCCACAAATATAATAACAGACTAGGCAAGCTGAAAACTCTTGTTTGTTCTCAGTATGCATCAGTTGGCAAAAATGACCTAGCCGGGTCAGTGACACTGGGGCATAGAGGCATGAGAGGCCCCCCGCATCCCAGTGCTGTGCGAGGCGTGTGACAGACTTCCCTGGCATCCGCTGCCGGGGCTACTGACTGAGCCCACCACCACCTTCACTTCATCTGCTTAACCAGTACCCATCAGGGTCCCCGAAGCTCACCCAGGCAGTGTGCCATGCAGGCGGTGAAGGGGGGAAAGGACACACCAGCAGCAGTCCATTTCCTTACTGGAAGGACCCCCGCGCCGAGGGCCATCATGCCCTCTCGTCACCGTGGCTGCCCCTAAAGCTGCCCGTCCCCGCAAGGCTACGTCTGCCCAAAAATAAGTGAAACTTCCAACCCGGTCCCTTACCATTGTGCGCAGGTGCCAGCCACACAGACACACACACCAGAACAGCCCAGAAGGCAGCCTTCACGTTGCTTAAAAAAGCAGCGCACAGCTTAGTGCCCACACTCCCAGCGCTTCCTCCACTCTGCGCCACATACCACTTACATACCAAGGAAACTCATGAGACAAATTTTGTGGGAAAGCGGTGGTGCAGGTTTATTTTGCACAACAAGTGGAAATAAGGTGGGTCATCTTACGGGCGATCCAATGCGGCAGCCCCTCGCTGCCCCGCATGCCTAATGAGCCATTCTTGCACGGCGAGTCGATGCTCTGACGGTGCAGTCCATTATCCCTTTCTTTCGTTCACTCCCGCCCCCCCTGTCAGGGCGGAGCGATGAGGCACACCCCCGGTCGGTTCAGGCCCCCCGACCGCCCGAAGGACTAACGGGGCGCCGACGCTGTTTCCTGGAACCCCCTCGGCTCCAGGTTCTTGGCTCAGGCACCCCTACTGTGCCAGGCAGAGGTATTGACCGTATCCTTCTGCCGCAGAGGTACCCCTACTGTCCATCTGCTTCCAGATCGCCCTGTGACTCCGCCTGCAACACAAAACAGACCGTTAACAGTTCAAAACATGCCTGCTGCTCTGCCGCTGGGTTTGGGCCAGGGCGGGAACAGCGCAGAGCAACCAGGAACGCGACGGCAGGAAAGGCCGAGCCTCGCTGCCGCGCTAAACTTAAACCCCTTAAGGGCCGCCCCTCACCCCTGCTGGCCCGCGCCCATAGGGCGAGCATGAAAGGGGGCGGTCACGAGCTGGCAGCACCGTTCGTCGCGTGGAATGTGGGACTAAGATGCTGTCTCGCTTAGCTCCCCTTCGCGTCGCGCGGCCAGCGGCATAGTGCCCACACTCCCAGCGCTTCCTCCACTCTGCGCCACATACCACTTACATACCAAGGAAACTCATGAGACAAATTTTGTGGGAAAGCAGTGGTGCAGGTTTATTTTGCACAACAAGTGGAAATAAGGTGGGTCATCTTACGGGCGATCCAATGCGGCAGCCCCTCGCTGCCCCGCATGCCTAATGAGCCATTCTTGCACGGCGAGTCGATGCTCTGACGGTGCAGTCCATTATCCCTTTCTTTCGTTCACTCCCGCCCCCCCTGTCAGGGCGGAGCGATGAGGCACACCCCCGGTCGGTTCAGGCCCCCCGACCGCCCGAAGGACTAACGGGGCGCCGACGCTGTTTCCTGGAACCCCCTCGGCTCCAGGTTCTTGGCTCAGGCACCCCTACTGTGCCAGGCAGAGGTATTGACCGTATCCTTCTGCCGCAGAGGTACCCCTACTGTCCATCTGCTTCCAGATCGCCCTGTACTCCGCCACAGCTCTGGAGGAGGCCCCCGTCGATGACAGAGCCCCCCACCACCTATAACTTTCTGTTACTGTTTTCATCACTTGTATCTTTCTGTGTCTCGCATTGCCGCATTTGGTACCTGTCACCAGATCACTGGCACCCTGCTGCTGTTAGGCACTCTTCTAAGTCTAGGGGAAAGACGTCCATCCAGCCCAGGCAAGTGCACCCCGTCCTTTCCGTAATGACCCACCGTCCTTCCTGTATCACGCATGCCTGATGAACCCCAGGCCTCTCCTTTCCATGCATTCTTGCATGGCCCTGTTGACCCTCTTCCTGCCTTGCTCTAAGGCAACAGCTGATCGCGCTCCCTTCCAGGCCCTACCGGGAACAATCTCAGACCATATTAGCTCGGTGGCACCCAATTTGTTCGTTATGGTCATCGTGTCCCTCTGCATTGCATCTACCAAAGCTCTCCTCCCCATCGTCACCAGATCGTTCCTGCCCAAGTAGATGATGATGATGTTGTGAGGCCCACCCTGCGCTGCTAGACATTGGTCAATCCTGCGCCTGAACCGGCCCCAGCTCGTACCCGGGAACCCAGCCATGAAATTCGTGTCCTTGCTAAAGCCGGATCCCATTTCCTGTATGACGCCCACTGTTCCTGGTACCATACGAATGGCCCATTACCCACACGCAACAGTCAGCTGGTAGCAAGGGGATGGCCACCTCCCCACTCACTTGACACCTTCCTAGCCCAGCCCAGCCCTATATGCAGCAGTGGCTGCCCCCATTTAAACGAATTGTTTGAAAATGTTTGACCTCCCTCTGTCTGTGACAAGCCTTGTGCCCCTGCCGCACGCTTACACTCCTAATATTCTTCTAGGCGAACAACCAGCTTCACTTTTAACCTCGAGCTAGGCTGTTGTACATATTTTCGATGTAGGGAGTATGTGCTAAAGCAATCCCATTTTATGTGTAAGCCCGTGTTGGCATCGGCTGTACAGTAATTTCGGGCTGACTATTGCACTCGTTTCCTAGTGTTCGGGTATATGTTTGGCCCCATTCACAGTAAGGCAAGGTGTTCACAATTATGCCCTTCTTACTAATTCTACTTATTCCTCCCCGTTGGCACTCCCATCCTTCGGTCGTATTTCGCAGTGGAATTCCCACACTATGGCAGGGGTCCATGCGCTTAAAGGTGAATGAACCAATATACGGAAGTACGTATTTACCACACATTTACACGTGCCCAATTCAATCGCTGACTTTATCATTTCATAAAGCATCTTACCGTTAATGAAATTTCTGTGTGCAAGTACTACTGTTATCGCTTGTACTGGGAATGCCGTGTGTACCCCTTTCAACAAAACCCTAAAGAGTCATTTCCTGATGCTCTTACAGTGCCCGCACCTGTCTATGGGTGAAAAAGTTGCAGGCAAGCCTACTTGGGTCCCTGCCGAGTGACTGCCATTTACTGCAGCGTCGTACTTATTTGAAATATGCACCCGCCATTTCCTCTTGCAACACACTCTTTGCTTCTTCTCACCTGTTTTTTACATTTGCTGCTTGCATAATGCCACCATCGCCTACATTGCGTTTGTTCTGGGCCTGAGTGTCTAGCACATATTGCAGTAATTCACCTCCACTTGCACTGTGTCTCTCTTGCAACCTGCACCCTTATCATTTAACCTTCTGTAATGCACTGTTTGCTCCCCATGTATTTTTAAGTAGAAGTCTTGGCAATTGTGTTACTGGCATTGGTATAATTTACACCAAGTTTGACTTTATGATGCCTTTACAACATGAAGACACCTTTGGGTCATAACGGTTTCCTGGTGGATGTTGTGATGCTTTCAGTGGCATTGGACCCGGCTAAAGTAAGGGCAAATGCACTTCGGGGATACAGTGCTATTTCCGAATTTTGGCACGTTTTGTTGGATGATATTGCATTAATATGTCAAAACATACGAATGGACACTCCTGTAAGTGATGTGGTCTACTGCACAATACTGCAGTGCTTTTTGGGATTACATGTGTGGGTTACCACATTGTTTTTACGCCTGCGGAATTAAGGAACCTGCAATCGCCCTTAAAATTATGTTTCCCGTGCCCTATACCATAGCTGTCTGTTGTCTCCAATATCCGTTATGGCTACAACTGGAAAACCCTTCCCTGGGATTTACAAAATCCAACCCACCAGGAGTGCTAAACCTACCTGCACTGACAGATGTAACCTGAGGGCATTTTAAGAAGCTGGCCCAGTAACTTGACAGGTATAGAAGTTAACCTGTGCACTTCGATCCTTCACCGTTCATCCATTAACGATCACACACATGCCCGCATGCGCTCCGACCCTACGCTGCATCCCTTGACGATAAACCGTTCTGGCCACATGCATCACATATTCTCGCCTTCTATATCCGTAGCCCTGGCACTACGCTGGGAAAGCTTCTGGGCCGGCGCCACCACAGCTGATAAAAGGTGCTGCGCACAGGCCGTGATATGGCGTGAATTGGGGACCGCGGGCATTTACGCGCGCACCTCAACCACCTTGCTGCCGTTACTCGATAACATATTCCTTCCCGTGGGCATTCTTGTGCAGCGCTTCAACCTGCCTCATTACTAATTTTAAGTGATACGTCAACGCCCCTAGCACGAGCGCTGTATTTCTGGGTGCTCTCATTAGACTCCTGCATCGTTATATCCAATTATCGCCGTGTTCTTGCATGCCCAAATGCGCCGCAGCTGGTCACATGAATGCACGGGGACGAGGCTTTTCTTCCCCTGAGGTGCCCATGGCACAATCTATGCAGAACTACACGCCCCAGCTTCCCTGTGAATACCCCCGTGTCAGATCGGAATGTGCGCTATGCCAGCTCCAGTGCAGGCCTCCTTTGAACAATGCTCCCCAATGATCCCGTAGCACAATGCACTAAGGCGAGACCCCAAACTGATTGCTCCGGGGTGTTGTAACGAGGGCTTATACCGGCGAACATAGCCCCACACACCAAACGCTGTGCTCCCTGCTCCGTGCATAAGGGCACGTTAATGCTTTGTCAGTTGCATCCACGCAACGGAGCATAAACTAATGTACATTTGCTTTAATGAAAGTATATAGCAAGCATACGTATATTCATTTTACACAGTTGCTTTATGGGCAGTCGGTGACTATCAGAGCACTCAACCATTTGTATATTTATCCTTATATTTAATATATGGGTACAATAAACGTGTTTATTTGATAGATACTGCTACTTTTTCAAGTCAGTATCCAAATAGTACAGATGACTTGTGTTCCCTCTCACGTCAAAGACAATCTGTTTAAAGCATGGTGGGGTGAGAGACTTAATATCAGAGAGCGAGTCGTAGTAATATCTCAGTCAGATATATTGTAGTCAGTTTTAAGTGCACACTAGCCCATTGGGTACATTCACTGAGTAAAATACGCTTGCACCATGGTGTACCCCACGATCGCAGAAACTTTCTAAATATGACACACAAGAGCTGAAGCTGTTCTAACAAGCGAACCACTCTTCACTGGGGAGCCTATCACACAGGTAAATTTATGTGTGCAAGGTCACTCCGAAAAATTCTCTCCTAGGGGCCCATTCACAAGGTAAACCTATAAGTAAATACATTTACATGTGTCAGTTTACTCCTCCACTTTTGGGTAACTTCACTACTTTCGGCTTTTTACAAGCGTAAAGTTACTCAATACTCTAGACTTCCATGCCTTTAACTCCTGAACTCGCATACCTCACGCCACCTAACAATGGTAAATCTATTCCCCGTCATGACCAGTATGTATGCTGGGAATTAGCGCCGCGGTCAAGAGCGTATCAAAAGAACCACAGCAGGCCCCGCCGCATTTCGGAGCCGATAGCCCGGGGCTAAAGCAGCGGACAAGCGCTCATGCCTCTTATAAGCACCCCTACCCGTCAAGTCCGGGCCCGCTTATTGGCCCGTGTACGACCTCAAGGTAACCAGTTAAAGTACCAGCGGGTCCACTCAGCCCATCATCCTCCGAGGTCGATAAAACGAGGACCATTGAGTTGGGTTACAATAAACAATAGTTATTCAGTGCCTTTAGACCCATGGCCGATAGTGCGCTTTGCAACTACTTGAACTGTTTATGTTGTGTTATGGCGGGCTTGGCGCCACCAGTGATGTTCACTAACCGTGTAGGCGCTCGTCTTTCACCGGAGCCCTCAAGCGCTCTGAGGTGGGTGACCGTGCCATGCCGGCACTAAAGCTGACCGTAAATAAACACCTGTCCTCCGAGCGGTAATTTCACGGTGCCTTAAGCTCTGAGCATCCTCTTCTTTGTGAAACGACCACGCTGTTTAGACCAGCAAAGACGCCATTTACTGCCAGACACGGCAAAGTGCCCGAATGGGAAACTGACCAGCTCTAGCCAGTGTCTGTGCAAATCATCACGACCTCTGCTTGCAGGGAATTGCTAGAAGGCGTTTTACGACGAATAACAATTCCAACATTGTTAGGTATGGCGTTAAAAGATATAATAAGGCACACAGCTTTACGAGTATTCAGTATCAAGAAAGTCTGGTAAGCCGTAAACAGTGCTCAGCAAAATTTAAAGTGTGCTTGGACAATTTGGTATTTATTATCAAAGAGTATTAATAGTCTCACTTGTTTAATGCTAAGCGACGTGATCGAAACTTGAAACCGACTAATGAGCCGCTGTTGGAATCCTCTCCTGAGAAGGATGCAAGAAGTCCAAACACGTGGCCGGCAATGGCAGCGGGCGAACGCGTGGCCGGCAATGGCGGCGGGATCATACCCCACCCAGAAACACCTAGCGGACTTAACTGCTGGGCGCAACGCGTGGCCGGCCATGGCCCCCCCCAGAGCCGCCCAGTGGACCCAACTGTCGAGCGCTCGGGATAAGTGTGAGCCCCACCTGCTCTCTGATCTGGAGGCCCTAGTTCATTCCCGCAGACTTTCATCCTCATGAGGCCGATAACATGGGTAGCAATGAGTCGAATATCCACAAACATCCACTATAACATGGGTAGCAATGAGCTGCATATCCACAAGCATCCACTATATGAGCCCCGACAATTACCACGGCAGCCCCTGTCAACATGCTGCCCGCTGCCTGGAACACCGGCCACTGGGACCATCCAGGAGCCCTAGAAAGCGCCTGAGGAGCGCAGAGTCGGATATATGACCGGCACCAAAAGCCTATTCCCAGCCGGCTTCTTTTGCACTATGAGTGTGCCATGGAGCGGTATGAAGAAGGCTGCTATGCACTGCCATTAGATGGGCCCCTAGTTTCGGTGCAATAACATTTTAATCTCCTGCAACCTTATGGCGTGCGTGCCCTTAAGTTATAAATATAGGGGATGTAAACCGCTTCGGGTCAGTTCCATACACAACATCGGAGTGTGCCTGTCTACCTTACTGTATCCCGCCCAGCCCTACATGCACCCACATGTGAGGCCCAAACACCATTTAATCAGGAGACAGGGCTTCCATTTAATCAGGGGACAGGGCTTGCATCCACTGTACGTTTCTGGAGCAGAGGGAGATTTGTAGTTTCATATCTAAACGTTTACAGCTCACCACTAAGTCCATAGAAGGAGTCCTGCCCCATGTTAGCAGATGGAGGAGGCAGCATTTCTACGAACCCTTACTGCGAGTCTGTGCTATTTACCATTGATACATCAAGCACAGCACAAAATTGGACCCTTAACAAATTTCAGACACTGTGGGAGCAAGGCGCCGCAATCACTACTGGCGAACGCAAACATGAGTACGGCTTCTCATCACAAAATTATAGATTATCAAACAGCTATACTCAAAATATGCAAGCACAGAAGCAATGTGCAGAAAGATCGGCACAAATTGCACTCATCATATTCTAACGTGCACCCGCTGCGAACTCCGCCTCCTCCTCCCTCTTCTAAAGCATCTCATCGCCGCACCAATGCATAACAGAAATAAGGGCTGTGGAACGCCCCCGGTCTAGATGGAGAGCGTGCCCGGCAAAACCATCCAGCCGGCCACACCCGAAACTACGGCAAACGATACGCACAATTCCCAAAAGATAACCCCTCGCAGCTGCCCGAAACCCCGATGTATATCCATCGAACAGCAAAACGCCAGCACAGCGGCCCTGCCGGGATCTGACCGGAAAGAAAAGTGTTCATAGTGCAAAACTGAGGTGGAACTATATAAAACACTATGTTAACAATGTAAACATATTTCACGAACTTTACATGCCTCAAATCTCCTTTTTCACTACACTTTCTTTGGCACTCGCTGTGCACTGTCCACCCTCCATAAATGTGCCACGAATCAGTCCACTTACCATCTGCCCTGGCCTGTTCTCCTCTGGCTGAAGGTGTCAAAAGACACAATTTGAAGAACGCGGCACACCTTGCCACACCCAGGGCTCAGGAGTGATAAACAACTTCATGATGAACGTGACATAGTGACGCGTGAGCAATCTTCACCATCCATGGCTTTAACTATTGCTGCCCCCAGGAATTCCGACGAGGGGATCGAGTTGGCGCCACAACTCGGCCGCCACCACCGGTCCCCTGTTCCAAGCCTCTCGCGCTGCGCTCGGTGGTGAGCGCGCCCATTCACATTCGAACCTCTGCCGTTGTACCTGCCCTTATCAAATGACACCACATGTAGAACGCATTCAATCGCCTAATTAAATAAAGAAAAGGGAACAAATCGTGGCCTGCGTGCTGCAGGCGGTGGCAGACAAACAATTCATCGCAGCGGCACACCACAATACATCTCACTCCCTCCATGCGTTAGGCCACCAACTTCCCGCAACCATCCACGCAACCCAGCTACTGGCCGACACGGTCTCATCAACAGAGGAAACCAGTTCTCGGAAATCGGAACACTTCTGACCTTGCACCGTGCTGCAGCAGGAAATAACTCCCATCCCATGCCGTCACTTCATCGCAATCACCCTTGACCCGCTCCCTGACAAATGTGCCGGACAAACACTGGCTGCCCTACAAACAGCAGCTCTCGACAGCAGCTCTTGATGCACTTATGGAAGAAACCATGGGCCGGAAGGGAAAGGGAGGACTCGGCCGCTCAGCTCCAGTCCTAGTGACTCTGCCTCAATTGGGAACCGGAACAACTTTCAAAATCAACTTCGGAGTCTTAAATCCAAGACATTTATTTGTAAAGAGCGCCTTTAAACTTCTACAATGGAAATCGGAGCTCCTCAAAGGAAAGGACAGGACACACGTCTACCTAACATCCGCACAGGGCGCACCGAACACCGCCACAACAAACATTGCCACAACCACGCTCTCCCTCGGCCCCCCAGACCCCGCCAAACGCCGCTCTGCATCGGGGACAATAAACAACCCCAAAACTCCGCGAAACCCCCCGCAAGCGGGCCCCGGTCATCAGCACTCACCGCAAGCCCGTTGAGACAGACAACGCGACGCAAGACCAGCGAGGCAGGCGCAGGACGGCCACACAAAGGCCGAGACAGGAACAGCGCCTGAACAACAGCGCAGAGCAACCAGGAACGCGATGGCAGGAAAGGCCGAGCCTCGCTGCCGCGCTAAACTTAAACCCCTTAAGGGCCGCCCCTCACCCCTGCTGGCCCGCGCCCATAGGGCGAGCATGAAAGGGGGCGGTCACGAGCTGGCAGCACCGTTCGTCGCGCGGAATGTGGGACTAAGATGCTGTCTCGCTTAGCTCCCCTTCGCGTCGCGCGGCCAGCGGCATTCTCTCAGGTGCAGACTGAATGCCAGGGCCCATGTGCCCACCTTACAAATCGATGTCGAAAACACGAAAGTTCTTCGTTTAATGACTGCCTTTCGTAAGTTGCCAGGGATCAACCTTAACGCACGCAGACTGCAAACTGAACTTGGGTTGGATGATTGTAGTTGTAAAGTCCGATTTTCAGTTTTTCACATTACACTTTATATTAGACTTCATTTTTTTAAACCTAATTTTGTATTCTAAAAAAGTTTTAATTTGCTTTTTACAATTCATTTTCTTTCAGCATTGAGCAATTTTTCCATCAGGTATGTTTTTTAGGAGTGTATCGATTTTTATTTTCGGTAAAAACTTACAGATTAATCATTTGCCTGCTTAATGTTTTTTATTATATAGTATTACTCTATAATATTTCCTTTGAGAGTTTAGATACTGCAATAATTCCCATCAGGCATTTCAGCAGGCTACAGACACTGTAAATTCTAACACTTTGAGGAGGTTTTAGTTTACTAGGCCCCTCTGGTCTACGGAGGCACAACACTAAGAACAGCATTCTCTAAAGCTTTTTGGATAATGTCAACTGCTGTACGTAGATACTGACTATAGAAACGTGTGAATATGTGCGTTTTACAGCCCACGATTATTAAATTCTGAGCCAGTAGGTTTCTTCTTATTTCCCTTAGTAAAAAACGAATAAATCTGTCAGAAACTCAAAAAACAGTGACACTGTCTATATAGAAAGGAAAGGAAGATTGTCAAGATATATCCATATCCATCCCTGACCAATCCCTCTTGAAGCCATTACTTCACTCTCCAGTAAGCATCCAATGGGTGTGCACCCTGAATATCGACCCCAGAATATCGAATGGGCAAAATATTGAGGGCAAAATATTGAATACAAAATATCAACAGGTAAGTAAGTCTTAATTTTCGATACCTAACTCCTCATATCTGTAGTTTGCAGGTGCATATATGTTGTAGGTACGTAGATGTGGTGTTAGGATTAGTGCATCTGTACTTACCTTTCAATATATTGTTCCTTGATATTCTGTCCTCAATATTCTTGTACCACGAATTTTTTGGGTTCGATATTCAGCATTCGAACACAGGAATGTTTAGAGCTGTAATGAAGACAATGGAGTAGCCCCGGGCTTATTTTGGCTGGTATACGCCTAGAGCTGCAGAATTCCAATGTTTGTTTTCATGTTTCTCTCTTTTTAGTTTAGACATTCTACCTCTAGTAGGTGGAATGTTCTCATAACCTTATAGCCCTTATGCCTCAGGCTATAGCTGTTATTAAAGGCCCTCACCCTTGTTATAGGCACTTGCCTGGAGTTCAGACCTATAATTGGGGTTTAGGGCCTTTAACAACTAGTATAACCCTCCGCAGCGGGCTGTAAACCTATATTAAAATATTGGAATGTTGAGAGCCCCTTTGAAGACCATGGAGTAGCTCCGGTCTTATAATGGCTGGTATAAGCTGTCTGCTCCAACATTCCAATGTTTGTCTTTCTTCTTCTTGACTTTTAATTTAGAACATTCTACCCTTAGTGGGTGGAATGTTCTAATAGCCTTATAGCCCTCCTGCTTGTGCTAAACCTGTTAAAGGCCCTCACCCTCGTTATACATGAAACCTTCGGGTGAATCATATCTCTTCCGTTTTTAGTCACTATTTCTATATACATAACCTGACCCTCTCTCTCATCATACTTTGTCCTTGGGTAAGCATAAAGAAGGTCCTAAAACTGTGACAGTTGCCTGATCGTCCATTTTATGGGGCGGACCTCCCCAGGCTTCATTGTATTAGTGACAACTCTCCTTCGGCACCTGGCGGGATATACAGTTCCTCCCGCTTGACCCACATTAGTTTCTGAACATACACAGACAGTTATGGACACCTTCTGATTAAGAACTGTTTATGTAATTTCTGCATCATGGCACCAGATAGGACAACTTTGAGTGGTGAAAATTTCAGGTGTAGTTCAGCACACTAACCCTCACTCAATCCAGAGTTGGTGTGTTCTCGGTCTTGTACCATGGGTTTTGGTCTCCCCTAACCCACAATGCGGGCCTCCTTTATGAAATAAACCTTACCTCAGGTTATTAAAAATACTAAGGGATCTGCAGTACTTTTCCCAGTGCTGATCACGGACCTATAGCTTGGCAAACAACATAATATGGTGCCAACCCGTGCCTGGCCTACCCAAGCAGGCCCACGCTTAACTGTTTTCTTTCAATTGTTGTGTCACCATTATGGTAGTTTGTTTGGTTTTCTTTGTAATAGTTTCCTTGTTTTTTTGTCATTGAAATTTGTTGACTTCACCTAATGCATTTATTTATATGTCTTCTTTTATTCGAAGCTCTTCTGATTTTTGTGCCTCTCTGTGTATCGCTCTGTCTGTCTGTCTGTCTGTCTATCTGTCATCAGTCCTTTCTGTGCAAACCCAGTGCTTGTGTCACACAAAATAGAAATTGAGAAATCCATACCGCTTTAGGTAAAAGTAAAAATGTCTGAGCCACAGATTCACAGCCAATGGAAAACTGATTAAACATATTTTCCACCTGAGACTCTCGAAGGCAGCAGAGATGAGTGGGATACAGTGACATCAAGTTATTAACTGTGGTCCGATTTATGACAGAAATTGAAAGGAACTGCATTTTCTAAACAGGCATGGTTAATAGAATTCTTGAACATATTGGACAAGAAAAATGTTATTAATCAGTACTGCTGCCTGGTCATAGCTGAAAGTGTTTGAGGAAATGCGACCTTCTCCTACACTATAATATATTTTCTGAACTTTTCCTGGTGACAACACAATTTGATAATCGCAAAAAAAGGGTTTCAGATGTAAACGACAATAATTTAAAGAGTAAACAATTTGAGAGAACATATAACAATGCCTTTTGTACAAATGACTAGCTTTGGAATTTCTACAACAAAAAGAAAGGGGAATTTATTGGGTTACCATAGATAGCATTTAGTTTAGTACCTCTAACAAAAACATGGAAGTATTTGCATCCTCGGATCAATTTGGGCTTTTGGAATTATTTGATTTTAATGTTCTTAAATTTGCCAATGCTCTTAAAAAGGAATTAAGTGAAGCATGGCACTTTAGTTACCAAAATCAAATACCATCAAACAATGGAATATTTTAGAATTGTTATTTTTCGTCATTTTTGTTGGTGCAAGATTATAGTAAGAGCACATGGAATCTTATTTAGAGATGTGTTTACTGGAAGTAAAAAGAAGGAAGTCCGTTTGAGTGCTGTTTAGTTGATTTTTATTAATTTTGTAGTTCAAGTGATTGACGATGCGGACGTTTTTTTCTTCTATACACACTTGGAGATCAGAATATTGTGAGTATTGGATCTGGAGGAACTGCCTTTAATCAAGCTTATTAAATCAAAATGGGATGGTAAAATATAATTTCTGTGTTTGGGAGAAGGATTATGATTTATTGGAAATGTAGGTTTTATAAAAAAAATAGAAAACATAAGTTTGGATGTGGTGTCTTTAGTTTTAATCTCGTTCCAGTTCCAATCATGGTGTACATATCAAAGTAAAGTGAATATTAGGCTGTCACTGTATTTGAATTTTATAGATTTCTTAATAAATTTACTGCCGGAATGAATCTGCCATGAAGTTCCACGTAAATTCTGCAATTTTTGCAGTTTGATGCATTACACCTGTTAAGACTATCCGTGATGTAATTATTGATCGCGATTATGTTGTGTAAAGTATATGATGATTTTTTTTAATGTTTTTGTCCCAGTCTTGAAAAAGCGACACGTGTTGGCTGCCTTGTACAAGAAACTGTTGTTTATTTAACTGAAATTCTTCATGTTATTGTTTATGATGTGCTGTAATAAACGGTGTTACATGTATTGAATTTTAGTAATCTGCAAAAATAAATTGATTTTGTAATCAATGTTTGAAAGGAATAAGGAGATTCTCAATAAATGAATGTCTGCTCAATCTAATTTACTGTACCTTGGATTCAATTTAGGTGCCCCAATGTACTTACCGTTTAATACGAACACTGCTGTCAGATTTCTTTCTTGACTGGATGTACAGGGCTTTAACTCTTCTGTCAAAAGGAAGGCATTGCTTAAATAATTGTACTCTAAAGGGTAGGAAGTTATGCAGCTCCAAGAAATACATCGACTGCCAGATGTCGTCTATGGTCGAATTCAGTGCCAATGTGGTAGCCATATTGTTGAAAGCAGGAATACAATTTATGCTAGAAATCACGTACAAAGATAGAGATAGGAGGATTGTGAGAGTACACAGACAACTCTACGACAGGAACTGCACAATCTTTTCAATTCATGAAAAAATGATCATAAAATGTAAACATGCATTCCTCTTCCCACAGTCGCAAGATTTGCTGTGGAAAACATAATCACGGAAGACGACTTTAATGCAGTCCTTGACATGACACTAGATAGATCTTTGTTAATGTGGCATGAGACACGGGGATGTGGCTATCCACTCACCATGGTGGATACAGCTCAAACTAGCTTGCGCTGACGGCCGCAAAAATCCAACAACATTCGCATGAGTGTGCCCTCATCAGGGGCTTGGGGCCTGAAGTCTACCTCAAATGAGTGACACAAAGGTTGTTTCTTCCCCGTGATCCCAGGCCTGCTCCGCAGATTTAGTTGTGCCTGCAGGGCCAGAAATACCCCTTGCAGCCTTGCAGGTGCGGCTTTGAGCTTACCCTTTGCAGCCGGTGAGGGGGTAGCTGCCAGGGGTGGATCCTCCTTGTGGGGAGAGGGGCGTCTCCCCACTGCTTTAACACAGTGCGAGAAGCAGAAACATAAAATGTTATTAATCTAATTTTATGTTTCTGCTTCTTGCACTGTGAGAAGGCAGAAGAAGCTGGAGTCCGGGGGAGGAGCGGCTAACCCAATGTTGTGGGCGCTGACTGTTTGGTCGGCCCCAGGGCCGACCAAACCAGTCACTAATATTATTATTATTATTAATAATAATTTTATAAGACGCACAAACCGGTCCCATGATGCTTTTTTCCGGTCCAGGGGAGACCTGGCTAGGCAGTTCGGGCTGGACTGTTCTCACAAAGAACAGGGTCAAGATTGATTTGCATATGGCTGGGTCCAAACTGGGGAGGTGTAGTGAGCAAAAGAATGATGGATTTAACCCAAATCCTTGTTACTGGGGATGAATTTTTGCATTGTCCAGCATTCCGTCCATCAATTGTGAAGAATGGCGGCTGAAATAGACACAAGTTCAACCAGAGACTTAATCATACACTGTGCAGAAGGGGACAATTAGTCACCTGCAGCGATGTTGGGGGTTTTCTTCGGAGGGTACCATGTTGGTAAGCACCGCCTGATCTGCTAGGCAAGTACAATCTTCACAGGCTTTCACAACGAGATGCAAAAATGCCACCTCCTCGATGGAAGACCCTACATGAAAGTGTTTAGTTGGTATGGGTGTCTATGTGTAAACAGTATAAAATACATGTACAGTTGAGGAGGCAGAGGACCCACTGGTTTTCCTGAAGGAAACGTTTCTAAATCTGGCAGAGGGCAACCACCTTTGATGCAGATAGAGGGTCAGCAATGTATACCTCTTTCTCCTCATGTAGCCAGGGAACTGCAATCTGGATATGCCCTGACACCCCTTGTGTCAAGAAGAAGGAGAGCGTGGACCCCGAAGGAAGATAGACCTTTTCATTAGTGACTGCCTGGATAGCTTCCTAATAGTTCTGGGCAGGCACCGAATACTGATCAGTCCCTTTTCTTTCAACCTCTCGCATTGAAATTTTATGACTTGGCGGACATTCCTCGAATATTGGGAGGAGATTTTAACTGCATTCTTGATGTCAGCTTAGCACTCTCACAGCCCACTCTCCGAAGCTCTCCGGTTCTTCATAATGCTCAAGCCCTATTATCCTGGCTCCAATCCTGGTTGTTAGTGGATTCATGGTGATTTTGCAAAGGATATCATGAAGAATAATCATATTTCTTCTGCCAATGAGTTGTATGTGAGATTAGATACAAGGTTCTACTCACTGAGGCTTCAGTCTTATGTGTTTCACTCATCCTATCTAGATAAGACCTACTCAGACCACAGACCTTTGAAGATGGGTCTAGCATGGTGGACGATCCCATCTCCCATTTTGATGTGACGCATACAACCCCACTGGCTAGAAGACTCATCTTTAGAGACAGTAAGAGAGGCATTAATTCAGTACTTCATAGAAAATGAGGGTCCTATCTCTTTACTTTTGCTTGAGTAGGATACCTCTATGGCTGTGATTAGGGGACAAGTTTCAAAATCATGGTAGATGTTGGCACACAGCTAGATCTGGACATCCAAAAAGCATAGACATCCATTCATGCCAGGGAAAAAAATCTCTGGTCTTGAATCCCGCCCTGGAGGGTGCCTTGCTTCAAGGACAAGGATGACCTTAGGACCTATTTTGGACCTCCGATGCATCAGTTTGGTGGTGAACATGTTGAGGTTGCACTCTGAGGAGGATAGACCAGGCATGCTCCTAGCATGGCTTCTCCTGCCTCAAAATATAGGCTTCTCTATTGTTTTTAAATTTGCAACAGTCATCTAACTCATGTCTACATGCAGGTATTAGATCACAAAGGTGGTCTAATGCTTTCATCTCTCACTATATGTGGTGCGAGCAGTCCCATGTAAGGAGTGTCTACAGGCCTTTATGTCAGAGCGATACCTCCGTCAAAAGACCTCTGTACAGAGAGGTCCTTGAGGGCCCTCACTCTGCGTTGGAAATGCGGCAGATCATCCAGTCCCTTTTACTGGACAAGGCCATGGGCTAGATGGCTTACCTATTGAGTACTCTGCTGCTTTTGAGGTTGATAACGCCGGACTCTTATCTTATCTTTTGTCTCGTCTTACCAATCTTAAGAATCCACAATCCCCTGGATCTTTTTATCTGCTAAGAAGTGTAAAGGGGAGAAACCATTTCCAATTGCAATTTTCAACCGACCAATCAACTCAATTTCAAAGGACCACTGACTACAATTAAAGTTTTTTTTGAGGATTTATCACAAAGCCAAAAATAACTGAACATACAAGCACCTCAGCACCAGGTTCAGAAAATAAATGGGCACTAATACAAACATAACCCTACACAAGAGTCTCATCCGACTTAGAATAAGAAGAATAGTTAATGTTAGAAGCATTCGGCACGCAATGACTGCTCCAATCTCTATCTTAGTATTCATTAACCTAGAGAAGAAAAACAATTAATCTAACCCTACACTGTCACTGAAGAGACATCCCCACTTAGCATCATCCCCAGGTAAGAGAAAAGGTGTCCGTAGTGAAGACTTTCTCAGAAGTACACTCACTTTGCATAGGTAAGAAGCCAAAGCTACAGAGCTCATTCTAAGATGCTCCTGCTAGCATCCCCTCTAGTCCTCATCTGATCCTAGACTCTTCCATCCTCTGGGGCACTGACCCTAATACAAAATCACAAAACAGTAAAACACGCCCTTCACACGCCCCTTTAGACAGGTCTTCCTTCTCGTACTTTTCCTTCGAAACTCTGACTCCATCCAAAAACCGTTGAAGTGTCCTAGGGTCCCAGGCACCTTCTCCGCTGAAAGTATCATATCTGCATTCCTGTATACTCCCATGGCGGCTTCTCCTACCATCCTAACTCCTAAAACAAAGAGTTATTCTGCCTAACAAGATATGTGTCCTTGCACCTGCAACAAAAAGCATGTGAGCGAAGCAACCTTGCACACACACGAAATCCACTGAATACATTCGACCAAGAGTCTTCCCAAGGAAAAATACACTTCAGGCCTGCAAGATTCAGCTAACATAAGAAATCACGAAAAGGCCTTTCATAACAAAGCATAGAAAATAATTTAGACTTTACACATTTAAACATACATTTCCTTAGACACGTTATGTGTTAATTACTTTACTCTGTATACATGAATAAACAAACTACATGTGCAACTTTAATATGGTGCACGTTTACTTTAATGCATCACTTTATACGTGTACTAATTCACTAAACATCATCTTAAATAAATTTCCGATTAAACACTACATTGCTCTTCATAAATGACATGGTTACATTTCTATTAACACTAATATATGCTGCTTTAGTACTGCATTTCTAGTGACTACACGTTAATACATTCCCCTAAATATGTGGGTGCTGACTATCGGTGATTATGATGCACCTCTACAAATTTCAGAACAACATGGTGCTCTATCAAGGTCACCCATGTCCCTTACCTGAAGCTGCTCTTCGAAAGCACCAAATCTATTGCCCACTTATCCCCTACTATGACTTTAGGCCATAGTGGTCCCATTTCTGAAACCAGGCCACCACCCTTCCTTCCCAGCATCCTATCGATCTATCTCAATCTTTTATTCAGAGTTTAAAATACTAAGCAACATTCTTGTGGAATGTCTGCTGCGGTGTTTTACGAACTTGGTCATTGAGGACCAGTGAGGTTTAATCCCCAGGCATAACACCTCAATCAATATTAGGAGGCTAAACCACTTATGACACCACTTTTCTTGCCTTAGATATTACCCAGGCCTTCGCCACCCTTGACTGGGGCCACATGTTATACGTCCTGATCAACTTCAGCATTGGCTCCCTATTTTTCCAGGGGGTCAGGTTACTGTATTTGTACTCAATGGCAAGGGTTAGGACAGGCTGTTGGATTTCAAATACTAACTCCATAGAGGGGGGACAGGGCAAGGATGCTCATTATCTCTCTTGGTTTTTGCTCCTGCCATTGGGCCACTTGCCCCGAAACTCTGTACTTTAGCACATTTGGGGGGGTTCTCAGCTTATGGCAGGATGCATGCTTATGCATGCTGTTTCCAACATTCTGCTTGACCTGGGGGACAATGACATAAACCTAGCAACACTAAATAATTTTGAGAGACTTTCTGCTCTCAGGGTAAATCATTGCTAAGACCCATGGTTCCACCCCATGAGCTCTCTCCAGGAACATGTGATTTGTCTTGGGGACACCCCATAGCCCTGGGCCACAAGGAGTAATCAAATGATCCATTCACACGAAGATCTTCTGGAAGGTAATTAAGGGACAGCCATGAGATCGTTATGTGTGCAGATTTAATTTTGGAACACATTGCAGTTACCCCTATCGGGACAAGTCTCAGAGGCCAAGATGTTACTGCTGCTGCAGCGGCTCTACTTTTGCTTTACAGACATCCCTCTATTTTAACATATTAACAGAACTAGATGCACTCCTGAACTCCTTTCTTTGGGTCGGCTGTCACTGATAGGAGGTATGGAGTGTGAGTTGGGGAGGACGCAGGAGGTAGGGGAGTAGGAGGGAGGAGGACGCAGGGGAAGCAGAAATTAAAAATATAAAATAAATCTTACCTTCTCTCTGCTTCTGTGCCTCCATAGTCCTCCGTAGCTAGGCCTTACCAGAAGCACACCCAGGCGACCAGTCAGCCAATCAAAACGCTGCCTTGGCAGCATTGTGATTGGTCTAAGCGCCTTGTTTCAGTGCTCAGATGCTGACTAGAGGCCTGGGCATGTTCGCCACATAGGCTGCGATGCAGCCTGCATGGGGAACATGCATAGTGTGTAAGTCTGTTTTCGATGGCACGAAAGGCCCCGCCAAGCAGTCACTGTGCACTTTAGGAGGGTGGTACAGACGTGTAGTGCCTAAAAAACCTTTATAGGATCTGCGCGTTTAGACAACATAGACTGTGGGATTGGTGTCCAGACTGATTCCAGACACCCCCACAGAGTATGTTTGCCTGTATGCCAGCTAGCAAACAGTACACTAGAAACCCCTCTTACCATGGAGAGAACAGTTCTTGGCAACTATTGAACATGAGAACTTTGTCCCATAAGGGATCATGGAAACAGTACAGTACTTTTCGCTCATTCACTCGTGCTCACTTTGTCTCACAGAGATACACAGAATAAACAGTGGGGACGATTTCAATAACCATTTGGTGAACCAGCGTCATTCTAGTGTAAATTAGGTGTGCTGAAACTGATGTAAATGATTATAAGCACCAACAGAGTAAAAGGATGGTAGATTCCTACCATAGTGCTAAAACAACAAATACAGGCAGGTATAAAAGTACATGACAGTAATAATAAAGCACACTCCTACGATGCAACCCTAACTAGATGTACCTAAGTGTACCTAGCATGTAGGTAGGTGTAAAGCCAAGAATCCTTCTAGAATAAAGTCAACCCCATTACCTGAAGTGAGGGACTGTGGGGCCCGGTCTCGAGATGGACACCCCACATGGGATGTCAGGCCGCTGCGAGCTGGAGTATCTGCATGCAGGAACCTCAGCGTCTTGTATCAGTGTGTCAGCATGGTAGTATGTTTTCTCCTCTCCCTGCTTCAGCAAAGATATGGTGTTTATATACCCAAAGTGGTACCCTCAGGAGATCTACCTTGCTGTGTCATGTCGGACTCAGGATGATGGCAGGAATGATCCTTATGCCTAGTTATTATGCAGGAGATGGTAGTCCTGCTGAGTTTCCAAGAATCTTCTTGCATGATGGATGAGGTGAGTTTTCAGGGAAAACCCCATGTGATTTAGGCATTACCGTAACTAGGTAAAATGTCAGTACTAAGACCTGTTATGTAGTGTAATGTCAGGGGAATATAGGTGAAAGGTCTGGTTGCTACCCGAGCATATATCGGTGACCTGTATGAAACATAACACTACCACTCCTCCCCTGCCCAATAACCAAAGCAGGCAGAAGTAGGAGAAAATAAAATGATAATAACACGATTTATTATAGTTTTATCTTCCCTTTGTGTCACTGCAATAAGCAGTGGGGGGACGCTCCTATGCCTTAGCAGAGAAGCCACCACTGGAGGCCAGGCATAGGCACTACAGTCTTATTGGACCATGCCTTGTACTTCCACACCTGACACTGACTGGGCAGCCTCCTCTCCTCCCCCGAGAGTCTGGAACTTGCATAACATAGTTTTTTCACAATCCTCTGCTTAAAGTCAATATACGAGAAGCCTTAGGAAACTATTTAGTCAAGAATATTATGAATGGAATTTCATAGGCTACAATTTGGCAAGTTTTAGGAAAGAGACTTATTGCCCATACAGCCATGTTCGTTTGATTGTTGAAACAAAGAAAGCTTTACATGGAGAGAATTGATTTCTTTAGGTTGAAAATGGAACATACAAATATGTGCTGTAGTGGGTTTACAAAGCCTTGAGTCCTTGAGGGGAACTTGAGGTCCCTCTTACTAAGAAAGCTACTAATAAGCTGTTAGATAAAACAGATTAAAAAAAACAATTAGGTGGATACATTTCCAGCTCACAAAATTAGGATAGCTAGAACCCATAACTGCGTAAAGTCCATTGAGGAAAAAAATGGGTCAATATATGCCAATGATTTGTATTTTGTATTTGTGTTTATATAGTGCGTAAATCACCCGTAGGTCTCAGAGCACTTAGCAGATGCTCAGAGAAGGAAACAGGTAGCCAGATAGCTAGAAAAGCCAGGTTTTTAAGTTTCTTCAAAATCTCAGGTGGCTGGGTTCAGTCCTGATGAGTAGGGGCAGGGCATTCCTGTCTTGTGTGGCTATTTTGGAAAAAGTCCTGTCGCCGTTTCTAACTGTGCCAGCTTTGGGGACAGTTAGGAGAGACTTGTTAGTGCACCGGAGGGTTCTGACCGGGCAATGGTTTGTGAGTTTTTTTTCTAGGTTATAGAAGAAAATGTTATTGTATTTTAGTTAATTAAAACCTTTACAATATTGTAGCATAAAACACATGATTTAAAAAGAGGACAAAGTCTCAGATGGTTAAAAGGAAAGCTTTCTAAGGATCCATATAATTGGAATGTTTGTGAGAAGTGAGAGGGGGTTCAGTAGATCAGTTCGTTACACTTCACGTATCCGGCTTCAGACCTTTAGTGTCGTATTTCTCAGTGATTTGTATTAGCTGCAGTGACTTTTGGCAGAATCTTGCGGCTCTACAGGCTGTCTGCAATTGTTGACTGTTCAGTGCTAGCATGACAGCAGAGCGGCATGATCTAATTTTAAAAAAACGGAATGCGTGAAGGAGAAAGTAACGTCTCAGGTTTTTCAGAGAGGGACAGATGCACAATATGTGCAACAATGATTCTTCCTTTTGGCCACATAGTCTGCAATCAGTGGTCAGCCATGATTGCTTCCATGCTGGTGTATGTTCTTTTAGGATGGAAGTGCCCAGCCGTAGATTTAGAAGAGTCTTTTGGGCGGCTGTGGATATATGGTTGATTAAGTAAGGTTGGGGCTCCATTTTCCCATACGTGGCCAGCACCGTCCACCCGTGTTGTTTGTTCGCTGTTGCTGCTTTATCTAATGGCCATGATCTTTGCTTTGAGGCTCCGTTGGTCACTTTTTTAAAAGCTGCGAAGGTTTGGTTTGTATTCCATGCCTGTTCCAGATTGAGTTCTGACAGGGCATTCACGCATACTGTGTTCCAGTCATTTTTTGATTTTCTCTGTTGATTCATCTCCATCCAACACAGACCCATGAGCGTATCTTCTTGAGCTGCTCTTAGTTTCCAACATGTGACTGCCCTGACCCATTCAGAAGCGGTCGCTCCCCACGCTCCCTGGCTCTTGGTATCGTAGCGCTATTGTGCTCATTCTGCTCATTGCTGATATTAAGTTAATTGCGCATCACTTTCATTGCTTTCATCGCATCGCTTTCATTGCTGGCATTATTATCTGTGGTATCATAGCGCTTTTTTGGTTTGCATTCCTCTCATTGCCTGCATTTTCTGTTTGGGGCTAACTGGTAGCGTAGCGCTTTATTGTATATTATATCGCATTGCTTGCATTGATTACTAAATCTTTTGTGCCTGATTGTGCCGGTGCCTCTGCCCATATCTTAGCGACATCCCAGACTGATCTCGCCCTGTTTCGCTTTTGTTTTTCTGCCATTTTGTTGTTGTGCCTCCTAGCCCGTCCCTCCACCCCGCTCCCGCCTCCCAGCTGCTCCTCCCTCCCACAGATAGTAAGAATCGTCCCATCCACATCTGCGCTGTGACCGTCCTGACCCATTCAGAAGCGGTCGCTCCCCACGCTCCCTGGCTCTTGGTATCGTAGCGCTATTGTGCTCATTCTGCTCACTGCTGATATTAAGTTAATTGCGCATCGCTTTCATTGCTTTCATCGCATCGCTTTCATTGCTGGCATTATTATCTGTGGTATCATAGCGCTTTTTTGGTTTGCATTGCTCTCATTGCCTGCATTTTCTGTTTGGGGCTAACTGGTATCGTAGCGCTTTATTGTATATTATATCGCATTGCTCGCATTGATTACTAAATCTTTTGTGCCTGATTGTGCCGGTGCCTCTGCCCATATCTTAGCGACATCCCAGACTGATCTCGCCCTGTTTCGCTTTTGTTTTTCTGCCATTTTGTTGTTGTGCCTCCTAGCCCGTCCCTCCACCCCGCTCCCGCCTCCCAGCTGCTCCTCCCTCCCACAGATAGTAAGAATCGTCCCGTCCACATCTGTGCTGTGACCGTCCTGACCCATTCAGAAGCGGTCGCTCCCCACGCTCCCTGGCTCTTGGTATCGTAGCGCTATTGTGCTCATTCTGCTCACTGCTGATATTAAGTTAATTGCGCATCGCTTTCATTGCTTTCATCGCATCGCTTTCATTGCTGGCATTATTATCTGTGGTTTCATAGCGCTTTTTTGGTTTGCATTGCTCTCATTGCCTGCATTTTCTGTTTGGGGCTAACTGGTATCGCAGCGCTTTATTGTATATTATATCGCATTGCTCGCATTGATTACTAAATCTTTTGTGCCTGATTGTGCCGGTGCCTCTGCCCATATCTTAGCGACATCCCAGACTGATCTCGCCCTGTTTAGCTTTTGTTTTTCTGCCATTTTGTTGTTGTGCCTCGTAGCCCGTCCCTCCACCCCGCTCCCGCCTCCAGCTGCTCCTCCCTCCCACAGATAGTAAGAATCGTCCCGTCCACATCTGCGCTGTAACCGTCCTGATCCAATCAGAAGCGGTGGCTCCCCACGCTCCCTGGCTCTTGGTATCGTAGCGCTATTGTGCTCATTCTGCTCACTGCTGATATTAAGTTAATTGCGCATCGCTTTCATTGCTTTCATCGCATCGCTTTCATTGCTGGCATTATTATCTGTGGTATCATAGCGCTTTTTTGGTTTGCATTGCTCTCATTGCCTGCATTTTCTGTTTGGGGCTAACTGGTATCGTAGCGCTTTATTGTATATTATATCGCATTGCTCGCATAGATTACTACATCTTTTGTGCCTGATTGTGCCGGTGCCTCTGCCCATATCTTAGCGACATCCCAGACTGATCTCGCCCTGTTTCGCTATTGTTTTTCTGCCATTTTGTTGTTGTGCCTCCTAGCCCGACCCTCCACCCCGCTCCCGCCTCCCAGCTGCTCCTCCCTCCCACAGATAGTAAGAATCGTCCCGTCCACATCTGCGCTGTGACCGTCCTGACCCATTCAGAAGCGGTCACTTCCCACGCTCCCTGGCTCTTGGTATCGTAGCGCTATTGTGCTCATTCTGCTCACTGCTGATATTAAGTTAATTGTGCATCGCTTTCATTGCTTTCATCGCATCGCTTTCATTGCTGGCATTATTATCTGTGGTATCATAGCGCTTTTTTGGTTTGCATTGCTCTCATTGCCTGCATTTTCTGTTTGGGGCTAACTGGTATCGTAGCGCTTTATTGTATATTATATCGCATTGCTCGCATTGATTACTAAATCTTTTGTGCCTGATTGTGCCGGTGCCTCTGCCCATATCTTAGCGACATCCCAGACTGATCTTGCCTTGTTTCGCTTTTGTTTTTCTGCCATTTTGTTGTTGTGCCTCCTAGCCCGTCCCTCCACCCCGCTCCCGCCTCCCAGCTGCTCCTCCCTCCCACAGGTAGTAAGAATCGTCCCGTCCACATCTGCGCTGTGACCGTTCTGACCCATTCAGAAGCGGTCGCTCCCCACGCTCCCTGGCTCTTGGTTTTGTAGCGCTATTGTGCTCATTCTGCTCACTGCTGATATTAAGTTAATTGCGCATCGCTTTCTTTGCTTTCATCGCATCGCTGTCATTGCTGACATTATTATCTGTGGTATCATAGCGCTTTTTTGGTTTGCATTGCTCTCATTGCCTGCATTTTCTGTTTGGGGCTAACTGGTATCGTAACGCTTTATTGTATATTATATCGCATTGCTCGCATTGATTACTAAATCTTTTGTGCCTGATTGTGCCGGTGCCTCTGCCCATATCTTAGCGACATCCCAGACTGATCTCGCCCTGTTTAGCTTTTGTTTTTCTGCCATTTTGTTGTTGTGCCTCCTAGCCCGTCCCTCCACCCCGCTCCCGCCTCCCAGCTGCTCCTCCCTCCCACAGATAGTAAGAATCGTCCCGTCCACATCTGCGCTGTGACCGTCCTGACCCATTCAGAAGCGGTCGCTCCCCACGCTCCCTGGCTCTTGGTATCGTAGCGCTATTGTGCTCATTCTGCTCACTGCTGATATTAAGATAATTGCGCATCGCTTTCATTGCTTTCATCGCATCGCTTTCATTGCTGGCATTATTATCTGTGGTATCATAGCGCTTTTTTGGTTTGCATTGCTCTCATTGCCTGCATTTTCGGTTTGTGGCTAACTGGTATCGTAGCGCTTTATTGTATAATATATCGCATTCCTCGCATTGATTACTAAATCTTTTGTGCCTGATTATGCCGGTGCCTCTACCCATATCTTAGCGACATCCCAGACTGATCTCGCCCTGTTTCGCTTTTGTTTTTCTGCCATTTTGTCGTTGTGCCTCCTAGCCCGTCCCTCCACCCCGCTCCCGCCTCCCAGCTGCTCCTCCCTCGCTCCGCCCCCCTCCACTATCTACTTATGTCAAAGCAACTTTCGCGCAGCGTTCACGCACAGCGGGGCGCGCCAAAGCTAAGCCCGTCTACGGCCGTCTGCGCCTGGACCGCGCCCAGCACCAGACCCCCTGGTCCCCGCAAATTCCACTCCACCCGTATAACGTACGACGCCCCTACCCTCTCTGCACTCAACCCCGGCCGTCTCCCAGTCTGCCACCAAGCCGCCCCAGGACACACCCACGAACCCTACACCTGTCTCTCCTGCAAGTTCGACTGCATCAGGTCCCTCACTAAACCCACAAACGCCAAACAGAGTTCTGACGTCAACCAACTGAAATGCATCTTGCTCAACACCCGCTCGGTCCACAAACACGCCATCGAACTATGGAACCTATTAGACACCACATTGCCGGACGTCGCCTTCCTTACAGAAACCTGGATGAACGCCTCATCAGCGCCCGACATCGCCATAGCTATCCCAGACGAATACAAAATCATCCGAAAGGACCGCATCAACCAAACAGGAAGAGGCATCGCCATCGTCCATAAGAACACCATCCACATCACGACCAGTTCCGACGACAACCTCGCAACAGCCGAACACCTCCACTTCCAGATTCACACCGACCCAAACACCACACTCAGAGGCACTCTCATCTATAGACCACCAGGACCTCGCACTCGATTTAATGAAGACATCACAGAATTCATCAGCCCACACGCACTTCCCTCCGAGGATTACATTTTACTAGGAGACCTCAACTTCCACCTGGAGAAGAACAACGACAGCAACACCACCACACTTATGGACAACCTCGCCATCTCGGACTCAAACAACTAGTAAACACCCCCACCCACAACGCCGGACACACACTCGACCCAATCTTCTCCTCCAGCAAGCACATCTCCTTCAATCACACCACAGGACTCCACTGGACGGACCACAGCTGCGTCCACTTCAACTTCCGAAAAACCACGACCCACCACCACCCACAACAAATGCCCCTTAGAAACTGGAACAAAATTACCACCGACCAGCTCACCACATCGCTACACCAAAACCCTCCCACCAAATCATTGGACCCAAATCAAGCAGCCATCAACCTATCACAATGGATCACCCACAGTGCTGACGAATTAGCACCCTTGAAAAACCATCAAAAAAAGCCAGGTAGTAAAAAAGCCCCCTGGTTCAATGACGACCTCAAAAACTCCAAAAAGAACTGCCGCACCCTCGAGAAGGCCTGGCGAATAAACCCAACCACAGACAACATGACCACCCTCAAGGACGCCACACGCAAACACCACCAGCTGATCAGATCCTCCAAGAAATCAGCATTTAAGGATCGACTCGACAATAACGCCCACAACAGCAAGGAACTCTTCAACATCGTCAAAGAATTTACCAATCCCAGCGCCGACACCAACGACATCACTCCCTCCCAAGACCTCTGCGACTCCCTAGCCTTGTTTTTCCACAGCAAAATATCCGACATACATAACAGCTTCGGCGACCAGTCCACCCCCCTTACCTCTGAAAAGAAGACCCCCACCGCCATCCTCGGAGCCTGGAACCCAATCAGCACTGAAGACACCATCCGCTTAATGAACTCCATCTACTCCGGATTGCCAACCGACCCATGCTCCCACTACATCTTCAATAAAGCCAACTCCATCATCGCACCCCATCTCCGAGATATCATCAACTGCTCCCTCAACACCGCTACCTTCCCAGAAAGCTGGAAACATGCCGAACTCAGTGCCCTCCTGAAGAAACCGACAGCAGACCCTACCAAACTCAAGAACTACCGCCCCATTTCGCTCCTCCCATTCCCTGCCAAAGTCATTGAGAAAACAGTTAACAGTCAGCTCGCCGCCTTCCTCGAGTCCAACGGCTCCATTGACCTGTCACAGTCCGGCTTCCGAGCCAAACACAGCACCGAGACTGCCCTCATCGCAGCCACATACGACATTCGAACACTACTTGACAATGGAGAAACAGCTGCCCTCATCCTCCTGGACCTCTCTGCAGCGTTCGACACGGTCTGCCACACCACTCTTATACAACGCCTCAGCAACGTAGGGATACAAGGAAAAGCACTGGACTGGATCATCTCATTCCTCTCCGGTAGAGCCCAGAGGGTCCGCCTCCCCCCTTTCAGATCAGAGGCCACCAAAGTCATCTGTGGCGTACCACAAGGATCATCGCTTAGCCCCACCCTCTTCAACGTCTACATGAGCCCCCTCGCATCCATCGCACGCCAACACAACCTCAACATCATTTCCTACGCTGACAACACACAGCTGATCCTCTCCCTCACCAAAGACCCAAACTCCGCCAAAACCAACCTACACGAAGGGATGAAAGACGTTGCAGAGTGGATGAAGAACAGCCGCCTAAAACTGAACTCAGACAAAACGGAAGTCCTTATCCTAGGATCATCCCCCTCCGCTTGGGACGACTCATGGTGGCCACCGGCCTTGGGCAGCGCACCCAAACCAACGGACCACGCACGCCACTTGGGTTTCATCCTGGACTCCTCCCTCTCAATGACCAGACAAGTCAACGCCATCTCATCATCATGCTTTAACATCCTACGTATGCTCAAAAAAATCTTCCGCTGGATCCCCACCGAAACAAGAAAGACGATCACCCAGGCACTTGTCACGAGCCGATTGGACTACGGAAACACCCTTTACGCCGGAACCACAGCCAAATTACAGAAAAAACTCCAACGCATTCAGAACGCCTCCGCCAGACTCATCCTAGACATCCCCCGCCACAATCACATATCCAGTCACCTGAGAGACCTCCACTGGCTCCCCGTCAACAAGAGAATAACGTTCTGTCTCCTCACCCACGCACACAAAGCCCTCTACGACCTAGGACCCAAATACCTCAACACACGCCTGACCTTTTACACCCCCACATGCCAACTTCGATCGTCCAATCAAGCCCTCGCCGCGATCCCACGCATCCAAAGAGCCACCTTTGGAGGAAGATCTTTCTCCTACTTAGCGGCCAAAACCTGGAATTCTCTCCCTACCCACCTTCGCCTCACACAGAACCACCTCTCCTTCAGAAAACAACTCAAAACGTGGTTATTTTATAAGTAACGAACATCCCCTCTCCCAAGTGCCTTGAGACCCTCTGTGTGAGTAGCACGCTATATAAATCTTAACTTGAACTTGAACTTGAACATGTTTTTAGAATAGCCGCTTGTCTGACTTGGTGCTGATTTGTTAGACCAAATTCCAGGCGGATCTGCGATTGGGATACAAACCTTGGGATATGGAAAATATATTTGAACAGCTCTGACTGTTGCGTGTTCAAGAAGTTTGCATCCTTACACCTGTACAATTCCGACCCGTAAGTTAGAGATGGAAGAAACTTGGCAGCTATTACCTTCAACAGGTGCGAGTTAGAGGGGCAATTCAATTTTATTTTCAGTAGGTTTAGTGCAAAACATAATTTGTTTGCCTGGGCCTTTCTGTGCAATTGGTGGTCTTTCAGGGTCCATCTGGAGTCGACCACTATGCCGAGATATTTGTACGAGGCAGACTGCTCTATGATATTGCCTGCAATATGCCATTTGAAGGGTTTCTTCCCTAATCGCGAGGCGAAGCAGACGATCTTTGTTTTCTTGAAATTGATTTGCAGGCCCTGTGCGCTGATGTAATCGTGGAGCTTTGTGATGGAGCGTTGGAGGCCCATCGGGGTCTGGCTGCACAGTACGATGTCGTCTGCGTACTGTATGCTCCTAATTTTGTGCTGGGCTAGCTTTGGTGGGTCGCTTTCTGTCTCCGCGATGTTCTTATCAAGGTCTACTGTAAAGATGTTAAACAGCGTTGGTGCTAATACGCAACCCTGCTTGAGGCCAACATGGGTGGGTATTTTTCTGGTTATTCTTTCTCCGTTCCCTAGTTTTAATCTTACCCAGGTGGATGAATATAGGTTGACAATTGCAACAACAACTTTGGTGGTATTTTCCAGGTGGCCATATTTTGCCATAGGGCCTCCCTCGGGACTGTGTCGAATGCTGCTTTTAAGTCGACAAAACACGTATACAGCTTGGTAGTTTTCTCCCTTGCTTTGTCGACCAAGAGGTTTAACGCCAGCAGGTTACATAGGGTGTTGGTCCCTGGCCTGAAGCCTGTCTGCGTCATCGGGAGGATTGTTTTCGTACGTACCCAGTCTTCTAAGGCCGTCAACAGATTTGAGGCGTAGATTTTGGCCTCGACATCTATGAGCGCTATGAGGCGATAATTAGCTGGATCAGCTCTTGAGCCTGCCTTAAAGATTGGGTGGAGGATGCTGCCTCTCCATGATTGGGGAATACTTTCAGACTGAAAAGCAATGTTGTATTGAGGGGTGAGATGTTCCGCCCAGAACTGACGGTCTTGTTTAAACAAGGCGTTCGGTAAGCCGTTCGGTCCAGGTGCGCCTTTTGGTCTTAGGTTTTTTAGTACTTTTTCTACCTGAGACGGCGTTATCCAGTTTACATCGAACTGAGGATCCACATCTTGGTTGTTTTTTGGGTGTGGAGTCTGACGGGTTAGACTCCACGCAAGCGTGTTATTGCGTTGTGTGTGTTCTAAGTACTGTATCCAATCACCCTCAAGTATGTTGGCGATGAAGTCCTGAGCAGCTCCATTGGCGACTTTGTTTATTTCTGCCCAAAATGTATCATTATTGTTAGATTTGCTGAATGCTAATAGTGCTTGCCAGATGCTAGTTTGGTGTTTTGATTTTTCTAGCCATACTTCTTTTTTGTAATTTTGCCTTAGTTTGTATATTTGATTGGTTATGTCTTCACCCGTTATCTTAGCTGTCGCTTGTATTTTTCTGATTTCTTGGTTTAGAGTCCTTTTGTTGTATGCTATGCGTCCCAGGGACACTTGAGGGGCTTTGCCCAAAATCGATTGATGACTGCGAGGTTTGTTGCCAAATCTTTCTATTAATGTTGTGATCAGGCTTTCCCAGTTGTCCACAAGTGATGGTGGGTCGTCTCCGGTCGGATCAGTTTGGGCGTTGTAAATATGCGTCATTATCTCTTTGGTGTTGTTGCCGTTCCATACAAGTCTCTTGAGATCGTAGAGGCTTGGGGGTTCGGTCAAGACTTCGTATGCTGCGGCCCTGTTATGTTGGAGGCTAAATTCAAATGCTTGTACACTGTGGTCGCTCTCCATTCTGTGGATGATTTTGTAATTTACGATGGATTGCAAGACCGATAATTCCACAATGGTATAGTCCAGAACTGAGTGAGCTTGTTTTGCAATTCTGGTTGAAGCTGCTGGTTGGTCTTGTGGAAAACGGCCATTCAAAGCAATCATTCCCACCTCTGCGAACATCAAGGCGCACTGTTGGCCGAGTTTATCCTTTTTTCGATGATTGGTGACAAGGCTTGGGATTGATCCGCCTTTCCATTTGTTTTAGGACGTGATTAGAATATGGTCCTTTTCTAAACACTGTAGCACATGCACGATATCCGTTTTTACGAAACAAGTTCATGAGACTTCTTCAGTAATGTAGGTCTTGTGGACACAGAAACTACGTTATCATGGGTAGGGGAATCAATAGGAGGACTATGGGAGTTGTAGGCACTCGGGAATTACGTGTGGCTATCCAGGTGCGAGTGATTAAAGGGTGTGTCAAGGCACTGCTTAAAAGGCGGGGAGGCATGCAATCGAGCATCGATATTGTCAGTTTGGAAGAGGAGGATGTTTGAAAATCAAGCAGGTATGTCCTGAGACAAATGTAGAGGGTTGCTAATTACGGATTGATAGAAGGGGCGAAGGCACGTTTATATAAGTGAATGTATGATAGAAGAGGAGGATGTTAAGAATGAACAAACAGATGAGTATAACGTAGGATGGAGTTTGAAGGAGAGTAATGTGGGAAAGTTCAGTCGGTAGTTTGCAGGAATGCAATAAAAAGTGATGGAAATAAAGGGACAGTAAGATGATAGCATTAAGGTAGTAGGTGTATCGGTTTGGAGGGAGGTTGAAGAACAAATAGAGTGAAAGGATGTTTAGAAACAGTGGGATGGGCACCTGTCACAAATAATTAACGAAAAGAGTCCGCTTGCCGCGATAGCGTTCATAAATGCAAAATAGACGTGAAGGATGAAATGTGAAATTGCATGTTTTTGAAATTTTCGAAAGTGTTTAATTTTATAAACAAGATGTGCTAAAGTATGTTTAATTATTTACAGTATTTCCCTGACGAAGGACCGGGTGGGTCCGAAATGCATTGGAAAATGAAATAAAAAATACTGCTTGTTAAGAACCACGCTTCTTGTTCGTGATTTTGGTCGAGAGGTTCGGATGGCCCGCCAGATCATGAGAAACTATGTAAATTAGCACTCCCATGCATGAGGGTGCAGAGAAAAAGGATGATTGAATATTATAAATCATAAAGAGCAACATGAAAAGATCGTGAATAAGAGATGAAGCATTGTTTAAATGAAGAAAATGGATGCAAATGCGTTGTTGAAAATGAAGGCTGTCGCCACTGAAGTGGGGCAAGAAGGTAGCCCCACAGTTTTGGAGTTTCGTTTACATGTGCCGTGTGGGCTTGGCACAAAACAGTGAGCACGCCGCTCGAGTTAAAAATTGGTTCTGGATTAAACTGTTTTTGAAGTGAGGTGTGCAACCCACCTTATGTGAAAGTTGTAATGATTAGCCCCTTCGGGTTTTCACCCAGTGTTAAATTAACATGTGAAAAGAAGGAAATGAGATGAATGAGAGTGCACTTCATGCAAGGAGGAAGACATGGGTTCGTTAATGAAATATTTTCATTTTTGAAGAAGAGTCAGAAGAAGATTGAACAGTACTTTGAACATTTTTATGGACTGTCTAAACACTGTAGCACATGCACGATATCCGTTTTTACGAAACAAGTTCATGAGACTTCTTCAGTAATGTAGGTCTTGTGGACACAGAAACTACGTTATCATGGGTAGGGGAATCAATAGGAGGACTCGGGAATTACGTGTGGCTATCCAGGTGCGAGTGATTAAAGGGTGTGTCAAGGCACTGCTTAAAAGGCGGGGAGGCATGCAATCGAGCATCGATATTGTCAGTTTGGAAGAGGAGGATGTTTGAAAATCAAGCAGGTATGTCCTGGGACAAATGTAGAGGGTTGCTAATTACGGATTGATAGAAGGGGCGAAGGCACGTTTATATAAGTGAATGTATGATAGAAGAGGAGGATGTTAAGAATGAACAAACAGATGAGTATAACGTAGGATGGAGTTTGAAGGAGAGTAATGTGGGAAATTTCAGTCGGTAGTTTGCAGGAATGCAATAAAAAGTGATGGAAATAAAGGGACAGTAAGATGATAGCATTAAGGTAGTAGGTGTATCGGTTTGGAGGGAGGTTGAAGAACAAATAGAGTGAAAGGATGTTTAGAAACAGTGGGATGGGCACCTGTCACAAATAATTAACGAAAAGAGTCCGCTTGCCGCGATAGCGTTCATAAATGCAAAATAGACGTGAAGGATGAAATGTGAAATTGCATGTTTTGGAAATTTTCGAAAGTGTTTAATTTTATAAACAAGATGTGCTAAAGTATGTTTAATTATTTACAGTATTTCCCTGACGAAGGACCGGGTGGGTCCGAAATGCATTGGAAAATGAAATAAAAAATACTGCTTGTTAAGAACCACGCTTCTTGTTCGTGATTTTGGTCGAGAGGTTCGGATGGCCCGCCAGATCATGAGAAACTATGTAAATTAGCACTCCCATGCATGAGGGTGCAGAGAAAAAGGATGATTGAATATTATAAATCATAAAGAGCAACATGAAAAGATCGTGAATAAGAGATGAAGCATTGTTTAAATGAAGAAAATGGATGCAAATGCGTTGTTGAAAATGAAGGCTGTCGCCACTGAAGTGGGGCAAGAAGGTAGCCCCACAGTTTTGGAGTTTCGTTTACATGTGCCGTGTGGGCTTGGCACAAAACAGTGAGCACGCCGCTCGAGTTAAAAATTGGTTCTGGATTAAACTGTTTTTGAAGTGAGGTGTGCAACCCACCTTATGTGAAAGTTGTAATGATTAGCCCCTTCGGGTTTGCACCCAGTGTTAAATTAACATGTGAAAAGAAGGAAATGAGATGAATGAGAGTGCACTTCATGCAAGGAGGAAGACATGGGTTCGTTAATGAAATATTTTCATTTTTGAAGAAGAGTCAGAAGAAGATTGAACAGTACTTTGAACATTTTTATGGACTGTCTAAACACTGTAGCACATGCACGATATCCGTTTTTACGAAACAAGTTCATGAGACTTCTTCAGTAATGTAGGTCTTGTGGACACAGAAACTACGTTATCATGGGTAGGGGAATCAATAGGAGGACTATGGGAGTTGTAGGCACTCGGGAATTACGTGTGGCTATCCAGGTGCGAGTGATTAAAGGGTGTGTCAAGGCACTGCTTAAAAGGCGGGGAGGCATGCAATCGAGCATCGATATTGTCAGTTTGGAAGAGGAGGATGTTTGAAAATCAAGCAGGTATGTCCTGAGACAAATGTAGAGGGTTGCTAATTACGGATTGATAGAAGGGGCGAAGGCACGTTTATATAAGTGAATGTATGATAGAAGAGGAGGATGTTAAGAATGAACAAACAGATGAGTATAACATAGGATGGAGTTTGAAGGAGAGTAATGTGGGAAAGTTCAGTCGGTAGTTTGCAGGAATGCAATAAAAAGTGATGGAAATAAAGGGACAGTAAGATGATAGCATTAAGGTAGTAGGTGTATCTGTTTGGAGGGAGGTTGAAGAACAAATAGAGTGAAAGGATGTTTACAAACAGTGGGATGGGCACCTGTCACAAATAATTAACGAAAAGAGTCCGCTTGCCGCGATAGCGTTCATAAATGCAAAATAGACGTGAAGGATGAAATTTGAAATTGCATGTTTTTGAAATTTTCAAAAGTGTTTAATTTTATAAACAAGATGTGCTAAAGTATGTTTAATTATTTACAGTATTTCCCTGACGAAGGACCGGGTGGGTCCGAAATGCATTGGAAAATGAAATTAAAAATACTGCTTGTTAAGAACCACGCTTCTTGTTCGTGATTTTGGTCGAGAGGTTCGGATGGCCCGCCAGATCATGAGAAACTATGTAAATTAGCACTCCCATGCATGAGGGTGCAGAGAAAAAGGATGATTGAATATTATAAATCATAAAGAGCAACATGAAAAGATCGTGAATAAGAGATGAAGCATTGTTTAAATGAAGAAAATGGATGCAAATGCGTTGTTGAAAATGAAGGCTGTCGCCACTGAAGTGGGACAAGAAGGTAGCCCCACAGTTTTGGAGTTTCGTTTACACGTGCCGTGTGGGCTTGGCACAAAACAGTGAGCACGCCGCTCGAGTTAAAAATTGGTTCTGGATTAAACTCTTTTTGAAGTGAGGTGTGCAACCCACCTTATGTGAAAGTTGTAATGATTAGCCCCTTCGGGTTTTCACCCAGTGTTAAATTAACATGTGAAAAGAAGGAGATGAGATGAATGAGAGTGCACTTCATGCAAGGAGGAAGACATGGGTTCGTTAATGAAATATTTTCATTTTTGAAGAAGAGTCAGAAGAAGATTGAAAAGTACTTTGAACATTTTTATGGACTGTCTAAACACTGTAGCACATGCACGATATCCGTTTTTACGAAACAAGTTCATGAGACTTCTTCAGTAATGTAGGTCTTGTGGACACAGAAACTACGTTATCATGGGTAGGGGAATCAATAGGAGGACTATGGGAGTTGTAGGCACTCGGGAATTACGTGTGGCTATCCAGGTGCGAGTGATTAAAGGGTGTGTCAAGGCACTGCTTAAAAGGCGGGGAGGCATGCAATCGAGCATCGATATTGTCAGTTTGGAAGAGGAGGATGTTTGAAAATCAAGCAGGTATGTCCTGAGACAAATGTAGAGGGTTGCTAATTACGGATTGATAGAAGGGGCGAAGGCACGTTTATATAAGTGAATGTATGATAGAAGAGGAGGATGTTAAGAATGAACAAACAGATGAGTATAACGTAGGATGGAGTTTGAAGGAGAGTAATGTGGGAAAGTTCAGTCGGTAGTTTGCAGGATTGCAATAAAAAGTGATGGAAATAAAGGGACAGTAAGATGATAGCATTAAGGTAGTAGGTGTATCGGTTTGGAGGGAGGTTGAAGAACAAATAGAGTGAAAGGATGTTTACAAACAGTGGGATGGGCACCTGTCACAAATAATTAACGAAAAGAGTCCGCTTGCCGCGATAGCGTTCATAAATGCAAAATAGACGTGAAGGATGAAATGTGAAATTGCATGTTTTTGAAATTTTCGAAAGTGTTTAATTTTATAAACAAGATGTGCTAAAGTATGTTTAATTATTTACAGTATTTCCCTGACGAAGGACCGGGTGGGTCCGAAATGCATTGGAAAATGAAATAAAAAATACTGCTTGTTAAGAACCACGCTTCTTGTTCGTGATTTTGGTCGAGAGGTTCGGATGGCCCGCCAGATCATGAGAAACTATGTAAATTAGCACTCCCATGCATGAGGGTGCAGAGAAAAAGGATGATTGAATATTATAAATCATAAAGAGCAACATGAAAAGATCGTGAATAAGAGATGAAGCATTGTTTAAATGAAGAAAATGGATGCAAATGCGTTGTTGAAAATGAAGGCTGTCGCCACTGAAGTGGGGCAAGAAGGTAGCCCCACAGTTTTGGCCTTTTGTAACAAGAACATGTTCAAATCTCCTGACGCAACTATCCCGGCCTGCTGGAAGGTAGATTGCATGGATTTGATGAGGGCTTTTAGGGTCAGGATTTTCTCCCCTTTGTTCTTGGAGTCTGGGTGTATATAGATGTTGAAGATTATCATTGGCGAGAGGTCTTGAGCCCTCTGTGTGCCTTTGCCGGGGTCTTGCATCAGATCGATTTTGATACACTGTATCCATTGTTGGCCTGTGTCGATATTAACAAATGACCAAGCGATGCTGGTAGACAGGTAGATTGATAGACCTCCGGCGGCCCTACCCGATAGGCCACTTTTGGTTGCTAATAGTTGGGTTTCATTGAAGCCATCAATTTGCTGGGAAGCCATTAGCCAGGTTTCTTGTAATAATAGGATGTCGAAAGTTTTTTGAAATGACATTAGTTCGGCTTCGTTTGATTTGCCCCCCAGGCCATTAACATTCCAAGAACAGGCTTTTAAAGTCGGTTTTCATGCCTCTTTCCTCCCTGCCGCCTATGGATTTTGTGTTGGGGGTAGAATTTTCCGACATTCATTAGGTCCCCCTGTCTGGCCGTAATGGATGATACGTAGATTGGCCCATTCCTCCTTATTGGTGGCCATACCACCAACGGCCCCCCGGAGAATTCCGACTTCTTGTTTAGGTCTTTTTTCCACTGGGGCGGCTAGTGGGCCAGGGTATCTTTCCGGCGGCACTGATTTTAATTCAATTCCCCAGTTGGCGAACTCTTCTCTGTATCGCCACACTTCGTTGGCGATTTTGGGGTCCTGCCATGTTACCAATGTCAGTTCTTTCCCATTTGTGTTGGGGATTGTTTTGAATTCAATGCTGTGTATGTGAGTAGTGTCCACGTTTTTTAACGTCTCGAACGAGGTGGTGAGTTTTAGAATTGCACTCCGATTTAAGATGTCGTGGTTCCCCCTTGAACTGTAATGCGGTATTAGTTCGTGCTTTGTTAGGCCCACCGAATGGGTAGTTTCTAACCTCCCATACCGGCTTGAGGAGCGGATTTGGTCGTTTCGCATGGGTAGTCTGTCTGGGCTGCTCTAATTTGGGCCGAACGGCTGCTTTACCCTCTCGATGCCCCAGACCACCTGCTGTGCTGTTGGGTCTGTTGGGACAAGAGTATGGGGTCTTGGTTGGTAATGCTCTGTTGCAAGTTAGTTCTCTTTGGGACCCAACACCGTTTTCGAGAAGTAGTGTGAGATAGTTTTCTGTTCTGTGTGATGTTTTGGCGCGAGAGGGCCAACCGCCGGTTGTATTGTTAGTTGAGGTTGTTTTGCAGTTGGAATGCATAAATTCTCAATGGCGACTATTGTTGTTACATCCGGGGGCTGGGTCACTAAAGTACGTGAAAGCCCACGGTCCATTTGTTCTTCCTGGTTCGCCTTGGGTTACTCTTCGTGGTTAGCGAATGGAGAACTTTGGTTCTTATCGGCGAATGTTGATGAAGCTTCGGGGGGCTTAGTCGCTTGCGAACATTTCGAACCCCGATCAGCTTGCTCTTCCTGGTCCGCCCGATCTATATGGTGTGGACTTTGCAATGTCTTGCCTATGATGGTGCTGGGTGTTGGTAACCTTCTAGCATCTTTTTTTCCTTGATGCTTATTTTGTCTTGATTTCCTCAATCTTTTACGCTCGCGCCTTGTCAATGGATTGGTTTGGTTAGTTTGCCTATTATATGTTGTTTCCGGTTCTTCTCTCCTCAGATTTTCAGACTCTACCGTACTTCTGTGGGGATGGGTGCCTTTTATTTGGAGTGGCCCGGAAACATCTTTGCCTATGCCGGGTTGGTTTGGAGTACCTTTTTGATGCTCACTTGATGCTTCGATGGTTGATTCCTCGGTGGCCGTGGGGCAAAGTGAAGAGCAGCCTTCTGTTTTGTCCACCCTTATATCCTCGTTATCTGGTGGAGCGCTAGAGGTTGAGATTAGCGTGCTTTCTGGGGAGGTTCTGGTCCCAAAGGAATCAAAGGTGTAATGAGCATTATTTGGTTTATTTTGAACCTCTTCCAGAATATCAGTTAGAATTGCTGGTAAAGCTTTAAGGTGGTTCATTCATGATACATTGTGTGCGGGTCTTTCTGTACCCGTTCGATGAGGGAATTCAGCTCAAGGATCTTTTTGTCTATGCCCGCAACGTGGTTGGATAAGATTTGCAAGATGTCTATCTGCACATCCAACTTTTCGGAATGTTGTAGTAGGGCTGTTGAGATGGTTTCCATCATGTTGATGAACGGCGGCCACAATGGTGCATAGGCTGGTAGGCAATTATCTACTAAATGATTTTGGTCTTTGGGGCTGCTCCGGAATTTATCCCTTGATTTGAGCCTTGCTGAGCCCAGGGCTCGGATTTCTCGAAAGTCTGATGGGTCTCGTTGGTCTCCGCCCGTCCCCGTGTCCGGGGTTTGTATTTGTTTTGCCATTTTGATCCTTAACTCGGAGCCCTTAGGGGGAGTTGTGGTGCTTGTTGTAGAAAGGTTGTAGTGGAGCGGGAATAGCCCTGACATGCGGTTTGTTGTTGTCCTACTGGTCATCTGGCCGGCGTTTGCGGAACGGGCGTTGGTCGCGTTGTATGGTTCCTGCGGTTCTACACAAACACCAGGGGTAGTTGTGCTGTTTTGATTTACTTGAGCCTCTGTGCCTGGTGAACCGTCTTTAGACTGTTTTCGATCATTTAAAGTTGTCCTGTCATATGGGGATTGGACCTTGATGACGGTGTCGATAATGACCTTGTCAGGCGTGTCAGGCGAACCATCTTTTGACGGTGTTTGCTCGTCCCAATTCATCATGTCAGGAGGGGGCTGGTCCTTGGTGGCGGTATCAGCGGTGTCCGGTGTGCCTGATGGACCCTTATTGTCTTTTCTCAGAGCGAAGCGCAAATGAACCCCGTGGTCGTCTTGGTCCCTGGGGCTAAAATAAGAGCCTAGACTGAGGGAGCGCCGCGTCTCTATGCCGGTAGTCGCCATTAATGTATCTTTTGATCCCTCGGTATGTTCGTTGCTTGGCGCAACGTTAGGATAGAGGTCGCCATCTTCCTCCCTTGAGTTTATTTGGACTTTCACCTTCAATTGATTCGTCCTTTTGATCGGTTTCTTTCCTGAATAATCCCAGAGGTGATATGCATTTTCATGGGAGTTGATTCTCAAGGGTATTATTTTGAAGCTGCAAGGCTTTTGTTATTGAGGTCGCTGATTGGGATCTTCTTTTGATGTTAGTTGCGGTCGTTAAATTTGCTACGTGTAGTGTTGACGGTGCTAACGGGGTGGTTGAGATTAGAAAATCTGTGATCTTGGCATTCCTGATGGCTGAGGTCTTCATTGGTGATTTATCAGTAAAGACGCTGGCCGTAATATCTTTTACCTCTTTCACCTTTAACTTGTCCGCTGTTAGGTCCTCGTCGGATGAGAGGGTTAGTTCTTCGCTCCTTTTCCGACGTAGGAGTTGTTTATTTTTGTTAATTTTCGCTATAGGTTCTGTTCTAATTTTCCCTGATCTCATGGTAAGATGCTACGTGACCGTGTCCGTGGAGAAGACAGTAGAGTCTCAGTTTGGGACACTAATGGGAATGCAATCCTTTGTCGTGTAGTCCACTCTGGTTCATATGGCGGGGTTGACTTGATCAGGTCTTGAATTATGTTCTCTGCTGTTTTGCTTGCTGCTTGAGTACTTACTGCTTACTGCTTGTCGGCTCGAATGTGCTTGGCCTTGAGCGGTACACCAGTGTCCGAAGTCCAGCCCAGAGAGAGTCCAAGGAAGCCCCCTCTTACTGTGCACTCATGCTGCCGCTACACAGAGATTCTAGCAGTCTGTGGTTGTAGTTATAGTTAAGCATGCAGGGCTATATGCTCTGTTCTCTGTACTCTGTTGGCTTGTTCTAAGTAATTGGTGCCCTGGTTGTGCTCCTTGCCGAGCGGCCCTGACTGTGCCCTCTTGCTCACTTGCTACCTTAACTTGAGGGACAGGGGCCTGGGGTCTGGGGCCGGGTCTGGGACCAGAGCATCAAGGATGCGGGAAGGTGGGAGAAGGAGACACACCAACCTGCTTTGCTTTGCTGTGGTCCCGCGGTGACCCTCCCGGCAACCCTGGTGCTGGCTGTGCAATTCCCAGGTCGGCCTTTGGTATCTTCTTTGGTTTGGGTTGAATCCCTCTCCTCTCCGATCTGCACACAAACCCGTCCGCAGGGCACGCTGGGACAGCTACAAACGGACGGCTTTGCTCTCCTCTCCTCCCCTCTCCTCTCCTCTCTTCGTGAGCTGGAGGGGGGGTCCTCCGCCGGGATGCTGCCAGGAGATGCGGGAAGCGAGGGCGTGGGGGCGACTGGAGCTCTCTCCCCGCTGAAAATGAAAATGGAGCTACGACGGCGTGGCCGCCGGCTATCTCGGGGGCCGGTGCGGTGGCGGCCGCAGCTTCGCGGCTCCTCTTTTTGCTTTTGGTGCCTGTGCCGGTGCCGCGTGAAACCGCTGCCCCTCTGCTGTTGTGGGTCGTGAGTCGTGAGTCGTGGGTCGGCTGCGGTGAAACGCCGCCTCGTTTTTTTTGGAGCCTCTGCGGCTCCCGCGCCGCGCTGCTCCTGTGCTCCTGTGCTCCTCCTGTGCTCTTCCACATTTACTGAGTGCCTCCGTACTCCGTGCCGCTCTGCTCTCTTTCGGTTATAGAATTCTAGGTATTTAGATCCTTGTCCATTGATGGTTTTGTGGACTGGGCAGCATCCCTTGAAGTTAATGCGCTTTTTTATAGGGAGCCAGTGGAGTGTCCTAAGACTGGGCACAGAGGGGGCACGTGGGGGGAGATGAAGCACCATTCTGGCCGCAGTGTTTTGCAGGACCTGGAGTTTTGCCAGGAGACTCTTGTTGATGTAAGCAAGTAATTCATTGCCATAATCCAAACTGCTTATAATTAGGCCTTGGACTAAGGGCATGCAAGATGGAAGGGGAATCCATTTGAAGATTTTCTTAAGATTGCGCATCAGTCCAAAGCTGGTGTGTACTATCTTGTTGACATGGTTAGTCATGGATAGCTTGTCGTCAATTGTCACCCCCAGGTTCCGAACTGATGTCTTGAGAGGGGGACAGAGTCCCAGCATTGGTGGCCACCATTCGTCAGTCCAATGTTTGTGGGTGTTTCCAAAAAGCATGATCTCGGTTTTGCCAGCATTGAGCATCAAAAAGTTGCTGGTCATCCAGTCCTTAATTGAGATCATGCATTTTTGGAATCTCAGTGTGGTGTCACTGGGGTCTGGGCCTAGGGTCATCAGTAGCTGTGTATTGTCAGCATAGGACACGGTATCAAAACCGTGTGCCCTGATTACCCGTGCTAGGGGGGATACATACAAATTAAAAAGTGTTGGGCTCAGTATTGATCCCTGGGGCACACCCTTATCGTTTTCCTGGCTTTTAGAGGTGAAAGACCCGATTTGGACCTTTGAGCGCCATTCAGTCAAGTAACTTTTGATCCAGATTAAGGCTGGACCTTCGCCACTCATCTCTAACAAACGTATTAGAAGAATGCAATGTGAGATGGTGTCGAAGGCCGCCGACAGGTCGAGCAAGATCAATATGGCGGATTGTCTTGCATCCAGGGTCAGCCTAATGTTGCCCACAATCTCTAGTAGTGCCGTTTCAGTGCTATGGTGTGCTCTGAATCCTGATTGGGATGGATCAAGCAACTGGTTTGTCTCTAGATGTTAACATAGTTGCTTATTTATGAAGGATTCTATAATTTTTCTGAACATAGGTAGGAGGCCAATTGGGAGATAATTGGAAAGCTGTTTGGGGTCGGCAGAGTTTTTTTTTAAGATTGGTCTTATAATGGCCTCCTTCCAGTGGGAGGGAACAGAGGAATGGGATGATGAAAGTTTAAGAGTTTTCGTAAGGTCGGGATAAGAGCAGGTGCAATTGTTGCTAGGATTTGAGAAAAGGCTGGGTCTGCTGGAGATCCAGATTTAATTTTGTTCAGTGAGTTGGCTATTTCTGTCTCTGAGAACGGTTGGAATTCTTTAAGGACTGTGGCGCGAGAGAGCGGGGGTTCCGTGGCAACCTGTTTGGGGGGCAAGTTGGTTGAAGTTGTTTCAGTTTGCTGGGGGAAAAGTTTAGGGATGTCATAAATTTTATACTGGAAATAGGATGAGAGGGAGTTTGCCCATACCTGGGACTCTGTGAGTGGGGGCTGGCAGGCTGGAGGGTTCGTAAAATCTTTGACTATTTTGTATAACTGTCTGTGTGAGTTGGCTGCCAGATTTATCTTGTTCCCTAGATAGTTTTTTTTTGCTGCGGCTATTTCATTCATGTAGTGTCTGTGAGCTGCTTTGTATTGTTGTCTATCTGTTAGGTTCTTTGTGTGTCGCCATTTACGTTTGGCTGCCCTGGCTGAGAGAGTTGTTTTTTCCAGGTTGGGGGTGAACCATGGGGAGAGTTTGCTGGGACATCTGGATACCTTTTTGGGTGCATTAATATCTAAGATGGAGGTAATGGCGCGTTCTAGGTCAATTACTGCCTTGTTAGGGTTAGTGAGCTCAGTGATGGGAGGAGAGAAGTGAGTAGAGAAGGAGTCGAGGTTGATCTTGTTCCATGGCCTACTCCATTTCACATGTTTTTTGACCTGAGGTTGAGTTGGAGTTTATAGAGATGTTGAATCTGGGCAATCGTGATGTAGTATCTGGAATAATAAGACTTAGACTTGTTATTTCCTCTGAAAGTCTATTTTGGGAACCTCACAAAGAGAGACCTAGACACATAAAGCAATCAGGGCCTAAAGTTCATCTTGATGCAGGTAATCTCCTTCTTTCAGGTGATCTGTACCTTACCTCGTCTATAAAGAGCTATACTCTATAGTATAGAATGTCCAATAGGGGCACAGCATTACTGTGGTATACCTTTGAGACATTTTGGGGATGAACCATGCCTAAATATTTTATCCATAAATGGAACAAATCAAACCTGCTTCTTTGTAGGGTGTCAAGGATATTTTCCTGGTTTGCAGCTACAACTACGCCACTGCATTTTTGTTAATTCATGTTGAATCCGGACAACTAATTAAATTACACTGGGGACAGTTTTTAACAATGCTATCTGGAAGAATAGAAAACAATACTCAAGGGACATTCAGCTAGGACTTCTAAACCGGAACAGGCTGATCCATTTACTTCAGATGGCAGGACAAGACGGGGAACGGGAAGGAGGGGGCATGTAGAGACTTATCCGGGGAGGGTACGTTAAAGCTTGCCATATCATGCCTCAAGAGCATTCTAGAGGTTAAGCACTCCTATCAAGAATTATCATATGTTAAACGATGGTCAGAGGAACTGCAGATCACTCCAGAAAGATCTTGAATACTTTTCTGGCTTAGAGGAGCTAAATCATCTATTTGTACACAGCTTACAGAAAACGAATCCAAAACAATCTGAGGTTGTATCTAATGCTAATTCATCTGAAAGCAATGTTTCGTACCAATCATAATTTCATATGTGCTGGATTTGTGGGCTCACCCTTGAGAGAGAGATATTGTCCTTAATTAAAGATATAACCAACATTCAGTTACCGCTGGACCTGCTTTCTTCGTCTACCAAGAGATGTAGATGAAGAGAGCTTGTACCCACTGCTGTCTCTGTGGCAGTGTTTCCCATCTGCAGTCGGTGGCTAAAGGCAGTCTTTACCATCTGCAGTCGGTGGCTAAACTATCAGTAGATCAGATCCGAAATGGAAGGTGCTAGACCTCCCAAGTGCGGGGTTGTTGTTGGCCAAAGCCTGGCATTTGTATGCCAGAAATTGAGAGCAAGACTGATTAGTCAATTATGAAATACTATAGGCTCCCTTCAAAACCTATGTAAAAAGGCAGTCCTCAGTGACGCACTCACACTCATCATCAAAACTGATCCTTGCTAGGGGGCTAGACCTTCTCTCAGACTTGTGTGATGGTTTCTCAACCGAGCTGAGTGGATCTCCGATAAGCATTGAATTGTTGTTCACTATTGTCTAATATTATAGACAGTGCCTTAGTCTGGGTCTTTTTTAAATGGAGCCTGCAGAACTCTGACCTCTACCTAAAACTGTTTCACGTGAATCACTGTCGAGTATAGCCTGCTGCCAACGGTTGCCTTCATATGTACTATATTAACTGCTTGTATTTCATTTACATAAGTATCTTGGAATAGAAGATTAAAATACAGTTGTCAACAAAAAAATACGTATTTATGTACATTTTTAAAACTACCATTTTTTGTTCTAATAGAGGATGTTGCATAGTTTTGAACATTCTATAAAAAACAGACAAATGTTTTTTATTGGGCATGCAGTGTGAAATGGCAATATCAGAATTAAAAAACACTTACTTTTAGCTGTAGACTTGACAATGTTGGGAAGAGCATATAATGCACTATATTTAGAACAACACAATGTGTGTTCTGGCCACGGCTGTGCTTAACCATATGATTTATGGGAATATACATCCCAGCAGGAGGTAATCAGTAGCTTGAAGCTGGTTGCAAAATACAAACGCAGGAGTAAGATGTCCAGCAACTGGGGGCGTGGCTTAGGCGCCAGCGGGAATGGCGGCTTTTCCGAGAGGCTCCGTGACGCCGTAGTCGACCGGATCTTTCCCGGGTGCTACCAGCGACTGCAGGACCTGCCGCACCACCTCTACTTACGGCGGAATACCTGCTGCATCTTTGAAGCTACCTGCCAGCGTATGGGGTGAGCGGAAACGCGCTGTTTCGGCATTTTATTATTTCGGAATTCTGCGTTTTAACGCAGCCGCCATTTTGAGATGCTCCTCGCCTCACAAGACACTGCTCTTCCTCATTACTTTGGAATTTGAGCGCCTTTTCACTAGGAGGTATACTTATTTCATCAAAACTCCTCAATGTCTGAACTTTACTTTTCTTCTCTGCACCAGATATGTGAATTTTTGGATTTGAACTCTTCTTTTGGTTCCCTTCAGCCCACATAATTACTATGGCCGCCATTTTGAGTTGCTGCTCTCTTCGTGACTATACAGCTCATCCCCTCTTGTGAATTCTCCTCTCATTTTAACTCAAACAGCCTTTGTGGATTTCTTCATGATTTTTTCCAGCATTTTTCACCTGCGTATTTTTGTAATTCCCCCCTCTTCTATGGTCATTGTAGTTTGGTATAGGTACAAAGAGAGGAGAAACGGGCTATTACTACTTAGAGGTAAGTATAAGGTACAGCTACAGCTAGTGCCCACAAGATCAAGGTAAGTTAAGAATTGCTGAGCTGTTCCTGAAAAGAGGGGGAGTGTATGTGTCAAGAAATTCGGTGGATATTGTTAGGGTAAAGAAGAATTACACCTGGGTATCCATCTTGTTGGATTTAATGCCCTCAAGCACCTTTGCAGGTGTCATGCTTCATCATTTGGGCCTGCTCCTCGTTGGGTTGGCTGTGCAATACCCAACGGGCAACACCTCAAAGAGGGGCTCTTTAGCGGAGATCTTTTTCCAACAGCCGTGTAGGTGAAGTGCGGGTGTGGGGCCAGTAAATGATGTAGACGTTATAAGGTGATTAAAATAAAGCTAGGGGTACCAAGGAATAATTTATTCTGGAGGTCCGCTGCTTTAATTAAAAAGAGAATCTGAAAGGTACGCCTGGAATGTTATGCTTCCAGAGATCTCCCAGAGTGTGCTAATGTCCGGTCAACATGTTTCTCGCTAATGTTTACTAACAGGCGATTCTTCAGTACCAACGGAACTATTTATCAGGTATCTACGGAGTGACTGTCTACAGGAATCCCTAATGTATTAAAAGTATACACTAGTGTGAGTTAAAACCAAAAAATAACTGGAAAAAACGGGGAGGATTAGTTGTATCCCTATGTTACCGTTCTTCCGTGAATAGCCTGTGTTAAGCTGTCAAACCTAAGTTCCTGAGCTACTCGTCTAGCGCCGACCCGGATCCAGCGGCGAGGGGTAGGCGCTAGAAGAGCAGCTCAGGAACTCCCATCCTTGCGGTGGAAGACCTAACCTGAAGCTTTACCCGCTGGATACTGTTGTTAACTGAACATTACACTTTTTAGGTTTGACAGCTTAACACAGGCTATTCACGGAAGAACTGTAACATAGGGATACAACTAATCCTAAACTAAAAGATTGATTCTATTTTAAACAAATTTCTTTGGAAAAATAAATCTCCTCATATTTCTTTTGCTGCTCTTAAGGCTGATAACATTTCTGGTGGTCTTAAATTTCCTGATTTTAAATCCTATCATCTCGCTTTTTCACTTCGCCAAGGGAAATTGAAAAACATTTCATAGCCTCTTTCCATTTTGATGAATCTCTTGCTTTTACTAAAACCATTGCTTCCTTTCGTCCTCAAGTTATTTCCCATACTCGTAAAATACTAATGCCTTTTCTTCCATCCTCCTTCCCTGCTACCTCATCACTGGACCTCCAGCCCATTTGGAACAATAATTTACTACGCATCAACGGTAGAACCTTTTACTGGAAAGTATGGAAATCCAGAGGTTTACAATGGATTTCTCAATTGGTATCTAATAACCTTGCTCGTTCTTTTCTAGATCTTCAATCGTCCTTCTCTCTACCTTCCTCTTGTAGATCTAAATATAATTTACTCCTCCCATTCCTCCCTACCTACTAATCCCACTATTCCTAACAAAAGCACAATACTTTTTCCTTTACTATCTTCCTCTACTTCTGCCTCATCACTTTATCGTATCTTAATCTTTTCTTCGGATAGACCCAAAAGTAAATGTGAATTGGCCTGGGAAAAAGACCTTGCGATTGTTGGAGTACTCCCTTTTGGGATAAATTATGGTTAAAAATTCATAAGACGTCCAGAACAGCCAGCACCTCTCAAACGTTATACTTCCTATACAAACGCCTTCTCTTCACTCCGATGAAACTAGCCTCCTTTTCTTCTGACCTTTCCTCTCATTGCTGGTCATGCAAACATCCCTCAGCAGATTTAAAACATATGTTGTTTGATTGCCCTTTCCTTTCCCGCTTTTGGCTTTTGATTTGGTCCCAAATTAATAAAATCTTTCACACCCAAATTTTCTATCTCTAACATTTTTCTAGGCTCCCTTTCACCCTTATGGCCGTTCCCTTCCTCTACTCCCACACTACTAGATTTATTTATTGCAATAGCCTTACACCTAATTACCTCTAATTGGCAACAAGCTGAGAAACTCACTTTCAAGGCCTGGTGGAACGCTGTCTGTTTTTATCACAGATTAGACACCAGTAATGTTTCCCCCATTTCTTTAGGTATTAAGAGAGATCTTTTATGGCTTCCTTTATCATCCTACTTATCCTCCTCAGCTTTGGCATCCACTTCTCTACTCACCTCAGAAGAGGTTAGGAAACCTCCATGACTTCTAATATTGCCTATGCTTACATATGTTTTATTATAAGCTTTCTGTTATAACTCATTTTTCCTTATTATGACTATTATACCTTGGATGTTCATTTTCAATTTAGTGTTACATTTGATACCTTTGCTAGACTTGTACTTTGGGTAATATTTTGACCCCTCTTTTCTTCATTTCCCTCCTCTTTCTCTTCTTCCCCCCTCCTTTCTCTCCCCCCTCCCTTCATTCCCTCTCCTTTTCTCTTCTACATATTATCGTTACTATTGATTTACAATGTAGAGTATGTATTTTATTGCACATTCTTTCTTGTACTGTTTCTATTTTCTTCAATAAATTTCAAACGTAAAAAAAAAAAGATGTCCAGCAACTGGAAGACGATCCGTGAAGTAAAAAATAAGGAATTTCAGCCAGCAACATATTTTAAAAGTTGAATTTGACCTGGGAAATAACTATTCACAAGTGTCAGAAATGAATCCGAGAAATCACATAGATACAAATACTCACTCATAAAATCTCGGACAGTTCGTGGCATTGTCTCTGGATTTACACCTGTTCAGGGGTCACACTAATCCTTCAGACGTATGGGAGAGAATCCTTTTGGCTTGGCTTCCGGCATCCGGAGGGAATGAAATGTGCTGTTTTTAACAGCAAAGAAGAACATTTCTCCACTGGAGACAATGGTAATAACTGCACATTGGCCCTCCTAGAGCGCAGCATCTCTCAACCCAGAGGTAGACTCTACTCTGGCGAAGAGAATCCTGAAGTCAGCCCTGCAAAGATCTCTGTGGCTTCAGAGGAGCTGCCAGCATGGCGGCCCTCTAAAAGAACTGAAAGCTTGGTGAGTGGCCACTATGCTTCTGGAAGCCACTTACCAAACGTTTTGTTTTCCTAAAACTAACTCCCAAACTGAAAAACACAATTTAGGCGATCCTGACACTCTCTGAGCCACCCTGCGAGATTTCACCCAGGTTGTGTTGGTCATTTTTTTCTGATTTTTCAGTTTGGGATCACTGGAGATTCACTGGTGGTCCTGAACTAAAACCATAGTTTATCAGACCGTTCACTCTAAAGAGGGCACATGGTCTGATGCAGCTATATGGACGGCATCAACTTCATGGGGCCATCAGTGTAGGGTTCCTGAGGGCAAACCCAACATGGATACCACCATCAAAACCACGGAACTATAACAATAAAAATGAAGCCATTTATAGAGTTATTTATAGTGGTAGCTATCCAGGGTATCTGCACCACTCATTGTGAGCTATTTCTTGCAAATAGTGTTTGATTCTTTTTACATTTTCCTTTATCTTGTTCAGATAAGCCAAAGTTTATCATTCTTTTCTCAAAATGGATCAGTGATATATTTATCTGCCCCTCTGCCAATAAGCAGCTGGCCTGTCTCTATTGCTTTGGTGTATGTGATCCTCACAGGTAAGACTGTTTTACTCTCCAAATTGCACAAGCATTCAGCTGTTAGCTGTATTCTCTTAACAAAACAAACAAATTGTGAGGCCTCTAGTTGCACTTGAACAATACCATAGTCAGGTTCAACTGGTGCTTACTGTTTTGAGTCCTGCATCATGTTTATCACTTCTGGTATTTTTTAGAGTAGTGCACACTGTTCGTGAGGTACTGATTCCTGTAACAGGATGTCTAAATTATAAGGCCTTTAATGTCACTGTGGGATAGGTTTGAAGCAACATATTCAGAGAAGTTTCTAATAGTCATGGCATTGGCCCATCCTGCAGTGTTATTAGATGTAGGCCTTCATTTTGAGTCGCCTGGTAAATGGGCCACTTTTTCCCCACCTCCAGAGTTACCACAAAAGGAGGTACCGGTATCTTCTGGGATAGGGAAAAACTGGCCCATTATTAGTTGGACCCTGAGAGTCCACTAAGAAATGTGCAGTTGTGGGTGGAATCAATAATTCTGGGAATGATTCTCTGGTAATTCCCCATTTTGCCTTGTAAATGCTGTTACCACCCCCATCAGAATTAAAAGGCCTCTCATAATGAGGGACTTAGACGGCAATTTGCAAGGTCATGCTTAGTGCCTGTCATTTGAGTTTGGGAGATTAACTAGTAGGCTTGTGATGATTTCCCATATATTATTCAGTTACTGCTTCAATTTAATGTTTTTAGCTTCACATAAACTGCCCAATGATCCATTCTGTGACGTCCCATTTCAACTTTGACTGTCGTAAATAGTGTGATAAATCTGTTTAATGATGATGCCCTTTGGCCTCTCCATATTGTGTACAATGGAACATATTGAGGTTGTTTTTTTCCAGACCACTGAAATGTCCAGACCAAGAAGAGGCATTCGGACCTATGCATTGTCATGTTCTAGCAGTAGTGAGGACATTGGTCAAGAGCCCTAGGGTTTACATTGCCTGTTGAATGGTGATTATCTTAGATTGCAGCCAGAAGAAGTGCTTGTCAGTATATCACAGAAGATGTAGAGGGTGCATGAAGTGTGTGTCTGTGTACCAGTGTTCACATTAATATTGACAGCATATTCTTAAAGTAAAAATTCACTTCCTTCTTTTGCACTATATAGACTACAGACTCTCTTGACAACAGTGTGTCATTGATGGCATTTACCCACTTCTCACAGTGGCAGTACAAGAGCACACAAATTGAATGATGGGCCATTAGAGGCTTCAGCATGGCATAAGTTCAATGCCTACTTCTACTACACCTCCATCACCTTACCATGCAACCTGTACTAAAGATGTGGGGAGATGTGAGAAATTGGATCGCTAGTTGGCAGTGGTTTGCACCCTATTGAAGTAGGGATCATAGTCCTAGTCAGGGTGAGTAGATACACAACCTAAATTAACCTGTACTCACTGTAAGGTAGCTTGGCACAGAGCAGTCAGGTTTAACTTAAGAGACAATCTGTATAGTATTTGTGCAACACTTACATTACAGTAACACAATCAATCAATCAATTTGTAAAGCGCGCTACTCACCCGTGAGGGCTGCCGAGAGGTCGAGGAGGATGAGGGCGGCTGTATCTCCATTGTCCATCAGGGTCCTGATGTCATCGATGGCTGCGTCGAGGGCGGTCTCGGTGCTGTGGTTGGCTCGGACTCCGGACTGGGATGGGTCGAGCGAGTTGTTTTCTTCGAGGAATTCTGTCAGCTGTTTGTTGACGGTCTTCTCGATGACTTTAGCCGGGAAGGGGAGGAGAAAGATGGGGCGGAAGTTCTTGAGGTCTTTCGGGTCCGCTGTTGGTTTCTTCAGTAGGGCGTTGATTTCTGCGTGTTTCCAGCTTTCAGGGAATGTGGCTGACGTGAGGGAGTTGTTAATGATGTTTCGGAGGTGGGGTGCGATGATGGTGTCGGCTTTGTTGAAGATATGATGAGGGCATGGGTCGGAGGGGGAGCCGGAGTGGATGCTGTTCATGACGCGGGTGGTGTCTTCGGTGCAGATGGGGGTCCATGCGTTGAGGCTGGAGGTGGGGGTCGTTGATTTGGTGGTTGGGGGCAGGGTCTGGGGTCCGAAGCTGTCATGTATGTCTGTGATATTGCGGTGGAAGAATGTGGCGAGGGAGTTGCAGAGGTCTTGTGACGGTGAGATGTCGTTGTTGCTGGCACTGGGATTTGAGAGCTCTTTGACGATGCTGAAGAGTTCCTTGCTGTTGTGGGCGTTGTTGTCCAGCCGCTCTTTGACTGATGTCCTTTTGGTGGTGCGGATCATCTGGTGGTATTCGCGGGTGGCGCTCTTGAGGGCTGTCATGTTTTCTTGTGTCCGTGTGTGGTGCCAGGCTTTTTCGAGGGTTCTGCAAGATTTCTTTGCGATTTTGAGGGTGTCTGTGAACCCTGCGGTTTTTCTGTTGCTAGTCTTGCCTGGGGGTTTCTTCAGAGGGGCGAGGTCGTCGGCGCAGTTGTTGATCCACTGTGCGAGGTTGTGTGCTGCTTCATTGGTGTCGGGGGTGTCGGCAGGTGGGTTCTGGCTCAGCGATGCGGTCAGTTGGTCTGTGGTGACTTTGCTCCAGCATCTGCGGGGGATCTGTGATGTCTGGTGGTGGGAGGAGGTCTTTTTGAAGGTGAAGTGGATGCAGCTGTGGTCGGTCCAGTGTAGTCCAGAGGAGTGGCGGAAGGAGACGTGGTTGCTGGCGGAAAAGATGGGGTCGAGTGTGTGGCCGGCGAGGTGGGTGGGCGTGTCCACCAGTTGCTTGAGTCCGAGGTTGGCGAGGTTGTCGAGCAGGGTGGTGGTGTTGCTGTCGTTGTTTTTCTCCAGGTGGAAGTTCAGGTCCCCTAGGAGGATGTACTCTGGAGAGGCTAGAGCGTGCGGGCTGATGAAGTCGGCGATGGTCTCGCTGAATTGTGTTCGTGGCCCGGGGGTCGGTAGATGAGGGTTCCTCTGAGGGTGGTCTGGGGGTCGTTGTGGATCTGGAAGTGTACGTGTTCGGCGGTGGTGAGTGTGTCTTCCGCATTGGTCATGACCCTGATGGTGTTACTGTTGATGATGGCGACTCCTCCTCCAGTTTTGTTGACGCGGTCCTTCCGGGTGATTTTGTAGCCGTCCGGGATGGCTATGGCGATGTCGGGGGCCGAGGAGGCGTTCATCCAGGTTTCCCTGAGGAAGGCGACGTCTGGAGCTGTTTTGTCGAGGAGTTCCCAGAGTTCGACCGCGTGTTTGTGGACGGAGCGGGTGTTGAGCAGGATGCACTTGAGGTGGTTGTTGTTGTCGTTGCTGTGTTTGGTGGGTGGGGTGCAGGTACGGAGGCAGGTGAATTTGCAGGCTTGGCAGGTGAAGGGTCCATGGGTGCGCTTCGGGGTGGCTTGGTAGCAGGCGGGTGGTCGTCCGGTGTTGAGTGCTTTGAGGGCGGCAGAGTCGTATCTCAGTCGGGCAGCTTGGCTTTGGTGGGTGCCAGGGGTTCTGGTGCTGGGCGCGGTCCAGGCGCAGACGGGCGCATACAGGCTTGCCTTTGGCGCGCCTTCGGCACACCAGCGGCGCATCCGCTGCGTGCGTCCGCTGCGTGCGTCCACTGCGCAACCGCGCAGTGGCCTCTATTAAGAAGGGGCGAGGGAGGGAGGAGCAGGTGGGAGAGGGAGTGGGGGTCCAATCAGGCACGGGGGGGTGGGGCCGCAGGGTAGGCAGTGGCGGGAGCGGGAGGCAGGAGAAAAAAACGGCGGGAAAGTAGAGGCAGCAAGGGGGCAGCAGGGGTGGTGCTGACGCGCTGGGGGTGCGACCTGGCCTGTGACCAGGGTCGAGGGTCGCTCCCTTAGTGTGCAGCGCCCTCCCTTAGGAAGGGGCAAGGGAGGGAGGAGCAAGTGGGAGGGGGAGCGGGGGTCCAATCAGGTGCGGGGCGGGGCCGCAGGGGAGGCAGCGTCGGGAGCGGGAGGCGGGAGAAAAAAACGGCGGGAAAGTAGAGGCAGCAAGTGGGCAGCAGGGGTGGTGCTGACACGGTGGGGGAGCGACCTGGCCTGTGACCAGGGTCGAGGGTCGCTCCCTTAGTGCGCACTGCCCTCCCTTAAGAAGGGGTGAGGGAGGGAGGAGCAGGTGGGAGGGGGAGCGGGGGTCCAATCAGGCGCGGGGGGCAGGCCGCAGGGGAGGCAGCGGAGGGAGCGGGAGGCAGGAGAAAAAACGGTGGAAAAGTAGAGGCAGCAAGGGGGCAGCAGGGGTGGTGCTGACGCGGTGGGGGAGCGACCTGGCCTGTGACCAGGTTGAAGAGCACCACAAAGAAGTCCACACCAGTTTGGAAAAATAGAGAATATTTATCTGAGGAAAACAAGACCAAAAAGCCAAAACTCCAATAAGTACAATAGATATTAATTTTTTAAGAACAAAATGCAATATAGTGCTTAGAAGTCAATAATGTTAAAAGGTTACTTGAGGTTGAGCTAGACCAGGGTAAATCCAAAGTTTCAGGCTGACTGTGATGGAGGGCAGGCGGGCTACAGTGCCAATGCAGGGTCTGCTGAAAATGTACCTTGGATGGAGCAAGCATCGGCATCGAAGAGTGAATGAGCTGGTTCTGATTCACACAGTCAGGCCGTTGTGTCGAAGTCGAGATTTGCAGTCGGTTTCCCTCGTCATCGTGGAATCCCTTACGATGCAGGCTCTGTATCAAACCTTACAGTGGTGCCTTTGAATCGGCACAGCATCATCATCGAGCCTCGCAGTTGGGACCTCAGATCGGCGCTGTGTCGTCATTGGACCTCGCAATCGGGTCCCACATTATTGTCAAGCCACACAGGCAGGTCCTTGGATCTGCATTGCGTCGGCGTTGAAGCGCACTGTGTTGGTTCCAATCAGTGCAAAGTCTCTACTGCATTTATTTTTACATTAAAACAGGTGCACAACCCACTTTCAAGGCCCAAAAGAAGATTCCACCTCTGGGCATGGCAAGACTCACATTTGGCAGAGTCCATCAGCTGAAACAGGGTGTAATGAAGTCTTGGATGGCCCTGAGACTTCAAGAACAGTGGCATGCTAGCATGCCCTTGAGGAAAATCAGGTTCAAGGATGTAGAGAGCAGGTCCAGTTCTTCTCACTCCCAGGTAAGAATCAGCAGGCAGCAGGCCAACACAGCAAAGCAGGTAGCAATGTGGCAGTCCCTCTTGAAGTACAGCAGCTCTTCGTCCAGGCAGAATGTCCTTGGTTCCACCAAAGTTCTCCTTTGGTGGTATCAGGGGTCCAGTACTTATACCCTGTTGTGCCTTTGAAGTAGGGCAGACTGCAAAGAGGCTTTTGAAGATCACAAGGCCCCTGCCTTTCCTGCCCTGGCCCCAAACTCTCTACAGGGGGATGTACCGCTCTTTGTGTGGGGGAAGGCACCACCCTATTCAGATTTAAGTGTCAGCTACTCCCTCCCACTGTAGCTGAGGAATGCCCATCAACCTGGTGATGATCCCACAGGACCTGAATGTCACACCTCAGCAGTCTTTGTGTGTGCCTTTCTAGAGGGAATGCACAAAGTTCAGCTGTCACCTAACCCAGATGTGTATTCAAAGACAGACAGATGCACCGGATGGTTAAAGTAGGAAAATGACAACTTTCTAAAAATGTGTTTCTAGACTTACAATTTAAAATCCGACTTAACCATAAGACTTTAAATTGTAAGCCAAGAAACACCAACCTCCATATGTATATCTCTTTCCAATTGGAAATTACACGTAAAAGATGTTTTAAGGCAACGGTAATGTTAACCTATGGGAGAGATAGGCCATGCAGTAGGGAAAAAGTAGTTCTTTACTACCAGGACAAAACTCAGAGACACATGTCCTACCTTTTAAATGCTCTGCACCATGCCCATAGGGCTAAATTGGGCCTACCTTAGGGGGTGATTTATCTGGATTAAAAGGGAAGGTTTGGACCTGGCAAGTAAGATAACTTGCCAGGTCGAAATGGCAGTTACAAACTGCACCCACAGGCTCTGCAGCAGCAGGACTGAGACATGTTTAAAGAGCTACTAAGGTGGGTAGCACAATCTGTGCTGCAGGCTCACCAGTAGCATTTAATTTAGAGGCCCTAGGTACATATCGTTCACTTTACCAGTGACTTATATGTATATTAAATATGCCAATTGTGGATAAGCCAATGTGATTATGTTTAGAGCACAGAGTACATGCACTTTAGCACTGGTTAGCAGTGGTATAGTGCCCATAGTCCTAGAGCCAATAAAAACGAATTCAGCAAAAAGGGGAGAAAGAAGGCAAAATGTTTAGGGGTGATCCTGATGAAAGGGTCATTTCTAAAAGTAGCCCTGAAATGGTACAACTACATTCTCTTTGATAGTCACCCGATACCACTTTGATGCTCAGTTTTGTTGGATGTGCTTGTGAACCAGGCTGTCAAAGCATCTAAGTTTCTTCTTTGTGACCTCTTCCACCATTACTTGCTACCTCACGTTTGTTTATTTAGGCTCATGTTGTTGCCCTGCCAACAAACCTATATTTTGATGCCTGTTTGCCCATACACTGGCTACAGATGTGGAATCTACATGATCTTTCATTGTGTATTTTGATGCTGTACATTTCTACCATCATAAATTATTTTTACCATTATTTGTGTGAACCACTTTTTGTGCTGATGCACCATCCGATTTTGAATAGAAACGTGTCCCACACCCTCCTGCTGCGGATCCTAAATGCAAATATTTCAAAGTATCAAAGCTGGCATCATGAGCCTAGGAAAGACAGGCTTCCCTTTTTACGGGTTTCAATAAAATCAGTGGTGTAGCATGGGTGCAATGGGCTATAGTGCAGAAAAAGGAAACTTAGGTCCCTTTCCTGAATTGCTATTAAAAACACTGTCGTCAATTAGGATACAATGAGCCTCTCACACCCCTGGGCCCCAGTACCACTGCACCTGCTACACTATTGATAGCTACTCCCCCGTACAAAAACTTGTTCTCGTTATGACATCAATGTTAAGAAAATGTAAGAACAGGGACGTCTTAAGAATTTAGGGGTCCCCTGGCTGAACATAATTTGCCCTGCCCCCTTGCTCAGATAAATTCTGACTTTATTATTCCTGTCCAGCTCATTTACACCATCAGCAACTATATATCTGATCATTGATAACCCTCTTCCAGGGGTCCCTAGCTCTTCAGAGGGCCTCCATTCAGTGCAAAGCCTTTGAATATTTATGAGATATTGAAGACCTGGGAGCACCCTTTCATATTGTGCAGAGGGCCCCATTCGTTCTGTGTTATTCCATTCTCTGGAACTGTCCTGAAAGCTTAATGATGGTCCCCTAGAAATGTGGGGCCCTGGGCCAAAGTCCACTTTGCCTATGCCTTAAAACGTCTCTAAGAAGCCAAATGGCTTTCTGAAAATGCACCCTAGTGTGTCAAAGTTAGCCTCAGCAGCATTGTCTAAATCTACTGTATCCTTAAGTACCTGTGTCTTCTTAATGTAAGATTAAATGAAAAGTTTCCAATTCTCAATATGACACTACTGAGTGAAGTCATTATTTATTTACTGCCTTTCAAGCAAATCAGCTTTATGAGTGAGCAACTCAGCCAAACTGGGTAGTTTACCACTGTGTTATTTATTTTCAAAATGTAACTCATGATTTCTTTATTGACCATTATTTTACAGTACCTTAGAATTCATGTGTGGTACAATCGGGTTTTTATGACCAAGTGTCAAAGACAATTGGTAACCGTGATATCAAAAGTCTGATAAAAACCGTTTTCTTATTAAAGTCATAGGTTAAGTTTACTGTAAGTACACATGCTTATCTAAATGTTTGTAATCTATATTACATTTCCTCCTTTAGTCATTTGCCTGGATAGAACAGTAAAGAACTTTGTTGAACGGCTGCTTTACGAAAAGTGAAAGGTGTGCCTATTTCTGTGTTTGATACCCCTGTGTGCCTTGCCACCTGGACCTGCTTCGGTGCGGTCGCTCCACCACGCTCCTCTTGTGCTTGTGCTGTGACGCTCCCTGGTATCGTTGTAACGCGCTGAACTGCTGCTGCCTTTGTATTTTGGCGCCTCACACGCGTAGCGCTTCTGTTGATTATCAGCCTCTTTCAGCGCTATTGGGATCATTATTGCTTGTCTGCGCATTTGTTGTCAGGATTGCTGCTCACTCGATAGCTTGTTGTGGTATATAATTTTATCAGCGCTTTTGTACACATTGTGCTTACTGCTCACTCGCTGTATTTCTGTGTTTGATACCCCTGTGTGCCTTGCCCTCGGACCCTCCATTTTTTTGTTGTTGATCTCCCCAGGCCCGCCCCTCAGCCACACTGCCGCCTCCCTGCTGCCCCTCCCACCCACGTTCATCGAGCCGTCCTCTCTCCCAGCCTAGCTGTGACCACCTGGACCTGCTTCGGTGCGGTTGCTCCACCACGCTCCTCCTGTGCTTGTGCTGTGACGCTCCCTGGTATCGTTGTAACGCGCTGAACTGCTGCTGCCTTTGTATTTTGGCGCCTCACACGCGTAGCGCTTCTGTTGATTATCAGCCTCTTTCAGCGCTATTGGGATCATTATTGCTTGTCTGCGCATTTGTTGTCAGGATTGCTGCTCACTCGATAGCTTGTTGTGGTATATCATTTTATCAGCGCTTTTGTACACATTGTGCTTACTGCTCACTCGCTGTATTTCTGTGTTTGATACCCCTGTGTGCCTTGCCCTCGGATCTCCCCAGGCCCGCCCCTCAGCCACACTGCCGCCTCCCTGCTGCCCCTCCCACCCACGTTCATCGAGCCTTCCTCTCTCCCTGCCTAGCTGTGACCACCTGGACCTGCTTCGGTGCGGTCGCTCCACCACGCTCCTCCTGTGCTTGTGCTGTGACGCTCCCTGGTATCGTTGTAATGCGCTGAACTGCTGCTGCCTTTGTATTTTGGTGCCTCACACGCGTAGCGCTTCTGTTGATTATCAGCCTCTTTCAGCGCTATTGGGATCATTATTGCTTGTCTGCGCATTTGTTGTCAGGATTGCTGCTCACTCGATAGCTTGTTGTGGTATATAATTTTATCAGTGCTTTTGTACACATTGTGCTTACTGCTCACTCGCTGTATTTCTGTGTTTGATACCCCTGTGTGCCTTGCCCTCGGACCCTCCATTTTGTTGTTGTTGATCTCCCCAGGCCCGCCCCTCAGCCACACTGCCGCCTCCCTGCTGCCCCTCCCACGCTCCACCCCCTCCTCTGTCCATTTATGTCAGATGGTCCCACGCGCAGCGGCCGCGCCGAAGGTGCGCCAAAGGTAAGCCCGTCTACGCCCGTCCGTGCCTGGACCGCGCCCAGCGCCAGAGCCCCATGTCCTCGTAATGTCCACCCCTCCCGCATTATTTACGATGCCACCACCCTCCTAGCCCTTAACCCCGGCCGTTCCCCCAACTGCGCCCAAGCCGCCCCTGGACACACCCATGGACCCTTTTCCTGCAACTCCTGCAAGTTCGACGGCACCAATAACAACTCCTCATCTACGAACTCACAACAGATATCCGACCCCAACCACCTACAATGCATCCTGCTCAACACCCACTCGGTCCACAGGCACGCCATTGACCTCTGGAATCTACTAGACACCATCTCTCCGGACGTCGCCTTCCTAACAGAAACATGGATGAACGCCACATCAGCCCCTGACATCACCATTGCCATCCCGGAAGGCTATAAGATCATTCGCAAGGACCGTACCGGACACACAGGAGGAGGCATCGCTATCGTCCATAAGAAATGCATCCGCATCTCAACCAGTTCAGACGTCAATCTCGCCAACTCTGAACACCTTCACTTCCAGATCCACACCGACCCCAAGACCACACTCAGAGGCACCCTCCTTTACAGACCACCAGGACCCTGCTCACAATTTAGTGAAGACATCACAGACTTCATCACTCCACACGCGCTCCCCTCCGAGGATTACATCCTTTTGGGAGACCTCAACTTTCATCTTGAAAAGAACAACGACCGCAACACAACCTCCCTTTTGGACAACCTCGCCACCCTCGGACTTAAACAACTTGTCACTTCCCCCACCCACATCGCAGGTCACACACTCGACCCTATCTTCACCTCCAGCAAACATGTCTCCTTCAACCACACCACAGCTCTCCTTTGGACTGACCACAGCTGCGTTCACTTTACCTACAACAAGCCCACATCCAACAACCACCCCCAACCCTCTCTGCAAAGAAATTGGAACAAAATCACCATCGACCAGATCTCCTCATCGCTTCTTCAAAACCCCCCAGCCCACTCCTCAAACCCAGACCAAGCAGCCACCAACCTCACTCAATGGTTATCCAACAGCGCCGACATCCTAGCACCACTGAAAAAACGACAAATCAAACTAGGCTGCAAGAAGGCCTCCTGGTTCAACGAGGATCTTAAGAAATCCAAGAAACTCTGTCGCTCCCTTGAGAAGGCCTGGAAAAAAGACCCAACCACCAGCACCAAGGACGCCTTCAAAAACGCCACCCGCATACACCACCAACTGATCCGGACTGCCAAGAAAGCCGCTTTCAAGGACCGACTAGATAACAACGCCCACAACAGCAAAGAATTATTCAACATCGTCAAGGAATTTACCAACCCCTCAGCCAACTCCAACGACATCACCCCCTCTCAAGACCTCTGCGACTCCCTAGCCTCATTCTTCCACAACAAAATTGCAGACATCCACAACAGCTTCGACAACCGACCCAAAGACCAACCCACCCAACCCCCTGCAGGACCCCCACCCCCCCTGAATATCCTCAATGACTGGAAGCCAATCTCCACTGAGGACACCATCCGTCTGATGAACTCTATCCACTCAGGATCCCCCACAGACCCATGCCCTCACCACATCTTCAACAAAGCAGACTCCATCATAGCACCACACCTTCGAGACGTCATCAACTGCTCCCTCAACTCCGCAACCTTCCCGGAAAGCTGGAAACACGCCGAACTAAGCGCCCTTCTGAAAAAACCCACAGCTGACCCCACCGAACTCAAAAACTACCGCCCCATCTCGCTCCTTCCTTTCCCGGCCAAAGTCATCGAGAAAGCGGTCAACAACCAGCTCGCCGCATTCCTCGAAACCAACAAATCCCTCGACTCCTCACAATCCGGCTTCCGAGCCAAGCACAGCACTGAAACCGCCCTCATCGCAGCAACAGACGACATTCGAACTCTACTGGACAATGGAGACACAGTCGCCCTCATCCTCCTCGACCTCTCCGCAGCCTTTGACACGGTCTGCCATAGCACCCTTTTACAACGCCTCAGAAACGTTGGAATCCAAGGAAAAGCACTGGAATGGATCACCTCGTTCCTCACCGGAAGAACCCAGAGAGTCCGCCTTCCACCATTCAAGTCCGAGGCCACTGAAGTCATCTGCGGCGTACCACAAGGATCTTCACTCAGCCCCACCCTCTTCAACGTATACATGAGCCCCCTCGCGGTCATCGCACGCCAACACAACCTCAACATCATCTCCTACGCCGACGACACTCAACTGATCCTATCACTCACCAGAGACCCTAACACTGCCAAAACCAACCTGCATGAAGGAATGAAAGAAGTAGCCGAATGGATGAAGCACAGCCGTTTGAAACTGAACTCAGACAAAACAGAAGTCCTCATCCTAGGCACCTCCCCCTCCGCCTGGGATGACTCTTGGTGGCCAGAGGCACTTGGAAAAGCACCCATCCCGACGGACCACGCACGGAACCTGGGCGTCATCCTGGATTCCTCACTCTCGATGAACAGACAAGTCAACGCCGTTTCTTCATCTTGCTTCAACATTCTTCGCTTGCTCAAAAAAACATTTCGCTGGATCCCCACCGAAACTAGAAAAACAGTCACCCACGCTCTGGTCACGAGCCGACTGGACTACGGAAACACCCTCTACGCCGGTACCACCGCAAAACTCCAGAAAAAACTCCAACGCATCCAGAACGCTTCAGCCAGGCTCATATTAGACATCCCGCGCAAAGAACACATCTCCGGTCACCTGAAAAACCTCCATTGGCTCCCCGTCAATAAGAGGATTACTTTCCGGCTCCTAACCCACGCACACAAAGCACTCTACGAAATCGGACCCGAATGCCTCAACACACGACTGTCCTTCTACACCCCCCCCCCGCCAGCTACGATCCTCCAACCAGGCCCTCGCCACTGTACCTCGCATCAACAAAACAACCATGGGAGGTAGATCCTTCTCCTACCTGGCAGCTAAAACCTGGAACTCACTTCCCGCTCACCTTCGCCTTACCCAGAACCACCTAGCATTCAGAAAGCAACTTAAAACGTGGATATTTGACAAGTAAGTCCCCACCCTTCTTCAAGCGCCTTGAGACCCTCTGGGTATGTAGCGCGCTATACAAATTTATTGACTTGACTTGACTTGACTTGCCTACAGAATGTGAAATAATAACACAGGTAAATAACCACTTAAATACAGATTATGGCAGTGATTTACTAACATTTTCCGCTGGCTTTGCCTCATAAAAGTGACACAAACCAGCACAAAATATGTTTTTTAATATTTACTTTCCAGCACAAAACTTGCGATGAAAATGGTCTAAAAGTAACGCAAAGTAGTGCAAAGCGTTGCTTTGCGTACTTAGCATCAAGGGGGCATTACATGGGCATTCCCATGCAATCAATCACCTTTTTTGATGCAAAACCCTATCTACCAAAATTGTGAGCCAGGGTTTTGCATAAAAAAATAATGCCTTTTGAAACCAAGCATTAAAAAGAAATGTTTTAATTTCTCTTTTCTTTTACGACTTTGCACATGTTCTACACGGATGTATGTCATTACAACGCATGCTTTTACCACGCATGCCTTTACAACGCAGGTTTTACAACGCAAGTCGTTACAACGACTTGCGTTGGGGGGCGCTGGATAGTGAATAGTTTAATTTACTATTCCAACACCAGTCCCCGTGGATAGTAGGGAAGGTGTTGGATAGTAAATTAAATTATTACCTATCCTACAGCGCCCCTCAGCGCAATTCGTTGTAACGAATTGCGTTGTAAAAGTTGCGTGGTAAAGGTAGTGCGTGGTAAAAAATTGCGTTGTAAGCGCTGTTTACCGTTCTACACTGTACAGCACAGATACAAAGTAGGAAATGTTTTCGAAGCTGTCTAGGCATAGTATATTGTACTGAAAGGGAACCCCTCCATTACAAAACCTATGCTAGACTATCACACACAACTTTGCATTATGGCGCAAAGGTGTGTGCGTGGCACATGGCTTAAAAATTTTGCACCGGCGCTAAGAAAAGGTAAGTGCCATATCTTGGTAGATATGGAGCCCTCCTGCTCCATCCCTATCACACAACGCAGCACCAATGTTTTGGTGTTGCGCTGGGTTGGTTGGCAATTTCGTAATCTGCCCCAACGTGTAAAGAGGTGGAACAGTAAGAAATACAATAAAACAATGGCATAGTGTCACCAGATTCACAGGGGCGGAGAAAGACATCACACATTTTCTCACCCATTTTGACATGGCAGGAAGTGATGTACAATAAATGTTACCAATTACCTTTGTACGTTGTTAATCCAGCCAGTAACCGAGTTTCTATGCTGCAGCTTACTTCCTTTTCACTTTGGTTCCTCACTTCCAAACACTCCTTTTTAATACCAAGGATACGGATACTCCAAAAATATTCTGCTCTGGACAGAGATACAACATTCCAATCCAGGCATGAAAAAATTTTACAGTTGTACACATTGTAACAACGTAATAGAAGTGACATTCATTCTACATCCGCAAACTGGCAAGAGAGTCAAATTAAAATGTCAAACTGATTGCAATTCTTCCCAAGTCATTTACAGCATCAAATGCCCTTGTGGCAAACTTTACGTAGGAAAAACAGAGCGTAAGGTCCAAGTACGCATTACTGAACATAAGAGCAGAATTCGCAATTAGACCACCACGTCAAGTTTAGTCATTCATTGGGGGGTGTGGCCGACAGCCTGCGGGGATGGTCGCTAGCTAGAGCGACTCCCGGCCCGTGTCCGACGATCCGCTGCACCGATCCGCTCACAGATCGGGATTTCCTCTCCTGCCAAGGGGAGTCCCACAACATACCGATTGCGCCCGCTGTGGCGAAGTGCTGGCCCGATCGGGGCTCATCAGAGACTGTTTGTGCCGGAGGAAAGGTGCTTCCCCTGGGTCCGCAAGATGGCAGCCCTCTCCGAGGCTCGGCCGCCTTCGTAGGCTGCACCCGCCGAGAGTTACTGGACCCGGCCGGTGCTCGGCACCCGTCCTACTCTGGTGCCGATCATAGGACCTGCCCGCGGCCTTCCAAGATGCGGCGGACCCCCTGCGGGAACTCTGGTGCGGCCTCCGACCCACGGGGAGACACGCAGTGAGGGTCCCTTACGGCCGGGGAGCGAACTACACGACTCCCCGGCTTCGAGGCCTATTGACGACGGAGCTTTACTCCCTGGGCTGCCCTGCGGATGGGGCAGCGAACCTAAACACCGTGGACACTTGCTTTGGTCCTGCATGGGGGTGGCCGCTGGTGTCGTCTTCCGGCCGGGGCACACTACCGGCGACGTCCCGGCCTCGCTGCACTCTTTGTCTCTGGGGCGCTCTGGCAGAGACTTGTGGTGATGAGCAGCCACCCAATCCGGCGAAAAACTGACGGCACCTGCCTGAGGCTGCGGGGGGCGTGCCCCAAGGGCCCTGGTGGCTTTCTGTTCTTGCTGGCCCTGCTCCGACGCTGTGGAGTCCTCCAGAGGCTTGGCGGGTGAGTTGCTGACCCGGGGGTGTACCGATCTCGGCTGCCATACGTGCCACGCCTATTCCACCGCCTGGCCCTGTTCTGCAGCGGCGGTGTAGCTCCTGGTTGATTTGCCCACCAACGACCCGACGCCTGGCACCTGAGGTCAGTGTTTGGGGGGTGACCCACCCCTCCAGGGAACACCATCATCATGCCACTACGTGGCCGTCAGCTACGCATCGTAGCGCCACGCCTCAGAGGGAACCTGGCCTCTCCTGGAATCGCCCAAAGTACCCCGCTGGGCTTCCTCGGTTGCCTCAGGGGCAGTACCTGGTTCCTTTGCCACGGGGGCAGCCTGAGACTGTTGATCCACACGTGGGGGACCCGACCGATGCAGCGGTGATTTGTCCCGAGGGTGCTCTATGGTGTGCTCTTGATTTGCTCTGTCGCCGCAGAGGGGTGCTGACCTTCATCCTAAACTTTGACTCTGTCTTCTCCTCCTGGTCTCGAGGTCCCACCACCCGGGAGAGATGGCGTCCGGCAAGGGGTCGCGGCCCCCAACCCAGAGGCAGATCACCAAGAATTCCTGGGGCGCCAGGAGCGACAACAGAGATGCGGCCCCCTCGACTGACCCGAAGCTCGCTTCCCCTACCCAGGGGACAAAGACACTTACCCTGGAAGACATAATGGAGGCTATCGCCGGGGTTCGCTCTTCTCTTGAAACTTGTATCGACTCAGTAAACATCGAGGTGACCCTCTTGCGCGCTGACTTGCGTAAGATAGACACTAAAGTTAAAGATGTAGAAGTCAAGACTGCCGCCCTAATTGACGACACCTCTACTCTTCAACAGCAAGTCGCACAGCTTCAGAAACAGCAGAAACAGATGAGCGAACAGCTGGACGACTACGAAGGGAGGGCAAGACGGAACAACCTCCGCATCCTGGGAGTCCCGGAAAGAATGGAGGCACCCTCAGCCGACCTATTCGTGGAGTCCTTGGTCACAACTCACCTTAAACCAAAAAACCTTTCGAATTACTTCTCCATTGAAAGAGCACACAGGGTCCCGGGGGCAAACCTAAGCCGGGAGCCCCCCCTCGCCCCATCATCGCGAGGGTCTTTAACTTTAGAGACCGGGATGCTATCCTGCAGGCTGCCCGGTCCGGACCGCCTCTTCTCCTAGAAAACACTCGCATCTCCATGTTCCCGGACTTCACGGTTAAGGTGCAGGCAAGGCGGCACAGCTTTTTGGAGGTCAAGAGGCCACTGCGAGATAAGGGCGTCAAATACTCCATGCTATTCCCGGCGAAACTACGTGTTGAAAGCGATGGAAAAACCTGGTTCTTTCTCTCGCCGGAGGAGGTGTGGGACTGGTTGGAGGGCTGGAGCAGAGTCGGGGGTTCTCCACGGAACCGTTCTGTACCGGACGACCCCTTGGGGGAGGACTGCCCGCCTGAGAGTCAAGAACTCTTCACAGGACCTCTTGATGACGTGGAATGACACGCCTCTGCCACGATGGACGTGAACGAACATTGCTTTGGCCCTTAACACAAGGTTGTCCCGGGAACTGCTAGATTACCCGCAGAGGCTAGCTTCCTGCCTCCGTCTCCTGAGACTTCTCCCTCCGGCCGGGATCGGGCTGCACCAGCTACCTAACAAGTAACTTTCTATTATGTGAATGTAGCGTAAATCGAATGATGTGCTCTAACTAGTGTATTACATTTATATTGCTTCTTAGTCGGGCGAGTGGCAATGCCGGCTTACTTGCTACCCCCAATAATGAGTGGGAGGGCGACAGGCACTCTGCCTAGTTGGGGTGTGGATAGTTCTGAATCCGTGGGCAGGGAAGCAGGGTGGGGGTTGGGGTGGGGGTTAGGGGGGATTGTCTGGGTTTTGTTGTTGTTATGTTGTTTACCTTTGTATTCTGCAGAGCTTCCGATGGTCATCTAACTTTGGTCACTTCCCCTTTTGCCTCCAGCAGAGTGGTCCTTAGTCTCGTTCCTTTGCTTACCCGAGGTCCTATACCGCAGGGCCACACTCCTGGGCTGCCACCCGACCCCTGGGGTACTCATGTTTTAACTAGCCTCCAGCTTGAGAGGGTCCCGAGGCCTGGTCGCTACGAGAGGTTCCTTTCTAGACGACCCACTAATTTGACTCTCTACCCTTACAACCATGACTCACCTACTCTCTAGCTCCCTTTCAGTCCTCACCTGGAAGGTCAACGGATTGGGTCACAAAATAAAACAGAGTGTGGTCCTCCAGTTCCTTAGACGCCATTCCCCCGACATAGTCCTGTTACAGGAGACCCACCTGATTGGCAATATCTGCCAGGCAATGCAGAGGGGGGGATAGAGGCTTTTGATCCATGCAGGGTTTACTACTGGGTGCCGGGGCACCGGGGTTTTAGTTAGGAAATCTCTTGCACTCACTCACTCACGTTGCTGGGCCGACCCACTTGGCCGCTTGGCAGTGGTGGAGGCCACCTGGGAGAGGCGCCCATTGAATATCATTTCAGTATACCTCCTGCCGACCTTAGTCCGTGACTCTCTTAAAGAACTGGGTACTCAACTGTTGGGCCTCTACCCGGGTACCCTAATAATAGGAGGGGACTTCAATACCACTATGTGCGACGACCTGGACCGTAGGCCGAGGAGGGGTTCACACCGTCAGACTTCTGACTTGGCTGACTTCACTCACACTTTGGGACTGACGGATATCTGGCGCTTTCATTTTCCGGACACACCATCTTTCTCTCACTACTCTAACGCACACAACAGCATGTCGAGAATCGACTATTTCTTATGCCCCGATGCCGACATAAGCCGCTTTGTTCGCCCGCGAAGCCTCCCTCGCGGTATATCTGACCACTCCTCATTGATGGTGGACTTAACCTATAATCGCCAGGAGGTGCGGGGACCCATCGTTATCAACCCCTGGCTCTTAGAGATCCCCTATATCAGAGAGGCGTTGCGAGAAACGTACTGAACTTTACTTTGAGGAAAACGTTGGCTCGGTGGACTCAGCGGTCACACTCTGGGAAGCCTACATAGCGGTGGTGAAGGGGGAAGCACTAGCCCTAAAAACTAGCCATTTGCGAAAACAGGCCAAGCTCATCATGCGGGCGGAAACTGACCTCATTAACCTCGAGGTGTCCCATAATGCCACACCCACAGACTCCACCGCTGCGCATCTCCGTACCCAACAATTGATTTATAGAGCATTGGCCCAGGAACGGGCACAGGCGCAATTGCTTCATACGCACCATCGGGTCTATGAATTTGGAGACTGCAGGCAAGATGCTAGCATGGTTGGAACGTCGCGATCATGGAATGAGATGGGTGCCGTCCATGGCCAGACCGTATGGGTCAGTGGTAGTGGATCCCCAGGACATTGCCGAGGTGTATGCCGATCATTTTGAAAGGGTATACACCACTGGCAAGGTTTATTCATCTGCTGACTCCAGACAATTGCTGGAGGAGATGCGTCTCCCTGTCATTTCGGACTCAGATAGGCTCGCTCTGGATGCAGACCTCTCCGCTGATGAGCTCACCTCGGTGCTCTTTGCTGTAAACTCCGGAAAGGCTATGTGCCCAGACGGAGTCCCGGTTGAGTTCTTGAAAGGAATGGTCCCTGACATCATCCCCCACCTCCTGAATATGTTCACGGAAAGCCTAGAGCTTGGAGTGCTCCCCCTCGATCAAAGGCTGGCCTCGATTGCGGTCATCCTAAAACCTGCCAAGCCTCCCACCGCCTGTAGCTCCAATCGGCCGATCTCCTTGATCAGCACAGGGGCAAAGGTTCTGGCTAAACTGCTAGCGACCCGACTTCTTTTGGTACTCCCCTCGCTGATACACGATGACCAGTCCGGCTTTTTGCCGGGCCGAAACACGACGTTGAATCTCCGTAGGGTCCAAAACGTGCTGAGCCGGCAACCTACCCTATCTCAAGATGCTGCTATATTATCCCTCGATGCAGCAATGGCATTCGACTCGATAGAATGGTCTTATCTGTTCGAGGTTCTCCGCCGCTTTGGCTTTGGACCCACCTTCATCGCTTGGGTGCGCCTCTTATATACGACCTCTATGGCCAGGTCCGGGTCAACAATTTCACGTCCAGAAGATTTCCTCCTTATCGGGGCACCAGGCAGGGCTGCCCCCTCTCCCCCTTGCTGTTTGCCCTCACCTTGGAGCCGCTGGCTCACTGGGTCCACACCGACGCCTCAATTCAGGGCCTACGTTGGAGCGAGGAGACCATGGATAAAATCTCTCTATACGCCGACGACATCCTGATTTATGTATCGTCCTCGCAGTCCTCCATTAATAGTCTGTTCCATGTCCTTACTAACTTTGGTAAATATTCAGGATACGCCATAAATTGGTCCAAATCGGTGCTGTACATGCTACATGGCCCGCCACCTTGCTTACCTCAGGGATTTTCAATTACATTGGCCTCTGACGCCTTTACCTACCTTAGTATTTTCATTACTCCTGACTCCACACAATTCTACGACCGTAATCTGATGGGCCCACTGCGCAGGCTGCGTAGCGACGTCGCTCACTGGCGATCGCTCCCGCTCTCTCTCCTGGGTAGGGCGGCATTATTCAAAATGCTAGCGCTTCCACGCTTCCTGGATGTCCTACAGAACTGCCCTTTCCCCGTTCCAGATTTGTACTTCAGGTCGGTGGAAAGTGAGCTCCGAGGGCTGCTCTGGGACGGGGGTGCCGCCCGGATTGCTCTCTGTAAGTTGTTTCAGGGCTCGTACGATGGGGGAATCGCCCTCCCCAATGTCATGCCCCGAGATCCCCGAGGTGCTGTTCCTTTAAGAAAAGACTCTATAAATGTATGCAGAGCCCTTGGAGCAACGCTTTACGTTCTGGCGTCAAGCTCCGTCATTTCAGTTCCGTCGTGTTCCCGTTTTGCCTGACTTCCTGCTGGTCCATCCGAGACCGGGTTTTTCCTTCGTCCTAAGTTTCTGAAGTTTTCTGGCTCTCTTTGCTGTTCCGTGGCTTACGCCTGTTTTACGGAACCTTGTTTGCTTTCCCCTGCTCCGCCCGACGGCCGGGTTTGCTCTCCGCCGTCCGGCCGGGCAGCTGTTCCCGCGACCTCCATTGGTCACCTGCTCCGCCCGACGCCGGGTTTGTGCTCCGCTGTCTGGCCGGGCATTAGTCCCAGCAATTCCCCATTGCTCACCTGCTCCGCCCGACGGCCGGGCTTTCAATCCCTGCTGTTAGCCCTGACACTTACCTGCTTCCTCTGACGGCCGGGCTTGTTCTCCGCCGTTCAGTAGGGCACTCTTTTAGGTATTTAGGTTTGTTACCTTACTCCCCCACCCGGCGGCCGGGCCTGGTCTCCGCCATCCGGTGGGTTCCCTTCCATATTTTGCCCGTTACTTACGCTTGGCTGTAACCCGATCTATTCCCTTCACTTCCTGTATTCCTGGTCATCTACATATTGTGTGTTTGGGGTTTTCTTGCGTGGACTCGTGTGAGGCGCAGATTTTCCTCTTCACTACACAGAATCACGGTAGCAGGGCTACGCGCTACACTTATGTTTTCTTTGTCTTGTGCCTTGATTAATTTTACATTGTGTTTGAATAGACATTGTCTTGTATCATTGACTTTCAGATAAACAGATTTGTTATTATCAGAGTCCTGTCCAGTCCAAGGCATTATAGACGCTGGTTTAGGAGCCTTCTACAGGTTACTATGTAAGAGCTCTACAAATCAGACATATACAAGCTCTCAGCTATATTGAATGGTTACTATTGTTTCTTGTTCTTCATATACTAGCTAGAGCTGAACCTCTTCAGGGATTACAGATCTACTCTACAACGTAGCTTACGACTTGTATGGTATGTAACTATTATGTACAACAAATAGTGACGTTGTTGTGTGTATGTTAACTGAGGTTAGAAAGTCTGTGTTTTCTTTCAGCCCTCACATCCAACAGAAGTCCTTGCAGTGTTTCTACCACTTACACACAGAAGATTACAGCCACAGTCTTTGTCTTCCCCGCCTTTCCTTGTTTTGTCTTCCTGTTTTCCCCTGGCGAGCCTCTCGGTACTCTAGTGTTTGATAGAGTCGGAAGGCCGTAGGGGAAGGCTGTGGATTGTCTTCGGATTCCTGACGCTCCTGCGGAACCTGCCTGGAAACCATTACACCCAACCTCCGTCTTTACTATTGGGCCTCCCAGCTTGTGGTGCTCAACCACTGGATACACGGTTCACCTCTGAAACCGGCCTTCCTGTTGGACAGAGCACAAACAGGACGTGAGGGGTACCTGGGAGCTCTGTATAGTAAACCCACAAAAAAGAGATACATTGGACCTATGGCTCATACAGTGGGGGTTTGGCACACTGCCAACAGAAGGCTGGGATGGGCTGACAAACTTACTAAGGCCTCACCCCTGTGGTCCGCTTAGCGTCTGGGTTCCCTTTGCTTCTCCCAGGGCTTTTATAGATGGGATGCTATCGGGATTTCTGAGATCGGAGACCTTGTACACAAGGGTAGATTGCTGACCTTTGCCGACCTACAAGCTAAATACGCCCTGGCGTCCACGGAGTTCTTTAGGTACTTGCAGATCACACACGATCTGCGTGAGGCATTCCCGGACTTCGCTTCCATACCTGGTACCTCCCCTTTGGAAGATAGGCTCTTGTCAGAACCTCTCCTTGAAAAGGCCATCTCCCTAACTTATCGTAAACTCTGCAATAATCTCCCCGATTCCTTCCTGCCGTTGAGGGCCAAGTGGGAGGCAGACCTGGGTCCCCTAGGATGTGGATTGGAGATCGGCACTGATGTCTCCGAGGGAATCAGCTATATGTCACAGGTTCCGACTGATTCAACTAAAAGTATTACACAGAGCATACATGTCAGCCCTTACACTGGCCAGGATAGGTCGGCGACCAGACGCCCAATGCCTCCCTGGTTGCGGACCGCCTGGAACCTTCTACCACGTCCTGTGGGAGTGCCCTGTGATACAGCGGTTCTGGGTAGCCGCGCTGAGTAAAATGAGCCGCTCCCAGGGTAAGCCCCAATCTGCGTCACCTAAAGAATGTGTCCTAAACATATGGGGGCCCAACGACCTTACTGCTCCGGAGCTACAATGGGCGGCCCTGGGGTTTTTGCTGGTTAAACGCTCCATAGCGATGAGTTGGGGTTCCCGGATTGACCGTTGGTGATAGGCTGGGTTGCCGCAGTGGACCAATGCATGATAGCGGAGAAGACTGTGTATAAAATAAGGGGTTGCCCCAAGGTGTGGGACAAGAAATGGGGACACTGGAACACCTACCGGGGTGAATTGTGTGACTCTCCAACGGTGGAACTGGCGATGTCCCGGGGAGGCTCCTGAGACGGGTGCATAGACTGGGGGGTTTGAGACATGTCCTTACTGGGACCCGCCAATGTCTATTTCCTAAACAGGGGTCTTCTCTTTAATTGTGTGGCTTACTGCTGGGCCTGGTATGCAGCGCCACGACCGGTTAATGCTGGACCCTTAAGCTGGACTAATGACTTTCCTGACAGGCTCTGCTGGATTTCTTTGTTTTTTGAACTGTTCTGTTTTATACAAAAATCAGTGGTGTGACTACCCTATCTGTGTCCAATGAGGATATTGACATGCTCCTTATATTGTTTTGCAAAATTGAGATGCCGTCCGACCTCAGGGTTGTGGACCGAAAGGCTGTGTATGATACCTTGACCTGGCTTTTGTTCCTCATCTTTGCTTGCATGTTCACAGATGTGATTGTATTCTGTATATCTCCACGCAATGCCACAATAAAAAAATAAAAAAAAAGTTTAGTCACTCATTGGATTGAAATGAACCATACTATTCCACAACTTAGATTTCAAGTCTTAGAGCAAATTCAATCCCAACCTGACCGTGATAACGCCAAATGGCTTTCCAAAAGGGAGATTTGGTGGATCAATTTTCTGGAAACTGTGATGCCGAAAGGCCTTAATGACAAATTAGATATGATTTGTTTTCTTTAAACAGACAGATAGGGTCCTATATATTTATTCAGCGACGGCGACTGCAGCTTTGACACAAGGTCATGTTTACATAAGTAATCTGTCAACGTTCTAGTTAATAGAGATACATGATGTATATTGCACATCTTGTTAACAGAATTCACATGTTAAAATAAGTTCATAGGTTTTATAGCCAATACAGGACACTGGATGTATAGATTGATGACTTTCAGCAAATGATTTGAGTATATAATACAGCTACTAAAAGCAGAACAGCATTATGTCAATACATCTCTTAATAAGTTGCTATACAGAGTAATCTCTCACGTAATGGTCTAACCATGTATTTGTTGCCTTGTTCGTTTTACACACGCATTTATTTTATGTTTAGTCTCATTTTCACTTTCATTCTGTCTTTTTTTGTTGTTTTTATTTCATTTGCATTTACCATCGTGGATTCATCGGTTATCTTTTGGTATATCATGCGAATAGAGTACCGCGGTCTTGTGTGCATATAGAAGTACACCCATCTGATCATAGGACTTGAGTGTTTAATAAAGTTTTTGGCATTGGTTGCCTATTTTAAGATGGCCGCTGTTCCGGCATTGGTACATGAGTCCGTTGTTTATGTTTGCTTTAATCATTGCGGCGTTTGGTGTCGTGAGATCGGAGTCAACGGGAGTCCTTGAAAGCGATTTTTTGGGTATTGGAGGTACGTGGAAATATGTTGGAAAGGTACAGGGGGCATTGATATTTGAGTAGCATAACTAGTTTAGCATTTCGTTATTTTCATAGGAATAGTGGATTTGAAACCACTACCGATGGGAGTAGCCAGTGGTAACAAAGAGGGGCGCTGCAATCTCAGGTATATAACGTCAGCATGCATTGGGTGCAGTTGGATCTAGTATTTATGAAGGGATATATCTAACAATATTGATCAATTTGTTTAGACAAGAGTTTTGTTGAAATCAACAGATTAGAATGGCAGGAGTCTGTCGGAGTATAGAGAATAATCAAGGTGAGGAGTAAACTGATGGACTGTTGGTTTCAATAATGAATGCTGATCAGGGACTGTTGAACCATGAGTACACTTTGTTCATTTAGAGTGGAGAACGTTGGCGTTGTAAAGACTAGAGCGAATTAGGAAGAAGAAGAATTTGTCATGGCTGTGACTTGCAGAAGCAACTGTGTGGAGAGCTTGGTTCGCGTAGCAGGTAATGATTGTAGACAGGAGCGTTTCTTTATTACGCTACGGTGTTAGTATACTTGTGATTCCCAGACGAAGATAGAAATTCTCCTTATAATCCATATTTATGTAAATCGCTTTTAATAACTTGTACAACTGATTTATGGAATAAAAATCTGCCATATCAGTCCTTCAAACAAGCAATAAACAGAGCAGCTAAAATTCATTCAGTACTATTTGACAAAAATATTTTCAGGACAAGGTCGCACGCTTGGATGGTGGTAAACAATTCCAAGACACTTGCACCCGCTTCATATTTGAAATTGACATTCTCAATTTATTTGAAAACGCAACTAATGGCATTACATTTTGGAAAACTACCATCCATAGCGGACCATCCAAACTGGGTGCATACAGGCCCTAAATCATGCCGCTTTGCGATTACCACAAAGAAGACTTTATTCATGTAATATGCACATGTAAAAAACTTTACAACGAATGAGCCACCCTGCTCAGACAAAGTTTTAATGTGAGAGGCATTAGGTCCTGTAGAGCTGCAATAATTGCCTGTCTAGATCCATCAGACCCACAACTGAATGGCAATTTTATCAAATTCCTTAAAGTCTTCGAAAGCTTTGTTAACAGGGACAGATCCATGGCAGAGAAAAATGGACAAGTACTTGGCAATTGAATTTTAACAATGACATTTATGAGTGTCTAACAGAGATACAATGGACATATTGTTTATTCTCTTTTAATTTTGTTTTGGAATATATATGTCTTTTATATTGTTATGGTTTTAATTGACTAAACAATAAACACTTACTTTACTTACTTTACTTTACTCGTGATTCCCAGGAAGGCATTTTCCTTTAGGATGTTAACTAAATGTGGAGTGATGATGGCTAATACTATAGAGCAAACTACTAGGGATCGGCGTGATCTATATTTAATTGTTTTTTTATAGATACTTATCTCTTGTGTGTTTGAGTCTATCGATGCACATTCCTGTAAGCATGGAGTCTTTTTCATTTTTCTTTATTATGTCTTTGCACTTTGTTACTAAGACTTGTGGTTGATGGAGAGTATACACACACTTAGAACCGAACTGTGTAAGTGACTTGTTCTGCAACGCAAATGTGCTGGATATTGGTTAAAATATATGTTTTGTTATGTTTTTTTCACAGTCCCCCTGACGAAGGAATTTATTCCCGAAATGCGTTAGGACAGAAAAAGATGAAGTTTTAATCAACAATATTGTTTTCAAAATTTGATGTTTTAGTAGATAGGAAATCACATGTTTAGTTTAGGATATTGAAGGAAAGTGTTAATGTCCTTTGTAAAAATTGTTTACACAGAAAATTATTTGAGTAAGAAATACATTGAGCGAATTAAAAGTGATAACAGAGATTACAGGTAATTGTAATTTAATTTGGGCAAACTGAGATTTGCCATTAGCTGTGCAGGTAGGGTCAGGTGACGTTGGTCAGTTGATTGTTTTGGGCTTTGGACAGAGTGGCAGTCAAAATGGTGTCTTGGAAAGGGTGGGCTACTTGTTTTCTTGCCATTTAAATGGAGTTTATTGTTTAACCAATTTATTTTTGGGGTGTTTTTGGATGCACAGGTCCTCAGTGGCACCACTGGAAACTATGCTACAGTGCCCGTGCACTCTTTCAAGATGAGATATCATGATTCTAAAACTGGTACTGCGAATCACATTCCTTTTTCAAAAGTTGCCTTTGGTAAGAAAAGAAATACATTTTAAATTTTTGAGACTACTAGTTTGTTAAGGTCAATTTGAATTGTAGTTCTAAATTGAAATATTTCCACATTTTAGGCCTTTGTGAGAACATTGGAGAGATTTAATTGGGACATGACACTGTATATTTCCTCATTTAAGTAGTTCTTTACCTTTTTGTACATATCAGGTAGGGCCTGCGCATCACCTTCTGTGAAAGTCATCCCCCGTGAAGGTCCTACATCCATATACAGCAGGGGTAGGGCACTTAGCCTGGCTATTGGCCAAGCCTTGAACCCCACATAACACGGGTGTCTGACCCCTCTTTTCACGGCCTTGGGATGGAGACCTTGCACAGCAGGGGTGGGAAGCAGGACCTGACAATACACCATGGCTGTCCAACACTTTCTGTGCATGGTCTCTAGTCAGGCTCTGCAGCCCACCCTCCATTTCCAGCCAACTTCAGCTGTGCATGGCCATCTGCTATATACAGAATGGGGGTGCCACACGGACTGGACTCTGATCAGACCCTGTGCCCCGTGGGCCCCCCTTTTCCCCCTCCAGAGGGCTGCCATTAGGGGACTCACTGACAGTGCAACACCTTTTAGGTGGCATACTATCAGTGCGCCTCCTGACAGCTTCTTTGCCTCTGCACCCACATCTGTAATATGATTTGGGCGCAGAGGTAAAGGGATTCCCTCCTTTACATGATGCCATGCCCCCGTGCAAATGAGGGAATGCCCTCTGATGATAGCGCTGGTGTATTACTGTAGGGGATGCACAAGCGTCTGCAGCCCCTTCTATAATACCAAAGCGCCCCGGGGGTACACAGAGCGGGCACAACTGCCTGTTGTGCCCCCGGGGCACTACCATAATATGGCCCCCTGGTGTCTAACTTGAAGTAGGAGAAGTTTCTAGAGAATTCTCTTTGAAGTCCTTGAATTTTCCTGACTCCCTGCCCTGCCTCCAAGCTGGCTGCACGAACAACGCAGTGGTGACAAGTCCTTTGTTTGAAGGCAGGTCACAGCCTACTCACTTGGAAGCAGGGCTGTGCCCAACTCCGACTCGATCCTGCCAGTTGATGGCCCCTTCCAAGCACACCTAATCCCTTGGTTGTGTGGCTGTCTGAGAGGAATAAACAAAGTCCAGTTGCCAACTACACCCATTCATGTGACCCAGGAACAGGCTGCAGGCACCAAATAGGATACAAAAATGCAAACTGTCTAAAAGTGGCAATTTCAAAATTGTAGCTTAAAATATGACTTTACCGGGGATTTTTAATTACAATTTCTCAGACATGAAAAATAGCATTACCATCTGTTCCCAATTGAAAATATTGCCTAATAAATGTAATAAGTTAACCCAATGTTATCCTATGGGAGAGTTAGGCCTGGCAGTACTGGAAAATGAAATTAAGAGTTTTACACCACCAGGACAAGTGAAACTCAAAAGTACATGTTTTTTAAAATACATTTCACCCTTAGTAATGGGCCACTTAGGACCTACTCTAGTTGGGACTTCTATGTATTGAAAAGGAAGGTTTGGGTCTGACAAAAGGTGTATCTTGCAGGTCAAAATGGCAGTTTAAAACTGAACAAATTGGCTGCAATGGCAGTCCTGAGACATGTTTATAGGGCTACTTAAGTGGATGGCACAATATATGCTGCGGGCCCACTAGCAGCATTTCTTTCACAGGCCTTGGGTACATGGAGCACCATTTTACTAGGGACTTATAAGTACATTAAATAAGCCAATTTGGGAGTAAGCCAAGTTTACTATGTGTAAAGGAGAGAGACAGGCATTTTAGCACTTATTAAAGGTAGTAATGAGGCTAGAAAAACCTAAGTCGGCAAAATGAGGAGGCTGGAAGGGGAAATGTTGAGGGAACCATGCAAAGGATGTCAGGTCTAACACAGAGGTTAACAAAGTTTGTCCGAGTCACACTCATTCCTTTATTCAAGCACTCAGTTCAGCACAGTTATGGGAAAAAGAGGGGGCATCATGACCCATTTGAGGCTTCACCTCTTGAGGTCATGGCCCCTCACCACACGCAATGATGGTAATAGATAGCATATTGCACTCGAAATAGCTGCCTATTTACTAATATATGGCACTGTACCCTTGGAAGTGAATACAGTGAGGGCCAAAAGTCGCTACGTAGATGGAGTGGAAGTAGGGGATAGTGAGATCTATTTCCTCTCTGCAACCCCAGAGATTGTGAGCGGATGTAACCAGATTCTGTAGGGTGCTGAGGCCTCAGTGGAGTGTCACAATTGAGCATTATCACTGGTTCACTCCTCTACTCTTTGAAGTAGCAGACTCCATAAGTTGGTGACTCCAGACACAACTAGGAGAGAGGTGGTACACAACCACTACACTAGCCCGGTCACTTGGAGTTTCATGACCAAGAAAGACTGATTCGGAGACAATACCTTAGCAGCCTCTGAAGGGAGACTACTCCTACAAATTGTGTTTCATGCTGAGCACAGCACATTTAGAAATGGGCCAGTCACAGCTTTGAGAGAGATGAGGGTGGCAGGTGACCTCTGTCAAAACACATTAGCTTGACGTATACTGAAGGTGACTTGGAAGGTGTTAGAAGTGCCTAGAATGGAAAATGTACCCTGAAAGCCCACTTATACTTGAAAAACACTGATTCATCTAGCTGACTCTCTGGCCTGTATTGATTAATGCACAAAGGAGGGTCACATCTTCATTTGCTGTCTTCACACCTGTCAGGCCCTGCCTACTTCTGATAAAGGCCCTTCTAGTAATATAGAGTGGTCAAAAACCAGTAAACAACAGTTGCGTCCCAGGCCCATAGTACTAGGAGTGGATGAAAAATTCCACTCCACCAGCAGAGTTCACAGATTTTTGCCCACTCTGCATTCCACTTGGAGAATGGAGTTCTTGCAAAACTCCAGGAACCACTGCTTTGCAGAGTTTTCCCCTGTGTGCGGCTCATCAACGTTACATTCCAAACACGAGTGAGAATTTGCATCCCCTAGCATGATTTTTTGTGTGCTAGAACACCTCCTGGTGAGATTTCTCAATGCAAACGGCTGTGGCAGGCCGCTACTGTTCATGTTGGGAAAGCTGCCAGCCGCAGTGGCAAAGCTGCAACTTGAGTAGAAAATCTACTTGAGGGGTAGGAATGAAGCAGCGTCCTTTGGTGGGCCATGTTGTGCCATTTGCGCTGATTTTAACCACAGAACAAGCTCCCGTGTTATAAATCAGCACGAGCAGCGAGACGTGCAAAAATTGTATCACTCGCAGTACTCCATAGAGTTTTTGGGAAACAGTGGAATTCTGCGAGTTCCTTCCACCCTAACATAGTCCCCCAGAGCCAATCATTAATTTTGTAGACATAGGAGCATACATTTTGGGTTTGGTGTAGTATGTCAGCAAGGCCCAAAGGGCCGTTTTCTGCTTATTATTCAGGATTTGACTTGAGAGGAGAATATATCTTCTCTCCTGCAGTGTGCCAGGCTGCGGCAGCGGTAGCGTTTGTGGACTCATCATCCTGGTTAAATCAAGTTAAAAAAAGTAGCGCTCCACTGCAAATAGAAATTGCCAAAATAAGGTCTTGTTGCCTTAGCATTTGAACCTGGAACAAAGAAAGCCGGCAGCAGTTTTTTGAGAACTTCTGAAACAACACAAGGAAAAGAGTTATCTTTTTTTTGCCAAACTCAAATGCATGACTTTACAAGAGACAAACTTGATCAGACTTGGTTTAAATGATGTTTTGAGTACATAATCAAGTATGTATTGGTGTGCAGTTATTTTGTACAATTATAGAAATAAGATTTCGGCGTATTAAACCTTTCTATTGTATACATTTCGATGAATAATATATTGTAAGGTTGGGGAAGAGTTCAACGATGGATTCATAAGATAAGGTAAGGCAAATTCAACGTAGTATTTAGTCTAAACTCCAGGACTTCTAAAAATTCAGTATTATCATCCTTCATTTTTTTCCATGCAGGAAAACAATCCAATCTCTATTCCATCAAAACAGACTAGTGGGTATTTAGGGAATGACAGATACAATATGTGTAGGAATTACTACAAATTTCAATGTAACAATAGAGGGGTGTTTATTAAAGAAGAATGTCTGATTACTCTTGAAGTACCACTACACTGAGGTAGAAGACAAGCTCTTACAACAGTCTAGTGAAAGCAGAGAGTGAATTGAGGTCTTCTAGGAACAGCTAGACCGCCTGGGAGATGCATCACAATCAATACACAAAGCAGACCGATATCTTTCTCTGTCTTTCTCATCTCTGTCACCATTGCCCTTATTTGAAACCTCCAGTTTCCATGTGAAATTCATGGTTGGGAGTTGGCTGGTAAAGAAATGTGGGGAAGAGGCCTCTCAGGGACTCCACAGAGCTCCTACATGATTCAACAGCACTTCCGGTTAATGCCTTGGGATTGTGACATCTCTTCGTACTTCAAGTTCCCCATAATGCAGAATTAACACTCCAGAGAAGCACTTCAGGTTGAAAGTTTAAGTAATATGATGCTGACTAAAAGTAACCTCTTAAGTAGCTTCCAACTCTTCAAAACTGAACTTAGACAAGAAATCAGATTGGATATATACAACTTTTCCGTAGCATAGATCTCTACTCTAAGATAGCTGTAGTGTATTGTATATATTTGTATAGGAGGACCCATCTGGTCCCAGAAGGACTCCGTAGGAATGATGAAGTTGGTGACATATTGTAAGTTAGTTAACAGTTGCACTCTGAGAAATAACGACGTGCAGTACGTGGCCCAGTGTGGGGCATAGTCATTTGCTTGCTACATGGCTGGGGAGGACGCTACAACTGACGACGAGTCAGGGGATCTGTAACCCGAAGATTCAAGAGTGCTCTCCCAGAGGGTTTGCTGAGGTTACAGTAAACTGCTTGTGCATGCCATGTGTGCCTCTGTCACGGTCATCAGGGAAGGTTGCGATTTCAATGGAGAAGTGTATGGTGTAGCAAAGCTGGGGGGCTATGTCGGTGGCTGCTCTGTAGAAGCTATGGTACTGGCAGAGATCCATCAGGGCACCTGAATGGATGCTCTTTGTAGGAACTGGGGTCACCAGTTCCCCGGGGGTAGCCTGGCACGAGCAGGTAAGGCACCCGTAAGCTCAGGTGTTAAGTGACTACCCAGCACACACATTCACTGAGACAATAAATGCACACAAAGACTGAGACCACACCAGTAGGGTTGATTAAACATCAAATAGCTTTTATCAAGGTCAAATGCGGGCAAATCATTCACTATAATCACGTATTTACTGCAACTTTAACTCATTAAACCTTTCATTAGGGCAGCAAGGAAAACATTTCATTATATGAGTAATTCAGGAGTTAACTGTAGGCCAACGTAAAACATTTCCTTAGACCAGAATTAACCATCTCATCAGGTAACAGTAAAACGTTTAATTTAGCAAGAATAAACATTTCAGCAGGCACGGGTAACCATTTTATTGAGGGTAAAACATTGTATGAATCAGGAATAATCAGATCCCTACAAATCAGGCCACATCTCATTAGGCAAGAATGAAATTTTTCATCTGGCAAGGATATATATCTCATCAGGGGAGAATAAACATTTCATTAGGCCCAATTAAACATTCCATCGGGCATATAAACTGTGGCCCCGGGGGCCTCGGGAAGCGCCCAATGTCAGGAGTACTTTTAGGTCCTGCCTAGGGGCAGGGAAGAACATCCATTGCCCCCAACGCGGGGTTACATCTCAATTAGGCTCAGTTCCGGGTCTCTCATGGGTCAATTGGGGCCAACGGGGCCCAGCTGCAGTTTTCCCCATGGGGAGGGGCGGTCACGGGGCTCCGCTCTTCCGCCTGGCCTCCCGCCCTCCTCCCCGGGGGACTACCTTTGTTTTAGGCCCTCCCGGGCCTGTGCAGAGCAGTACAGGATGCTGTCAGAGGGAGGGGGATCACTCTGTCTCCGGCGCACCCCCCGCCGGTATTTCCAGCCTTGGCGTGGCGGGGGCAGATCCGAGGAGGCCCGTGCGGCTCTGCGCTCTTCTTGGGGCCTCCCTGCAGCTTCGAGGTTGCTCCAGTCTTCCGGGGTCTCACACAGGCCGGGAGCCCGCAACAGGCTTCGTTTAGGGGGGTGTGACGCCGGCCGCCAATCGCAGCGTGGCCGGCGAGGGGGGTGCGGCCTATGACGCGGCTCCCCTGTCACGTGGGCCGGTCTGAGGAGGCTTTTCAGGCCTAGCACGGCCCACTGCAGTACGGCGGCGGCCCTCTCCTGATGCCGGGGGCTGCCGCGATGATGCCAGCAACAGCGGGAGAACTCTCCAGGACAGCGCTGGGGCCGCGACGGTAGCGGCAGGGCCCTGGGCACCTCAGAGGCCCGGAAGCAGCGGCAGCAGGTCACAACAGCGCTGGGGGCAGCCGGGAGCGCTCCAAGGCACAGAGCGTCCCCAGGGGCACTCGATAAGGACGGGGTCTGCAGCGGTGAGTTCCCAGATAGCGCGTTGGAGCCAGGGGCAGTTCAGTGGCTCAGCTATCTCGAGGGGCCTAGCACCGGGGGTTTCACGGCGCTTGGGTCAGTCAGCAGGTCGCGAATTGCAGCGCTTCTCAGGGGGCATAGCAGGAGAGCGCTTGAGGGGCCCAGTAGGCAGTTCAGGCAGTCTAGGCAAGGCAGTTCAATCAGGACAGAGCAGGGGCACAGGCAGGCCAGCGCAGGAGCCCAGGTGGAGACAGAGGGGCGCAGACTTGGCACAGCCCAGTACCTGGTTGATCCCCAGTAGTCCTGTGGACAGTTATGCTTCTTCTTGGCGCTTGGTTCTGGCGCCCTTCTGTGGAAGCAGGTTCCTTGTTTCTTGAAGGGGGAGGGTGAGTTGAAGGCTGCTGACAGGTTTCCTCAGCAGGTCACTGCAGGTGGTCCCTTGGTTCCCCTCCCGCCGGGCCAGATCAGTGGGCTAGTTCAGTGTTCCTTGCGCAACTTTGTGGGCAGCGCCTAAACCCTGTCACCCCCAGTGGTATAGGTTTCTGACTAGGCCCTACCGCCTAAATCTCCCGCGTAGGGTCCCCCAGGTCAGTGAAGCCCCAACTAACTGAAAACTTTCCCTCCTTTTCTTTATGTAGGCCCAGGTCAGGTGACCACCCTCTAAGGTGGCAAAAACAGGCTCCGCCCCTAATCTAGAAGGTTCTAGGAGCTTCTCTACTCTAACTATGGGCAGGCAAGGCAGGCGGGAATGGCTGCAATGTTTAGGCGTTCCAGCCAGCTCCTGGCAACTAGAGTGCACCTAAAAAGACCACGCTGCAGTAGCAGGGGTCAGTGGCAGCCATGTTGGGGAAGAGAGCAACTGCACCTTAGCATTGGTTAGCAATGGGAAGGTGCCCGGAGACCTAAGGCCAACAAAAAAGAAGGTGGGAAAAATGAGGCAAATAGGGAAAGACCACCCTAGGGCTGACAGGTCTAACACTCTTCATGGTCTTTTCCTCTGTTGTGAGCAGAGTCCAGCAGGCCACGGTCTGTTGGGGTGCAGATTGACTGTGTATGATGGTGGCGGGCATGGTGGCTGGATCTGGGGTGTTGAAGCTGTCGGAGATCTTCCGAATGTTGTGGTGGAAGAAGGTGCTGAGTTTGTTGCAAAGGTCTTGGGAGTCGGGCACGTCTGTGCTCTCGCTGTTGGGCCTGGCAATCTCCTTGATGGTGGTGAAGAGTTCCTTGCTGTTGTGTGCATTGGTATTGATTCTGTCTTGGATGGTCATTTTCTTAGTGGTTTTCATGAGGAGGTGGTGGGCATTGATTACGGATTTGAAGGTTGTGTGAGTTTCTGGGGTATTGTGGCACCACCTTTTCTCAAGATGTCTGCAGGTGTGTCTGGACTAGTGGAGGGCAGGAGTAAACCAGTTGGCCTTCTTAAAGTGTTGTTTGCCTGTTTTTTTCTTGAGGGGTGCCAGGGTGTCAGCGCAATTGGAGGTCCATTGATGAAGGTTGCGTGCTGTGGTGTTTGCGTCTGCAAGTGTTGTCAAAGTGGTGGTGCTGAGGGAGTTGACAAGATGTTCTTCAGTGGCCTTGACCCAGCTATGACGGTGGGCGATGCTGGCAGTGGTGCACGGTGGGCATGATGAAGGCATGATGCATACAATGAAGGTCGGACCACAAGAGTTTGATAGTGTGGCTGTTGTTGAAGTTTGTGCTGGCGGAGAAGACGGGGTCGAGCGTGTGTCCAGCTATGTTGGTTGGTGCGGTTGCTGCTTGAGACTGATGTTGGCGAGGTTCTCCAGGAGGGTGGTGGTGTTTTGGTCACTGGGGTTGTCTAGGTGGCAGTTGAAGTCTCCAAGTAGGATGTAGTAATGGATGGGAGAGCCTGGGATGGTATGAGGTCTACAATGGCATCTGTGAATGGGCGGTCATTGGCCAGGGGCCTGTAGACGAGGGAGCTGGATGATGTTGGGGTTGGTCCTGATCTGAAAGTGGGGGTGTTCCATGGTCACCATTGAGTCATTAGAGTGCGTGGTTAGACAGAGTGTGCGTTTGTGGATGATGGCAATGCCTCCTCAAGGGCAGTCGGGGTGGTCCTTGCAGGTGATTTTGTAGCCATCGGGGATGGCGATGGCGATGTCCAGTCTGGAGCAGAGGTTGGTCCAGGTTTCCGTGAAGAAGGCGATGTCTGAAGAGGTGTGTCAAGGAGGTCCCAGATTTCTGTGGCATGTTTGTGGAGGGAGCACAAGTTGGGGAGGATGCAGTTGAGCCGGTAAGCTGCTCCGTTGGTCGGCTGGGTGGAGAGGGACGCTGGTGTGTTGATGTGGCAGAAGGTGCTTTTGCAGTTTCGGCAGGTGAAGGGTGCAAGGGTATTCTTCCGTGATGCTAGTGCTAGATGGCAGGTGGCATGGTGTCCAGGGTTGAGGGCGAGGAGGGTGCTGGAATCGTAGCAGTGGAGTGTTCGAGAGGCAGGGTCCCTGGCACTGGGCATGGTCCATGCGCGGAAAGACTGGCTGGCCTTTGGCACGTATTCGGATCACCAGTGACAAGCCTGCTGAGCATGGCCGCACAGCGGCAGCCAATAAGTAGTGCTGCAGGGAAGGGCTGGAAAGCTGGGAGTAGGGAAATGCGGGGAAGGACACTGGAGGGGGCGGGGTCACGGGGATAACCGCGGCAACGAGGGAGAGGACAGGGAAAATGGAACTAAAAAAAGCACAGGAAAACAAAGCCAAATAAAGCAAAGACAAAAAACAAAGCCAAAGGTTCAAAAGCAACAGGGAAGAGCAAAAATAGGGACAAGAACAGCAGAAAAAAGGGACAGGAGGGCAGTCAAGCAGCAGAACAATGACGCTCTACAACTGAGCCACCAGGGATGAGGCACAAGCAGGAGCTCGGGTAGAGGAGGGACTCGAACACCTGACCTCTGGGTCAGAGGAACCAGCAGCAGCAGATGGGGACAGCAGCAGCAGCTACCAGACGGCGCTGCACTATGGAAAGAGCAAGTCCACTAAGGGATAGTCCCTCATACACCCAAAAGCAAACTAACAGGGCGTGAGGAAAGGCAGCACCACCCGGTTGCCTCTTCCAATCTAACAGTGGCCAGATTCTGTATTCCTGAGTTCCCCAGCTAGTAACGGCGTATCAAGCAGCATACCCAAGGGCCTTGGCCTGAACCAGCCCCCATGTCTCTGGCACCCACTGCCACCAATGGCCGATCTCAGCAGCTTGAGCCAGTTAGTGGAGTTCCCCCACCAGGTGAATGTGCATGCCCTCGGTAATGTAGGTCAGCCGCAGAGCAGGGATTGCACAGGGCATGGTGTGCGCCCCCACGTGCTTCCTGCGCTCCGCATCCCACCTTTCCCTCACCTGTATATTGACACCGGGGCTCAATCCACTGCAGTCTCTCTAAATCTGTGACTCAGCCAGCAGGAGCCTCAGCCAGGTGGGATCTCACATGCCTGGGTACAGCAGTCACCGCCAAGTCCACTGGGTAATCCCCCAACGCAGGTGATCCAACAGAGCCCCCTTAGGCATGAAGTTGCAGTGCTCCCCCCACACAAGTTCGGCGCAGGTTAGGGGCCTCACCCTCCACAGCATCCTGGCAGCGCCACATCCTCTGGCCCGTGATGCAGAGAGGTGCAGCCCACCGTTGGTAATCTCCTCTGTGCACCCCAGTGTAGTTGTGACGCATGTTATGCGATGCAGACCTCCCAACATTTGTGCACAGGAGCGCGTCGGCCGTTCACAGATCCAAGAGGCGCCAGGCGGTCTTCTCATACAGGCCAGCAACGTGTCTCCATGGGATCTTCTAGACTTCATGCAAGTGAGATTGAAGCGGGTAACTTCAAGTTCGAGCGCGCCGCATTTGCCGGAACGGCGTATATCAAAAGTTCATCAATCATTTCACATTTTAATCCTTTTATTTTGTATTCAAATTGTATCCTCAGTTGTGCTTGTTACAGGGTAGACCGTAGAAAGTGACACTGCTTCTACACGGCAGCTGTGTTAAAAACTTCTTACTGTCGCGTGCTTGTACTTTCAAATAAATCTTTAGTGATTCTGCTGGTTCCCAATGCATTTCGGGCTTATAATGTAGCCCTTCTTCAGGGGGATCACTACAAATTTAAACAAACATCACAGTTACGTATGAACATGTCCCAACTGTGTTGTACACATAGTCTTATTACCCATAGCGATAAACATTTTCCAATAGACATTTTCCCTCTATGCGCTTAAAAAAGCGCAAAAACCTTTAACCAAAGTCACATAGATGTTATCCTGTTATAATAATACTGCAAGTGTGGGAAATTCAGTTATTTCATACCTTCAAACGAGGTCCGAGCAGCCTTTAGTTTCTAAAAATGAGTTTTTACGCTACTTTCTAACATGCTCGTCATTAATAGGTGTTCCTCGGGACTCCGCCCTATTATTTTTGACCAATGAAACGGTAGATGGAAACACCCTTATATTACGGGTCCCATAATGCCATGAGGATACAATTTGAATACAAAATAAAAGGATTAAAATGTGAAATGATTGATGAACTTTTGATATACGCCGTTCCGGCAAATGCGGCGCGCTCGAACTTGAAGTTACCCGCTTCAATCTCACTTGCATCTATTCACCATGTGGTTCCAGGACAGACCGCTATCGAGCGCACGCCACACATTGTAAACATGGACTAAATCGATAAAGAGTTAAAAAGCAAAGAGGAGTGCACTTGACCTCGCACGTTATCTTCTAGACTTCACCACCAGGTAAGGGCGATCGCAGACACCTCAATTTCTACCGCCACCGCCCACAGGTTAGTGCCTGGCATGGCCCACCTCCACTATCGGGCCACAGTGGCTCCATAGCACTGCCGCCTCCCACTCCGGGTCTCAGACGCAGGTCCAGTATGCCTCCGTGCCACGGAGACTGTCCGCGCTTCCAGGCATCGGCTGCCATGGTGTTGCAAGGATGGCGCTATGTAACGTGCTGCATCACTGGTTTTCCCCAGCGATGCACCTCTTTACATATATGGAGCCTTGAATCTGTATTTCCTTCTACCCTGGGACTCTGGCTGGTCATCATGGCTGTTGGTGGGTTTGGGGGGATTGTTTACCTGTGCTGAATTTGGCCCTGGTTGTTCCATTCTGCATTCTGTTGTTTTTATTTTATTTTTATCTTTGGAGGTAGACTGATAGGCTATTTTTTCCTCTAGAGGCAGAAAAGTGACATTGGGCTGACTAATGTGAGTTTTTTTGCACTAATTGGCCTTTGGTCACTTTTCTTTCACTAGCGTTAACATTTTTATCGCCTTGATGCTAGTGTTAGTGGCAGTTTTCGCCACGGCTAGCTGATACTATCGTCCTGCAGCGACGTATTCTACATAAATCGCTAACAGGGCGATCATTTTCGGCGATAGGCAGCGTTAAGAAAATTGCTGCTAACTAACGCAAACACTGGTTGGTGGCATATCTTGTTAATATATACCAAAGGGGCTTATTTACTAGAAAAGTGGCAGAGCGTGGTGTTAGCCTCCTTGGCTTAACGCCACGCTCCGCCACATCTGAAACAGCATTTTATTTTATTGATTGTTTATTTTCAGGAGGGGACACCTTCCTGCAAATACACTATAAAAGGCCTTTTGCTGTTTCTATGCATGCTGCACAACACAGCACACATGTAAACAGCAAAATCGAGGGGAAAATAAAACTTTATCCTCATTGCGGCTGTTTAGGACCAGGTTTTTCCTGGTCTTAATTTTGGTGCTGCCCCATATTTATGCCGCACTTTCAAATATGAGACAGCGTAAAAATCAATAGGTGTTGTGGTGGAATGCCCACAGTAACAAGCATTGCCCACCCCTTTCATACTAAGTATAGCTTGAAAGGGTGTCTTGTTTACAAGGCAGCGTTAAGTCATGTTAAGTGGCTCAACACTGCCTTGTAATTAAGGTGAAGCACATATCGCCACAGGAACATCACTAAAAGTGACGTTCCTGTGGCAATAGGGTCTTGTAAATATGCCCCAAAATATCTTGCGACTACTGTAAAACTGGAGCTGAGAGACAGTTCTCCTCCATCAATCTCCTGCAGGTATGTTTTTGATGGAAGGTATGTCCTTGCATTCACCCAATATACTGTCACCTACATTCACAAAATATTGTGGTATTTCAAGCAATTTTCCTCGAAAAATGTGATTGTCGCCTTGGGTCTGAAAATGGATGGGGGAAAAAAATGAAAGTGGCCGCTATTATGAATCAGCTAGGTAAAAAAAGTGTTAAAAAAATGCTAATCGGGTCAGTCTTGAACTTGTAAAAAGTCGTGCTGCATAGGCGTTTTGCAAGGTATGGGAAGCTGCATGCATTTGTGCTTGCTGCAGGCAAGGTTTGTGGTAATATCATGAAAATCAACAGAAAAAAACGCCCCACCCTCCATGAAAAAGTCCCACAAACAGTCAACAAACACTGACCTGTCACATCAACCCTTCTGGGACTGCCTAATTGAACAATAGGTCAGTCCGACCCTGTTCGCAATTCTTCTATGGATGAAGTGAGGCTTCATTCTTTGGAAGTCTGCAGGGCACAGTCTTTTACTTATTAAGGGTGGCATATTTTCCCATCTAAGAGTTCCTTTTGTATTTTGGGGTATCTGCTAAGAGTAATAAGTCCACAGTGACTATATTGAGTGGGTGACTGCAGTTTAATTTCTATGGTTCAGCCAAAGTATTACTTCCCATGGCTGTCTAGAGAGCCACTGTACTCATGGAAATGTATGTGAATTCATAAGTTGAGGCCCATATAGTGTACTGGAAAACATCTGCACTCATACCATTTGGGCTTCTCCACTTACCTTTGTGCACAGTTACAGGTTGGTGTTGGACGTGCCCACCAATTTGAGTTTGTTACTGTTATTTCGGATTCTGCCCAGACAATATTTCTTTTTCTTCACAATTTATTTTATTTATTTGCAGAGTTTTATACAGCGCTGGCTAGACCCGGAGGTATCAGAGCGCTTTACATGAATATTAGCGAGATACAAAATGACATCAGTCACAGAAGTCTAGTTTCACATAGGGAAAAAATAGTGTTACACAGTAACAGGAGTTACTATAGCATAGAATACCATATACACACGTCATATGGGGCATAGAAGGTAGAGGGGGAAAAGTAAAAAAGGGTGGGAATAATCGCAACAGTTGTTTTAGCACGTCACCAATATTCTATTTTTTAGGTAGTGTGTGAGAACTGCATTGTACGTCATCGTTTTTAAAGACTGTGACAGGAAAGACAACAAGGTCGTACTAACCCGAATACTCACCAGAAATCTTCATTAATTCGATTAATAGCCCACCCATCATTTGCACAAAAGTCCAGCGTTCCTTCCCTACCGGGTTGGTGGTCGATAAACATTGCTTTTTCAACATACACATCAGGCTGCAAGAACATGCCAGCTTCTAACCACGCCAATAGAAAGGGGAGGAGTTTAAACATATTGTGATGTAAACTATTTGAAGCAAAGAAAACATGTGGCATACATATATGTATTTTGTTACAATATGGAGGCATTCAAAGTGCCTGCCTCTGGTGCCAGATTCACTCGTTTTGTTTGGACCGTGAAGAGGAAGGCTAGGACTCGATGTAAAGAAGATACTTGATGAGAAATCTGGCCATCACAACCACAATCTCATGACACATTTCCGGTTTTCACGACTGACCCCAAGAACAAGTCTCCAAGTCCCACAATTGCTTCAATCAAACTGTAATAGCTTTTCCACAAACAGGTGATATTTTAAGTTGTAAAAGTTATTGAATAAAATTCCATATATATATTTGTGCATTTGACAAATAAGCACATTATTTCATAAAGTTACAAATGGCATTTAGGCGTTTCAAAGACGGCGATGTTGTCAAAAAATAATAACAAAATGCAATAACGATTTAAAAAAACAAGTGAGAAATTAGTTTTAAGCTGTAAAAGCTTTTCTCAGGAGCTGTTAAAAATGAATTGTATGCAATATAGAAGTTTAAAAAAGGGTTGTTATTCGTAAAAAACAAATAACTTTCAACACCCAAAAATAGGGTGGAAAAATGCTTCTGCGCTAATTTTCACACAATTTATCGCCAGTTAGCATGAGCACAAATAAAAATGAACCTAGAATTAGTTAGATTCGTCACAATGTTAAGCAAGGCAAAGTGTCGTATATATAGGAGTATTTATAACTCGCGCGGCGCTGCTGAGAGACCAAATAGGGCCCCCAAAACCTGCTCGGCGCTTGTCAAACGTCTTTGTGACTTTGGTAAGTGACTCCTAAAATAAGTGCACCAGCTCGGAACTACCGGGTTACACTGTCAGGTGCAAGTGCATTGTGCAACATGATACACGACTGAAGTCAACATGATAAGAGCAAAGTTAAATATAACCGGAAAGAAACAAAAGCTGCTGTTAAAAGAGAATGGAGGAGATATTCGCTCCTTGTAGGAAGGAACAGATGGCCGCGCTGGCTGGAGTCTCTCCACTTATTACGAATATAGACAGGGATTGTATCTTCGTATGTTTACTGCTTCATTATAGTGTTACTTATCCACATAGCTACTGCCACTCTATCTTTAAAAAAAGCCCTGGATGCTCATAACCAGGATCGGCGCAAAGATGCTCGGCACTGGGGTAAAATAGTATTTTGCCGTTGGAAGGCTCCCCCTTCACTAGGCAAAGGAAAGTTTATGAGGGTTTTCTGTGTAAGTTGGGGCTGCCTTGTGCACGTGTATTAAGATTAACCTATCTTTCTGGACATCAGCAGGGCAGGCCCTCAATCAATCAATCAGATGCCTTGTAAAGCACTACTCACCTGTAAGGGTCTCAAGGCGCTGGGAGGGAGGAGAGGGGGTTGTAGCTGCTGGTCCGAAAGGGTGCTGTGGTTCAGTCGAAGAGCCAGGTCTTGAAGTCCTTCCTGAAGTGAGGCAGTGACAGTGATTGCCCGAGGTGGAGAGGCAGTGTGTTCCAGGTCTTTGCTTTGCTGCGGGTAGGAGAAGGATCTTCCTCCAGCTGTGGTCTTGCAGATACATGGGAAGGTGGCCTGGGCCAGTTGGGTGGAGTGGATGTCTCTGGTGGGTGCGTGGAATGCAAGGCAGTGTTTGAGGTATGCAGGTCCTGTATCATGTAGGGCTTTGTAGGTGTGTGTGAAGAGCTTGAAGGTGATTCTTTTGTTGACTGGGAGCCAGTTGAGGCCTCTCAGGTGGCTGGTGATTTGACTGCGGCGGGAGATGTTGAGGATGAGTCTGGCGGAGATATTATGAATGTTCTGCAGTTTCTTGAGGAGTTTCTGGGTGATGCCGGCATAGAATACATTTCTGTTGTCGATTCTGCTACTGATGAGTGCGTGTGTGACCATCTTTCTAGACTCTGTGGAGATCCACTTGAAATACTTCCGGAGCAGGCAAAGAGTGTGGAGGGAGGATGATGAGATGGCTTTGATCTGGTGGCTCATGCTGAGCGAGGAGTCCAGGATGATGACGAGGCTCCATGTGTGGTCAGTGGGTTTGGGGGTTCCAAGTGCTGCAGGCCTCAAGGAGTCGTCCCAGGCAGAGGGGGTGCCGCCCATGATGATGACTTCGGTCTTCTTTGAATTGAACTTGAGGCAGCTGTTATTCGTCCATGTTGCAACAGCCTTCATCCCGTTCTTCTTGGTGACTGAGGGTTCAATGGTGAGGGAGAGAATCTGCTGGGTGTCAAAGGCGTAGGAAACAATATTGAGTCAGTGGTTCCTGACGATGGCTGCGAGTGGGCCATGAAGATGTTGAAAAGAGTGAGACTTAGGGAGAAGCCCTGAGGCACTCCGCAGCTGATATCTGTGCGTTCCGAGAGGAATGGAGGTAGTCTGACTCTCTGTGTTTGACTGGTGAGGAAGGAGCAGATGCATTCCAGGGCTTTGTTGCGGATGCCGGCGTCATGAACTCTCGTGGATAGGGTGCGGTGAGAGACGGTATCGAAGGAGGCTAAGAGGTCCGGGAGGATGAGGGCTGCGGTCTTGCGTTGGTCGAGTAGGGCTTGAACGTCGTCTGTGAGGGCAAGGAGGGCAGTCTTGGTGCTGTGGTTGCTTCAGAAGCCGGATAGGGAGAGGTCCAGGATTTGGAAGCCAATGAACTCGGAAAGTTAGGCATTGATAGCCTTCTTGATGACCTTGACTGAGAAGGGGGCAAGAGAGCAGGCGCGGTGGGTGACATTTGATAGTGGTGGGGCGCAAAGTGTGTAGAAACAGAAAGTGGAGGGTGGTGGCACAAAGATGCATGAGGTGGAATCAAGGATATTCGGCAAATGCAATATATTCAGCAGGACCGGGACTGCGCTCCTGAAAAAATCTTTGGACCCCTGCACGCATTGTTTTACAAATTAAGCGCTGCCAGTTGGAATTTCTGATGAGCTAAACTTCCCCAAAAAGCACCCAGTTAATGACCTACCTAAACAGACATGGTGCCGATATTTAGATTTTTTTTTACAGGAGAAGCCAGAACGTGTCCATTCCTCGGTAAACACCGGCATGCCGGGGCGCACTGCTGCTGAAATTCCAATTAGCAAAGACGCTCGGGAAATAATGCCAAGTCTGTGTGTTATGTGTGCACGGCCACGGGAAATGTTTTTTAACCACTCGAACGGGCACAAAGGAATGCAGGCAGCACGCACCCACCTGTGTCTCAGTGCATTCTGTGACCAGTCTGACTCTGACGACGCGGGCGTGACAGTCTCTGCTGTGTGGTGACCGTGTGTGGAACTCGGTGCAGGTCGGACGTCTGCTGCTGTTGGCACTAGTCAGTGCATGTGGCGGCGACTTTAGAAACAAACAGAAACTTACACAACGTCACCGGCGCGCGCAGCCTGAATGGCCAATCACTGCTGGCTTCATGCTGAAGTCACACAGTGATTGGCCACATATGCTGAGCAGTGTCTGCCACTGCCCCCACCCATGCGCGGCATCCAATAATGGATGTTGCGCAGTGGACCAGCCAATCCTGGTGCTCAATGCAGCACCAGGATTGGCTAGGGGGGCCCATTGTGTGCTCGCCCTGCCGGGTCTTTGTAAACCCGGGGTCCGGCTGAAGCAGCACCCCGGCCCCTTCTGACCCTCTTTCTACGCTGAACTGCAGGACAGCGCATCGGCGCATGCTCGGGCAAGTAACAGCCCATTATCCTCATGCGCGCATAGTGCTGCTGGCCTGCTGCAGAGACTGTCACTCACAGCAGCAGACCAGCAGCCCCGCCCCCAACCCCTGCGCACTCCGGACCGAGGGTAAATTATCCCCGTGTGTCCCGCGCTGCGGCTAGTGTTGTTTATGTATCTTGATTACACTTCTACGCTTACGGTGCGTCCAGGCTTAGTGGGGCTACGCCCCTACGCCCCAATGGACGCACCGCTGCTGCAAGAGAGATGGGTCCGAAGTTCTTGAAGTAATTCGTTCGGCAGAGGGTTTCTTCAGTAAGGGGTTGATATCTGCATATTTCCAGTCTTCTGGGAAGGTGTCAGAGTAGATGGAGTGCATGCTCTTCATGCTCACGAGGGTGTCATCCAGTTGAGCAAGAGCTATTGGGGTCTGGCATCGTAGGGCACAGTGGTTGTGGGTGGGGGGAGGCTCTGGGATAACAATGCTGCACTAAATTAGATTGATCAGGACTGGGCCCTGTGGGGAAAGAAAGGATAAGTTGGTGTTTGTTGTGGGGGTGGAGGGTCCTTGCAGTGTGGCGGCAGGAGGTGTGAGGAAGCTGGGAGGACGGCAGCGTGTTGATGGGGTGCTAACAATTACACTGAGGTATATTAAGGGCCGATTACAAAGTCTTTAAGGGGACCCAATTGAGACCAAGTGGGATGGATGAGCTGCTGTTTGCCTGACATTAAGTCAGAGTTATAGAACAATTTTATGTGAACTCGTCCCTTGTTCTATGATACAACTTCCACTGATTGGGATGTGTACATTCAGCTCACTACTTCATTACTGTATCCAGAGGGCTTAATCCAATTTATCTTATATACTTCATCAACTCAAATGGGATTTAGTTAAATTTTTATTTACCCACCGAGATTATTACCATCCAGTGGGTGACATGCACCGTCTCACAGTGACGCTGCCTGGCATTAGGGGTTTTTCAACTGTTCCCATGCAGATATTGTGACTGTCGGGTGTGCATCCAATAAACCGACCTGGACGGGTTCGGTTAAATTTTTCCACCATGACACATGCAGTTCCAGAACAGTTCTGCTTGCCATAAGCAGCGGGTTGGTTTCTAATTGATGATACATGTAGTCTTCTTAAAACACGGTTGCTTGATATCAGCCACCTTTTAATCTGATTTAACTATGCCTAAGGAGACACTCCTATTATTCCTTATCCAACCTGGAAAGGATTATTACTATCAGAGTATTGTACCACATTTGATGACAGACTCATCGTTACAGATGACACACCATGTGAGAACAGTGCAGGCTGCATCAAGCTGCTGTTCGGACGGCGTGCCAGGTGTGCACACTTAAGGTTTCTGACATAGCTGGCGGCACTTTCCAGCTCCGCTCGTCAGTATCCTGATCGCCATGGACGAGAGCTGACAGGTATGTTGCAGCTCTAAGCTTGTTTTAATTTATTTCTTCTTGGATTGACTTTGAGGCCTCATACGACAGAGTTTCCCATGATTAATAATCCGATGTCCCTTTCTTGAGCCTTCCATGTCCAGGATGGAATAATTCATTTATCCATCCAATTTGCTGATTCACCGCAATTTGCCACACAGGTATTTTGCGACTTTTAATTTTCTCCTACATATTCTCATGCTTAATCTAATCAGTTTTACACGAATTTAACAATTACTCTCGTGTTCCCTTTTAGATTGCTTTAAGGACACAGCCCCGTATTTGAATACACCTCATTTTATCAAGTGCGTTCAAGTGCCTCTAACTGCACCTATATCTTCTCTTGAGTCTTTAGGGATCCGATTAAGCACCCTATGGGTTTATGTCTCCCTTTCAGAGCATTTTGGGTTTCACACAGAGGGGCCATAACGTTGACGCTACACCGACTCATAATTAAGTAAGTGGGTATGGTGCTCTCAGTTTAATAGCTATGAGCTGAGTTTCCTTGGCTGTCCTTGGGCTGATACAAATTGAATTTAATTTCCATTGGGCTGTAAGTCCTCTCTACTTGCCTCTACGACGCAGGAGCCTAAGGGCCCATATCTTCAATTTTTGCACCAGATTCTTCTGGGCGACCTTAAGGGTAACATTCATTGAATTCATTGTGTAATTAACAATAGTTGCTTTATTCATCACCTGAATTAAGACCATTTCAAATTACCCCTAGGTGTCTCTTCATGTCCTGATGAAGACCCCATTTTAAGGATAAAATACCTTACATACATCAAGGGGGGTGAAACATCGACGGTCTTTCTCGCTTTCTCAAATATAGACAACAGTAATCGTGTTACTGTGTCATGAGGATACTATATTGTTAGATATTTAGCCTTTAGAGTGGCTGGATAGATCACCATCAGTCTGTGATATTTATATTGCACATCTCCTTTCCTTCTCTATAACACTCAAGAGAGCACTCCTTTTTGAGCACCTTTTCCTTCCCTCCCTTGAAACTCCTTTTTAGAATTTTACAGATATGTGTGCTGCTATTGAATTTGTACATATGTACATCATGAATATGAAACAAATCAAATTAATTGATTTATTAAGGTGATGATTTGAATCCTTGTTGATACAGATCTCCACTTTGACCATTATTTTTGTTCCTACATTAAGTCAGGAAGCTCCCTGCTGCGCCCCCTGGAATATTGGCATCCCAGGCCTTGGCTCAGCTTGCCAATGCCCAAGACAGGCCCTGGACATCAGCCTTGGTCATAACTATTCAAATATCTGCAGAAACAAAGGCAAGCGCTCTGAAATCCTACAAGCGTATTTATGTTTTGCATGGTGTATTTCTGTAGTAATACTAGACTGGACATATTTGGTTTTCCACTACAAACCACAATGTTTTTAAATGTGCCACTTTTTGTTAGACCTGTATTTGGGAAAGATTTGCAGTACTTTCGCCCTAACAGTTTCAGTAGAACTAAAGAAAGTACTCCTCCATAACAGCCAAATGGCTTTGGGAGTTATACGCTCATAGCTGATGTTGTACTTGGCCCTTGATGCAGGGTTATTCCAAAACTGTTTGCCTTCACCCTCTTGTTTTCTGAACCCTTTGATGTTGCTTTTGAGGACTCTGCACACGGTGCCACTGATAACCAGTGCGACAGTGCTTGTGCTCTCACCTTCAAACATGGTAAAATTGGCTTATACCCAATTGACCTATTTAATTTACACGTAAGTCTCCGGTAAAGTGATAGTGCATGTACCCAGGTCCTGTAAATGAAATGTTACTAGTGGGATTGCTGCACTCATTGTGACACCAACTTGAGTAGCCCTTTATACCTGCCTCAGTCCTGCCCCTGCAGCCTTTATGGGCAGTTTTAAACTGGCATTTTCATCTGGCAAAATAAACATTTTGCCTGGCCAAACTTTCCTTTTTAATACATTTGTAATTCCTAAAATAGGCCCTGGACAACCCAGAGGGCAGAGTGCAATGTATTTCAGAGGTTTGACATGTACTTGTAAGTTTTACATCTCCTGGTAGTGAAGAATGTTTCACTACTGGAAGGCCTACCTCTCCCATAGGTTAACATTTGAGTTACATTATTACATTTAGGAAGGTGTAGCTTTCAAACAGGAACAGGTAACCAGTTTATTGTCAGTGTCTTTGAAATTGTAATGAGAAAGCCACTCTTACGGTAAAGTTGGATGCTAAAATACGATTTTGAAAAAGACTCTTTTAGAAATTTATCATTTTCCTGCCTCAGTGCCTGCAGCCTATCTCTGGGTCACTTGATTGGGTGTAGTTAGCAGTTGGGCTGTGTGTATTCTTCCTAGAGAGCCACATAATAAATAACTTACATGTTTCTGGATGGGTCATAACTGGCAAGATGGGAGGGCGGAGCTGGGCACAGCCCTCTTTACACTTGAATAGGCTGTGTCCTGCCCCTGCATAAAGGACCGCATACCCCTGCAGTTAGTCTGGAGGCAAGGCTGGGGAGGCAGGAAACATGGGCACTTTAAGGTCAAACCTTTAGAAGCTTCTACCACTTCAAAGGAAGGCGAAAGTATAAATATTGGATCTCAGACATCAACCTTTCAGTACATTTGTAGACCTGGGGGGACTCTACCAGGAATAAGGACTGCTATGCTGCTGAAAGGACTGACACTCTGCTGGACTGCTGCCCTGAAGGACTTCTGCCTGCTATGCTGACCTGCTGCCTGCTTTGCTCTTGCCTAGGTGAGAAGGTCTGGACCTACAGGACCCCAGAGTGACTCCAAGGGCTAGTTGTCTGGTGTCCTGACTAGAGCCTCAGGAATCAAAGGTTTAGAATTCCCCCATGGTCCCGCCGTCTCCCCGCATCCCTCGGGAGCCGACTTTGATCTTCCGCATGGGGGCTGCTAAGATGCAGCACCCCGTGAGGAAAAACAATCGTCTTTGGTTTTTGGAAGAGAGAGCAGGTTTCCTGCCCTCTCTTCCAAACACCAAAGCAGTTTGCTATGGCAGGGCGGGAACCGTGAGGCTCCCGCCCTGCCATAGCAAACCAGAGTGTCCCGGGGGTGGGCACCCCGGTACACTGCAGGAACCGGCCCCGGGGGTGGCAGTCCCCAGGGCCATGACAGGGCTCCAGGAGGGGGGCTGCGCGGGCCCCTCTCCATATTTCCAAATTTGCGGGCTGGTGGAGGTCCCCGGGGCTTGGGGGTCCTTCACGGACCCCCAAATTTAAATACTTAGTGCCCCGGGGAGGTGGCGGACCCCGGAACATGTGGTGGGCTCAAGACCCACACACAGGATTATTTATTTTAAAATGAAAGCCCCGGGGGTTGGCAGTCCCCAGGGCTGGGGGGCTGTGAGCCCTCCCACATATTTTTTAAATGCCCCGGGGGTGGCGGTCCCCGGGGCTTGGGGGGCCTTTGAGCCCTCCCACCCATTTCTTTTTAAAGCCCCGGGAGGTGGCGGTCCCCGGGGCTGGGGGGCTGAGAGCCCCCCACCCATGTATTATTTAAACCCTGGGGGTGGCTGTGCCCGGGCCTTGGGGGGCTGTGAGTCCCCTGCAAATATGTAATAAAAGCCCCGGGGTGGTGGTCCCTGGGGCTGGGGGGGCTCTGAGCCCCCCGCAAATATGTATTGAAAGCCCCGGGGGTGGCAGTCCCTGGGGCTGGGGTCCCCCCATTATAATAAAAACATTGCCCCCGGGATTTGGCCCACCCTGGGGCTGATTATTAACGAAGTACGTTTTTTTTCAAGGCCGGATCCGCGCACCCTGCGTGGATTTTGCTGATTTTTTTTATTTTTGGGCCTTGGGGTTTTTGTGGGACCCCCTAAGCAGACCTAGGGGGTCAGGGTGTTTCTACCCTGCTCCCTTTTTGCATTTTGCACACTTGTTAGACTGATTTCTTGTGCCTCGGTTCTACCGAGGCACAAGATGGCTGCCAACACTTCCTGGCTTGAAATGTTGACAGCCAATTAGCATAAAGCTCATGATTTGGAGGGTGCGCTGATCCTGCGCTGCCATATATATATGTGTTTTTACTTTTGATTTTCTCAGCAACTACTGAATGGATTTACAGCATTTAACAAAAAGGGTTCTTTCTGAACCAAGGGCTACCTTTTTGCCAAATTTGGTGTAATTCCGTTCAGCAGTTCAGGCTGTAGCCGTGTCTAAAGTTTCCTATGGGAAATTGCATGAAGAAAACACATTTTGGGACCCCCCCTTTTTTCTCGGCCCCCGCTTGACGAATCACCCCAGGACATTTTCAAGATAGAAGCGGACTGGAGAGGGCAATACGTTTTGAAAATTTTGTGAAGATTCATCAACCGGCTCCAAAGTTATTCCAAATAAAATGTTGCGAATCTCCTATGGAAAATAGGTCCTAACTATAACTACCTATTGGCGACCGCCTGTAGGTAATATATCTATATATATTACCAACTGGCGGTCGACTTCTACGCATTCGGTGCACGACTCTGACGCGTTGGGTACACGACTCCAAGCAAAAAAACAAATAATATTTTTCAGATATACATCAAGCTTATGTGTTTAGTTCTTAGGTGGCTCTAAAATGTGTACATTGAGAGATTTTGGTACCTACAAGTAAGTACCTATACAGAGTCTAAAGTTCAAGAGGAAGACTCTGTTACCCTCATCTGTAAAATGTACACCATCTCTCCTATAGATGCCATCCATATTGAAATGTAGATTGTTATGGTAAATGCAGCGCATTCTATAATCTCTGAGAAAAGCAGAAACAGATTTATTGACATGTTTCCTAGCTTGCTCAATCTGTGGACAAAAGTGATTGGACCAGTTCCAATTCTGCCTTTGGCATTTGTTAGAATAGACAAAGGCAGTTTGGGGGAGAAGTGACATCATTTCTGTAAAGGTGTCCTTTACAAGCATTTCCAGGCCTACCCCAGGGAAGCGGCTAAGTCATTGCCACCACAGTGCACAATTATGAGGTCAGGGTGTTGGAGATGCAAAAAGGATTTAACCAATGGCATTAATTGGAGCCACTTTAACCCTCTCTGTCCAATCCATTTAATGTCTACATTTGGTAAAGCTAGGTCTTTGTCCATGTTTCTGTTTTCTGCATACCTTTGGCTCCAGAAAATATAGCTGTGTCCCACAATCCACACTCTAAGCATCTTGAAAGGAGGTTTGGATGCACTCAGATAGTCAGTCAGAATATCTTTATTCGACTTATTCCAAGTCATACAAAGAAAACAGTAAACAATAAAACAAGACGAACAAAACATAACATGAGAAGCAAACTAAGCCTTCCAGTTATTCCTAAAAAGCATCAAGCTAAAAACACATTATAAATACTATATACAAAATTTTACAAAGTACAATATAAAAAGATGCATCTTATCCCGTTTAAGGAGCATTTTTTAAGAAAGAGTTTGGCCAGCAGCTTTTACCCTTGTAGCTGCCACTAAAAATTTTGCAATACTAAAGGTGGTGCGGGGATTTGTCAAAAGCTGTAAATAGAGCAGTGCAGGGCGCACCTGTGTGAACCCTGCTTCTTTCAAAATGGGGAGCAAATATTTTTTCCTCTGCTCATGAAACAGACTACAAAACATGACAAAGTGCATTGTGTCCTGCACAGAAAAATTATCACAGCTGCAAGGGGCGGCTTGTTCTGGCTTCTGCCAGCAATTAAAAGAACCAAGGTGAAAGTGTACAAGGTTAAACCTAAATTTAATTAAAAGGAACCTATGATAAGGGATTGTGACGAAACTAAGATAAGGTGCAAAATGGGGTACACTTACCAAAAGGTAGTGAGCCCTAACTGCTGGTTTCTGCAGTTCAACTACCTCGCGGCATGCATCTTTCCTTTCATAAAATAGCTTCTTTATGTGGCCTATATCTTGAACCCTGATTTTTTCTGGGCAGAAAAAAAGTTCTGGGCGACCCAAGTCCGTAAATGATTTAATCAGGTAGTCCAGCCATGGGATTTTGCTATATTTGTCCAATAATTGAACATCCCTCAAAATCATATGATTCAATGGGAGATCTTCATTTAGCCACATTTTCAACCATAAGGTCAAGGGTGCTAGGCTCAATATGTCTGACAAATACGGTAGGCCCACCTCCTTATGGATTGAATAGGTTGGGGTTGACTGGGGGACAGATAGGAGAGATCTAATAAATCTGTTTTCAGCTCTCTGGATGGGGTCAAGATTTACATATCCCCACAAAGGGGACCCATATAGAGCAATGGCCACAGGTTTACACTTATAAATTTTCAGCAATGCTTCCATGGGCCTAGCTCCCAGCTTGCCCGCGAAACCTAAGAGCGCTGAGGCGGATCTTATGACCGCCAATCGTTTTGCACTTATCTGCGGGCCCCACGACCCTTTATGATCAAACAAAACGCCCAAGTAGGGGAATGTAGTAACCTTGGAGACTGGGACCCCACTGCAAAAGAATGATTTATGGCTTTTTTTGGCACGATCACGGCCCATGATCATCGTATGGGATTTGGACACGTTAACCTTGAGGTCCAAATTCTCCATAAAGGTGCCAAAGGCATTCAAAAGCACCTGAAGCCCAATACCAGTGCGGGCAATCAACACAGCATCATCCGCGTACAGGAGTGCCGGGATTTGGACATCTCCTGCACGCGGAACATCCGTGCCCCTGCCTCGCAGGTATGCCCCCAGGCCGTTGATGTAGATAGTAAAGAGCGTGGGGGCCAAGATGCAGCCTTGCCGAACCCCTTTTAAAGATTTAAAAGAAGGGGTACACCTGCCGTTGTTAGACACTCGCACAGCTGCAAAAAGCTCCTGGTGCAAAGTGGCCATAAACGTGACCAGAGCTTCGTCAATGCCCAACTCCAGTAAGATTAACCATAGTTTGGACCTATTAACGAGGTCAAAAGCCGAGGAGAGGTCCATAAATGCTAGAAAGACAGAACCCTCCTTGGCCACCGTATACTTAGAAATGAGTAAATGCAGGTTTATGCATTGCTCTATAGTGCCTTTTCTTTCCCTGAAACCATATTGTAGTTCGGACAGCCCCCCGCAGCCCTCAACATTCTCCTTTAATCTATATAAAAGGACCCTCCCCAAAACTTTTACGGTTGAGTCCAATAGTGAAATGGGTCTATAAAATGCTGGATCGTCCCGCTGACCCTTGTTTTTATAAATGGGGACGATAGTCGATATTGCCCAGGATGCGGGAGCTGAATTGTCGTTAACTGCGTTAAACACATTACACAAAACATTCGACCACAATTTAGGGGAGTGCATAAAAAAAGTCTGCCGGGACTCCATCTGGTCCAGGTGCCTTGTGTTTGGTAGTTGCCTTAAGTGCTTTCTCCACTTCTTGGGTGTTAAAAACAATAGGATGTGCGGTCCCAGTGGGCAATAAACCAATATTAGTACTCACATCTACTTCATCACCCCCATATACATTTTTGAAGAAAGACAGCCATTTATCATCAGAAATCACGCAATCCATGGTTGCATTACTGTCATCGGAGAATAGGGGCTGCTTAATGATCTCCCAAAATCTCCTACTGTCCTTCAGCACTGCCGCTGATAGGAGATTTTCCCATGTTTCACGTTTAATCGATTCTTTGCAGTTCTTTATGGCTGTCTTGTAAATTTTCCTTAGTCTCACAATGTCATCTGGTGCCCTCGGTACGGTTTTTAGAGCCCTCATCAGATCTCTATGGGCCTTCGAGCATGCTGAATCGAACCATCGCTTGTGTCCTTGGGGCCCCTGAATAGGTTTAGCTAGAAGATCCCTAGAGACCTGGGCACATATCTCCTCAAAGGCTGCTACAATCTGTTTCCCTTGTGTATCCGGATTTTGACACAACTCAACCTGATCTTTAATTTTAGGGAGACATTTTTTATAAAAGTTGTCCGGAATCACTTTTGCCCACTTCACTCTTCTGTCCTGATCAGTGGTCCTCAAGGGATGTGAGGCTTTAACGATTGATGGTGATGCACCCATCTGGTCTCCCCAGGCCACTTCCAGTAATACTGGATTATGATCGCTATGATGGGTTACTACTGTGCGGTACGCAGTGGTCCGATTCAAGATACCTAGTGAGACAAAAATATAATCTATCACCGTTCCATGGTGACCGCCGATAAAAGTTGGCATTCTCAGGCCATAGTCGGGTTCAAGAAGATTATGGGTTGCAAGTAGGTCTTCAAGCTCTTGCCCCTCTACAGAATGTTCAAAATGAGGTCCTACTGGGGCTGCATCATCTATTTCATCAACATTTAATCCCTTACAATCTAAATTACATAGATGGATATTAAAATCACCTAGTAAGATTAACTCAGAAGCAAATACGATATTCTGTGAAATTTTATTTAAAATACTGTCCAGACTAGCAATGTTACGGCCACCGTAATCACTATTCCCGGAATTGTAAAAATTTACATATAGAGTGCTACTAATTTTGCTAATCACCCTTTCCACTATTAAGATGTTATCAGAATCAGAGGTGATCTGCCTATAGCTACCTTTTAGATCCAGAGCAAAAAAGAGCGCCAAACCCCCTTTAGCCCTACCCATTCTGCTAGGGACTGCGGGTCTTGTAAAGCTGGTAAACCCATCCCACCAGATATTGCTGGATGTGACCCACGTTTCTTGCAGAGCAATGATATGATGTTTTGAAATGAAGCTCCGCCAGACAGGGTCCTGGTTTTTGGCGTTCAAACCTGCTACATTCCAGCTTATAATCTTACATGAATCAATCATAACATTTGGCTCATTTCCACCCTCTGAAACTTCTTCTTGTATATCTTGCGGTGGTAATACCTCTCTAATGTCACCTTGACCGGGCCACTGTGAGTCTTCTCCGATAACACCTGATATTTCACAGATCACAGACCCAGATGGAATTAATTTCTGGATAGAATTGGTAGATAAATGTGGCTCGACCACTGCTTTTGACAATAGAGAACTGGAGTGATCATCACTATTAAAGCCGCCACTACTGGCTTTTGGGATGCTCGACCCCACACGTTCCCGGTCGACTCCTGTTACAAGTCAGTCGCAGGTGTTTAGGTCGGAGAGGGGGCCAAATCTATTACCTGTGGTAAATCCCCACACAGATGGCATGGCTGGCTGAAATTGTCCATTTTGAACTGGATTCCAGATGGAGTGTGGGGTATTTGGGTGGGTCAAAAATGGATTCGATCTCTGCCAGCGTGTAGGCCTTAAACCCCGCGCACTGTTGTCATATCCCAAGGGCCCTTGCCCCCACCCGTTTGTTCTTTGCTCATACGAGTGGCCAAACTGACTTTTTGCTCATACGGATAACCAGATCTTCCAGGGTCCCGATGTGCAAATGGCTGTAACCAATCAGTTGGATGTCGCGGTCTAGTGTCCCTCCCCCAACTACTGATGTTGGTAGGCTTGTGTTGCCTAAAGGTGTTCGCAGACTGGATTTCATCATAAAAAAACTTAAGAGTCAGTGGAATAATAGAACCACTACGGCGTTGTGGTGGGAACACATTATTCAGAATGTCCGGGAGGACTTCAGCGTTAGCAAAATTTAAAATAACACAATCGCCATTAAACTTTTTAGGCTTACTGCCAATCCAGGGTACCCTTCTAGTCAAGACTATATTCCCAACCAATTTATCAAACCCTTCTTCGGCCATGTGCATATTATTTGAGAGCCAATGTACGACTTTATCTTTTAAACCCTGATTGGACTCTGTTTTATCTTGTGGTAGGACTGGAACATTCGCCAACACCAAGACTACCGGGGAGGCTTCTGCAATAAAATCTACTGAGGCAGTCTCTTGATGCGCTACCGCTATAGCGGCAGTCACATTGGTGTGGGAAATGCCAGTTTCAACATTCTGATCCATAACGGGTAATAATTGCACTGAAGGAGAAGATATCGGTCCTTGTTGGGTGGGCTGAGTGTGCTGTAAGTTAGTTTCATGGGGGGCATCCTCCTCGTCCGTAGCTGTAAGATCTGTGACAAGTGAAGATAGGTTCTCTACCTCCTTGACCAGAGCGCTATTCGCCCCACTTAACTTCCTCACTTCGGCAGTTAGCTTGTCCACTTTCCCAATCAAAGGTTTAATTATAGCCTTGATAGCTCCGAGGCACGAGAAGGCCGGGCAGGGCTATCCCTGGACACCTAGCGGGTGGATTTCAAGGTACTGTGTCCCTGCATGATATTTGGTACACCTAACTGTGTAGAGGATATCCATTGTTATCACATTGCTGCCGCATGGATTGATTACTATATCTTGCCACTGTTACTCATTGATTGTGCATCTGAGTTTAGGTTTCTGGAAACCCTTCAGTGTTATAGCCCAGAGTATGGGGAAAAAACTGGTACCTGCCCCAGTGGATACCTTGAATACTTTAGACTCGTATCTCGTCCAAGTCGTCAGTAGCATTAACACCAAGCGAAGGCAATCTCTGGGCCTAAGTCAATCACCGGTTTTGCCCATAGATAGCCCATCAATAAGTGCAGTAAGCACAGTAATGTCAGATTCATTGCTGGATAATCCTCCGCTCATTCTAGCTGATTCTCAGTCTTCAGATCAATATATTGAGCCTACCGATGACCCTGAGCTTTTGACCGGAAGGACTGATTTAATAGATCTATCAGACAACACCTTTATCGATCCAAACAGCCAGATTGCTTCTCTGGACGAAGACCAACAATCCCCGCAGCTAGAAACACGCGCGGTTAGAGCGTGTAGAAAACCTACTGCGAAACGAGGGGGGAAACAATTAGGTCGGAAAAAACCTGCCACCCCTCCGGCTAGACGGACGGGTAAACACGCTGACATTAATGCAGATACTGAGTCTAAATGCATTTTTGATGAAGATCTCCTCAGTAGGTTCCAAGACATGATAGATATCAAAATCAAGGCACTCAGATAGTCTCTGTATGTGAAATGGCAGTTTGACAAGTGAGATTTTTCTAAAATGGTGGATAAGATGCAGTTTTGAAAAAAGAAAAGAAATGATTGGGTGTTTGAGATCATTCTAGTCTCAAAAGTAGGGTGCATGTTTCTGTTTTTTGAAAGCATGTTTTTTATTGGTTTTGAAAAACGTATTTGAAAGGAACATTACATAGGATACGCTGATATTTTGAATAGTCAAGCACACTTGCTGTTTGGATTAACAACATTGTGTGCTGAACTTCTTTTTTTTTCTTTTTTTTTGGCGTCCTCATATATGCACCAGTAGATAATTGCTCTAAATAGGCGCTCTTCAGGCCACTGACACAAACCATCTTTTCCAGCCCTCTTGTTTGTGGATAGCCGATGAAGATTGCCCAGAGGTAGGGTTGTTACCCGTCCAACTTCCTCTCGTGATGGTACTTGCTACATAGGAAGGACAGGACCACAGGACCTCTGGCATATTCATTGGACTATCAGTTTATCTCTCACTCCAGGCAATCAAGGCTGACCACAAATTAACAGACTTTTCTCCTCCACATAATATATCCAATTTACTCACCGCCATGATGTTTTTGAGGCAGTCTGCAAATGTCGGAGGGAGTACCGACTTCCACACTTTGCAGATCTCTCTTCTAGCAATCACTATTACATAAAAAATAAACTGTGATAAATTGCTGTTAATATCATAATCGAGTGGGAGACCAAAAAAAAACAAACTAGGAGTATATATAAGTGAAAATGAAAGTACCTCCTCCAAAAACCTACAGACTTGTCCCCAGAAGTTACTTATACTAGGACATTCAAAAAACATATGTATGTCATTTGCTTCTTGTGACTTACATCTGGGACAGAAGTATTGAACTGAAGCCATCTTAGAAAGTTTCGCTGGAGTCCAATAGACTCTATACAATGTGTATAAATGATTTCTTCTTAAATTAAAAGGTTTGATTATTTTTTGAGACATAGAAAAGGAGTCTGTCCATAGTTTAACTAAATTGTCAGAAATCTGAACCATGGGGGGGTCCCATAATTTAGTAATCTCTAATTCTAGATTATCCTTATTGTCTATAAAGATTTTATACCATTGAGCAGTCTCCCCTTTCCTACCTATATTGCTGCTAATTAAGTCCAACAGGGGGCTCTCATCCTCTAAATCCCAGGTTTGGCTTCCCCACCAGGCCGACAATTGATAGAACTTAAATCTCGTGAGAGTACCCCCGGTTAGACCCACTAGGATTTCCCATTTTAATACTTTTGATGCGTCACAAAAGTCCCCCCATTTAGAGAGACCAGCTCTCTTTAACGGAAGTGCTAGTTGGTCAATCAAACAGTCCGGGGTACCAGGGGAGTCCCAAATCGGGGCATATGAATGATAGTAGTGTATACCTAGCAGCTTACATATCTGTAGCCAGTTATGTAAGGCAGCCTTCAGAAGCTTCAGCCGGACCTTTTTAAAACATTTTTGATCTCCAAATTTAAACGTAAAAAAGTCGGCCCCATATGAAAGATCTGACAACATGGCTTGAAAAAGTATACCGTTAGAAGTGGAGTCTAATTTATTGGCTAAAAGTCTGAAATTTTTAAACTGGAAGGCATAGCAGTATAGAAGTAAGTCTGGGAGAGCGAGGCCACCTATTTTTAATCCTCTCCTCAACTTCCTCCAAGCTATCCTAGGAGATTTTGTCGCCCAGATAAAAGATCCTATCCTACCTTGCAAGTTAAGAATATCTTTCTTATTAAATGTTAAGGGAATAGAATTGAAAAGAAAAGTTACTTTTGGTAAGATGATCATTTTAACCAGATTCACCCTACCATAGATGTTTAAAGGTAGGGAGTTCCATCTAGTTAAAAGTTTCTTAACCTCTTTTATCACTGCTTCCCAGCTGGTCTTGGGAATTTCTTCTAATTTGTGAGTGAGTTGAATACCCAGGTATCTCATCTTGAACTTAGCTTCTGGGATAGGAACTGGATTATTCCAACACATAATATCGGTTTTGTCCCTATTAATGCTATACCCTGAAACAACACCAAAATCCTCAGCAAGTTGAAATAATCTTGGTATTGCTTCTAATGGGTTTGAAGTGTACAAAAGAAGATCGTCTGCATATAAGGCTGTCTTAATTGTTAAATCTCCTATTTTAAAGGGGTGAATTATTGAATCCTGTCTTAAAGAACACACAAAAGGCTCAATATATATATCAAATAATAATGGAGATAAAGGGCATCCTTGCCTTGTCCCTCTACAAACATTTAACCAGTCTGACAGACCACCATTCACCAAGATCCTAGCTCTCGGACCCCTATATAAAGTTTTAATTCCATTGATGAAAGTCTCAGGGAAGCCAAACTTCATCATCACTTTCCAGAGAAAAAGCCAATTCACTTGATCGAAGGCTTTGGCTGCGTCTATTGCAGCAATAGCAAGAGGCTTCTTTTTCTCTATTGAGTAATCTATAGCGCCAATTACTTGGAATGTAAGCTCATTCAGTTGGCGACCAGGAATAAATCCCCTCTGGTCGGGGTGGATGATAGACTTTATGACATTAGCCAACCTGGTTGCTAAAATTCCAGAGTACATTTTTAAGTCAGAATCTAGGAGTGAGATAGGACGGTATGATTCTATTTTTTCCGGATCTTTATTCGGTTTCGCAATTAATGAAATTGTGGCGTCTAACCAAGAAGGTGGTATTTGTTTTCCCTGAATAAAAATTTTATTAAATAATTTCTGGAGTGGAACTAGAATTTCTTCAGTGTTTTCTTTGTAAATCTCTATTGGGAGTCCATCGGGACCTGCAGCTTTATTTCTTGCCATCTTCTTAAGTTGAAGTCTGATCTCTCCCTCTGATATATCCTTTGCCAAGAGAGCTATATCTATGTCCTTTAATTGCGGCAAATCACTCAAGATCGACAGGGTGTCCAGCTCATCCATTGGCCGGTTAGTTTCATCTGCATAGAGTTCTTCATAAAATGATCTGGCTTCCTTCCTGATCTCATCATCTTCTGACAGAACAACACCAGTCCTACGTTGTATCAGAAGTTTAATATTGTTTCTGGTTCTCTCCGACCTAGCTTTCCACGCTAGCAAGGATCCACACTTCTCCCCATATTCAAAATTACGTAATTTACTGACTTCCCATTTATCTTTGAGTAATTTTTCAGTTCTTGATCTAAAGTTTAATTGTAAATCTACTAGTTCTTTTTCCAATCTTGGTACATTAGTTCTATCATCCAGGGTAGCAGAGAGAAGCTGCTGTTCTTTTATTTTGATCAATCTGAGCTCCTTAATATCCTTTTCCTTGTTGAGCTTCCTATTTAAGATAATTTGGGAGCTGTATATTCCTCTTAGGTAAGATTTAAATGCATCCCATACAATGTTCTCAGGAGCAGTTTTATCATTAAATTCGAAGAATTCTGTAAACTTTTCTTTAACTTTGATATTAAATACTTCATTTAACAAAATAGTCCTGTCCAGTGTCCACCTATGTTCTGAAAAATTCTTTTGGATATTGATATTTAATTCAACCACTGAATGGTCTGACAAGCCAATCGGGATGTAAGAAATAGAATGAGTATTCGCTAGAAACGATTGATCTAATAAAAAAAAATCTATTCTAGAGAACTGATGGTACTTTTTACTATAAAAAGAGTATTGTTTTTGGGCTCCATGTTTAACTCTCCACACATCACACAACGTATAGTCTTTCATAATATTCTTCAAAATCGAGAGGGATTTTCTTGGGCATTTATATTTAGCTTTGGAGGTGCGAACTTCTGACCTATGAGCTCAGTTAAATGTTCCATGAACTCTTTCTATGGTAACAAGCAGTGAGCAGATTGGGGGTAGGGTTCAAATTTATGTCACTTGGAAAGGGCTGAAATGTATAAGCAATATAAATGTGTGTTAGCTTTTGAATTATTTTGGGAAGCAATGTGATTTGCTATTTACATGTATATGTGTGGGAAACAGCCATTACAACGCAACTTTCACAACGCACTACAGTTACAATGAAACTTTTACAACGCAGGATCAATTACAACGCATCCTATTACAACGCATGCCATTACAACACAGATGCTATTACAACGCATGCCATTACAACGTAAGTATTTTATTTAATTTTAACCCCTGCACTATCCAACACTTACCCTACTATTACACCCCCTGGAGTTAGAATAGTAATTTTAACCCCTACACTATCCAACATTTACACTACTATTACATTCCCATTAATTAAAAAATAAAAAAATACTTATCCATACTTACGTTGTAATGGCATGCATTGTAATAGCATCTGCGTTGTAATGGCATGCGTTGTAATGGATCCTGCATTGTAAAAGTTTTGTTGTAATGGGATGCGTTGTGAATGTATGCGTTGTAACGTCATTCATTCATATGTGTGGAGAATGAGAGGGAACGCTTGCCATTTTTTTGGTTTTGCTAAGAGGTGCAAAGAGCAGAGATTCTGTATAAAAAAATCTGGTGTGTGACTGACATACTTCTTAATCTACAAATTAATTTCAAAGGTAACTTATTCTTTTGTGAGAGGTTGTATTTGGTATGTTTGTTTTTAATAAGATTAATGTGTTTCTCTTGGTAAACTTCAGGGAGCAGTGTTGCTTGTCTAGATTCAGTTTGTGAGACTGTGTATTATGTGGAATGTGTGCAGTCATGTTTCCTGTTCCAGACTACTAAATGTTTTTTGGTAAAGTGCAAGGGCTACTGTTATTTGCCTGAAATCACACTGTGAGTCAGAAAATCGAGTGAGAATCATTTGGTTGCTTGATGTGTTTGCAGACACATAAGTGCTTAAAAACTTCTTGATGTTAAGTTTTGGTAGAATTAGAAAATAGACATTGCTTATGTATTTGGAAAAAGAGTTAGGCTTTAACATTGAAATGCAGTAATGAAATATGTGAAATGTGTGCTGACACGTTCGTTTTTGTAGATCATTGAATGTGTTTTGATAAAGTCCAAGAGATAGTCTTGATTGTCTAGAATCACACTGTGACTCTGTGTACATTTGGGAACTGTTGTGAAAGAAGCCTGTGCGTATTTCATGTGCTTGCAGTTCTAGTACTGGTTAAAAACTTATGCTGTTGCCATGTTTCGGTAGAATTTGAAAGCAGTCATTGCTTATGTATTTTAAAATGTGTAAGGCTTGTAATTTCAAATGTAGTAATGAAATATGTGAAATGTGTGTAGTCATCTTAACTCTTCTAGACTAGTGAATAGTGTTGCTTCTCTAGAATCACACTGTGAGTGTGAGTTCATTTGTAAAGCATTGTGAGAGAAGCATTTGGTAACTTTATGTGTAGTTGTACTACTATAATCATTCAGTCATTATCCAAGCACTTACGCAGTGATTCAGAACCTAAGCACATGTACTGCTTCAAACTCCTATGGACTATGCATGTAGTGATCAAACCACCTTCAAACTTGTGTTTCAGGCCTCAGATTCCCCAGTTAGTAAACACCCTGTGAGTGCTCTTGCAATCCCATAGTGACTCTTTCAGTAGCACGTAGTAATCCTTTCAGTAAAGTGCAAGGGATACTGTTATTTGTCTAGAATCACACTGTGAGTCAGTGTGCATTTTGGAAAATTGAGAGAGAATCATTTGCTTGCTTGAAGTGTTTGTAGACACATAAGTACATGTACTCATGCAGTGACCAGGTTTTAGGGCACGCAGTGCTTCAAATTGCTATGTACTATGCATGTACTGGTCTAACCACCTTCACACTTCTGTTTCAGGCCTACAATTCCCCAGTTGGTATCCATACACTCCAGCAAACACCCTGTGAGTGCTCTCGCAATCCCGTAGTAACAATTTCAGTGGCATGTAGTAATCCTTTCAGTAAAGTGCAAGGGATACTGTTCTTTGTCTAGAATCACACTGTGAGTCAGAGTGCATTTGGGAAAATTGAGAGAGAATCATTTGGTTGCTTGATGTGTTTGTAGACACATAAGTACATGTACTCATGCAGTGAGCTAGGCTTTGGGGCACGCAGTGCTTCAAAATGCTATGTACTATGCATGTTCTGGTCTAACCACCTTCACACTTCTGTTTCAGGCCTACAATTCCCCAGTTAGTATCCATACACTCCAGCAAACACCCTGTGAGTGCTCTTGCAATCCCATAGAGACTCTTTCAGTAGCATGTAGCAATCCTTTCAGTAAAGTGCAAGGGATACTGTTATTTGTCTAGAATCACACTGTGAGTCAGTGTGCATTTGGGAACATTGAGACAGAATCATTTGGTTGCTTGATGTGTTTGTAGACACATAAGAACATGTACTCATGCAGTGAGCCAGGCTTTAGGGCACGCAGTGCTTCAAATTGCTATGTACTAAGCATGTACTCGTCTAACCACCTTCACACTTCTGTTTCAGGACTACATTTCCCCAGTTAGTATCCATACATTCCAGCAAACACCCTGTGAGTGCTCTTTCAATCCCATTGTGACTCTTTCAGTAGCATGTAGTAATCCTTTCAGTAAAGTGCAAGGGATACTGTTATTTGTCTAGAATCACGCTGTGAGTCAGTGTGCATTTGGAAAAATTGAGAGAGAATCATTTGGTTGCTTGATGTGTTTGTAGACACATAAGTACATGTACTCATGCAGTGAGCCAGGCTTTAGGGCACACAGTGTTTCAAATTGCTATGTACTATGCATGTACTGTTCTAACCATCTTCACACTTCTGTTTCAGGCCTACAATTCCCCAGTTAGTATCTATACACTCCAACAAATACCTTGTGACTGCTCTTGCAATCCCATAGTGACTCTTTCAGTAGCATGTAGCAATCCTTTCAGTAAAGTGCAAGGGATACTGTTATTTGTCTAGAATCACACTGTGAGTCAGTGTGCATTTGGGAACATTGAGACAGAATCATTTGGTTGCTTGATGTGTTTGTAGACACATAAGTACATGTACTCATGCAGTGAGCCAGGTGTTAGGGCACGCAGTGCTTCAAATTGCTATGTACTATGCATGTACTGGTCTAACCACCTTCAAACTTCTGTTTCAGGCCTACAATTCCCCAGTTACTATCCATACACTCCAGCAAACACTCTGTGAGTGCTCTTACAAGCCCATAGTGACTCTTTCAGTAGCATGTAGCAATCCTTTCAGTAAAGTGCAAGGGATACTGTTATTTGTCTAGAATCACACTGTGAGTCAGTGTGCATTTGGGAACATTGAGACAGAATCATTTGGTTGCTTCATGTGTTTGTAGACACATAAGTACATGTACTCATGCAGTGAGCCAGGCTTTAGGGAATGCAGTGCTTCAAGCTACTATGTTCTATGTATGTACTGGTCTAACTACCTTCACACTTGTGTTTCAGGCCTATAATTCCCCAGTCAGTATCCATACACTCCAACAAACATCCTGTGAGTGCTCTTACAATGCTATAGTGACTCTTTCAGTACCATGTAGTATTCCTTTTAGTACAGTTAAACTGAATTAAGCTAGGCTTTAGGCATGGAATGCTTCAAACTCCTATGCAATATACATGTAGTGCTCTAACCACCTTCACTCTTGTATTCAAGATCTACTATTTCTTAGTCAGTATTTATATAAAATGTGTTTGTATAGTAATAGAAAAGTATAATTTATAAAGTTATTAATATACTTTTATTTAATGATTATTTTTACAGATACTGTTTATCATCATTATAATAAAGTTATCATGTCGGACAAAGTAAGAAAAAGAAAAGGACAGAAAAAGGACAGTTACTTGAAGAAAACTCAACCACAAGTTTTGGATGACCAACATAATATGGCTAAAAAGAGAACATTTTCTGGTAAGACCACAAAGGACTTTATTAAAAATATTACTAGACTCAGAATGAATATTGAAAATTTTGAAAGCACTGAACATGTTCCAAGCATGAAAATAAGTCATAAAAATAGGAAAGGAAAAATGTACATTCAAAGGATACAACTAATGGCAAAAGAAGAGAAAATCAATATAAAGAAATACGTAAAAAAATATTTTATAATAGAATAGTACATAATTTGCTGAAAGATATAAAGAAATATAAGAAGAGAGCACTGTTTTATAAAAAGAAGAAGCATATTGAATCTATTGTTGAAAAGATTTTTGAAGTAAAGAGGAAATTATTTATTTTAGTTTTAAACAGAATTCGATCACTAGATAAACCAATCCATTTAATGAAGGCCAAAAGTAAGATGAAAAGAGTAATAAACAGAACTAAATTTTGGGGAATGGAAACACAGTTCAAGTTCTGAGCCTTACTTTAATGAAGAGAGTAATTTTCAGACCAATGATTTGTTGCATGCAGTTGACACCAGTGGTCAAGCTTACGAGGTTAGAAATGGTTGTCAAATTGAGAAAGAGAAAATGGTTCCCAGAAATGCAGAAGAAGTGATTGCTGATGAAGTTCTAGGCAGACGTCCTAAAGTCCCAGTGTTACTTTGGATTGCAGTAGTATTTGTAGTGTACAACAAGAATCTATTGATCTTTTATGCAATTTCTTACAAACATATACTAAAAAGGTGTTAAACAAAAGATTAAGATGTTGCAAGGCCTAGACCCTTGTAGAGTAAGACAAAAAAACTGGTTTGCAAGGTCATTCTCTGGCTTGTCTTTCTAGGAAAGTTTGTCAAATTGTTTTTCACCATTTCAGGGTGTTGGCAGTACATCATTCTCAAATGCGGAAGTTAGTCAGAAGATTGTATTATGCAAAAAGTTCATCACTAAAGTTAAATGAGTTGAACAGTGCTCTTTTGCGTGGGTCAGTTTCAGATGTGAAGAAGATTTGTGATGACATTGAGCTTTTGTACTTTGATCCTGAACAAGAGAGTGCAGAAACTGAGACATTATTAGAAGAAAATGTTGAAGAGAATGTTGAACCTAGTTGTACAAAAAAATTTAAAGGTGAAATTACAAGTTTAGGGTGATTTCAGGTGAAGGGACACATTTTTCTTGTATTTGTTGTCGGCGAACTCACTATAAAAATCAGACTAGGAGTTTTGATCTGTATTTTAAAAGTGAAAAAGAAAATTATGATAAGTGGAAGGAATTAGCAACTTATTTGTTGGTGGAGAAATGTTTTCATTTGGGTTCTGAACAGCGTATTTGTAAATATTGTTATAACAAATTAGATGAGAATAAAATGCCCTCTAGAGCTGTGCATAATAATTTAAAGTTAGTTGCTATTCCTCCAGAAATTATTATTTAAATACCTCTGAGTCTATTCTCATTCAATGTGTGCACCCGTTTCAGGCTATTGTTCGTATGGAGCCTAAAACAGGTAAACTGCCTCCTTCAGATTTACAAAGAGGACTAAAAGGAAGAATTGTGTATTTACCGTTAGATTTAAAGAAAAATATTGAAACTATAGGTGTAGAGAGTGTAGAAAGTGAACCACTAGTTATTCTTGTTCATGGTGTGCCGACTAAGAATACGAAAATCTGTCAGGAGTTAGTGGATGTTAGGAAAGTACAGATGGCAACTTTGTATTTGATAAAAAAATACGTACTATAAAAATGTTTATATGGGAGAAGAAGAAATACTTTTAGCAGAAGATACTGAAACATCAAATGGACAAATTGAAAAAGTGGACATGTCAAGATGTGAAGAACTCTATGAACATTACAGTGTAGATCCACTTCATTCAAAAGAAGTGATGGGGAACACTATTGAGTTGTTCCAAATGGAAAAAGCAAAAGGAAGTCCCATGAGTGTATGGGAAGAGAGCTTGGAAGCTTGTTCTTCTCCACAGTTGTTTCCAACAGGAAAAGGTGGATGATATGATGAACATCCTGCACAGATTCCTGCATCTGAATATTGGACAACAAGATTATATGCAGAAGATCCAAGATTTTGACAATGTATCCCTTATATATTTCATCTTTTGTATGAAAGTGACTTGTTTGGACTTTCATATGCAGTCATTCACATTTTAAAAACTGGAAAATGTATCTGCAAAGGATTTTATAGATAAAGTGCACCAGAGAGATGATCATTTAGAATCTCAGCTGATTAATCTGATGGCATTTCAGTGTGGGACTGATGTATATTGGTACCGTCGTCATGGAGAACTGAAATGTATGCTACGGAACTTAGGTATTGCTACATGGATCCTTACCCTAAGCTGTGCTGAGTATGCTTGGGATGATTTACTTGAATTTCTTCGAGAGGTAAATTCCAATATAAAAAATATTGAACACCTGGGGAAATGTGCTCTTTGGATCCTGTTAATGTATGCAGGTATTTCAATCTTAGATTTGAAGCTATGATGTCTTTTATCTGCAATAAAAAAAATCCTCCTTTTGGAGAAGTTGTGGATTTTTTGGGGCGAAAGGGGTATCAAGCAAGAGGTGCTCCTCATATACATATGCAGTTATGGATCAAGGACGCCCCCAAATCTGGAACAGATGCAGATGATACTGTTTTGTCTTTTATTGAACAATAGACCACATGTGCTGTACCCAAAGCAAAGAAGAAAACAACTTAAGAGAACAAGTTTTACGATTCCAAAGCCACCGATGTGAAAAATACTGTCGATGAAAGTACAATTCTAAGGATAAGTTCTACACCAAATGTCGCTTTGCATTTCCACATCCTATAATATCCAAAGGAAGAGTGAACAGTTTTATGTCATCTTTGCGACATACCATCACAAGAAAGTCTCAAAAAAATACCTACAACTTAAGAAGAAGCAAAGAGTCAAAATACATAAATGAATACAATCCAGTTATTCTGTCCATGTGGAATGCTAACATGGATATTCAGTGGTGGGGGTAGTATACCCTGGTTGTCTGGAGGTAGTATACCCTGGTTGTCTTTTGTTAGGGATTCTTTCCGTGGAATGGGGAGGGAGGATTTATGGACCACTCCTGAAGAATCCTGCTTTGCTAGCTCTAAAAAAAACATTAGCTAATGCAGTGAAAGAGTTTAAACTGACTAGTTTAATACGGGTAGTCAAACCCACGAGTTTAACATACGGGTTCTTGGATTTTAAGTCACAATACCAATTTGAGCAGGTGTTAGACTCAATACAACCGCCATTAGCAAAGAAGCTGTTTCTGCAATTCAGATATGGGATGCTCCCGCTCTATGCAATAACAAATAAGTGGGCGGGCGCAACCCATTGCTTTTGTCCTGGATGCTTAGTGGAGGAGGAAATAGTAATTAATGTATTATTCTTCTGCTCGGCATACAAACAGGCTAGGTTTAAGTGGGTTATATAATTATGTAGAAATTTAGGTATTAGGAACTATCATGAATTCTTTAGGATCCTAAAATCTGATACTTACCCAGTTTATGTTGCTGTAATTTCAAAGTTCCTCTTTGCTATGTGGTCTAAATGAAGGCATTTGTTAAAAACTGATCTGACCCCCAGCAACATTTAGTTTTGTACTTCTTACCTGCTGTAACTATCCACTCTGGAATATTTAACCCCATAGCTAGGCATCGAGAGCTAACTCTATGTGAGAGATAGAGTTACCTCCATGCTGGCTGGTGTATTGACCATGGACATTTTAAAAGATATTGGACGTGTTTAATAATGTTCATATATGCTTTTACTATCAATTATATTTTTAATGTATGTTTTAATATTATGAATACCGCACCTATGATGATTTTATACTTCCCAATTTTTACTGTGGTTTGCGTATTCCTACATGTGTATATACCAGTGTCCCCTACGATCGTGTATCTTGTCTCTTTGTCATGGATCTTGTTTTATTCTGTTGTAAATTTAAATGTGCTTTTATGGCTGTAATAGCCGAAATAAAGTCTTTGATGATGATATTCAGTACATTGCGGACAATTCCATTGCTGTTGCTCGATATGTAACGTCCTACATTACAAAATCATAAAAGACGGAATTGAAAGAAATGTGGGAAGAGATTTCTCACAAGAAGACTCTAAGTAAGAAATGATACAGTTTCAGTTTGAAGATGTTATCCCATCGGGAAATTGGAGCATACGAATGCTCAGATTGGTTATCATCTGCAAGTCTATACTCCAAATATAGAAGAAGAAATTGGGTGAGTCTAGGTCTTGCAGCAATGGGAAATCGGGTACTGAAAACTGTTCAAGAAATTGAATATTTAGCAGAAAAGGATCCAGAAAGTACAGATATTTTAAAAACGAATATGTTGGACACATATTACAAAAACAGAAGTCATCATCTTGAGAACATGTATCTCTATGAAGTGCTGCGAAACTACACTTTTAAACGGTATATTACAGATAACATCAATGATGGAAAATATGGAGTAATTGGTTCCGAAGGATGCCTGGTGAAACAAACGAAAGGAAATTTGATTAATCATAGGAAGCTGAGTTGCGACACTGCTGATGAAAAGGAATTTTACTATTTAGCCCTTTTGCAACTGTTGAAACAGTGGCGTTCAGAACTGGAATTACTTGGAGATTTCCAGAGCTATGAAGATTCCTTCAATGCTTCAATGCTTCAATAGCATAGAATGTAGTGCTTTCGCAAATTATGTGAAAATGTTGAACGATGAAATTGATCAAGAAGCTACAATTGCAGCTGAGATTGCAAGAGACATTTCTCAAGACAGTCAAAGTTCTGCTGCGCTGAGCCAGGATCCACAAGGACAACCAATTGTTGAAAATGAAGCAGCCATCACCATGAGTGAAGTGGAAACAGCAATGCATCAAGCTCAAGAAGATGTAACGGCCTTAGCAAACTTGAAAGAACAATTAAATGTTGAACAGAAAGAAATATATCAGCAAGTGAGACAACAGATTGACCATGGATTTCTTCATGGAAAGAAAGAATGCACATGTACATCATTTCATCCAAATGTATGTGAGTGGACAAGCTGGAACAGGAAAAAGTTTCTTAATTAAAGCAATCACCAGTTATCTACAGAAAACAACTGAGCCACATTTGTCTTGTGTTGTAACTGCTCCAACTAGGTTGGCAGCACACAACATCAAAGGAATTACATTACATCATTTACTAATGCTACCTATGGAGCATAAAAATAAATTGGAATATCACAAGCTATCTGGAGAAGCTTGTTGTGAAGTTTCAAGAGTGCTGAAGAAAATGAAACTTCTGATTATTGATGAGGTGAGCATGGTCTCAAACGTAATGCTTGCTTTTGTGCATTTAAGAATGCAGCAAATTCTTAACACAGAGTATGAAGTCTTATTTGGAGGAAAGCATGTCATAGTTTTCGGATCTCTTCTGCAACTTACTCCCATAAAAGGACAACCAGTATTTAAAACACTTGCGCATGCAGACATCAGAAAGTCTCTGGGTAGTGTTGGAAATGTGAACATTTGGTCATATTTCGAATACAAAGAGCTCATTACAAATATGGGTCAGGCAAATGATGTTGATTATGGAACTATTCTTGAAGATATAAGAATTGGACTACTGACAAAACATGGCAAACAAGCTTTGAAGAGTTGATTCCTTTCCAATTTTTTTCCAAATGAAGATATAGTTCCTGAGACAATATACATGAAAATTGCAGAAAACAAATCTGTAATCTGCTTAATGCCAACACTGCATGAGTGTTGTATATTGAACAAACAACTTTTGAAACTGGAAAATGAAGAAATAATAAAAATGGAAGCCATTGATAAAATAGAGCATGAAGGAATCACTATTACTTTGACAGAAAAATTGAAGACAAAATTAGATTCTTTAGAAAAATCGATACCTAAAACTGCTGGTTTAGAAAAGAATCTATATGCATGTAGAAGCTGTCGAGTCATTTTAAGGCGTAATTTGGACGTAGAAAAAGGTTTAGTTAATGGAGCAATGGGCAAAGTTGTTGATTTTGTTAATTATCAGAATAAAGATGGTATTGAATTCTTAAAAATGAAATTTGATCAGATTGAAGAAGTTAAACAAATTGGTTGTTGTTCAGTTCATTTTTTGCTTGTTAAAGATGTATGTGTCCGTAGAAAACAGTTTCTACTTTCTATAGCATATTCAGTGACTATTCATAAATCTCAAGGTTTAAGTGTTGACAGTGCTTTGGTGAACATTGGAAATACAGTGTTTAAAGAGGGTATGGCATATGTTGCTTTGTCGCGAGTCAGAATATTATCTGGTTTATTTTTGATTGATTTTGATGACACACAGGTTACTGCAGATGCAAACTGTGTAAAAGAGTATAATAGGTTAAGAAGAACATATGGTCCCAATTTAGGTCAATATCCTGTATTTGATAAGCGTGTAGTAGGTCGAAAAAGAAGGTATGAGAATATCTGTAGTGAAGGTATGGAGAAGGAAAAAAAATAATGTTGTCATTGCAATCAAAAAGAAAAAGGACACTGTTGAAGAGATTGTTGGTTATCAGTTTGAAAATAGTTCAGGTGTCAACTGCTATGTGAATGTAGTGGTCAATGTTGTTTTCTTTCTTGAAGGTTTGCAACAGCAAATAATTGAGAATCGGGAAAAAAGATTTTTTCCTTGTTGCATTCCATTTATGAACAATTGAGAACTGATACAAGTGAAATACAAAGTGTTTGTGATATTTGTAATCTTTTGGATGTATGTTCCGGTTCTACACAATTTACGCAAAATATCCAACAAGATGCTCAGGAATTTCTAATGTATATGCTTACTGTATTGAAAAATTAAGGTGTAGACATAGAGAATATTTTTGGCCTTTGTTATAAATGGGAACATCATTGTGAAAATTGTATGTATACATGTAGCACTAATGTAGACACTGAAAGATTTCTACATTTGACATTACCGGACTGTAAATCAGTGTCTTTCATAAATTAGTTAAAGCTGCAAATCAAAACATGGAGTGTAGCCAATGCAAATCAGAAATGTTATCAACATTATTCATACAAAGTTATGTACAATATATAATTTTAATGATGCAACGTTGTACAACTGATGGGAGAAAATTGGACACTTTAATAAAACATTTTGTAGCAATTCAACTATCAATATCAGGAAGGACTTTTGTAGCAGTAGCAATAATTTTCTATGATGGTCCTTCCACAACATCTGGACATTACACTGCCTATCTAAAATATAACAAAGGCTGGACTTTGTAATGATGATCAGTTGGTTTTCAAACAACGTTTGCATAGCGAATTACTAAATTCCTACCTAATATTTTTAAAGCCAAAGTTTTAGGAAGATAATTCAACCTCGGAGGAATTTATTATTATGATTTAATAGGATTACCATTGGACAATTTACATAAAAAGCAGTGAAAAAATACAATTTGGCCTCATGAAAAGGTATATGTTTGAAATATGGACTTTTTCTTGCACATTGTCTCGGTGTATACTTTCAAGCGACAACATTTACAGTGTTTATAAATTTAAGTTATAACATTTTCTTAGCAGTAAGGATTTTATATATGTGTGATTTGTATTATACGGTACTTTTTTGAGGATGGATTCTTGTTTTTTTTAAAACAATTTTATTGATTGTCTTTTTTTGCCCGCTGTTATGTGATGAGTACAATTAAAATCACTGTTTCTAGTGAAATTCAATATATTCTGAGAACAGCAAAAAAGGCAAAGAAATTACTTTGTAAAATGTTTAAATTATGCTGTGTTGTTAAAAATATATTATTACATGTTATAACTATTTTGCCTTTTCTTTCACAGATCCTAATTTTAAAATAAGCAATTTACCACAATTTACATTATAAAAAACAACTGAATGAAATAGGAAGCGTTTTTTAGATGTATTACTGCTGAGGTAAGTTTAAGTAGGTCTTTAAATGCACAATGCCGTGTGTTTTCACACAGTTGAAAAAAGGGAAGATGGCTGGAGTAGATTTGTGCCAGAGAATTCCATTGCAGACAGGTATCAATTAGGACACAGCTTCAGAGCACCTGTCTGCAAGACACATGGTATAGTATACAATAGAGAGATATGGTGGACTTGTAGGGGCTGGTAATTTCAGAATTAAAAGAAATAAAATTCCTTAACTTAAAGCACATCACTGAGTGTTTTTTGAACATGTCACATTAGGCCCCATCCTTTCCCTTCAGTAATATATAAACATGTCCTATAAGTTTTCTAAAACGTAAGTACTTATAAATGTATCTGGTTCTCTGTTAGCAGCACAGAAATGTACTCCTATAATAAGAATTGGCCTAGCCATTAACTGTCTTTCATATTTACAAGAAGAGGAAAAGGCACTCTGAATACCTATTGTTTTCCATGTAAATACAATGTCATCATACACACCACTTTGCGTTGAAAAGGCGTTCTATAGGTGTTGCTGTGCGCGTTTGCACAGAACACTCATAGAACAAGACACTTCTACAGTTTGATCAAAGATCATAAATCTGGACATGTGTGTGAATGCTGCACCATCTTCCAATTGGTGCAGAAAGGCACAACAAGGAGAATTGTTTTCACTTCTCTTCATTTTTTCTCTTTCAATATATGCTACAATGCACAGCATATATTGAATGAAAAAAAAGCCTTTACTGATTGTTTTTGTGCCGGAAGGTGTCCCTTCCTGTACCAAAGCAATCTCCACACGACTAAGACATCCTTGCACCATGGTGCAAGGGTGCCTGTGTCACCACATGGCTGCAGTTTAAGCAGCTGTGCAGAGGGAAGCACAGACTTGCAACATATTTATGTACATATGTCACATCACTGTGCTTCGGAAGTACCACAGCACGCTGTAGCTAAACACTTTACAGTGTCATGTTGCAGCACTTCCTTATAGTTCTGCACTTATCCATTTACCATACACCACAAATGCTTTCTTTCTGTCAATTATCTACTAGACATACATTTATGTAAACTTTCACACACTAGCGTACAAGTTTAGCTCTTTTTTAACCAGAGTAGTTAGTTCTAAAAATAACTTTTTTCTTTTTGCTGTTTTATATTTTTGTTTTTGATTTTTTGAATGATGTTGTGTTTTGTTTTTTTAAAGAGAGAAAAAATGTCAACAGGACAAACAGAACAAAAAACTATGAGGAGAAAAAAAAAGGAAACTAGCAACAGTGGTTGTTGATGGCACAACAAACAAGGTCCACTAACTGTTCCCCATAAGAAATTAAACTGTTGCATTGCACACAATGCATCGTCACTCTCCCAAATTGGGGACGTATATCTGGAGGAGGTGTTGAAGTGGATGGTGTTGCCCCAGATGTGCTAGCAACAGCCGGTGGTGCAGGAGCATTTTCCCGTAATCTTCTGATTTCTTCTCTTGAGAAATTGACTGGATGAACATCTGTAGATGTTTCCTCATGCTAGCCGTTCCACATGAGTATTTTTTATTTGGGTCTCCCCTGGAGAGGACCGCCTTGCAGATTTTGCAGGTAACCTTGGTTGCGTTTACCTTTTTCTGCCCCGGTGGGAAAGTAAAAAACTTCCAGACAATCAAAGTATATTTCTCTGGAGGGGGAGGTTCAGGAACAAATTCTTCATTGTCAGAATGTTCAGATTCTGATGATGGTTGATTTGTAGCCATTTCTCCAAGTTTCAGGACAAACAGGTCTGGAATAACCAAAAAGAGCAGTTCTTGTTAGCAGAGGTCTTCTCCTAAGGAAGGTCTAGAGTGATTGAAATGGGTGGGGTGCTTCAATACTTAGAATAGGAAGTGTAATGAACCAATAAAATCTCTTTTTTTCTGGTCACATGGGGTCCGCTTAGGGTGTGCGCACGCAGCTCGCACCCAACTTTCTCCCAGCGCGACTTTGCGAAATTGCATTTAAGTAATGTAACTTTTTTGAAAGCTAAAGAATACTATTTTTATGATTAGCTCAGATAATGTCTTGTCTTAATATTTTTTGCTGGAGTCGCGCATCCACCGCGTCCGATACACATATGACATCACGCGGAACCGCGTGACCGCCGCATCGCATAATACGTACATGTCATATATGCGCTACAAGTCGCGTACCAGTCGCATTGCATCCGCGTTCGGAAAGTCGTACTCGTCGCACACCGTACGCGGATCCTACACAACAATCCTAAAATGGAAGACACGTTCCGCGCAGTGAACGAGAAGGGTGCCTTTTGGGTGTGTGACTCAAAAAAAAAAACAATCAAAAAAATAATACAAGTATATTTAAAAGAATATAAAATAATTTAAAAAAAAATTATTTTGAAAAAATATATATTGTGTGTAGTGTAATTTAGAAAATAATTATCTAAAAATAAGTAGATTAAAAGAATGTAGTTAAAAAATATAAAAAAAATAGAACAATAAATATTTTTAAAAATTATCATTTAAAAAACGTTTGAAATTCACTGAAAAAACCATAGGTTTCAGACATGTTATAGTTAGGAATTAGCATTTAAAAAACCTTAGATGTTCACTGAAAAAAACATAGGTTTTAGGGGTGTTATAGTTGGCTGGACATTTCACTCGTACAAAACCATTGAAATTCCTCCGTTATAGTTAGTACTAGCTATAACTCGCGCGCCCGCAATCCACTGCTGATGATGTCACATATTACATCATTCATGACATGGTCAGTGACATCACAGATGACCACTGATGACATCTCAAATGACATAACTGATTACATCACTGATGACATCATCCATGTGACAATCTGATACACGTCATCATACAATAGCATAATCATTCGACACTTATGATAAAATCTGGAGTACCATATCTGAATGCATTGACACACCAATACAAGTTTCTAAAAACCCACTCAGTGATTCCTACATCTACACACACATCTAAACACTTACCTATATATTCACTCATACATGCTAAGAAAGATCAATAGAATACTATAAAATATACTTATACACCTACATCAACATTACACACCAGCACACATCTTATTCACTTATGTAGTCATCCTACTTACTTATACAAACAATTGATCATATTTGCATTTACTCAGCTACACACTTACACAGACACCACTTCATTGATTCATATAGATAGTAACTCATACTTAGTGTGTTATAAAATTACTATTACAAGTATACAGTTAGCCATACTATCACTCATACAATCACTGAGTATTATGTATACTTATTTATATACAACAACTGTCACATACACTGTCTTTTATATTTCTACTTTATTGGACAGAAATATATGTACTCATAATTACACCATAGACATTCTCTTACCCAAACAACTGTTTACACATGCAGTCTTAACCTCACATACCTACTAAATCATCTATTTACACATCTTTGGACAGTCACGCACCTTCCACCCAAACACCCATACATGTACTCTCTCATACAAATACTCACTAATCTAATCAATAACTAATATAGACTTTCACATCGCTACTAACCAACTTATGCAGTAGTTAACACACCAAGAGACAGAGTGTTACAGATATTTACACAGTTAAATCACTATCCCATATATTTAGTGACACACTTTAAATTAGTGACTTAAACGGTCAATCACACTGCTAGTAAATCCTTCATCCAGACCGTTATGCTTCCACTCATTCTTCAATGCAGATTTCTATATATAAGATATATTTACATATTGAACCAAACCACATTCACTGGATGATGTCATCAGTGATGTCATCAGTAATGCCATTTGAGATGTCATCAGTGATGTCATCAGTGATGTCACTGACCATGTCATGAATGATGTAATATGTGACATCATTAGCAGTGGATTGCAGGCTTGCGAGTTATAATTAGCACAACTAACTATAACGGAGGAATTTCAATGGTTACTATAACATGTCTGAAACCTATGGTTTTTTCAGTGAATAGTTATAGTTAGGACCTATTTTCCATAGGAAATCGGCAATATTCTATTTCCAATAACTTTGGCGCCGGTCGGTGAATCTTTGTGAAATTTTCAAAACTTATGGCCCGCTCTGGTCCACTCCTATCTTAAAAGTTTTGGGGTGATTCAGCAAGTGGGGGGTGAGAAAAAATGGGGGTCCCAAAACGTGTTTTCCCCATGCAATTTTCCATAGGGGCCTTTAGCCGCAGCTACAGCCCGAACTGCTGAACGGAATTACACCAAATTTGGCAAAGAGGTAGCCCTTGGTTCAGAAAGGTGCCTTTTTGTTAAATGGTGTAAATCCGTTTGGTAGTTGCTGAGAAAATCAAAAGTAAAAACACATATATCTCTATGGGCATGGAGGATCCACACACCCTCCTGATCACGAGCTGTATGCTAATTGGCTGTCAACACTCCAAATCAGGAAGTTTTGGCAGCCATCTTGTGCCTCGGTAGAACCGAGGCATAAGAAAGCAGAGAATAAAACGTGCACAACACGAAAAGGGGGCAGGGTAGAAACACCCTGACCACCTAGGCCTGCTTAGGGGGTCCCACAAAAACAATCGGCAAAATCCACGCAGGGTGCGCGGATCCTGCCATGAAAAAAAAAAACGAAGCCCGGACCTAAAGGATAATTGTGCACCCTACTTTTAAAAAAGCCAATACCACCTCGCTTCCTTGCAAGCTTGCCTCTAAGAACTAATAATAAACACGGTGCGCGGCAGGGTCGGGCTCTAAGAATGTTTTGAATAGAAATTGCGGAGTTAAAACAAAAGCGTTAGTTAACACACTGCCTTTGTCAAACAGCCCCCTGGAGGGGAAGAGACAACACAAAAAGGGACGGGGGAGGAGGGGTGCTGGGGTGTGAAAGTATTTGCTGCTTAGATAAAGGCTCACTAACGCCGAAATATTGTAATGACGTGCCTCAAACTGAGCCAGTCTATAGACTTAGGGGACGCTGTGAAAAGACACCGATCTCCTCTCACTGGGGCTGTCATTAAAAACAGAGATGGAAGATAGCGCATAATTAAAAGTAGGCACATGTCCTGCAGTGTGTGCAGTAATAAAACAGTTCAGGGGGGTGGTTTCTCATTCTAAATATTATATTACGTGTTTACGTTTCTGTACAGAGTGGGTAAAGGGAGACTGAACATGTCAAAGGATAAAAAACCTGTTCCCACCAACCACAGCGCCACGAATCTGCCTCGGGTTAAGCGCTGCTTTTGTATGCGTTTTAAGCTCTGGTCGATGTCTGCAAAACACTACTTCTTGGTGTGGGTCCATAGAGTCTGGGGTGGGATGGAATCTAAGGAGAGGGGCAGATACAGAACGGGGAATAGAAAAGTGGAAATCAGGGGGAACAGGGGTTGGAGAGCGAGGCGACGGGACACAAGGACGCCCCGAAAATGAGGTGAAAGGGGAGAGGGACAAACCTGGAGATGCCTAGTGCCACCTGCCTCTCTCTGCCCCCTTCCTCCCCCCGCAGTCTCCTATATGCCCCCTCTCTTCCATGCTGTCCTCCCCATGTGATGTGTCCTGCGTCTCTGGGTCACAGTCTCAGCCTCCTCACCAAATCACTGCTCTAGGGGTTTGTCCGAACTGGGGTGTGGGCGCAGGGTTCCCGCTGGCCCCCCTTCCCCATGGCTGTCTCTGGCCGGTGAGCAGGGATGCTGTAAGGGGGGGACAGAGCCCTTGTGAGTGTAACTCTGAATGCCCCTCTTGCTATATTTGAAGCTCACTGCACTTTCTAGGTCATTCCTGTCCATGTATTACGTACACCAGGTGGAGTCATGTCTAACTGGGTGTGTGCAACGAGCCACAGACTGCTTGGTACAACAAACAAATAATCTTATACAGAGAGGCTGAGGCAATAAAGCATCACACCCAACCAATAGTTCATGCCCAGTCCGGTGTATGCAGCGCACATTTAAATACATCATATAAATAAATACAAAATAACAGGGGGTTGGTCATTAAAGAATAGAGCGGTGTAGAAATAGTAAAAGGGTGGGTTGGAGGCAGGCAGGGGAATGCGAGGCTAGAGGCAAGCAGGTGGATGGGATGTTACAGGCAGGAGAGTTGGTGGGAGGTTAGACGCAGGCAGGTGGATGGGAGGTGAGAGGCAGGCAGTTGGATTGGAGGTTAGAGGCAGGAGGGTTGGTGGGTTGGTGGGAGGTTAGAGGCAGGCAGGTGCATCTTAGGTTAAAGGCAGGTGGATGGGAGGTTAGAGGCAGGTGGATGAAAGCTTAGAGGGAGACAGCAGGATGGGAATTTAAATGCAGGCAGGTGGCTGGGAGGTTAGACACAGGCAAATGGATGGGATGTTAGACTCAGGCAGGTGGATGGGAGATTAGACTCAGGAAGGTGGATGGAATGTTAGACACAGGCAGGTGGATGGGAACTTACAGGCAAGCAGGTTGGTGGGAGGTTCGAGGGAGGCAGGTGAATGGGAGCTTACAGGCAGGCAGGTTGGAGGGAGGTTCAAGGGAGGCAGGTGGATGGGAGCTTACAGGCAGGCAGGTTGGAGGGAGGTTAGAGGGAGCCAGGTGGATGGGAGCTTACAGGCAGGCAGGCAGGTCGGAGGGAGGTTAGAGGGAGGCAGGTGGATGGGAGCTTACCGGCACGGAGGTTGGAGGAAGGTTAGAGGAAGGCAGGCAGGTGCTGGTTCTTGGCAGGTGGATGGATCTGAGCGCGGCCTGATAGTGGTGGCTGCCTATTAAGTATAATGTCCTGACATACTTGAATCTGTTCAACCTTCCCCAGACAGTGTGGTATTATTTTATCCTCCACGCACGGGGCACTTTTTGAACTAGGTGGAGCAGGGAGGGGCTGGTCCTGTGCCCTGAAGTGCCCGGTGACTCTGCTCCATAATCCGGGGTGACATTTTTTCCCACACACCTTTGGCTGCAAGGCCCCGCTTTGTGCACAGTGCTATAGTTGGAGCTGTCGGCGGGCCCTTTCCTTGTTTTTCCTTTTCTCAAGGTGTTCCAGGCCTCACACACAGCACCTTCTAGGGGTGCTTGGGGAAGGTGCCCCTTATCCCCATCATCCCCTCCTGTCCAGGGTTGTTTGTTGCTGAAGCTGCTCTGAGCATGCCTCACCCTGTCCTCTGAGGTAGGAATGCCTGTCACACACACACCGCCATCTATAGGGTGTCAGGGGCATGTACCCCCTCTGCCCTCCCCCCTCCTCCAGACCCTCTGGTTCAGGACTGTGGCAGGCGCTCCGAGCACATGCCTTCCTGACCTCCTGTCCCTGGAGGTAAAAGCGTACCTCATACCGGTGTCTGTACCCTGTCAGTACCAGGGCAGCAGCTGGCTGGAGCTCCGAGCAGGCCCCTACTGGGCTCTCCTTCCCTCTGGCGGGTCCGGCTCTCATAGAGTCCCAGCGGATGGGAGCCGAGGTCAGGTGCCCACCCCTCTCAGTGCACTGCACCCCAGCCTGGAAAGCCCACCCGCTCCACGACTTAAAACACGCATTCCCGGAGCCCCTACCATCCATGGGGGGAGGGTGAAATCCATGGTGCTGGGTCGCCGTCCCCAGCCACCCTTGACCTTGGGGACGTCTAGGCACCTTATCACCGAAGCCTCCACGTGTCCGCAAGTGCACCTGGCCGCTGTTGTGTCGCTCTGCGGGGGAGCCAGGCGCATTCGGAGCCTGACTCCCTTCTGTTACAATGCAAGGCCTGGTCCAAGGCCTCCGGTTAAAACACTCACATAGACAGGTCAAAAAGATTCACCTTAGGTGCCATTCAAGCAAAATATTTACATATTATATGGTGTACAGGAGAGAGTGCTGTACTAAGCATTTTATGAAGCAGGTACATAGCATATCTCTGCTGTGAGAAAGCGGAATCCCTATATAGGTGTCCAGCAGGCAGGTATTTTCATTAAAAAAAGTGTCTGGTGTTGTGGGAGCACATATATCGTGCTAATGATCCCTCTGTATCCCTGCGGCATCTTTCATCATCCGACACAGAGTTCAGAACTGCCCCCCCAAGTCCCCCAAACTCATATGCTCCCTCGAGTCACCAACTTAAACTACTCAAATCATCCAGAATCGCTCCTAACATGAGTGCTTTGGTTGGAAGCGAAAAGAGCGAGAAAGGGGATTTGTAAAAAATATATTGTGGTAAACTCCTTATAAGGGTGATTTTACTTGCTATATTAAGTAAATACACTTACACAAAATTGTGTGCGTGTAGGTATGGGTAGGCGTGTTTGATTGTGTCTGTGTGTGTTACTGAGTGTGTGTATTGGATGTAATAAAAATGAGTGAACCCCTAAACAATAGGTCGCCAGTAGGTGGTTATAGTTAGGATTGGCTACCATAGGAAATACGCAACATTCTATTGGGAATAACTCTGGCGCAGGTTGAGGAATTTGTGTGTAATTTTCCAAAATTTTGGCCAGCTCCGCTCCGCTCCTTCCCTGGAAATTTCGAGGGGATTCGTGGGGTGGGGGCTGAGAAAAAAGGGGGGTCCCAAAACGTGTTTTCCCCATGTTAATTTCCAAAGGACGGTCTGACAAGTCTACAGCCCGAACCGCTGAACGAAATTACGCCAAACTTGGCAAAATTGTAGGGAGTGGTACACAGATGTGCCTTTGCTATATTTAGTGAAAATTGCTCCAGTGGTTTTTTTGAAAATTAACTTCAAAAACACATATATATCTATAGGCGCGCTCCGAGCGCTCACCGGTACGCGTACCGGGGAGCGCACCCGGCGCGCTACGGGAGTGCGCGAGCGGAAAGCTGATTGGCTGTCGGGTGTCTGTCAACATTCTAAACAGTCCGGAGAGTCCACCATCTTGTGTCTCGGTAGAATCGAGACACAAGAGGTGAAAAAGAAAGGGGGAAATAATTAAAAGGGGGCAGAGTAGACACCCCCTGACCCCCTAGGTTTTCTGAGGGGGGCCTAGAAGGACCCTGAAGGGCAAAAAAAGTATTTTTATTTTTTTATTTTCACGGGGTAAGCGCTGGGTGCGTTCCCAGGTGCGCTCTCCGGTACGCGCACCCTGAGCGCACCACGGGGAAAAACAGTGTAAAAAAATAGAGTAAAAAAATAATGTAGAGTGTTTAGAGGTAAGTTAGCTCTGAAAAGAGCTGTTGTGTTATGTGGGTGTTTTTTGTACCTACAAGTAGGTACCAATGCAGAGTCTTCATTCATATTCAAGAGGAAAACTCTATTCCCCTCATCTGTAAAATGCACACCATCTCTCCTATACATGCCTTGCATGTTGTAACGCAAGTTGTTGTGGTAAATGGAACCCATACCATAGTCTCTGAGGAAAGCAGAAACCGTTTTATTAAATGTTTCCTTGCTTTCTCAATCTGTGGACAAAATTGGTTGGACCAGTTCCTTTTTTGCCTTTGGCATATATTAGAAAATACCAAGGCAGTTTTTGGAAAAAGTGACATCAATTGTCCAAAGATGTCCTTTAAAAGCTTTTCCAGACCTACCCCAGTCAAAGTGCCTAAGTCTGTCCCTGCCGACAGTATATGTGACTCTGCCTAAGATCACAGTGATCATTGTAATCTTTGGCAGAGTCACACATACTGTTGGCAGAGACACACATGGTACATTATATCTAACATTCTGATCATGTGCCTAAGATCACACTGTGACTGAAGCTTGATTCACCCATCACTGTGATCCTAGGCAGAGACACACATACTGTTGGCAGAGATAGACATGGTACATTATATCTAACATTCTGATGATGTGCCTAAGATCACACTGTCACTGAAGCTTGATTCACCCATCACTGTGATCTTACGAAGAGTCACACATACTGTAGGCAGAGACACACATGGTACATTATATCTAACATTCCGATCATGTGCCTAAGATTACACTGTGACTGAAGCTTGATTCACCCATCACTGTGATCTTAGGCAGAGTCACATATACTGTCGGCAGGGACAGACATGGTACATTATATCTAAAATCCTAATAATCTGCCTAAGATCACACTGTGAGTGAAGCTTGATATAATGAGCAACTAGAGTGCTAACATTCAGAATTTATGGCAAATGTGTGACACATCTGAATGCCTTCTTGATGGAACCAAAGTAAACAAGCATTGAAAATGCAATAGATTTGGTGTGATCTTAAGCACATGTCCACCATATTACATGTAATCTACCATTTCTTTCTCTGCAAGCAGTATGTGTGTCTCTGCGCATATTATTTCACTGTATCTACAGGCCAAAAACAGGCCACCTATATATAAGCAAGACATAACATTAATTAGTAAATCGTTTTTGACACAAAGCAAAGCACATGTAATGTAAATGAGCCTTTTGTTGTATACTAGTGTTTATATTGTTTAATTATTGTAATTGATATGTAATATGTTTGCAGTGGTCTATAATATGTTATTTTTTGTTTACCACAGATTATAATCATCTATACAAACAATCAAAAATATGCCTTCTAAAGGAAGAAGAGAAAAAATGTATAAAAGAAAATTAAGGTCTAAGGAAAAAGAAAATCAAGAACCAAGCAAAATAAAATCTTCAGACAAAAAGAAAAATGCTCGTGGTAAGCAAACTAAAAATTTTCTGAGGAACTTATTGAAATGTCAAGGAAAAAAAAGTTTTTTTAGAAAGAACAATGAAACACCTGTAATTTCAAAGAAAACAGGATGTCCTTCTAAAAATGTTAGACCTGTACAAGGACATAATATTTTGCATACCAAAAGAAGAAGCAAGCAATTTACTGAAATTCGTAGACGAATGTTTTACAACAGAATAGTATCAAATTTAGTAAAAAATGTAAAGAGGTATAAAAAAAAGACCGCTTTTTACAAGAGAAAAAAAAACATAGTTAAGATTGTGGATGAAGCATTTAAAGTGAAAAATAAATTGTTTAGTTTAGTAATGAATAGAATTCGTACACTTGATAAGGTAATCAATGTGTTCAAAACAAAATGTAAGTGGAGGAGAGTAATTAATCGAACTAATTTCTGTGATGTTTTTTCTGGAGAATGGAAGCATAGTTCAAGTTCTGAGCCATTTTTTAATGAAGAAAGTTACTTTCAGGATAATGATTTGGTGCATGCAGTTGACACCAGTGGTCGAGCATATGAGGTGAAGGACGGTAGTCCGGTTGAAAAAGAAGAGATTGTGCCTAGAAATACAGAAGAGGTGTTACCAGATGAAGTTTTAGGGAGATGTCCTAAGGTTCCAGTGTATACATGGAATTGTAGTAGTATTTGTAGTGTCCGACAGGAATCAATTGATTTGTTTCGCACTTTCTTACGGACATATACTAAGAAAAGTGTGAAACAAAAAATGAAAATTTTACAAGAGTTAGATCTTTGTAGAGTGAGAGAAAAAACAGGTTTGCAAGGGCATTCACTGGCTTGTCTTTCAAGAAAAGTATGTCAGAGTGTTTTTCACCATTTTAGGATGTTAGCAGTGCATCATAATAAAGTGAGGAAATTAGTGAGAAGGTTGTACTATGCAAAAAGACCAGCACTTAAACTAAAACAGTTAAACAGTGCTCTTTTGCATGGAACTGAATTAGATGTGAAAAATATTTGTGATGAAATTGAGTTTTGTTACTTTGGTGAAAAAGAGGTCAGTGCAGAAATTGATACAGTAATAGAAGGTAATGTAGAGATTTTAAGTCCAGAAAAATTTGAAAATGAAATTATAAAGTTTAAAGTCAATTCAAGTGAAAGGCCTAATTTTTCTTGTGTTTGTTGTCAACGAACTCATTATAAGCATCAGACTAGATTAGTTGATTTATATGTAAAAAGCGAAAAGATAAATAATAATGAGTGGAAGGATTTTGCAACTTATTTTTTGGTTGAAAATTGTTTTGATTTGGGCTCTGATCAACGTATTTGTACATATTGCTATAATAAATTAGATGAAAACAGAATGCCTGCTAGAGCTGTTCATAATAATCTGGAGTTAGTAGACATTCCTTCTGAATTGATGGATTTAAATACCTATGAGTCTATTCTGATTCAATGTGTGCATCCTTTTCAGGCTATTGTTCGCATGGAGCCTAAGACAGGTAAATTGCCTCCTTCAGATTTACAGAGAGGATTAAAGGGAAGAGTTGTTTATTTGGCTCTAGATTTTAAGAAAAATATTGATACAATTGGTGTTGAAAAAGTAGAAGAGGAACCTCTGGTTATTCTAGTTAATGGTGTTCCGACAAAAAGTAAGAAAATCTGGCAAAAATTATTAGATGTTAGGAAAGTCAAAAAGGCAACATTGTATTTGGTAAAACATAATCAGTACTATAAAAATGTGTATGTGGGAGAAGAGGAAACAACTGTACAAGACGATACTGATGTCTCTGCTGGGCAAATAGAAAAAAGTTGATGTCTCTAGAAGTGAAGAAATTTATGAACATTATAGTGTTCATCCATTGAATTCCAAAGAAGTAATGGGGAATGCTATTGACTTGTTTCAAATGAAAAAAGCCGAAGGAAGTCCCATTAGTGTATGGGAAGAAAGTTTGGAAGCTCGTTGTTTTCCACAGTAATTTCCAACAGGTGAAGGTGGACGATATGACGAACGACCTGTTCAAATTCCTGCATCTGAATACCAGACTTCAAGATTATATGCAGAAGATCCAAGGTTTCGTCAATGCATTCCATATTTGTTCCATCTGCTGTTTGAGAGTGACTTGTCTGGACTTTCCTATGCAGTAAACCATATACTGAAAAGTGGAGCACATCTACAAAATGTTTCGGCAAGGGATTTTATGGATAAAGTGAAACTGCAAGACAGTGTTTTGGAATCTCAGCTAATTAATCTCATGGCATGTCAGCGTGGTACTAACGAATATTGGTACCGTTGTCATGGGGAATTGAAATGTATGCTAAGAAACTTAGGAACTCCTACATGGTTCCTCACTCTTAGCTGTGCTGAGTATGCTTGGGAAGACTTACTTGAATTTCTACGAGAGGCAAATAAAAATATTGACAATATTGAATACAAGACACCTGGAGAACTGTGCTCTTTGGATCCAGTTAATGTATGCAGGTATTTCAATCATAGGTTTGAAGCTATGATGTCTTTTATTACAAACAAAATATACATATGCTGCTATGGATTAAAGATGCACCTAAATTTGGAACAGATTCAGATGAGAAAGTGATGAGTTTCATTGAGCAGTATTCTACATGTGCTGTCCCTAAAAGTACAGAAGAAAACAATTTAAGACACCAAGTTTTACGCTTTCAAAGCCATCTTTGTGGGAAATACTGTCGTCGAAAATACAAATCCAAGGACAAATTCTACACGAAATGTCGTTTTGCATTTCCACGTCCAGTAACATTGAAAGGAAGAGTCAACAATTTTATGTCTTCTCTGCGACATACTGTGACAAGAAAATCACCCAAAAATACATACAACCTAAGAAGAAATGAGGAATCCAAATTTATAAATGACTACAACCCAGTCATTTTGTCCATGTGGAATGCTAACATGGATATTCAATATGTGGCTGACAACTCTATTGCTGTGGCTCGATATGTGACGTCTTACATCACAAAATCAGAAAAGACGGAACTGAAGGAAATGTGGGAGGAAATTTCACATGAAAAAAGTCTAAGCAAGAAATTATACAGTTACAGTCTGAAGATGTTGTCACATCGAGAAATTGGAGCATATGAATGTTCTCATCGGTTGTCATCAGCAAGTCTATATGCCAAATCTAGAACCATCATTTGGGTGAGTCTAGGTCTTGCTGCAACACGAAACCGAGTTTTGAAATCTGTTCAAGAAATAGAGTATTTGGCGGAGAAAGAACCGGATAGTACAGATATTTTGAAAACAAACATGTTGGATACATACTATGAAAATAGAAGTACTCACCTTGAGAACGCTTGTCTCTATGAAGTTCTGCAAACCTATATTTTTAAGAGGAACGTCACAGAAGACATCAATAAAGGTGTATATGCTGTAATTGGATGTGAAGGCTGTCTAGTGAAACAAAGAAAAGGCCATTTGATTAATCATCGAAAATTGAGTTGTGATTCTCCAGACAAAAGGGAATTTTATTACTTAGTTCTTTTGCAACTCTTTAAGCCTTGGCGTAGAGAAGAGGAACTACTTGGAGATTTTCTTACTTGTGAAGATTCGTTCAATGCAACCAAGGATACAATAGAATGTCCTGTTTTTTCAAATTATCTGCAAATGTTGAACGAGGAAATACAGCAAGAAGCTACAATTGCAGCAGAGATTGCTAGAGACAGTTCTCAAGATAGTCAGAGTTCTGCTTCATTGAGTCAGGATCCACTAGGATGACCAATTATACAAAACAAAGCTGCCACTGCCATGGATGAAGTTGAAAGAGCCATGGAACAAGCTCAGGAGGATGGAGTTGACTTAGAAGATTTGGAAAAAGAACTAAACATTGAGCAGAGACAAATATATGACGAAGTCACAGAACACATTGAGCATGGTTTATCTCATGAGAAAAAAAAATGTGCTCATGTGCATCATTTGTACCTGTCCGATTCTATGTGAGTGGAGAAGCAGGAACTGGGAAAAGTTTCCTGATTAAAGCGATTGCAACATATTTGCAAAAAACAACGGAGTCATCGCTCTCTTGTGTTGTTACTGCTCCAACTGGGTTGGCAGCACACAACATTAAAGTGATTACTTTACATCGCTTATTGATGCTGCCAGTGGAGCATGATAACAAATTACAATACCACAAGCTATCTGGAGAAGCTTGTTGTGAAGTTTCAAGAGTCCTAACGAAAATGAAACTTCTTATCATTGATGAAGTAAGCATGGTATCAAATGTAATGCTTGCTTTTGTGAATTTAAGAATGCAAGAAATTCTTACAATAGACTATGATGTATTATTTGGAGGCAAACACATCATTGTTTTTGGAGATATACTGCAACTAACTCCAGTGAAAGGACAGCCAGTGTTTAGAATGCTTACGCGTGAAGATACCAGGAAGTGCTTAGGAAGCATTGGAAATGTTAACATATGGTTAAATTTCAAATATGAAGAACTACTTGAAAATATGCGACAGGCAAAGGATGAAGATTATAAAAATATTCTACAAGATGTAAGAATTGGAAAACTAACTGAGCATGGCAAAGAAGCTTTACATGGACGATTAATTTCAAATTTGTTTCCAAAGGAAAATATTCTCCCAGAGAATATTTTTAAGAAAATTCCTGAAAACAAATCTGTCGTATGCTTGATGCCAACTCTGCAAGAATGTTCTATCTTCAACACCAAAATGTTAAAGTTGGAAAATCAAGAGATTGTGAAACTGAAAGCTATTGATAAAATAAAACATGAAGGAGCAACTATTATTTTGTCCGAAAAGTTGAAATCAAAATTAGATTCTTTAGAGAAGACAATATCTAAAACTGCTGGTATGGAAAAGACTCTGTATGCATCTTTAAATTGTCGCATAATTTTATGACGTAATTTACATGTGGAAAGAGGTTTAGTAAATGGAGCAATGGGTCATGTTGTGGATTTTGTGAATTACCGAAATAGAGATGGAATTGAAATTATAAAAATTAAATTTGATGGTATTGAAGAAGTACAACAAATCTGTCGTTGTTCTGCTCGTTTTTTGCTAGTGAAAGATTTATATGTCCGCAGAAAACAGTTTCCTGTTTCTTTGGCATATGCAGTAACTATTCATAAATCTCAAGGTTTACGTGTTGATGGTGCTTTGGTTAATATTGGAAATTCTGTGTTCAAGGAGGGTATGGCATATGTTGCTTTATCTCGAGTCAGAACTTTATCAGGATTGTACTTGATTGATTTTGATGAGACAAAGATTAATGCAGATCTAAATTGTGTAAAAGAATATAATAGGTTAAGAAGAGAGTATGCTCCAAATTTACCTCAATATCCTCTGTTTGAAAAGTGTGTGGTAGGCCGAAAAAGAAGAAATGAGAAAAATTGTAGTGAAGTTGTAGCAAAAAGAAAAAAGGTAGATGAACCAGTAATTGTAAGCAGAAACAAAATAGATTCAGTTAAAGATGTTGTTGGATTTCAGTTTGAAAATAGTTCTGGTATCAACTGCTATGCTAATGTAGTGCTTAATGTTGTTTTCTTTCTCCAAACTGTACAAGAACAGATTGCTGCAAATCGTGATCAAACACTTTGTTGTTTATTAAATTCTGTATTAGAGAAATGTAGCAGTGATAGAACAAAATTAGGTTTTAGACATATGTTGTGGTCTAAATCAATTTACACAGAATATTCAGCAAGATTGTCAGGAACTACTAATGTATATGCTTGTTGTTTTGCAAGATGAAGGTGTAGATGTAGAAAATCTTTTTGGCCTTTCTTATAAATGGCAGCATGACTGTGACAATTGCTCCTTTTCAAGTAGTACTACAATAGACACTGAAAGATTTATATATTCGACTTTACCAGACTGCAAATCAGTGTCATTTAATAATCTAGTTAGAGAAGCAAATCAAAACATGGTCTGTACTCAATGTATATCTGCAATGCTATCAACTTTATTTTTACGAAGATATGGACAGTATGTTATTTTAATTATCCAACGATGTAGACCTGATGGAACTAAATTGACAACATTAATTAAAAATGTTGTGGCTTCTCAATTATCAATTTCAGGAAGAACCTTTACAACTGCAGCAATTATTTACCATGATGGTCCTTCAACAACATCAGGACATTACACATGTTATTTAAAATGTCAAAAAGGCTGGAAGCTCTGTAAAGTACTCAATTGACTTTCAAACATCGTTTGCCTTCTGACTTACTAAATTCTTACCTAGTGTTCTTACAACCGAAATTTTAGGGAAGGTAATTGGCCTATGAAGATTGCAGCAGTTAATATAACTTAGTTTGCTCTTCAAAATTACTTTCTGAATGAGAGTGATGAAGATAATAAAAACATGTAGTTCTCATAGAGATAGTATATGTATATGTATATCATATAGTGTGTGCTGTGAGTATTATATAAATTATTTATAAAAAGTAAGGTAGAGGTGGAAGTAAAACTCTTGTTTCATAATGTAAAAGATGTTGGAGGTTTTCTTTCAGAAAGTCGGGTAAATGAGACATTAAGAATACTCTGGACTAATTTCCATAGAAAAGGACTTTCCATATACTATTTGGCATCGTGGAAAAGTGGATGGATCAAAAGTGAGTTTAGATATGTTTTTTTAAATTTTATATTATTTAAGAAATTATTTAATGGGTTTTTTAAACACAATCATTTTGATTGTGTTTTTTTTTGCCCGCTGTTATATGATGAGTACTATTGAAGTCACTGTTTTAAGTGAAATTCAATATATTCTGAGAACAGCAAAAATAAACCATTTAACATGTTGTTGAAATTATTTTGTATTTTCAATTAATATTAAATATATATTATTTTCCCATTCTCTTATGGTCACTTATCTATTTCCACCCTCTATCACTCCTCTTAACTCACCCTCACTGACCTTTTTTCACTCTCCCTCACCTCCCTTCCCTTATTCCACTTTCCTCACTTATTCTCATTAACCACTCCTTCACTGCCCTTTCCTTCTCTCCCATTCACTACTTTCCAGCTGTCAGTCACTCTACTTCACTCCCCTTCCCCTTGTTTTCTTTCTTTGTTTCCTCAACAATTCCCCTTCTCTCACTCACCATATTACACTTCACTCACTCCTTCTCTCACTTCCTCTGTCCTCTCACATCCTCACTCCCTTTCCCTCACTCCCTGTCTCTTAGCTTCAGTCTCTCGATCCTCTTACTCTCTCACTCCTCTTCCGTCATCCTTACTCCTTAAAACTCACCCACACTCCCTTACTTATCTTTCTTTGCTCTCTTACTCAGTTTCTTTCTGCCAGTGTTTCCTTCACTACCTCTATGTTCTCACTCTTTCACTTCCTTTGTCTCAAGCTCATTTACTTTTATCCTCTTTTTAATTTCCTTTTTATCTCCCTCACTCTCCTGTACTTACCCTCCCTCATCTTTGTTCCCTTACTTCAGTTCGTTCAGTTGTCCTCAATCATCATCTTTAACTACCCTTCTTCTTTCTTTCATCACGTACTCACCTTTTCCTAGTCCCTTTGCTTCACTTTTCTTCCCTTTCTTCCCTTCCTTTGCTCTCTCAGTCATTCTCCTTCCCTTACTCACTTTATTGCCCTTTACTCACTGTTTGTCTTACTCCCTCTATTCTCTCGTATTCTTACTTGTCTTCCCTCACTCCCTCTCTGTTACCTTCACTCCCATTGTGTCCTCACTGTCTTACAAGCCTACATTCACTCTCACTGAACTTCCATGCCTCATTGTCATTAATCCACTGTTATTCATTCCTGCTACTCTGTCCCTCACTCCCCTTTCTTTTCTACCCTTTCTGCCTTTAGTTTTTGTACTGCATATTTATTTAGGATCTTACTCACCTTCAGTTTATCTCTCTCTCCTGCTCATTTTCACTGTCACTGAATGTATCTATGTCATTATCCTTTTAGTCATTTGCTCTCTCTTTATTTCTTATTAACTCTCTCTGACCTTCACCATTCCTTTGTTTTTCGTTCTGGCAACTTCACTTCTACTTTATCTCTTACTAACCTTTTATGACTTTTAATGTCGTACTTTGTCTCTTGTATTGTAAAATATATATTATAAATATTCGAACTTTTTTTGTCTTTCACAGATAAAATTTTTAATGGAAATATGAAATTAAGTTTACATTACTTATAAGGTAAGTTTGATGTACAAAATTTATTTTCTCTATACTGTTTTCCTTAACCTCACTACTCTTCTATGATGCTCCCACACCTCTGTTCCCTTATTGCGCTTGCCTCACTTATTCTGAATCCCCACGTTTACTCCCCTTTTTTACACTCTTCTCATACACTGACCTTCTTTCAGACCTTCTCCTTTACTTTCTTTCCTCTCTCTTCTCTTACTTCATTGTTTTATTTTTTTCCCTTCCTTTACTCTCCTTACTCCACTTTACTTACTCCTTCTCGTTCTTTCTCTGTCCTCTTACTTCTACACTCCCCTTCCCTCAATCTCTTTCTGTTACCTCATTCTCTCGATCCCCTTAGTCTCTCACTCCTCTTCTATCACGCTCACTGCCTATAACTCAGCCATACTCCCACACTCACCTTCTTTCAGACATTCTCCTTTAGTTTGCTTCTTCTCTCTTTCCTTCCTTTGCTCCTTCACTCTTTTCTCTTCCCTTACGTTCTTATTCCACTGTACTAACTCCTTCTCTTACTCCTTCTGTCCTCTTACTTGTACACCCCCTTCACTCATTCTCTCTCTGTTAGCCTCATTCTCTCTATCCTCTTAATCTCTCACTCCTTTTCTATCACGCTCACTCCCTATAACTCAGCCATACTCCTACACTCACCTTCTTTCAGACCTTCTCCTTTACTTTCCTTCCTCTCTCTTCCCATCCTTCACTCCTTCACTCTTTTCCCTTCCCTTACTCCCCTTACTCTACTTCAGTAACTGCTTCTGTCAATCCCTCTGTCTTCTAACTTACTCACTCCCCTTTTCTCACTCTCTCTCTGTTACCCCCATTCTCTCTGTCCTCTTGGTCTCTCACTCCTCTTCTATCACGCTCACTCCCTATAACTCAGCCATACTCTCACACTCACCTTCTTTCAGACCTTCTCCTTTACTTTCTTTCTTCTCTCTTCCCTTCCTTCACTCCTTCACTGTTTTCCCTTCCCTTATTCTCCTTACTCCACTTCATTAACTCCTTCTCTTACTCCGTCTGTCCTCTTACTTCTACACTCCCCTTACCTCATTCTCTCTCTGTTAGCCTCATTCTCTCCATCCCTTTAGCCTCTCACTCCTCTTCTGTCACGCTCACTCCCTATAACTCAGTTATACTCCCACACCTTCTTTGAAACCTTCTCCTTTACTTTCCTTCCTCTCACTTCTCTTTCTTTACAGCTTCACTGTTTTCCCTTCCCTTATTCTCCTTACTCGACTTCATGAATTCCTTATCTTACTCCGTCTGTCCTCTTACTTCTACACTTCCCTTCCCTCATTCTCTTTCTGTTAGCCTCATTGTCTCCGTCCTTTTAGTCTCTCACTCCTCTTCTGTCACGCTCACTCCCTATAACTCAGCCATACTCCCACACTCTCCTTCTTTCAGACCTTAACCTTTACTTTCCTTCCTGTATCTTTCCTACTTTTGCTCCTTCACTCTTTTCTCTTCCCTTACTCTCCTTACTCCACTTCACTAATTCCTTCTCTTACTCCCTCTGTCCTCTTAGTTCTACACTCCCCTTCCCTCTTTCTCTCTCTGTTAGCCTCATTCTCTCTGACCCCTTAGTCTGTCACTCCTCTTCTATCACGCTCACTCCCTATAACACAGCCACACTCCCTCACTTATGTTTCTTTCCTCCCTCACTCAGGGCCTCATTTATGAGAAATGGCGCATCGCTGCGTGACAGCAGCGATGCGTCACTTCTCAGTGCGCTCTCCTTGCGACATTCCTGATGCGTCAAATTTAATGTATGACGCATCATGTCGCAAGGAGTTACAGATACGTCAGTATTTCTGACGTATCTGTAAGCGCAAAAGTGACGCATTGCTGGAGTGTGTCACAAAAGTGACGCAACTCCAGCAATGCATCCTTTCACATGGGGCAAGCCCCATGTGAAAGGGCCTGCGTCAGTCTTACGCCTGCTGTGAGGTAGGTGCAAGATTTTGACGCAACGGTGTCCTAAAAGTGACGCAGTGAAATCTCATGCCTCACTTCTACGACCCTTCGTTGCGTCAATACGCCCCATTTGCATACATTATACCTGGCGCAGGTATAATGTGGCACAGGGGTTTACAAACTGACGCATCTACCTAGATGCATCACTTTGTAAATTTGACTCAACAAGGTGCATTTTTTACACCACCGGTGCGTCACAAAAGTGACGCACCGGCGGCGTAAAAGTGACGCATGGCCTCATAAATGAGGCCCTCAGTCTTCTACTCTCACTTTTTCTTTCACTTTCTCTGTCTCTTCACTCCCTTACTCACCTTGTCTCACACTCACTTGCCTTTATCCAGTCTGTATCTCCACTCTTTCCTAAACATCACTGCTCTCTTCTTACCCTTCCACACCCCCGTTCCTTTACTACATTTTCTTCACTTATCCTCATTCCCCATGTTCACTCTCCTTCTCCTCACTCTCTTTCCTCACACTCACCTTCTTTCAGTCCCCCTACTTCACTTCCCTTCCCCTCTCATCCCTTTCTCTGTTTTCTCACTCATTTTCCTCTCCTCTCTCACTGCACTCCACTTCAGTTACTCTTTTTGATATTTTTAAGAATACAGCTCTTTTTTGAGAATTGGAGGTAGTTCTAAAAAGAACTTTTTTTTCTTCTTTTTTCGTTTTTTTCTCAACAAAAACAAAAACAGGGAATGGGAAACTGCTCAACAGGAGCAAAAAAAAAAAATCAAAATTAAGGCTGGGGACGGCAGCGGTGGTTTTCTATTGCTCGAACAATAATCATAATACTTTGTTCCCCGTAACAAAGTAGTGCATCACAATGTTTGCATTTGATTGTGGCCTCATTAAAAACAGGCTGAATATTTGGGATGAGCTGTTCTGGCCGCCCCCTCACCGATGTAGTTGCTCCTCCAGTTGAAGTAGAGGCACCATCCCTGGAGCCTCTCATGCCAGAGCCCTGACACTCTCCTGGGCATAGTTCTGGGGGTGCCTCCTCTGGACATGCCGAATCATAGTTCAATTATCAAAACTGTATTTCCTTCTGGGGTCTCCTCGGGAAAGTACAGTATGGCAGATCTTACACTCCACCTTTGGAGCATTTACTTTTTTAAGTCCCTCAGGTATAGAATTTTTTTTCCAGATAAAATGTTCTTTCACCCTGGGCTGAGGAGGCTCTTCATCAATGAAACCATCTGACTCCTCACTGCTGCTGGATGCTCTGGCAGCCATTCTATCCACAAATTGTTAACACAGAAAAAAAGAGGTCTTGCTCTCACCAAAGTGAAAGAAGAAGTGAAGGAAAAGGGTGGGGTTTTCATTAGTTGTAAAAAAAACCTGTTAACAACCAACAAAAAGAGTTATTTTAAGGTCACATGACTTGACACGCTTACGCTGCGCGCTCCGGAGCGCTTCCGGGGGCGCTTACGCGGTGCGAACGTAGGCGCTTCCGGGGGCGCTTACGCGGCGCGCCTTAGTGACATTTTGGTAGCTTTACGGAAATGCAAAATCATTTTCATTCGGAAAATCAAAAATACTGCTTTTATAAGTATGGTACTGAATGTCTTCCATTATTATTTAGTTTTCGTACATATTTTTTTTACGAATGCAGAAATAGCGCTCTCGCTGCGCTCTCGGGAGAGCTTACCGGTGCGCGCACCCTGAGCGCTCCAAGACAAAATGATACGGGTAAGCTTACCGGTGCGCGCACCCTGAGCGCACCAGGAAAAAATGATAATAAAAAAAGAAAAATACAGTGAACAAATAATAAAAAAAAAATAATTATTATAATTAATAGTTATAAAAAACAGCTAATAAAAAAAAAATCGTAGGTTACAAAGTCGATATACAAAGAAAATAACTTTTAAAAAAACTATGAAATTCACTGAAAAAACCATAGGTTTCACAAACGTTATAGTTAGAAATTAGCATTTAAAAAACCTTTGAAATTCACTGAAAAAACCATAGGTTTCACAATCGTTATAGTCAGCGATTAGCATTTAAAAAACCTTTGAAATTCACAAAAAAAAACATAGGTTTCACAATCGTTATAGTTAGGAATTAGCATTTAAAAAACCTTTGAAATTCACTGAAAAAACCATAGGTTTCACACCAGTTATAGTTAGCTGAACATTTTACTCATACAAAACCATTGAAATTCCCACGTTATAGTTAGTTGGACTCACTATAACTCGCGCACCCGCAATCCACTGCTGTGATGTCACATATTACATCATTCATGACATGGTCAGTGACATCACTGATGACATCTCAAATGACATCACTGATGACATCACTGATGACATCATCCATGTGATAATATAATGCACCTCCTCACACTCTAATCTAACCTTTTATACATCCAGTGTTGAATACAGACTACCATTCCTGAAACCATTGAGATAGCAATACCACTTACTACATACACACTCACTGATTCATAAGTTTACACACACATTCACTCATTCACCCATACAATCACTCATACATACAGTCACTCATCAATAGAACGCTATCATGTGCACTCATACACCTTTACAGACATTCACACAGTGCCAGTCATCCATGGAGTTACTCTCTAATCTACTCAGTATTGAAAACAATCAATCACACTCCCATTTCCTCATCTATACAGTTATACACACATAACCTTACTTATTCAAACATATACTAACACATACTTACTCTCTTTTACAATCACCGATACAAGTACACATTGATCCATACAGTCACTTACGCAATCACAGGCTCTCATGTATAGTCATTGATATATGCCAACTGTCACATGCACTGTTTTTTACATATGTAATTACTTGGACATGTAGCACTGAGACATCCATTCACTCACCAACACACCCATGCACAAAGTCAACCGCACATACTGCTGTTTCCACATGTACTCTTGAACCCATACACCAATCACCTACCAGCCACTCCCACACACACTCACCCTCACATACAAATACTTGGTCAACCAATCAATAACCCATATAGCCAGTCATATAGGTACTAATCAACACATGCAGCAGCTTACACAACAACAGACATAATGATACACACATTCAGACAGTTTAGTCACTAACCTATGCATTCAGTAAGACACATTTAATCATTCACTCATACAGTCAGTTACGCACCTACTTAATCCTTCATGCAGACACTCATGCATACACTCATTCTTTAATATGTAAAACATATTTTAACTTTACAGGAACACACATTCACTGGATGATGTCATCAGTGATGTCATTTGAGATGTCATCAGTGATGTCATCAGTGATGTTACTGACCATGTCATGAATGATGTAATATGTGACATCATCAGCAGTGGATTGCGGGCGCGCGAGTTATAGTGAGTCCAACTAACTATAAGGTGGGAATTTCAATGGTTTTGTATGAGTAAAATGTTCAGCTAACTATAACTGGTGTGAAACCTATGGTTTTTTCAGTGAATTTCAAAGGTTTTGTAAATGCTAATTCCTAACTATAATGATTGTGAAACCTATGTTTTATTTAGTGAATATATATTTATATATATATATATTTTTTTTTTTAAGAATTGGCCTATTTTGACCACCGATAATGTCTTGAAAAAACACCTTATAGACAGGCCCTTAATAACCTATCGGCGCTGTCAATCGTTATCAGACCATTTAGTCCGCAGTCACTTTTCCAAACCCCAACCCAACAATTTGACAAATACCAAAGGGTTTTTTCCCTGCCTTAGGTGCAAAGCCTGCAAAGTAGCAAAAAAGTCTCAGAGTTCCTAGGTAGAACAGGTGAAGACAGACCGAACAGAAAAATAAAACATCTCCTCAACTGTAATTCGGAATATACTATTTACTGCCTTGAGTGCCCCTGCAAGAAAAGATACAATGGGAGCACCATCACTGCCACAAAACTTAGGATCTTAGAGCATATGCGAGCGATCGCAAATAAGGATAAAACCTACCCGGTCGCTCGCCACTTTGCTGAACATCACCAAAGCAATAGGGACCTACTTAGTTTTTATTGTATTGACCAAGTATCCAGGTCAGAACAAGGGGGAAACAGAGAAAATGCACCCCGAATTTTAGAGTCAAGATACATCATTGACTTGAAGACCATGACACCTTGGGGTCTAAATAATGATGAGGAGATGTGGGTGCATTTATAAATGGACACATGGGATCATGTGTATCACGTATCTGTCGTAGGTGTACATAGTAAGAATACACCGAGTTAATAGAAACATGAGATGAAGTTACTAAACCCCTATGTCCGAGGTTATATTGCAGCACTATAGCATTGGTAAGAAAAGATTTAGTTCGCCCATACAGAGCTACACAAAGAACAGAGGTGTCAGGACTATTCATGTCACTTATAGAAAGAGAATATTTGGGGATTCACCCCGTGATAAACTAGACCAACTGAGGTAATAAAATAACGTCTCATAAACAAGTGGCTACAAAAATCAATACCTGACTAATGAAATGAAAGTATGTACATAAATTGAAATGGTTTGTTGTTTTTAATGGGTTTCAAATTGCGCACTTTAAGCACTTTCATTGTTTTGCCATTTGAAGTAACTGCAAATGTATGTATATTTATGCATTCAAAGATGGCCACCGCCTTTTTAATGTATGAACCTTCTTTTATGTTGATGAATTAAATTGAGGTCCGGTGGGCTTTAAAATGGCAACTGATCACAAACACAAACTGACACTGACGAAGCTTTGATAGCGAAACACGTCTGTCTGGGGTGAGGGGGTTTGCAATAAAAAATCTTCAAATATCGGATTACCTGTGTGCTTGCCGTTTATCTGACGACACAAAGTTGGAGCGTGTTGCAATATATATATATATATATATATATGTATATATATATATATTCACTGAAAAAAACATTGGTTTCAGGCACGTTATAGTTAGTTGGACATTTTGCTCGTACAAAACCATTGAAATTGGCCCGTTATAGTTAGTTCAGCTAAATATAACTTGCGCGCCCGCAATGCACTGCTGATGACGTCACATATTACATCACTCATGACATGGTCAGTGACCTCACTTATGACATCACTGATGTCATGAGTGATGAGGTTTTTTAAATGAGGTTTTTTAATGTTCTTCTGTAAATGAGGTATGTGTCAGTGTATACTCACCTATGTTTCTACATTGATTAATATTTTGTAATTGAGTGTCATAGTTGCATTTTGTTCTCGTACTTAGCATAATCCCTTGTGGCCTACTGGTCATCATCTTCACCTCTCACTCTAAAACTAAGCGGTTGGAGTGCTAGTATCTCAATGGTCATGTGTCTGTTCAAATGTTCAATTTACAAAATAAAAGAACACCTCATTCTATTAAATAAAATTTTCTTTGTCTTTTGATGAAACCCAGTAAGAACCCAGTAAGAAGTTACTTAGAAGGTTGAAGGTTCACATTTTGATATCTCAATTATGTTGCATTTGTTCGAAAGTTCAATTTTAACAATAAATCTTCTCAGTGTTTTAAATCATTTTTTTTTCATTTTCACTTTGTTAAAAAGACCTCATTTTAATGACCCAAAGTTTGAAGCAATCTTCTTTTTCTTTACAGATTTTTTATAAATGAGGTAGATGTGAGTGTATACTCACGTATGTTTCTATATTGACTTATATTTTTATTCATATGTCATAGTAACATTTTGATCTCAAATTGACCTGAGTCATTTGTGACCGAATGGTTAAGTTCTTTAACTATTAATCTGTTGATAAATGGTGTGAATCCCGATACCACATCGATCCTGTATCTATGCAATCTACATTAGTTTTTTCTGTTCACTTTGTCTAAAAATAACTCTTTTATGTGTATCCTGTTCTTTCATGTGTATCCTGTTCTTATATGTAAAACAAACTCCTCTTTCTCTCCCCTCTCCTTCCTTGCCTTTCCGTGAATGAGATAGCAATCAGGGTGCACTAGCTAATGGTTTATAACCAAAGTAAACCCAGAGTGTTGGGTTCAAAGGTTTTAGGCTACTGGCCACTGTGGTCAGAAACAAGCCCTAAAGAAAGAAAAATTTATTTCTTGAGTCCCCTCACTCACCAGGGTTCCCCCATGGTGACATGCTTCATTATTGGGGCCATCCCAGCTCTCTACGTTCTGGGGCATGCTACGACTTGCGGATTACGTAGGAGCACTTTTTTAGAAGACTATGTGTAATGTAAAGTGATGTGGAGTGGGTGTTAGTGATTTTAAAAATACCGTTCTAGTGGGCCTAAAATAATTTTTATTCCTGCTCCTAGGTGGGTATGGTTAAAAATGGGGTAGACACTGTGTACCAATCTATAATGAGAAGGGAATCAGTGTATGGTCGACATGTTTCGAGCTTCCCCTAGCTCTTCCTCAGGACCACACAGGGACCAGCCCTGTGTTTGCCACTACTAAATGAACCTTGATAGGAAATTAAAGATAAGCAAAAAAATTTAAGAAAAACAGTGAACGCTGCTACTAATAAAAGCATGCGTCTAAATATATACGATTCCTATTTCTCATAGTATATCTGAAATATAAATGGAAAAAAATTAGAAATAAACCCCTCTCCTTTGAGCGGGGTACACAATATTTCTTCCATGCAGCATGTCAATATGGGTGGTTTGCTCCATATTGGTGTGTGAAAGCTTTCAACGTTCCAGTGATTGTGCCTAGAAAGATAATAAACACAAGTGGTGGTACGTGGCGTGAATTCACACATAAAAACAACACAGGACTTAATATGACAGTTTAAACACACACGTTATCTCACTCACGACAACATAATTCAATTATTATTACGAGAATTATTACTTGTCAATGTGCGTAATAGCACCTCATGGTCTCAGGGGGTGGCGTGTCTTCTATGAAACAATCCTGGCATGAAGGATAAAAAGGGGGGGGAAACATAGAGAGGCGGCCGTGATTGTTTGCCATTTTTCAAATGCTCGGTAGTGATTCTTTTAAGCTTCTTGCAAGCTGGGAGGCTGTTGCCTAGACCCTCACACGCTACGGGACCTGTTCGGAAGAAAGAAACTTACTTCTAGCTCGGAGACGCCGCACACGAACACCTACTCAGCTTCCCTGCCGGACCGCATCTTAGCGTGTCAGTGGCGAGGGGAGCTTTAAAAAGGCTTCCGCGTTCTGTGTTTGCCACGTGTACTGGCGGCCGGCATAGACTGCGAAGGTGTTCGACAATGGCCGCCACTGTGTGGCAAGTGTGGCGGCCATATTGGGTTAGTCGCGGTTATGTTCTGCTTGTAAAACTGAGGCTGATCAAAGTTATTGGGACAATTTAGTTTCAACTTTCAATTATTGTGATTCATTGGAAAGTGGTCCTAATAGTCATGATGATTAAGCCACCAATGAGGTGGGAAAGCAAATTAGGGCTCGGAACTTCCAGTCCGGAGGCTTTATTCTAGGATTAACTGTAGAACTACACTACGAATAAACAACCAAACGTGGTGACAAATACTGTGTAGAAACATTATTACATCACAGTCAATCGATGTGTAGTTGTTTTGATATGTGGGCACTACCTGTTCATAGTTTATGAAACATTGCGTTTCATATAGATCAGCCAAGTATCTGGTTTGTTAGGTGATGAAGAACTGCCAAAAAATACTTCATAGGTTTGTTGGGGCAGGTGTAAGGTAAACCTCAGACGATACTACGGGGTGTAAACAGCGCCCTACAGTGCTTCCTCTATACAGGGTTGCAGAATAGGGGTTGCTCTTGCAGATGTAGTATGGATTTAGGCGAAGTGGCAGAAAACTCTAGATTTGTTTTAGGAGCAGAAAGCGCCCCAAGGTATATAATCGTTGAGGCCTTGCGTATCGGTGCGGAGTTTAAACACCCATCGCTGTTCGCGTTCGTATAGTGTTTTCTCAAGGTTTTCTTTCTGCTTAATGTGCTCTAACACTTCCTATCTGAGATCATTGGGTGTGTGTTGTTTCTCAATGAAGTGACTTGTCATTCTGGTGGTGGCACGTTTGCATCGTATGTTGCTTCTGTGCTCCACTATACGTGTGCTCACTTTCCTCGTGGTCATTCCTACATAGTGTAGGTTGCATGTGCAGGTAATCAAATAGATCACTCCTGTTGTATTGCAGTTGGTAAACAGGTAGTGCCCACATATCAAAACAACTACACATCGATCGACTGTGATGTAATAATGTTTCTACACAGTATTTGTTACCACCTACGTTCCCTCTAGGTCGCGCGCACCTGCCCTGACATCACCGGGCACCGCCTCGCGTGGAGCGCGCACACAGGATGTCGGGGGAGAGAGTGGTGCCGCCGGCCGCTTTAAAGAAGCGAGCGGCGCGGCGAACATCAGGCACTTTTGAATGCGGCGGCGGTGGAGCGGGCGCAAGGAGTGCAGGTAAGGAGGCGGGGGCTTGTGGTTCTTGTGGTTATGTGGGAGCGTGGGGCATACTAAGGCCTTTTGTTTAAGTATTGCTGTTAATCAGAGCCACTTCACGGGCTCTGATTAACAGCAATACTTAAGCAAAAGGCCACAGTCTGCCCCGTGCTTTACTAACAAAAGCGTAGTCAGTTTCCAAACACAGCGTGTGCTAAAGTACGCGCTGTGTTTGAAAACTGACTACGCTTTTGTTAGTAAAGTGCGGGGCAGACTGTGGCCTTTTGTTTAAGTATTGCTGTTAATCGGAGCCCGTGAAGGGGCTCTGATTAACAGCAATACTTAAACAAAAGGCCACAGCGGCTGGGGAATCGAGCGGAACAGAAGGCAAAAGGGGCACAAAAACAGGGAAAACGAAGTGGGACAGAGGGCAGAAAGGCACCAAAAATGAGTGGGACAGAGGGCAGAAGGGCACCAAAAATGAGTGGGAAAGGGGGCAGAAGGGTACCAAAAACGATTGGGACAGAGGGCAGAAAGGCACAAAAAATAAGTGGGACAGAGGGCAGAAAGGCACCAAAAATGAGTGGGACAGAGGGCAGAAGGGCACCAAAAACGAGTGGGACAAAGGGCAGAAGGGCACCAAAAACGAGTGGGACAAAGAGCAGAAGGGCACCCAAAAACGAGTGGGACAGAGGGCAGAAAGGCACAAAAAACGAGTGGGACAGAGGGCAGAAGGGCACAAAAAACGAGTGGGATGGAGGGCAGAAGGGCACCAAAAATGAGTGGGACAGAGGGCAGAAAGGCACAAAAAACAAGTGGGACAGAGGGCAGAAGGGCACAAAAAATGAGTGGGACAGAGGGCAGAAGGGCACCAAAAATGAGTGGCATTTGGCGCCACAGACACGCGCGGTTTGGTTCCTGCCGCACATAGCCATGGTTGCAGCGCACAGAGACCCTCCACTGCCGCACACAGGAAAAAAATAAGAGGGAACATTGGTCACCTAATATGGTTGCTTATTCATAGTATAGTTCTACAATTAATCCTAGAATAAGGCCTCCGGACTGGAAGTTCAGAGCCCTAATTTGCTTTCCCACCTCATCGGTGGCTTAATCATCATGACTATTAGGGCCACTTTCCAATGAATCATGATAATTGAAAGTTGAAACTAAATTGTCAAATTACTTTAATCAGCCTCTGTTTTACAAGCGGAACATAACCGCGACTAACCCAATATGGCCACCACACTTGCCACACGGTGGCGGCCATTGTTGAACACCTTCGCGGTCTATGCCTGCCGCCAGTACACGTGCCAAACACAGAACGCGGAAGCCTTTTTAAAGCTCCCCTCGCCACTGACACACTAAGTTGCGGTCCGGCAGGGAAGCTGAGTAGGTGTTCGTGTGCGGTGTCTCTGAGCTAAAAGTAAGTTTCTTTCTTCCGAACAGTTTCCATACCATGCCAGGGTCTAGGCAACAGCCTCCCAGCTTGCAAGAAGCTTAAAAGAACCACTACCGAGCATTTGAAAAATGGCAAACAATCACTCTCTGTGTTCCCCCCCCTTTTATTCCTTCATGACAGGATTGCTTCATAGGAGACACCGCCACCCTCTGAGACCATGAGGTGCTATTACGCACATTGCCAAGTAATAATTCTCGTAATAATAATCAAACTATGTTGTCGTGTGTGTGAGATAACGTGTGTTTAAACTGTCATATTAAGTCCTGTGTTGTTTTTATGGGTGAATTCACGCCACGTACCACCACTTGTGTTTATTATCATTCTAGGCACAATCACTGGAACGTTGAAAGCTTGCACGCGCCAATACGGAGCAAACCACCTATATTGACATGCTGCATGGCAGAAATATTGTGTACCCCCGCTCAAAGGAGAGGGGTTTATTTCTAATTTCTTTCCATTTATATTTCAGATATACTACGAGAAATAGGAATCATATGTATTTAGACGCATGCTTTTATTAGTAGCAGCGTTCACTGTTTTTCTTCAATTTTTTTGCTTATCTTTAATTTCCTATTAAGGTGCAACTAGGAGTGGCAAACACAGGGTTTGTCCCTGTGTGGTCCTGAGGAAGAGCTAGGGGAAGCTCGAAACATATCGACCATACAGTGATTCCCTTCTCATTATAGATTGGTACACAGTGTCTACCCCATTTTTAACCATACCCACCTAGGAGCAGGAATAAAAATTATTTTAGGCCCACTAGAACGGTATTTTTAAAATCACTAACACCCACTCCACATCACATTGCGTAATCCGCAAGTCATAGCACGCCCCAGAACGTAGAGAGCTGGGATGGCCCCAATGTTGAAGCATGTCACCATGGGGGAACCCTGGTGAGTGAGGGGACTCAAGAAATACATTTTTCTTTCTTTAGGGCTTGTTTCTGACCACAGTGGCCAGTAGCCTAAAACCTTTGAACCCAACACTCTGGGTTTACTTTGGTTATAAGCCATTAGCTAGTGCACACTGATTGCTATCTCATTCACGGAAAGGCAAGAAGGAGAGGGGAGAGAAAGAGGAGTTTGTTTTACATATAAGAACAGGATACACATGAAAGAACAGGATAAGCATAAAAGAGTTATTTTTAGACAAAGTGAACAGAAAAAACTAATGTAGATTGCATAGATACAGGATCGATGTATTTGATAATGGTATTTTTAAAATCACTGACACCCACTCCAAATCAAATTGCACTACACATAGTCTTCCACAAAAGTGCTCCTACGTAATCCGCAAGTCGTAGCACGCCCCAGTTCGTAGAGAGCTGGGATGGCCCCAATGATGAAGCATGTCACCATGGGGAAACCCTGGTGAGTGAGGGGACTCAAGAAATACATTTTTGCTCTCTTCAGGGCTTGTTTCTGACCACAGTGGCCAGTAGCCTAAAACCACAAACTAGGTCTTTGAACCCAACACTCTGGGTTTTGTTTGGTTATATGTCTTTGGCGGGCGACCTAGTCCTTTTCCTCCTTCTCCCTCATTTTATGCACTAGCCTATGCACCAGAATGACATGTAATTTTGGTTAGAAAGTCATAGTTTTTGGCTTGAGTTATGCTGTCTCAAAGTCATATATATGTTCAGAAACTCAGATTACATGCTAAAAGAATATGTCAATCTTTTTCATATAATTTCTATTTTTTCACTTTGTCTAAAATATATTTTGTTAAGTATATCATGCCCCAAAGCTTTAAAAAACATTGCATTCTCTCTCCCTGTCCCTCCATGCTTTTCTGTAAATGAGGTAGGTGTCAGTGTATACTGACCTATATCCCAATATTGACTGGAACTTTTGGATCTAATGTTATAGTTGTATTTTGATCAAATACCGGAAAACCTCAATTGCAGCCTAGTCTCTAAGGTCTTACACTTTCACACTGAAGGTTAAGGGGTCCCGTCCTGGTTCCTTAATGGTCAGATGTCTGTTCAGATGTTCAATTTACAACGTCAAAAGAAATATGTCATTTTAATTTCAATGGTTTTTCATTTCACTTTATCTAAAGCCACCTCTTTTAATTATATCATGCTCCAAAACTTAAAATGTACTTCCCCTTCTTTCTCCCTCTCCTTCAATGTCCTTGTATGAAAGAGAAAGGAGTCAGTGTATACTCACCTATGTTCCCACATTGACTGATAGTTTGATTTTGAATTGAATGTCATTGTTGCATTTCGATCCACTGCAAAGAAAGTCACATGCAGCCTAATGTTTTAAGACTTTGACTCTTTCTTGAAGGTATAGGATTGGGATACCGGTACCTCAATGGTCAAATGTCTATTCAGTATAAAAAGTGAAAACAAAAATCTTTTTATTTCATTTGTTTTTGCTTTCTACTTTGCCTGAAAATGTCTCTTTTATTAAGATTCTGCCCCACTGCTTAAAATAAACTTCTCTTTCTCTCCCCCTCCTTCCATGCCTTTCTGTAAATGAGGTGGGTGTCAGTATGTACTCACACATGTTCCTACATGGAAGAATATTTTTTAATCAAATGTCATAGTTACGTTTTGATCCAAAACTGGAAAGAATAACTAGTGACCTAGTGGTTAACATCTTTCACTCTCTCTGAAGTAAAATGTTTCAAATTCTATTGTCTCAATTGTCATGTTTCTGTTCACATGTTCTCTTTACATAGAAAACAAACAGCATGTTTTGGATTGTACTTTCTCTAGAAATACCTCTTGTAAGACCACCATGCTATAAAGCTTAAAAGCACATTCTCTTCTCACTCCCCATCCTTCCATGCTTTTTTGTAAATGAGGTAGATATCAGTGTATGTTCTCACATTGGCTGGTACTTTTGGATCGAATGTCCTAGTTATGCTTTGGTTCTGAGTAGTAATGGGTCACCGGTGGCATAGATGTTAAGGTCTTAGACTCTCACTGTGAGGGTTAAGGGTTTAGGTCCTGGTGTCATAATGGCCTTGTGTCATTGTTCATATGATCTATTTACATAGTGAAAGAAAATCTCATTCTTTTAATTTCATTTGTTGTTTTTTTCACCTTGTAGGAAAATACCTCTTTTATGTATATCCTGACACAAACCTTAAAACCAAAGTTTCTGTCACTCTCACCCTTCTTTCATGCCTTTCTGTGAATGAGGTAGGTATTAGTATGCACTAAACTGTGGCACCAGATTGAGTTGCAACTTTGGTTCAAAAGTCACAGTTTAAGGTCTTAGAATATCATTTTGAAGGTAATTGGTACCTGCCGTGGTATCTCAATGGTCATATTTCATTTCAATTTACATATTGAAGGAATATCTAGTTCATTTTAATACCATTATTTTCCTGTATGTGTTTTAAAAAGTACATTTTTTTAAGTATATCATGCCCCTAAGTTTAAAATAAACTTCCACTTTTCTCTCCCCCTCCTTCAATGCCTTTCGGTAAATGAGGTAGTGTCAGTGTATACTACTCACTTATGTTTCCACACTGACTGACACTTTTGAATCAAATGTCATATTCAAGTTTTGATCCCATACTATAAGAGTCATGTGTGGCACAGTGGTTATGGTATTTGACTCCTGATCTTTAGATAAAAGGTTCAATCATGATGTTTCATTTGTCATATGTCTGTTCAAATAACCTAGTGCAACAGCATCTACTTATATTTAATTTCATTGGTTTTTTTCTTATCAATTTGTCTAAAAATACTTCTTTAATGTATCCTGCCCCAAAGCTTAAAACAAGCTTCTCTTTTGCTCTGCTCCTCCTTCCATTCCTTTCTGTGAATTAAATAGCAATCAATGTGCACTAACCTATGGCATCAGATGGACTTGTAATTGTCATTCTAATGTCATAATTATGTTTTAATAGATAGTAGTAAAGTCTCACTTAAGTCACAATGGTATTTGAAAGTTACGTCTTCGAGCCTTGCCACTTCAATGGCATAAATATGTTCAAAATTTGAGTTTACATGCTGAAGAACATTTTATTCTATTTCCTATAATTTAATTTCACCTTATCTAAATGTATAATTTATTAAGTGTATCACAACTCAAAGCTTAAAATAATCTTATTCCCTCTTCCTGTCCCTTCATGTCATTCTGTAAATGAGGTAGATGTCAGTGTATGCTCACCTATGGTCCCACATTGGCTGGTATTTTCGGATTGAATGCAATAGTTATGTTTTGATACAAAACACAGCAAAGAGTTACTTTTGGCTTAGTGGTTACGGTCTTAGACTCTCCAAGGTTGAGTATTCAAGTCCAGGTATCTCAATAGTCATGTGTTTGTTGAAATTTTCAATTTACATACTGAAACTACTTTGACTATTACTCTGTAGATAAATGGTTTGAAACTTGATATTATTATGTATCTAAAGTGAGAGAGAGGATGAGAGGACAAGTCCTTATCCCCAGTACTAATGTATCTTAACCAAGAAGTCCTCGTCTAACAAGACGTGATAGGGGCCTCAAAAGTGTAAGATTGATGATGTATGTTGAAGAAAAGATTTGTTTCTTTTTAAAAAGCCCTCACCCACCAACCTAGTTGGTGGCATGCTTCATCATTGGGCCCACCCGATGACACAAATGTGTCCTGGGTGTGCTTCAACGCCTGTATTACAGAGGAGCAGGTATGTTACTGAGTGTGCAGTGTTAGTGACGTGAAGGGTGAAAGGTTAAAAACTGTCCAGTGGTCCCATTACCCAAAGGTTTACTTTATTGTTTGGGCCTCTGGCAGTAATAAAAGCAAGGCGTTGGATGTACGTGGAGTAGTATTAGGGTACTACACCATCCAGTGAGTGGTCTACGTGTTTCAGCCAGGCCTTATTCTATAAACTGGCTTTCCTTAGAACCTTTATGATATGTGAAAGTGTGATCTATGTTACTGGTCGTGTCTCACCACTTTGTTCTTACCGATGCTATTGCCACTCACAATACTGCATATATCGTTTTTTCACTGTAAAGTATTCACCCCGTCGCCAGTTCCGCAAACCACATGAACGCGACGGTTACTATGATTGGATGTGATTATGCATATTGAGCTAATCTGCTTTTGTGTATATTTGTATTGTCTTATATGTTTTATGTACAGTAATGTCTTGAGAGGGAAGCCCCCTCTTACATATAATGCACCTTAGCGCGTGCAACACATTTTTCTGACCTATGACACGACCAGTAACATAGATCACATTTTCACATATCACAAGGGTCCTGAGGAAAGCCAGTTTATAGAATAAGGCCTGGCTGAAACATGTAGACCACTCACTGGATGCAGGAGTACCCTAATACTACTCTACCTACATCTAACGCCTTGCTTTTATTACTGCCCGAGGCTCAAACATTAAAGTAAACCTTTGGGTATTGGGACCATTGGACAGTTTTTAACCTTTCACCCTTCACGTCACTAACACTGCACACTCAGTAACATACCTGCTCCGCTGAAATACAGGCATTGAAGCACACCCGGTACACATTCGGTGTCATTGGGTGGGCCCGATGATGAAGCATGCCACCAATTAGGTTGGTAGGTGAGGGCTTTATAACAAGAAACAAAACTTTTCTTCAACATACATCATCAACCATACACTTTTGAGACTCCTATCACGTCTTGTTAGACTAGTTCTTCTTGATTGAATCTTGATATCTCATTGGTCCTGTGTCTATTCAATCTACATAGTGAAAGAAAATCTTGTTCCTTTTAATTTAATTAGTTTTTTCTTTTCACTTTGTCTAAAAATGCTTTTCTTATGTATATTCTCTCCCAACCCTTAACACAAACACCTCTTTCTATATCCCCTTCCTTCCATACTTTTATGTGAATTAGGTAAGTATCAGTATGCACTAACCTATGGCACCAGATTGACTTGTAATTTTGGTTTGTCATAGTTATGCTTTGATGCAAAGCAGTAAGGAGTCACTTGTGGCCTAGTGTGTAGGTCCTTGGACTTTCACTTAAAGATTAAGGTTTGGGTCCTATTGTGTCAAATGCCTGTTCTAATGTTTAATTTTCAGAGTGACAGAAAGAAAAGCCCACTGTTTTTATTTCATTTTTTTCTTTCACTTTGTCTAAAAATAACTCTTTTTAAGTATATCATGCCCCACAGCTTAAAACAACCTTCTCTTTCTCTCCATCCTTCCATGCCTTTTTATGAATTAGGTAGGCATCAGTGTATACTCACCTAGGTTGCCACATTGATTGCTATTTTTGGATTGAATGTCATAGTTATGTTATTAGTTGCGTTTTGGTGGAGGGTAGCAAAAGCTTCCTTGTGGCCTAGTGATTAAGGTCTTAGATTCTCACTCTGAATGTAACTGGTATTTCTGTGGTCACATGCCTGTTCAAAAGCCCAATTTTCATAAACATAGAACATCTCTTTCTTTTTCACATCATTTTGTATTCTTTTCAATTTGTCTAAAAGTACCACTTGTAAGTATATCATGCTCCAGAGCTTAAAAAAACTTCTGCATCTTGCTCCTTCGCCTACAAGCCCTTCTGTAACTGATGTAGGTGTCAGTGTATACTCACCTTTGCTCCCACATGTGACTAGAATCTTGGATCGAATATCATAAATATATTTTGATCCTGCACAGCAGACCGTCATTTGTGGCCTATTTGTTAAAGTCTTTTATTCTCACTATGAAGGTTAAGGGTTTGTGTACTGGTATTGTGGTGGTTGTGTGACTTTTCAAATGTTCTATTTACATAGTAAAAGAACATCTCACTCTTTCAAATGTAAATGTTTCGTCTTTTCACTGTGTCTAAAAACACCACCCTGGGGGCAGAACATTCCATGCAATAGAGCACACTTCCTCTATTTGCGCCCGACGCACCTGTTTTAAGGTGTGCCAGGACACTAACAGGGAACGTGCACCCTATACATAATGGGGCCCATGGTATCTCAATGTTCATGTGTCTGTTCAAAAATTCAATTTACATAGTCAAAGAACATTGCATTCTTTTTCATATTACTGTTTCTTTTCACTTTGTCTTTGTCACTTTTTTAGTATGTCATGACCCAAATTTTAAAGCAAACTTCTTTTTTTCTCCCTCCTCCTTCCATGCTTTTCTGTTAATGAGGTAGATGTCAGTTTATACTCTCCTTTTTCCTAAACTGACTGGAATTTTTATTCAAGTGTCATAGTTATGTTTCTCATTCATGTTGCCTAAAAATATCTATTTCAGGCATATCATGCCCCAAAGCTTAAAACAAAATTCTCTTTCTCTTTCCGGACTTACAAGCCTTTTTGTAAATGAGGTAGTTGTCACTGTATAATCCATTATGTTCCCACATTGACTCATATTTTTTTATTCAACTGTCTTAGTTGCATTTGGAAGCAAGAGAGTAAAGAGTTACTTGTTGTTTATTGGTTGCTGTCTTATACTCTTAAACTGAAAGCTACAGGTTCAAGAACCAGGTATCTCAAAAATCATTTGATTCTTGTACTCTACATTTTACATAGTGAAATAACATCTCATTCTTCTTAATTTGAAGTTTTTCTTTTTCTCTTTGTCTATAAAGCCCTCTTTTTTAAAGTATATCCTGCCCCACAGTTTAACACAAACTTCTCTTTCTCGCCCTCTCCTTTCAGGCCTTTCTGCGAATGAGGTAGTTGTCAATGTATACACCTTTATTCCATACGGACCGGCATTTTTTAATAGAATGTCAAGTTATGTTTTGAGCCGGTATTGTTAAGAATCACTTGTTGTCTACTGGATAAGGCCTTTAGACAGTTACTCTGACGGTTACGTGTTTGAGATCTGGAATCGCAACTGTCTGTTGAATTTGTAAAGAGAAAAAAAAGAAATTGTCATTCTTTTTAATTTCTATTTTTCTTAAACTTTGTCTAAAAATACTTCTTTTTAAGCATATCACGCAAGAAAGTTTAAAACAAACCTCTCTTTCCTTCTCCCCCTGTTTTCCTGTACAGTGCTGTATAATAAAAATATCATCTAAATATAAGACTTGCAAAAAAGAGAAATGTAATGAAACTGAGTCACAATTTGAGAGTTTGTTCAACGTTAGAGATAAATGTTCTTTAAATAGATCTTTCCTTAGAATGTAAGTATATGATTAGATGGATCTTTCAATGAACGTACATTCTACAGAAGTAAGTAATTTGCTTAATGCCTAATAATTACCACTTAGACCTACTGCACATGTGGGGCTGTTAGGGTTTTGCTCTATAATGGGATTATATTGAAAGGTTGGTATGTACATACATATAGGCAATTTCAATTTTTGCTTTGTTTTATTATATTGATGATTTTTGCAGAACACTGCTTGTCATTTGTTGCTGCATTTCAGCTTTATATATTTCAGGAAAACATTATTTATCAAATCACACAATCTGTTTTGAACTTTCCGTGCTTCATCACCATCCGAAACTTAGGACTCAATACAAGTGCCTCAGAAAATCTAGTGGAATGTGTTATATCTACTAAATAATAATACCCCATCATGAGGTAGGTGCAGAGTGCACTAAATACCTTTGTTCTGTGTTTGGGCTTCAAAATGAGGCATAACCTGAAGGGTTTGGTATTTATTACATCAAAATACATGTTTATCCTTTTCACCGCACATTTTGCTTTTATAAAGTTCTGTGGGTTTCATGTGCCAAAATCTGTCAAAAGAACCAGCTAGTCATAGCTCTGAAGTCAAATCCCTGAACAAACTTAAATTTTCATGGGGAGCACAGTTCTTACATATATATATTTACCTTTAGAATGTCATGATAGTGAATATTCTAATATATAAAGCTCAATATTGTGGGGGAATATCTAGGCCAGATTTACTAACTTTTGGCTCAATGCAACGAAGCAAGACAACTTGCTATGATGCTCCAAATGGAGAGAGCAGTAATTAGCCCTTTTTACCATGATATGGTGCATTCCTGTCCTCCCTCTCCCTACGCTGGTGCACTGTGTGCAGCCTAGCTCCAGTGCAGGCACCTTGAACTATGGAGCAAGGGGGCCTGTGTCACAGGCAGGAGTGTTGTTGTGCATGAACGGGCACCTTCCTGTACAGAAACAATCCTCTGAGGCATTCTCTTCTTTCTATGTGTGCTGCAGAGATATATCTCACTAATATGTAGCATAACATTACTTAAATACTTTAACAAAGTGATAATTCTTACACTCATTCAAAGACTCTAAAAAGTCTAACTTAGCCTGTGAAGTGAAATTACATAAGTAATTTAGGGGCAAAAATATCAAGGCCTAAATATTGAAGAGCAACATATTGTGAAGGTAAGTGCATATATGTTAGAATACATTTGCTATTCTTAACTCTTCATCTATGAATATATATATATATATAATTTAGATATATATATGTGAAGTTAAGAATATTAAATATAAATATGAGAAATTGGGTTATAAGCTGAGAGGGGTGAGAGCCCCACTCAAATAATGAACACAATCCTTTTCAGGGTGAACACAGTAAGTAAATAAATTAACCTATGTTTAACCCTCTGGTAGCTTGGCACAAAAACAGTCAGGCTTAACTTAGAGGCAATGTTTAAGGTATTTATGTAACATACAAAGAATAATAAAGTCAAAACACAGCACATGAAGAATCCCAAATCAATTTACAAACAAAGGGTTAACTACAATAAATAAAATGATAGAAGCACAACAAAAAACCAATCAGTATAACCGGAGATATTACATTTTGGAGTTTTTTGTGAAAATATTGCCAAGAAGCAGAAAGTGTCACAAGTGCAGGCCAACTGTGATGGAGTGTGAGCTGGGCAAAGGGACCAAGTTAATCCCACTGAAAAGTTTTCTTCTCAAGTCTTGAGCAAAGATTTCTGTTTGCATTGGACAGGATGAGCACTGGGGAGCCTTGTTGCTGTAGCATGAAAATACGGTTGTCACTGGAGCTTCACATTTGCAGTTGTCATGGGCAGTCATGCTGTTGGGCAAATAGGAGGTCTCTCATTGCCGGTCGTCATGGATGTTCACTGTTGGCACGAAGAGCAGGTTGCCTTGAAGCTTCACATTTGCATTGGCCGTGGGCGGCAGAGCTTTGACGTGAACAGTTACCTAAACTTCAGGGTTGTCACATTTTTTTCTCTTTGAGGAGCTTCCACTGATGCTAGCCAAGGGTCCTGGACCTGGAGACACCCCTTGCGGATCAGGAAACACTCCAGCAGAGGCCAGCAGCAAGGATCAGGAAGGTTCAGACAGGTCAAGTTGCAGCTTGTCAGTTGGGCTGCTGTAGGGAGGCCTCTGGAAGCTTGTTGTGTCCCTGTAGATCTCATAGGAGGTCAGTGACCTGACCATTGTAGTCATTCAAAGGAGCCATGAATTTCAGAAAGGAGGTCCAATTTTCCTTCTGCAGGCAGCAAGGCAGTCTCACAAGCAGCAAGGCAGTTCTTCTGGCAGTTGGCAGTCCTTTTCTAAATCTTCCACAGGTCCAGGAGTGTTCTGATTTTGGGTGTGGAAGTGCCATCTTTTATTTCCAGTGTCAGGTTGCATGTGGGGGGAAAACCCTAGCACACTACCAAACTAGTTCCGTCCAATTTCCCATGTCCTTCCTGGCTGGACTCCTAACTGTATGGTGCGACAAAAGCAAGAGCAGTCCTGAAATCAGGTTCCTTTGAGTGTGCTGAAGGCAAGACCATTTGAAATGTAATTGGGCTGGGAACAACTACTCCCCAAGCCATCCTGCCAGGATGGTCAATCTCGTCCATACCTAGCCCCTTTGTCCTCATGTCTGTAAGGAATCAAAAACCCATAGGAGAGACAGCCACAGTCAGGTGAATCTGGCTACTTGCAGAAAGGCCCTGTTGATTTGGGCACAAGAATGACAACTTTCTAAAAGTCAGTCTCCTAAAGGGGAGAGATTCGGTTACAGACTATGGAGGCTGGAATCAGAAATAGCGTCTCTTTAGTAGATTGCCTCCTAGACCATAAATTGTCATGATATAATCCCTAAGGATCTAAAACATTATCCCTACTAAGGTTCTTTCATTAACCTCTTTCTATTTGTGAAACTTTTACAGCAAAAACATTTTTTCCAAAAAACCCCACTTCCAAATTATTCAATTGCAGCCCAACTCAATTAATGAACATTTTTACACTAGGACTTCTTTCATTTCTTTGTATTCAAAGGTATTTTCTATTATTACATATACAGACATGTATATGTACAAACACTTAACTGTATTGACATTTGACCTAGACATATAGACAAATGACTAATTTTGCTGAAATAAAGAGTGGAAAAAGTAAAGCAGTTTGTTGTGACAGAGTACATAAACCTAAATTAAATAGTCAATTGCAGCAGTAACTAACATCTTTTGGCGACATGACATAGTTTGAAACAGATCTGTGACTTATATAATTATTGCTTCAGGATAGCACAAGGTAGGGAAATTGCTTTGAAAGGTGTTGTGTGTCCTTTTTATTTTGTACTAGGACCTAATAATATTATGTCCTCTAGCATTTTCATGTACTGGTGCTATTTAGCGGTCCTGGTGAGGTCAGAGTTATTAGCGGTTGATATAAAGTAGCGCCCTTCCTTGCGCTTACTGCTAGGTGCCTTATGTGCACCTTAGTAGGGATAATGTTTTAGATCCTTACGCATTAAATCATGTCAATTTATGGTCTAGGAGGTAATCTACTATAAAGACGAACTTTCTAAAAGTAGCATTTCTCAAAATTGCGACTTAAAACCCAACTTAACCATGAAAGAGGACTTTAAATACAAATTAATTTAAGTGTAAACAGCATACTTTTACCTGCTTCTGTTATGAAGTTAGCATTTATTAAATGTAATAAAGTAACCCAGTGCTAGTCTAAGGGAAACATAAGCCTTACAAAAGTGAAAAATGACTTTAGGAGTTTTCCGACTGTCAAGATATGTGAAACGTAAGTACTCATGTCCCACTTTTTAAATACCATGCACAGGGCTTCCCTTTGTGTTTTAGGACCTAACTTAAGGGTCAATTACAATTATTAAAAGGAAGGTTTGGGGATTGGCAAAAGGTTTATTTTGGCAAGTCGAAATTGCAGTTTTAAAACTTCACAAAGTGGTTGCAGTGGCAGCCCTGAAACATATTTTAAAAGGTTATTTTAGGAGGTGGCAAAAGGAGTGCTGCAGCCCACTAGTAGTAGTTAATTTACAGACCCTGGGTACACGTAGCACCATTTACAAAGGACTTACAAGTAAAGTAAGCATAATAATCAAGTGTAGGCCAATCTTGCAATGTTTCAAAAGGAGAGCACAAGCACTTTACCACTGTCTATGAGGGAAAACATGTAGAGAGTCCTAAAAGTCAACCAAAACAGATTCAGCAAAGTAAGGTTAAGGAAGGCAACATTCTGAATTGACCCCGGAGAAGGGGCCAGGCCCAACAATAAACATATCTATATATATTTATGTGGTGTCTGGGTTCTTGCGATGCTCTCTTTCTCAGTGGAATGTGTTGAGATACTAGCTGTTCCAAAGAGGAATGTTTAGTTCTTAAGTGCAGCAGGTGCAAGGAAGATAGCTAGGTTTGTTCTCCTGACTTAATAAATCAAATGAGGTATACATATGAATCCTGCATATTACCTTTGGAGGATCTTTACTTTATTACACTGGTGATGAGGAAAACAAGGATTGGTATAGAGAACATACATCCCAACATCGAGATGAGGTTTGTGGGTAAAACTGTGACTCTATGTTTAACATTCAGCAGCCACTTCAAGCTTCCGAGCATTGTGTTGGGATTGTCTCTTCTTTGGCATAGTATCATGCTATGATTCAAATACTTGCCTAAAACTAAAATTAAATCGTAAGGGAAATTGTACCTACCGATCATGCTCTTCTCTCGCTGCTGGGTTGTATTGTGTGTTGAGAGAAACCTAATCTGACAACTACTGAAAGTGCACATCCCTGGCGCTTCTGTCACTCCAAGTAGAATTGCACTCATGCTCCAGTCCTTGCTTTGCACTGTGTCATCATTGCGTCTCGTAAACAAGCTGGATCAGCAATGGGAAGACACACTAAATAATGTTCTTCACCATCATGTTTGATGATTGAAAAGTTTCATTCATTAACAGAGGAAGATAGGTGTTGCTGGAACATTGCATTATAATATTAAATTTAATTGAATTGGAGAAAATTAAAGGGAAAAAGTGTCGGTTGGAATTTGATGCAGTAATAGGCACCCACCCTGACTTGGGAACAAAATATTAATAATAAGGAATAATGACTACATAAATGTTATGCAGTGGTGTGTGTACCTCCTAAATTACACTTGGTGTTGCGGTTGTGTTGTGGTGTGTTTTTTCTTGCATGAGGAAACTCAGGCACATTGTCATGTGTTTTTTTTCATTTTTGTTTTTCTTCATTGTTTAACTTTTTTTTCTTTTCTTGTTATTAGTAGTATATTGCAGAACATTACTGCACCATCATTCTTTTCTGCTATTCCAAGGAGTGCCTAATATAAAGTTGGGCAAGTGAAAGCATTTGTTTGAAAGATATGCTAGAGTTTGAGGATCCTCGTTAAGTTCACGACAAAAAATGTGGTAGCATTGTTTGCATTGTTTGGGCCCTGAAGGCCACAAAGGTTCTGACCATCTCCCTGATATATCTGATAATAACACTTTGAGTCTAGATTACTATGAATTGTGTATTAGAACATTTGATCATCACTTTTTTCCAAAGGTTAGCAACATTTTAGAAATGTATCATTTTAGTAAGAGCATGCAGAGAAATGGAGAATCTGTGCAGGTTATATCACGGAATTGAGGAAACTTGCATTTTCTTGTAAATTCTTGGGAATGGTGGAAGAAAGAATTAGGGATCAATTCATATTGGGTTGCAACATTGACAAAGGAAGAGATGAGTTATGGCAGAAGAATAATCCCACATGGGAAGAGGTTTTAATAATTGCTAAGAAAATAGAGCGTTCTATCAAATGTGTGGCTATCATCAAGAAAGATTCTGTGCAAAAAGTCAATGTCATTAAACTGAAGTTTAACACACAGCAGATGAAACAGGATTTCAAAAAGAAATGCTGTAGGTGTGGAAGCAAAGGCCATTTGGCTTTTCACAAAGAATGTTCTGTTCTAAAAGCTTTATGTAGAAACCGTGGAAAGAAAGGTCCCTTTGAGAGTGAATGTCTGAGCAAGAAGGTGATGGAGAAAGTCAAGGATGCACAATTACACTAGCTGAAAGCCCGAAACTGACTGGTCTTAGGATGCTTGTTTCCAGTTCAGGGAGGACCTGGGCTGGCACTTAGGGCTGGACTGTTCCCATTGTGCGCAGGGTTAAGACTGATTTGCATATGGCTAGGTCCAACTGGAATGGCATGGTGAGCAAAACAACTATGAATTTAGATCTCTGTTCTGGGCTGAATGCATGACATTGTTCTGCATTCTGTCCATCAACTGTTCTTTTTGCACAATTACACTAGGCAGATAATGATAGCAATATTGAATGCAGTCAGATTGTACTGCAGAGTAAAGATGTGAAAAACAAAAATCCTATTGATGAGATCTTGGTGGAAAAGAAAGTCACCAAAGTGCTGTTTGATTTAAGTGCTAAAATAACTTTGGTATCCAAAGCTTTCTTTGGTGAACAACTTAAAGGGAAGATAAAACTTCAGAAACCTGACATTAAACGCTATACATATTGAGGTGAACCCATAAAACCGGAAGTGGATTTTATAGGTCTTTTATTAAATAAAAATGTATATATGTTCCTGGAAAAGTGTTCGCTTTATCCCAAGTGGATAGCATGTTGAGCTGGTTTCAGGCAGATGTTGGAATCTATAATTTTGAAAGATTTGTGTTGTATTGTTCAAACAGTTGGTGATGATGCATCATGTGAAAATTTCAGACTGGAAATGATTAGGGAATTTCCATCTGTGTTTAAGAAAGAGCTTGGATGCTTACAGTGTATGTCCACAGAATCAAAATAAAGAAAGGTGTTCAAGTGACATGAAGTAAGGTACAAAATGTGCCATGTTTGGTGAGAGAGGATATGCTGGCTGAAGTAAAAAAAAAAAACAGAAAAATGGTGGGGTAATAGTAGAGGTTGAGGGAACTGAGTGGTTGGTTCCAGTAGTTAAAGCTGGGAAAGTCAATGAGGATCTGAGATTGTGTGCGTTCTTGAGAGAATTGAATAAAAGTGTGGTCATTGATAAGTATCCCATTCCCAAGATTGGTGATGTGTTTTCTTCTTTGGGTGGTGCTAATGTATTTTCTTTTATTGATCTCACGTTAGCTTATCACCAGATTAAACTGGATAAATAGTCTAAAGATCTGACTGCCTTTTTAACACTATAAGGTACTTTTAAATATAAAAGATTGTGTTTGGTTTAGCATCGACAGCCTGTGACTTTCAGAGAGAGATGGAAAGTGTTGAGCAATCTGGAAAGCATTAGGTTTATCAGGATTATGTGTTGATCTCTGGTTGTGACATTGAACAAGATGATAAATGGATGAGGGAAATTATTAAGAGATTTGGTGACGCTAATTTGAGGAAAAAGGGTGAAAAGTGTAGATTCAGGAAATCTTTTATTGAATAATTGGGACATGAGGTTTCGGCAGATGGTATTAAGCAAAAGTCTAGTTTGGTTGATGTAATCAGAAAGATGTCTTTGCCCAAGAACAAGGAAGAATTATTGCAGTTTCTGGGAATGACAGAGTATTACATCAAGTGTGCTTCAAATTTTGCAAGGAAGAGTGAAAGAATGAGAGGGCTATTGAAGAACGATATGGAGTTTTTTGTGAAATGATATTTGTGAACAGGAGTTTATTGTGATAAAGTCCCTAGGTTTAATAGGAGTTATTGGCATTTAAATACATTCACAAAGTGGTATATATTTCCAATCACACAATGTCCCAAATACACTTATAAGTGGAATCACAAGCCATTTGTCTCCAAGCCATGTAGTTTCTCTCATTAGCACTTCTCCTCCCTTTTTCCACGAGAGCAGTTCAAACATGAATGGCAAAATATCCTAGTTTGCTAATGTTTTCTATATAATTATGGCTCTGCCATATTTGCCACATAATACATCATCCACTGCATCATCTTACAGTTTTAACTAATCATTTTTGTAACTCAAACGATTAAAAAGTTACTAACGTGACTTGAGTTGCTGCAAAGTGGATGGCCCTTTGCAAAGGTTGACTGATCACCTTTCTCACTGCTGCATTTGTATCTTATACTGCTACCAATGAGGCAGAATCTTTGCAGAGACTTAACATGTGTAAAAATGTCTAAATAATAAAGTATAAGTAAATATATTGCATTACGCTGCAGCCTTTTTTTGATGCATAATTTTTTCAACACTGCGGCATCATTTTGTCCCCCATTGCTGCATAATTCCAGTGTCTCCAGAGCAGGTAGCACATGTTATATATTTATTTTGTTGACCTTTTATCTGTTGTATATATTCTTGCTTTGTTTCCTTTATTATGAGTTATGCATTTGTTGTAATAATACATATGAGAAAACAACAACCTAGGCAGTTATAATTACTTGTCTATTTAATAATAGAAGGGCAAGGGACCAATTACGAGAAGGAGAACACAGTTTTTATTGTCAGTACATTGATGCAGTTAACCTCCGCATATATCTATCCCGATATTTGATCTCAGGTATGTCTACTTATCGGCTTTGTTAAACTGCCTTCGGGAGTTTGAGTGGTGTGCTATTAGAGTAATTTATTTATCTGCCCGTAGCAAACATTCTTGCTCATCCCCCCTTTTCATTCTTGCCATTTCCCTATAGTGAATCACAGATCAGGTGTATGACCTGATGCGGAGGTAAAGCGGGATTACGTTTGGAACTAGGTAATTTTAAACCTGAGCCCATTTAACATCCAAGATTTATCTTGCCTTATTGATCCACTTATATCACTATTTTGTTGTTATGTTGTTTACAGATCCTGTTTCCACGTATTGATTCGTAAATTATATTTTGTATTTTATCCGGAACCGCAATTTGCCCAAAGTCTTCTTTTTTAAAAAAGAATGGTCGATTGCATATAGGTAGGTTTCCCTTTTTAAGTCAAGTACCTAATCACTAGGATAAATGCCATACCACGTGCCTCCCTTGATTAAAAGTCCATCACAACCATAGCCATTTTTCTTGCTGTTTTTGATTCTTTGTAGTGCTCATTTTCTTTGACGAGAACACATGTGTAATGAGGGAATAATCAACGGGTCGCAAGACGAAGAATTTCTGACTCTATAAGACCAAACAGGCAACTTTTTTACACTAGGGTAAATACCATTCAATTCCTTCGTGTTACCTAGTTAAGTGAGACTGTCTGATCAAACTTTATTGCGTGAAAGTACGCATACATATGCATACAGAAGGGAAATATACTGGGTTATTTATATAAACTGTGGAATATGCAATATATCGATTTAGAACCGCACAGTTAGAGCCGATAATGTAATTGGGTTTTAACTATTAAACCCAATATTTAAATCCAATACGTGATGTATATTAATCCTTTGTTTTTTCTTTACCTTTGGTTTATTAGACATCAATTTTATAATTATGAGCTTACTAGAATTCACATCGACACTTACTGCGAAGTGATAGGGTCAGTACTAAATGGATCCTTACAATACACGAAGTAAGTACACATAATTGGTATCTTTGTAAGACTGTAGGAACCTTATTTAAGAGAGAATCTAATCTGAGTGTTACTCTCTTATAGGTAGGCATATATGGAACATCTTGTGTTCCACTCTAATGACAGACTATCTATCAGTCCCCTGTTAGTTTGTTATTCTCTAGGTGTGGATTACACAAATCCTTGTCTTCCTAGGGCCTTGTCTTTTTGTGGTATTATGCAATAAGCACAGCTTTATCAGTTGGTCTCCTATCGAAATGAGTATGGAAGTTTGAACTTAACCACGAATATCTTCTTCGAGTCTTTCTTGTTCATAAGAGGGCCTGGGTATCTATCCCATTGGTATATGTACAAGTGTTATATGCCAATTGTTGTATTGAAATTTTAATCGTCTGTACATGAAAATATGAAATATTAAAATGATTAGTTTGTTTATATATGTATTGATCTTTATATATTGTTGTTTTGTTTTAGGTAATAGAGTGGTTTGTCCTGAAGAAGGCGCTGGTTCGTTGAAACGCGCGTCGATAAAAAACTCCTCTTTTTATTGTGTTATATATTTATTTCATAATTTGTAATAATTGTGCATGAATTTTTGTATGATTTTCATGTTTTTTAATTTTCAATAGTAATAAATGATTTTTATTGATTCTTTTCAATGTACTGACAATAAAAACTGTGTTCTCCTTCTCGGAATTGGTCCCTTGCCCTTCTATTATTAAATAGACAAGTAATTATAACTGCCTAGGTTGTTGTTTTCTCATATGTATTTTTCCCTGACCTAGGAGTTAATCTATCTATTGTTCAGGGGGTCCTTGTTTTATACGTGACTGTTACCCACAGCTTGTCTGTGTAGGGCTGTGCTCATTTGTATCAAAATCTTATTATATCATAGTGACTTCCGTGCTCATTACCTCGATAGGATACTATCTTATAGTTACTAATTTCTTTCTTTCTTCTCTTTTTTATCTATTTTGTTTAATAATGGCTCAACTAAAAACATTTGGATTTATGGATGAAGAGATTGCCTTACTGGTAGGTACCTCATGTTCATTCGGCAATGCATCTAATGAAACCATCCGTGGCCAAGGTGACCTTAAAAAATTAATAGATTTAAAGAAGAAGTTGAGGAGAATGGAAGCTCATGGTGAGTTTATGTTGGCATATCTGAGATCAGGCATTATACCAACTCGTCTCCGCGTACGTAACATTCCAGGATTATTTGTACATCATCGTGCTTTCTTAGAGAAATGGAGCATGATTGCTAGTAGGTGCTCTCGGGATTTAATGATCCTGATAGTTGAAACATCAAAAGAACTAGCAGTGGATATTAAAACAGAAATTGAAATACTTGAGGAACAAATTAAAAAGGCTGGAAGTGTAGAGGATGCCCTTAAGAAATTAGATGAAGCTAATAGAGAGTTAGAATCCTTCGCCAATTATTTGGAAAAACTTAAAAATGATAAATTGATGAAGGATAAAAGATTCTATTCTATTGAAAATACATATCCATATCTCAAAGTGGAATTCTATAAGCAGAACCACTATGTTGATGACAATAGAAATCAACAACAGAGGGTTAATACCTTCTCGGAAACATCGGAATCGGAGGGAGATGAGAATGGAGCATATTATGAGCCCGAAAGTAATTTTAATTCTGCTCAGGCTAAACGTAACCAAACACAGCCTTTTTTAGGCAATCGTGGGTCGAATCGGGAACGCTCCAGAGTGAGGTTTCAAGCCCAAAACAGAGGAGGCTACAAGCCTCAACATCACTATCAGCAGGAGGAGCATCAGTTTGTCAGGGAGACCCACAGTCGCCAATATTGGAAAGCAGGGATGTAATTCCCCTTTTTAATTTATCAAAGTCACAATTAGATGAACACAGTATTAGTTTACTTTCTAAAGGGCTTTCCTTCGTCCCTCATTCTGGTGGAAATATTTTTGAATTGCATAGTGACTTCATCTCTTTCTTCCGTAAAATACGCCTCAATTTCTTTTTTTCGAGTGAAGGCTCTGATCCTACACCACAGCTATCGAAAGGTTTATCCCTTCCTTCTACCTTCAGCCCGTCATTAGACCAACTCGGGCCAGAAGTAGCTGCATTTGAATTGGTTGTTTTAAAAAATTAGAACAAGCAATTAAATTTACCCCATAGCCGCTGTATAATATAAATAAAAATGAACACGATGCATTAAAATCGTTAGCAACAAATAAAATGATTACTGTGAAAAGTTGCGACAAAGGTGGAGGAATAGTTGTTATTGATTCAGATACTTATGAGCAGAATATGCTCAGAATGCTGGAGGATCCTGTCTTTTACACCAATATTAGACATAACCCCATTAATAATATTAACAAAGAGATTGCTGTCCTTACTACACAAGCAATAGACAGAGGAGATATTACAAGAAAAGAATTTGAATACCTGAATTTCAATGCTGGTAAGACTGCGTGTATTTATGGTCTTCCTAAAATGCACAAAGATTTACTGCATCCCCCATATACACCCATCGTCTCTACTATAGGTACTGCAACTGAGCCTCTATCTAAATACGTAGATTTCCATCTTCGTCCTTTTATTCCCAATATTACTTCATACATTAAAGATACAGGAGCAATGATTGGAAAGGTAGAGAACATTACATTTAACCCTATGAGAGACATGTTGGTCACTTTAGATGTGGAATCTTTGCATTGTAATATCCCTTTAGTTGAGGCGATGGAAACCACTGAGTGGTTCATTGATCGACATAAGATACCATGTCCTAAGAAATTTGTACTGGCTTGCTTAAAGATTGTTCTAACTGAGAATGTCTTTGAGTTCGGATCACATCTATATCGACAGATCAGAGGCGTGAGTATGGGGGCATCAGTAGCCCCTTCTGTGGCTAATATCTATATGTCTTTTTTTGAGGAAAAATGTATTCACAACAAAATTGCTCCGTTCTATGAGTCTGTCTCCCATTGGTTCAGATATATCGATGACATCTTTTTGTCTGGACAGAAGGGAGAGAGACTCTATTAGAATTCCTATTATGGCTCAATTCTGTAGATTTGAATCTTAAGTTTACATCCGATATTAGTGCTGACAGAAGTTTTTGGATATCATGATTTTCCATGATGATGGAAAACTAAAGGTGGACTTATTTACAAAACCTACAGCAAGAAATACCTTGCTACACTTCCAAAGTTTCCAGCCCCGTAGCCAGAAGCAGAGCATCCCATTTTCCCAATTTTTAAGGGTAAGGCGGAATTGCACTGATCTTCGTGATTATGATAAACAGGCTATAGATATGAGAAAAAAGTTCTTGGAGAGAGGATATCCTCACCGTTTAGTGAGGGAATCGTATAAAAGAGCGAGATATTATGACAGAGATCACCTTCTTAGATCGAAACCAAATAAGATGACCCAACAATTGGTTTGCATCACAAGACATTCTACCCTTGATGCAAAAGTAAAACAGGTTATTAATTCCTCCTAGCATATTTTAAATAGTAATAGCAATAGTGAACAGAAATTAGAGAAACCTCTATTTGCCCACAGGCGTAATAGAAACATAAAAGATCAAATTGTACACTCTAGATTTCAGGGACAACTCAATCAGGGTACCTTGATGCAAAAATCAATACATATGAATCAAGCGATTAAAGGTACCTTTAAGTGTTCCAGCTGTAAGTCCTGTTCAAGTATCTTAGAAGGTGAGTCCTTTACACACAATGGATATACTGCCTCAGCCACAAATATGTGGAATTGTAAGACTTCGAACATTGTATACTTCACCCAATGCCCGTGTTCCTTGAGATACGTGGGTGAAATGTCACGATCTATACTAGTTTGACTGACAGAGCACCGCTCCGCAATTAGAACTAAAAAAATGCTCTCGTCTATGGTGAAACATTTCTTAGATCACAGTCATAGCCCGGAAGAAATTAAATGGCGTATACTAGAAAAAATAAATATTCCAGACACTAAAGGTGGCGAGCGGATACGAAAGAAACGCGAGGTTTTTTGGATTTTTTCTCTTGATACATTTAGGACAGGATTGAATAGTGAGATTCCGTGGGAGAATGCGATTAATTAATGCTTTGTTAATATCTTGATATATTGGCCCTATAATTCGGACTCCCCCCATGCCTTATCATATATTGGTATTCTTGCCTCGCGTAAGATTTCGTACATGTACACTAGCCAATCCTCAATCAGTCTGATGTCATTAACAATAGTACACTGATCAGGTATTTCTTTTATTTCTTCTTTTTTATTTTTTATTTTACTTTTTTAGCGTATACATTTGAGACGTATTTTGGTAACTAGTCCCATTTCTATGTCTATTACCAGAAACATACAGACCCAACTGAGTCTTTCACGTGATCGTAACTTTGGGCGGGCCTTGACTCCTTTCAGGATATTTAAGGGCTCACGAGCAATCTACCCGTCGATATCTTCCCGCCTGCACGTCCATTGTGACCCGGGTGTCCATCGTTGATGCAGTTAACATCCGCATATCTCTATCCCGATATTTGATCTCAGGTATGTCTACTTATCGGCTTTGTTAAACTGCCTTCGGGAGTTTGAGTAGCGTGCTATTAGAGTAATTTACTTATCTGCCCGTAGCAAAAATTCTTGCTCATCCCCCCTTTTCATTCTTGCCATTTCCCTATAGTGAATCACAGATCACGTGTATGACCTGATGCGGAGGTAAAGCGGGATTACGTTTGGAACTAGGTAATTCTAAACCTGAGCCCATTTAACATCCAAGATTTATCTTGCCTTATTGATCCAATTATATCACTATTTTGTTGTTATGTTGTTTTCAGATCCTGTTTCCACGTATTGATTCGTAAATTATATTTTGTATTTTATCCGGAACCGCAATTTGCCCAAAGTCTTCCTTTTTAAAAAAGAATGGTCGATTGCATATAGGTAGGTTTCCCTTTTTAAGTCAAGTACCAAATCACTAGTATAAATACCATACCACGTGCCTCCCTTGATTAAAAGTCCATCACAACCATAGCCATTTTTCTTGCTGTTATTGATTCTTTGTAGTGCTCGTTTTCTTTGACGAGAACACATGTGTAATGAGGGAATAAACAACAGATCGCAAGACGAAGAATTTCTGACTCTATAAGACCAAACAGGGATCTTTTTTACACTAGGGTAAATACCAAACAATTCCTTTGTGTTACCTAGTTAAGTGAGACTGTCTGATCAAACTTTATTGCGTGAAAGTACGCATACATATGCATACAGAAGGGAAATATACTGGGTTATTTATATAAACTGCGGAATATGCAATATATCGATTTAGAACCGCACAGTTAGAGTCGATAATGTAATTGGGTTTTAACTATTAAACCCAATATTTAAATCCAATACGTGATGTATATTAATCCTTTGTTTTTTCTTTACCTTTTGGTTTATTAGACATCGTTTTTATAATTATGAGCTTACTAGAATTCACGTCGACACTTACTGCGAAGTGATAGGATCAGTACTAAATGAATCCTTACAATACATGAAGTAAGTACACATAATTGGTATCTTTGTAAGACTGCAGGAACCTTATTTAAGAGAGAATCTAATCTGAGTGTTACTTTCTTGTAGGTAGGCATATATGGGACATCTTGTGTTCCACTCTAATGACAGACTATCTATCAGTCACCTGTTAGTTTGTTATTCTCTAGGTGTGGATTACACAAATCCATGTCTTCCTAGCGCCTTGTCTTTTTGTGTTATTATGCAATAAGCACAGCTTTATCAGTTGGTCTCCTATCAAAATGAGTACGGAAGTTTGAACGTAACCACTAAATCTTCTTCGAGTCTTTCTTGTTCATAAGAGGGCCTGGGTATCTATTCCATTGGTATATGTACAAGTGTTATATGCCAATTGTTGTATTGTAATTTTAATGGTCTGTACATGAAGATATGAAATATTAAAATGATTAGTTTGTTTATTAAAATGTAAATTTATGTATATTGTATTGATCTTTATATATTGTTGTTTTGTATGCAGGTAATAGAGTAGTTTGTCCTGAAGAAGGAGCTGGTTCGCAGAAACGCGCATTGATAAAAAACTCCTCTCTATATTGTGTTATATATTTATTTCCTAATTTGTAATAAATATATGTGAATTTTTGTATGATTTTCATGTTTTTTAATTTTTAATAGTAATAAATGATTTTTATTGATTCTTTTCAATGTACTGACAATAAAAACTGTGTTCTCCTTCTCGGAATTGGTCCGTTGCCCTTCTATTATTAAATAGACAAGTAATTATAACTGCCTAGGTTGTTGTTTTCTCATATGTATTTTTCCCTGACCTAGGAGTTAATCTATCTATTGTTCAGGGGGTCCTTGTTTTATACGTGTTTGTTGTAATAATGCCTTTGTGTGTGGTGTTCCGGATTTAGAAAATTATTCTTGTTGTCGTTATTGAATAGTGTTTTAAGTCGGTGAGGGTTATTTTTTGTGTGTTGTAAAAAGGAGAGGTATGTGGTATCAGGGTTCTTGTGATGTCATCTTTCTCAGTTTAATGTGTTGAGGTAATAGCTGTTCCAAAGAAGTAGGTTTCGTTTTGAACTGGAACAGCTGCAACGAAGTTGTCCGTGTCTGTTCTCCTGACTTACAATCCTGACTTAATAGACCAAGTGAGGTATACATTTGAATCCTGCATATTTCCATTGGAGGCTCTTTACTTTATTACAATTTACCTTCACAATATTTTGGTCATTGATTTTTGGCGTCACAACATGGTTGTGGAATGCCATATATTTCTAGACTTGAGATAGGAGTGAGACTCAATACTTATCTTTTTCTAAATAATTTAACACTACAGAATGCTGAAAATGTATCTTTCATTGTAGGTTAGGGTGCATTGCCACTTTTATAAGTAGCCCTTTTCTCTTTTAACAACATATATTATTCCCAGAATGAAACCCTCCTGATTTACAATGTTTTGTGGTAAAAACTTTTTCTACAAAAGGTCCACAAATAAATAGAGTCTTAATAGCACAGTTATAATGAATGAAGATAAAAGAATGGAAAATATGTTGCTTTTTGTTCCCTCATTATTGAAAAACAATTAGAAAGTGTTTTTTTATAGATCGATCTCAACATTCTATAAATATTGATGTGATATATATATCAAATTATTGTTTTTTTCTTCAAATTAAAAAGGCTTTGCCACTTTTCTCAATTTTTTTTAAAGACAATTAAAATAGAAAACTAAATTTGACTTACGCTTTCTTAATGCCATAAACTAGTTATTAAGGACAGATTTTTTTAATTAAGGTCTGGAATTGCAAGCTTTTAAACATTTAAAACATTTTCATTGTGAATGACCCAATGTTAAATTACAAATGTTAAATTTCAGACTTTATTTTGGCCAAGACAGCGGACTGAAACACTACCTACATTTTGTAAAGTGGACCATGTGAAATGCCTGCTGTGAGTTAGAACAAATACACTGTGCAATGTCCACATGTCTGTGACAATATGTGGGAGCATGCCCATTTTGTAGATATAAATAATGTGCGCATTATACCGAGAATGTGGACTCATAGCATAGCGGTCTTTACGCACAGCATGAAGTTTGTCCACTCTTTCTTGAAAGTATTTGGTCAGAATGTTGTATTTTCTTCATGTTTTGGGAGCATTTAGAAGCCGGTTGATGCTGAATATCTCTATTTTAGGGAGGTTAGAATCTAAGCAGGTGCGTCTAGACGTTATTTATTTACAACTGTTGCATGGAGATTCTATTTTATTTGTTCTTAGTTTCCTAAAATCTGCAGTGAAGTTTAGAACTTACCTTGATTACATGAAAGTGGCTTTAAGGGCATGGTTCCACTTTAGTTACCTTGATGACACATATAGTTTAGATGAGGTACTTGGACTCATCCTTCTAACTGCCTTTTTTCCTCTAATGATCTATGGTACATGCATTTTATGACATATTTAATGCATTGTATGAGATTTTTAGGGAAGACTGTCTTTCCTGTGACGTCTCTATAAATATTTTGTACCAGATCCTTTTATACCATGTATGTTTTTTTAACACGTTTATGGTTTTATATGTGAAAACCGAATAAAGTTTGTTTGATTGATTGATACTGAGTAGATCCTATTGAATAATTGTACAACTTCACAAAAATAGAAGGTGGTAGTCGGGTAATAGGATGCTTTTTACATACAATTATTGACATTACTGAAACTTACAAATAAGGCATTGAGATTTCCATGCCTAAGCAGACAAAACACTTCAATGAATTCCAAAAGGATGCGGACATATAGCTCTATTGTTACTCACAGTGATTATGCAGTGTAAAAGTAGAACAGGAAGTTGTTTATCATCATAATAATGATGCGCTAGACGGTGTACAAAATGGCTTTAGAACTGCATGGATTTTTTCACATAGGAGGAAGGAAGAGGCATAAATGAGGCTTTTAGACATTTTGTTTTCTTTTTGCATAGGATTTTTAAGAATGAACAATGCCACTTAACATTGTGGATACGTTGGGTCTACCAGAAGAAATGTAGTGCCATAAATATAAATGACTGAACGTAACAAATTATCACTTAAGGCAGAATGTAGCAGTGGTTACATTATCCTTGCCAATGTTTCAGAATTGAACTGAGGTGCCATATTTTTATAGGAAAATTGACGTATTATAGCCTTATAACCCGCTGTCGTGGCCTATTCTGGTTGTTAAATGCCTTCAAACTAAGGGGCCGATTATGATGGCGGACGGACCTGAGTCCATCCGCCAGCATAGAGTAGGAGGGACTGTCCGCAGGGGCAGCGGCGGTCCCTTCGTGCAGATTAGGATGTGACCGCCAGGGTGGCGGTCACATCCTCTATCCTTAACATTGCGGCGGGTGCAGCTTCAAGCTGCAACCGCCGCAATGTTAAAAATGCATGCACGGCATTTGCGTGCACAAAGCAGCAGGCACCGCGCGGTGCCTGCCGCTTTGTTCACGCAAATGCAGGGGGGTACCATAGGTACCCCTCATGTGCATCCCCCACCCCCCCCCTTCACCCTGGGGGCCCGCACTGGGCCCCCGAAGTGAAGGTCCGTATGCTTTTCCATGGCGGAAAAGCCGCCGTGGAAAAGTATACTTTCTACTCCATCCTAATATGGCTGGCGGTGTCTGATAGACACCGCCAGCCATGTTAATGCTTTTCCGCCACGGTCGGAAGGCGACCGCGGCCGAAAAGCGGGGGACAGATTGCAAGACCCACCAGCCATCCTAATTTGGCGGTGGGTCTTTCAAGCCTCTGCGGCGGTTTTCCCGCATCCTCCGGGCCGGCGGTGGCTTCCGCCGGCCCGGTGGATGCGGGAAATCCGCAATCGTAATTGGCCCCTAAGTTAGAGGCCAGAGCCTGTGGTTCTGGCCTTTAACAACCAGGATAGTCTTTGGCACAGTGGCTAGAAGGCTATTAGAACATTCCACCCACTGAGGGTAGAATGTTCTGCATTCAAAAGAGAGAAACAGAAATAGAAACATTGGAATGTTAGAGCAGAAGGCACATGTGGGCATTATTGACCTTGAGCCACTTCAAGTGTCCTATGGAGCTACCAGTATTCCAATGTACTAATGTAAAATAGCATATTATTTTAACTAGCATGCAGCTACTCTGCAGGACTTCCCTACAAAGTGTCAAAAAAATGGTAACGCTTCAAATTTAGGGCCCTGTTGATTTTTTTAAAACATATATTTGGCTATTGAATTGCAGAGTAGTGTGCAGTAGTGAAAATGAGGTAATAATATAGTGCTGCAGATTAGAACATTGAAATTCTGAGGGCTCCATTGAAGACAATTGAAGTGGATCAGGGCCAACACTGGGTGGTGTGTTATGTTATGTCATAATATTGGGTTTTCAGCATATCTAAGAATGGCCTATGTAGTTTGACTAAAGAGGTATGTTTTAAGCTGCTTCCTAAATCTCTTGTTAGACCTAATCTGTATGGGAAGAGCATTCCGCAACTTAGCCGCAAGAAAAGTGAATGATCAGCCTCCTCTTCTCACTCTATTTATTCTGGGGACTGTCAGGAGGGAAAGGTCATTCGATCTTATTGCTCTCACGGCTGTATACAGTGTGAGTAGATATAGCTGTACACAGGGACATGATGAATATTTTAACTTGTGGGTGACAGAGCCTTGAATACTATGCATCTCTTGGCAGGCAACCAACTATGTTGCACAAGAACTGAGTGTGCTGAATTCCTGTTAGTCAGGCCCATAAGTGTTCGTGCTGTTGCATTTTGTATGACCTGAAGTTTTTTTGTGAAGTAATTTGAGCTGCCTATGTCTTAAGAGTTGCCGTGGTTAAGGCATGAAAGTATCACGCCTTGTACCACCATCCTAAAACACTCTATCGGGAGCCACCTAAGACACTTCCTCAAGCATCTGATTAAACCAAACATGCACTCACTATTTTCTTCACTTGGGAATTCATAGTCATATCCCATTCCAGGATGACACCGAAGTTCCTTACTTCCGCTTTTGGAGAAGGGTGTTCTCCAAAGCATGGGGGCCAAGTAAGTTGTTCCCAGAGTGATGGGTTATTACCTACTACCATCACCTCTGATTTGTCTCCATTTATCTTGAGGCAGCTTGTCGCCATCCAACTGGCCACCTGTTCAAGGCATGCATAGGGTCTCTTTGAGGTGGTTTTGGTGTCTGGAGACATAGATATGACAATTTGACTAGTTTGAAAACTTCTATTGGTACAAAACTATGTTACCCTCTTTAACTTAGATCAGTTGGTCCCAAATAACATCCTTTCTTTCAAGACTGAGTGAGAAACAGTATTGAATGCTGCACTCAAAGCCAAAAGGATGAGTGCGGCCAACCATGCTTCATCTAGGGTCACTCTTATATCTTTATTAGCCATCAAAAGAGCTGTTCTGTTTCTATGCTAAAGCTTGAACGGAAACTGGTTTGTGCTTGATGTAGCAGATTGCTGGTCTCCAGAAACTTTGAGGGAGAGCCATTCAACCACTTCTCTAGGATTTTACTTATTCCAGGCAATAATAAATAGGCCTATAATTTTCCAATTTGTCTGGGACCAGAGAAGCCTTTTTTAGCACTGGCCTAATGATTGCATGCGCAAAAAACAACAATTGATGGACAGAATTCAGAACAATGTCATACATTCACCCCAGTACAGAAATCTGGGCCTAAATCCATCGTTTTTTTGCACTCCACACCACCCCAGGTCAGACATGGCCATATGCAAATCAGCCTTGGCCCTGTGCCTCATGGGAACAGTCCAGCCCGAACTACCAAGCCATGTCTTTCCTGGACCGGAATCAAGCATCCAAGGACCGGTTTCTGGCTGTCAGCCATCATCAGCCTGGATAGCTTGACTTCAGTGGTGTGGAGAGCATGGGACTCACGTCTGAGCATACCCATCCCACTCAGGGTGACAAATGCAAAAACAACAATTGATGGACAGAATGCAGAATAATGTCATACATTCACCTCAGTACAGAGATCTGGGCCTAAATCCATCGTTTTTTTGCACTCCACATCACCCCAGGTCAGACATGGCCATATGCAAATCAGCCTTGGCCCTGTGCCTCATGGGAACAGTCCAGCCCGAACTACCAAGCCTTGTCTTTCCTGGACCGGAATCAAGCATCCAAGGACCGGTTTCTGGCTGTCAGCTGTCATCAGCCTGGATAGCTTGACTTCAGTGGTGTGGAGAGCATGGGACTCACGTCTGAGCATACCCATCCCACTCAGGGTGACAAATGCAAAAACAACAATTGATGGACAGAATGCAGAATAATGTCATACATTCACCCCAGTACAGAAATCTGGGCCTAAATCCATCGTTTTTTTGCACTCCACACCACCCCAGGTCAGACATGGCCATATGCAAATCAGCCTTGGCCCTGTGCCTCATGGGAACAGTCCAGCCCGACCTACCAAGCCTTGTCTTTCCTGGACCGGAATCAAGCATCCAAGGACCGGTTTCTGGCTATCAGCCGTCATCAGCCTGGGAAATCTTGACTCCAGTGGTGTGGAGAGCATGGGACTCACGTCTGAGCATACCCATCCCACTCAGGGTGACAAATGCAAAAACAACAATTGATGGACAGAATGCAGAACAATGTCATACATTCAACCCAGTACAGAGATCTGGGCCTAAATCCATCATTTATTTGCACTCCACACCACCCCAGGTCAGACATGGCCATATGCAAATCAGCCTTGGCCCTGTGCCTCATGGGAACAGTCCAGCCCGAACTACCAAGCCATGTCTTTCCTGGACCGGAATCACGCTAATGATTGCATGCGTTCATGATTCTGGAAAGCAACAGCTTTCATTCAACAAAGTATCATAGATGGTTTTTAAGGCGGAAAGAATAACTTCTCCTTCATTCAATAAAATCTTGACTGGAGCTGGATATAAAGGGGAGCCTGGTTAAATTGTGTGTGCTACCTCTAAACTATTGTCTGTACTCATTCTTGGAAATGATGAGAGTTCTACAGGGGGCTGGCATTTCTCCCTTACAACTTTAGGGGAGTCAGTAAAATCTGGTTGCGGGGTTAAAAAACCATACATCTTTTCTACTTTTTAAGAAAGAAATGAGAAAGCTGCTCAAACTGTATTCTCAAAGGATGCGGTCTGCTTCTGTTATATTGGGTTTAAGGAATAAATTAACAATGTTGTATATTTATCTTGTAGGATGTACAGCTTGTCTGATCTTATCTGCAAAATCATTTCGTTTTGCCTTGTGGATTGCCTGGGGATATTCTTTTGCCATTTGTCTGTCCTCATGATATTGACACCTCCATTTTCTTTCCCGCCTCTTACATTCTTTCTTTAACTGTTTTAACTTTGGCGAAAATCAACTTACACTTACTCTGCCTTTAGGCAATCAGTCAATACTTATGGGTAACATATGTTCCTCTGTTGAGTCTATACATTCCCTGAAAGCTTGATAGGAAGCACATTCCTCTCCATCCAGTCTAGGGATGGACTTACTGAACTCATCTTGTGATATCCAATTTTGACCATTGCCTTGATTGTTGAACAGGGGCTCTATTACATTTGAAAGGTTCATATTTGGGGATAGTGAAGTGGATTAAAGAATGATCAGACCACGGAATTGTTTTTGGAGTATCTACCTTCATAGGGACGATATTTGAGATAACATGGTCTCAAATATGGCCCTTTAGGGGTGTACGTTGCTCTACTTGTTCTATCAATTGTAATGCCTCTAGATCATGCTTGAATTCAATGACCTGTTTACAAGAGTTCGTATCAAGGTGTGTTTTTAGATTCCCTAGTAATGTACAATTAGTAGTAGACATACATTGTTCAGCCATTATAACACCCAATAACATAGACCCTCAGGTTCAGGTCCTTTAACAACTGGTATAGCTCACAACAAATGGCTATAAAGCTACAGTATATATTCTGAATTATGTGGTTGTACTTTCGGAATGGTGGACGATTAAGGATAAATCAGAGATTAGTTTCCTGCATGACGATTTTGTACTTATGTGGCAATTCAAAGATTTTTAGGCCCGGATTATGGTTGGCCTAGTTATTGCTGATATGTGCTGTAACATCTGTTAGCAAAAAGAACAGATGATGAACAGAATGTTGACCAAATCAAACATTTACCCCCAGTCACAGATTGGGAGTAAATCCATAATGTCTTTGAACACCACCCATTCCAGTTTAGACCTAGCCATATGCAAATCAGTCTTGACCCTGATCCCCAGGGGCTTAGTCCAGCACGAACTGCCAGGCCAGACCAGTTCCTCCCTAGACCTGAAATAAGCATCCTGGGACCAGTTTCGGGGTATCACCCCTTATTAACCGAGCTAGCTTGAATCTGGTGGAGTATCGAGCATGGGACCACGTCTGGGCATACATTTCCCACTTAGGGCGACAAATGCAAAAAGAAAAGATGATCAACGAATGCTGAACAAATCAAACATTCACCTCCAGTAACATATGTGCGTTAAATCCATTGTTTTTGTGCGTACCACGCCATTCCAGTTTAGACCCAGCCATATGCAAATCAGTCTTGACCCTGCTCCCAATGGGAATAGTCCAACCCGAACTGTCAGGCCACGTCCTCACTGGACCAGAGTTTTTGAAAGGTTTCAACACTCTAGCCATCATTTTTTTGTGTTTGCTAATTTTGCCCAAAGTAGCCAAGGGTATGCCCACTGGATTCAGGCTAGCCTGGCTGGCGAGGGCTGATACAGCGAAACCGGCCGTAGGATGCTTGTTTCCGGTCCAGGGAGGACCTGTTCTGGCAGTTCAGGCTGGACTGCTCCCATGGGGAGTAGGGTCAAGACTGATTTGTATATGGCTGGGTCTAAACTGGGGTGGGATGGTGAGCAAAAGAACAATGGATCCAACCCAGATCTCTTGACAAGGGGTGAGTGTATGAAAATTTTCAGCATTTCGTCCATATTCTTGTTGTGTTTGCTATGTTCGCACTAAGTGGCCAAGGATATGCCCCAATGTGGGTCCCTTCATCGCTGTGCCAGTGGATTCAACTAGCCTGGCTGATGAGGGTTGATACCTTGAAACCGGTCCCCGGGTGCTTGTTTACGATCAAGGGATGACCTGGCTTAGCAGTCTGGGCTGGACCATTCCAATGGTTGGCACATGGCTGGGTCCCAAATGGGGTGGCATTGTAAGCAAATGAACGATGGATTCAACCCAGATCACTTGCGTGGGAGTGAGTATGTGAAAAGTTTCAGCAATCTGTCCATCATCTTGTTGTGGTAACTCCTGTTAGGGCACATTATTGGAATTAAGAATTATGGGCCAGGTGTATGAACACATTTTTCCCTAGACACAAAATCCCTTGTATACACCTGCCCCTATATGTTAACCAATACACCTCTGCAAATGTGTCCATATATATCAAATGATGTTGATTTTCATGCAAAAAAGCAGCTTAATATGCACATTATTTTCCATTTATCTTAACCGTAATTGAAGCTATCTATCACACCTGATAAATTCTTAACCCTATGGGTTCAGAATATATTTGGTGCAATATATTTGACACCCTCCTCCAGGCCACATATGCTCAGGCTCCTATTTATTTATCTAGCATATGTTCTGCTATGCTATTGGCCGCTTTTATGCATTTTATTATGTGTTTCTATAGAGAATGGTGTAAAATAATTTTTCCCTTGGACTTGTTATCGGAAGATCTCTTTTTGTCGAACGACACACTGGGAGTTTTTTGGCGGCCAACAAAAAGAGATCATCCGTAACTGGGATCTAGCACAACAGAGGCGTCGGCGGAGTGTAGCGATTACCGCATCCTAACTGACTCGAAATCTGAGCAGTTTATTTGGTCAGTCGGCAGCGCCTCTGCAACATCGAAGCAGAAAGGAAATCCGAGCAAATATATGGCACCTTGGACCACGGATTGATGCAAGATTCAAAAGGGTCACAAACGTAGGATTCAGACAATTGATAGTGCTTGATTAGTATTGACTCAGAAGAACCAAGGAAGACGATATCTCCATGAAAAGGATTGATTGGGGTTAAACAGAAATCCACTATCGGAAGACAACGTGTTTAGATAACATCATCAAGTTAGCGTTTTGTTACAACTCCAGGATATAACTATGATCAGATTGTATTTGACTTTTTAACATTGAAAAAGGAAAAAAGAGGGACAACACAGTTTTTTGTCTTGAAAAAGGTGGTGCAAAAACGAGTAACGCACCGAAACGCGTCGACGCAATTGTCACTATTAGATCCGAGGAACCAATGTATTGTCATTTGCTAATAGTATTTAATACAAGGAAGATGCTACAGGTCTTTGGTACAATCCAGGCATGCTAAGGGAATCTCAAAGGTATTCCACAACAGAGGCTGGAGTAACAGGATAGACACAGGGATACAAAAAGTGAGAAAAGTACCCATCAGCCCACTCAATAGTGGAGGCTCGTCATTTGGGATTTTCAAATGTAGAAAGTTGGTGTCCAACAAACACTGCCTCCAGTAAGAGTGCTCTCTCCTCATATTTGCCAAGATTTTCTAGCAAACTCTCTATCCTTGATAGGATGTCTGGAGGCAAACCTTTTGCTTGTGGTGTTTAAAATTATTGTTTGCTGGAGACTTTGGTCTATACATCAGATAACACAGGAGTTTGATCTATAACTATGTGTGTCACCTATAAAGAAACCAGGCTGGATTCTGAATAAACACCAGTTATACACACCGCCACGGAGGGTCTATGTCATCTAAATAGATATAAGGTACATCTAGGTGGAGTGGTTGGTGTGCATATTTTTAAACCACCACAAGGTTGTAGCTAACAACTGCCTCAGTCTGCCGTTCCATGTAATCTGGGAAATAGCTGCATTTATGATGAACTAAAATAAACTACATCTTCACTTTGAATACGTTTCTTTCAGTGCGTGGCCTCCTTTAGCCTGAGCTGTCGCCAGGTGAGGTGAGGCTCCTGATCCCACAGAGTTGGGTAAGTGAATATACTGAAAATATTGTAAATAATTTATACATGCGTGACTGTCACTATAAGGGACTTAAGTTACGTTGTGCATTTTACTTTCTTGTGTATTTTCTTCTTTCTTTTTTCCTTTAACAGGAGGGGACACACCACCCATGAAAATATTATTTTTCTTTTCTTACACGTTATCAAGTAAGTGTTGCAGTAGTGATACATAGGTCCTGACGAAAGCCTTGATAGGCTGAAACATGTTGACCAGACAACATCTTGGGTAAATAGCAAACCATCTTTTCTGGCTATTATCACTCTGTTTTTAACTATACCATCTTGACGGGCACACCCAATAAAGTTTTCTTGTTCACGTCAAGATAGGCATTTTTAGAATCACTTGGATTATCTTCCTTTTTTCTCACTTTTTCTTATTTCTTTGAGCACTGCAACTAAGCCCTTTTCAGCCACTTGTGCTGTCATTTGCTCAGGTTGAGGGTTCAACCTTTGGGTCCTAAACTAGCCTCAGTAATAACTGGAGGCAGTGTTTGTTGGACACCAACTTTCTACATTTGAAAATCCCAAATGACGAGCCTCCACTATTGAGTGGGCTGATGGGTACTTTTCTCACTTTTTGTATCCCTGTGTCTATCCTGTTACTCCAGCCTCTGTTGTGGAATACCTTTGAGATTCCCTTAGCATGCCTGGATTGTACCAAAGACCTGTAGCATCTTCCTTGTATTAAATATGTATAGTTGGGGGACAAGGTGCTGGTAGGTCTATAATAATAACTCCCCTTGGGCCCTACTCTACTCTGTAGCTTTGTGTAAATTTGCTAATAGTAGCCTGACAGGGTGTTCAAGATTCTAACGGATTAATGATATTTGATGATTCCGTAATGAATCACTCAAATTTGTCTCTTTTTTTGTAAATGATTTGAACTTTTTATAATTATTTCTGTGAAATGTATTGTTTAATATTGTGTTTTTAATAACCTTCATCAATTACGTAATACATTTTTGATATTCTCTTGACAATTTTGGAGTCACATTTGCAATGGGTTTGTTTGTGTAATCAGGGGAGATCCCTCACTCTGACATAGTGTGGATAAAGTAGTGCGTAAGTTTGAATGATTTTTGGTGATAACAAGTCCAAGGGAAAAATTATTTTACACTGTTTGTGTTGGCACCCAGCCCCTTGGTAGGTTGGGCCACTCCCTCTAAAGTTGAAGAAAAGTCTATAGAGAATGGGCCTGGTATTGCAGGTCAAGGAAATATTTTACATATAAAATGGTAATACTTGATAGGTGCTCGAGGTTTTACAATGAATGCAAATACATTTACATAGCTCAGGGGTACGTGTGTATTCATTCAATATAAATCAGGGTAAGCTCTGCAAGGGACTAGAATCAGAGAAACCTGAGTTGTGGGTTGATTGGAGAAGAAGAGAGAAAAGATCCTTCAGTTGGCAAAGGAGTACAATCATAATCTATGTTTTAGAATCCTTTATGAATTATTGTGGAAAGGGTGAGAAGTGTGAGATGTAAAACAAAGTTTGTTCCACAGCATTGATTTATGGACTGGGACGTCCAAGTATAAGGAGCCAATCAGGTGGTCTCAAAGTAGTGATGATTTGGTCAAATTTCAGTTAACTGGTGATCAGATAGGCACCTGTGTGCAGGGCAGATTTCAAAAGTCCAAATATTGTGCTGGAGAGATCAGTAAACATAACATTGTAACTTTAGCTGTGGGATAGACTGGTGAAATAAGTAGTGGATCATAACTTTTTGGGAGACAGACGTGGTTCAGTCCTGTGAAGGAGGCTCTGTGGTTATCATTTTGTCAAGGCATTATCCAATGGGAGTATTTAAAGTCTGTATTGAGGCTAATGGACTCGGAACTGGGTGAAGCAGGCAAAGAACCTATTGAAGTTGATAATAAATTACCATAAATGGATTTGATGATGAAGCATGCTGCCGGTGATGATTCAGTTTCTATTCTTTATTATTTTATCTATTGTTTCTTCACTGAGCCCAAAATCAATATTTTTAGCATATCTTTTCAGTTACCATGCATGAGGTCTTCCGACGGATCTTTATTGTTGCATTGAGGGGTGAGGGAAACTAAAGTGTCACGGTTTGTTACCCAATGAGGACCAGTGATTGGTAACCAACTTCCATATTGATAATCAGATTTAAATATATCAGCCTCAAAACATGCTGTAAAGGTATAGAATGGCAACGGGAAGTCCAAACCTCCTAAACAAGTTACACAAACTAATAAGGCTACCACGGTATAACACAGTAATAGTAAGACTTGCTGTTCTAAAAATAATCTGTGACTAACTTTGCTATACATTAGAATTTAAATCTTGCATGCACAATCTTTGTGGAAAGAACATTAGTAAACCTTTAAAAAACTCAGACAATTGAGAAATCAAATTAAATTTGCATTAATCAAATATTAGGAATTAAAACAAGAATTGACGTCATGGCCCTTGATAATTCTCACAAAATACCCTGGCTAACTTACATTTGTAAGTTCTGCTTTGACTTGGGTAAACCCGAGTATTACAATGAACAGAGGGGGCTATGTAGGATTAAAAGGGCAGCTCTTAAGATAGAATGTTGGGCTCATCTAGAATCCTAGAGGCTAGCGACAGAACTGAGCAAAGTCTCAGTTCTTCGTCACCATTCTTTGCTCACCTCTGTTAATATGCAGTCTTATCTGATCTGGTGCCCTAGGGGCTTCGATAGGTACCTACTCACCAGATTCAGATTCGACATTTTTTTCCGCTTAGTGTCCTTCCCTCAAACTAATGATTGGTCTAAAAAACTTATCAATTGCCCGTGCGATGGGAGATCTGTCCAATCTACTCTGCACGTGATCTGCTTTTGTGGTTTTTATCATAATGAAAGAGTTCGATGGATCAAACCACTTCTGAAAAAATTTGGCTCATGGCGACATTGTCGGATTGCTTTGTTGTATCTCCAGCTCTTAAATGATGAATTTTGCGTGACAACTATGACTAATTTTTTAAAAAGTGTCTTTTTAAAAAGGAAAACTTTACTATGTTCTTAAAGTCATTATATATGATGATACTTATCCTGTATTGTACAGTTTTTTATAAGTTTGATTATTGATGCTGATGCTTTTATGATTTTATATTCTCACTAAAATCGAATAAAGCTTTTCTACTACTACTACTACTACTGGTTACCCAATGAGGACCAGTGATTGGTAACCAACTCCCATATTGATAATCAGATTTAAATATATCAGCCTCAAAACATGCTGTAAAGGTATAGAATGGCAACGGGAAGTCCAAACCTCCTAAACAAGTTACACAAACTAATAAGGCTACAACGGTATAACACAGTAATAGTAAGACTTGCTGTTCTAAAAATAATCTGTGACTAACTTTTCTATACATTAGAATTTAAATCTTGCATGCACAATCTTTGTGGAAAGAACATTAGTAAACCTTTAAAAAACTCAGACAATTGAGAAATCAAATTAAATTTGCATTAATCAAATATTAGGAATTAAAACAAGAATTGACATTTTAGAAAGTTGGTCATAAGTCTCAGAGGACAGCTGCAGATGTAGTATAAACAACATTTAATATTTAGCAAAGAGTGTAAATGAGTCCATTAAGCAATATGCATCTGCCACCAGCAAGGGCAGACGATAATTCTTAAAGTTCTCTCAGTTGTGACATAGGGTCTAGGTTTTAAACAAGGAAAAGAGACTGAGCAATGCTAGCATACCTTGCCAGCATAAGTCCAAAGGGCAGAAAAGGCATAAGGGAAAATAGACTGTCAGTCTTGATGCAGCAGAGAATAGTTCCATCAAGACTGCTTTCCAAGCCAGTAGCTCTCACTCAAGCAGTCAAAAGAAGTCATGTGCTTCATCTGTCCCAAGAAAATCTGCACTGCACTGCATATCCATCACTGGCAGGGAAATATCAATATAGTTTCACAAGTCCGGAGGTGACACCAACAGTCATGCCATTCACGTCAGGACTGACCACGTCATCATTTGTTACAAGATGCATAAAGTGGATACTTCAGGATTCTTTCACATGTTGCTCATGGGATTTTGTTGTCCATCCTGAGCACACGGGTTTGGTCCATAATGGAATGTTCTTAAAAATAGCTTTTCACATGTGAATACCAAATTGGTCTCATTCATAATGTCAATTCACTGTAGAGAAACATGTATCAATTTTTGACAACTTCCAATTGAAAGTACAGAAAGCTTTAAACTCACTATAAAGAAAGCAACATTAGTGAGAAGGGAAGAAAAATTATTTTTCACTGTGTAATGTGAATATACTAGTTTCAAAGAATAGGTCAGTCTATTGCATCATATGCAGTACATAAAGTTCACAAATATACAAGTGCATTCTAGATTTTAGCAAATAAATGTCAATTAATACATTAATGAAGCATTTGAATATCATACATCATTTCATGAAATTGTTCATTTGCAGGTATAGCTTATTCCACATCTTCAAAGTACCTACGTGTAATTATTATAAATAAATCCCTGTCTAATTTTTGTTTTAGGAATTCTAAGTCGTATATGTGTTTAAGATTGTTCACACAAAATGTCAGCTCTTTACCTTGTTGCATTGAAGAGTTGCACTGAAGTTTCAAAGTCAATTGTGAATTATAATGAGAGCAATACATTTGGTTTGCTACAGTTGTATACATTCAAAATTATAGTGAAAGTACACACAATTATAGATAAAATTCAAATAAGATAGTAACGTATATAAACTTCTGATTAATTTGCGTAATTGCAGAAAATACATTTTGATGAGTTACTTGCGTCAGCATATGTTGAATTTATAAGAAATTCAGGGCCAGATGTACAACCCTTTTTTGTGTTCGCAAACGGGAGATCGGCCGGTTGGCGACCGCAAAAAAGGCTAATGGCATGTACAAACGCTATTTTGCGAGTCACTGATTTGCAAAATACCGTTTGCGACTCTCGCTATTAGGAAGGGGTGTCCCTTCCTACTAGCGAGACTCACTGCCATGTACTTTGTTTTGCAACTGCATTTGTGCCCGCAAAACACTAGCAGTATACTACCTACTTCAAGTAGGTGGTAAACCACTTGCAAATGGAAGGGGTCCCCAGGATAACCCTTCCCCTTTGTGAGAGAGTGAGAAATTATTTTTTTTAAGAGCAGGCTGTGGTCCCAGGGAACACTGCCTGCCCTTAAAAAGGGAAACTGAAATGTTTCTTTTTTAAATGCATCCCGTTTTCCTTTAAGGAAAATGGGCTGATTTTTTAAAAAAACTGCTTTATTTCAAAAGCAGTCCCAGACATGGGGGTTGCTGTTTCCAGCAGGCCACCATCCCTGGGAGTGCAAGCCCTTCCCAATGGGGTTGCAAATTGTGCAATTTTGATGAGGCATGCAATTTGCTAACCCATTGGCTCTTCGACTGATCCGGAGCTGCCCCTGACCCCCCCATCCCCGCACCTTGAGTCCCTCACGGGTGAGTAGTGTGCTTTATAAACCCCTGATTGATTTATTGATTGGGAATTGCCAACAGTGTCTGTGACAATGTTGTATATTATATTTTACGAGTCGACAATTGTGAGTCACAAAGCATCGCTATTTGCGAGTCGCAAAATGTAAGTGTCGTACATCTGGCCTTCAATGTATTAGCATGTTAGACACTCAATATATGTTTTCTTCTATTGCTAAAATCTAAGTACACTTTTACAGTACTTGTACCACATATTCTCTCATTGTCCATTCATGTTTCTTCAACGGGAATTAGATGCACATTTATTTAATATGTACATTTCTTTTCTCATGTCAAGTTCATATGTTGTGTAAACAATAATCAGCGTAAGCTAGATCAGTGATGAGCACACACTTCTTGGTGAAGATGACCTTTACAGAGGCAGAAAATATCTAGATTTGGATTTTGCCTGGGCATGTTCTGAGGTGAAGGATGTGTTTGCCAGGTTACTCTTTGAATTCTAGCTGTGTACAACAAGCGTAGGGAACTGTAGCATTGCGTGAGGAGGACTCCACACGGTTCTATGCATATGTGCAAGAACATTAGTGCAAGTATTTCTGCAGATTGTCATGTATTTTAGTGGAAGGCATTGCACTATACCGGTCAAGACTTGCAGGGAACATTTCACAAAGAGGAAGTCACACATTTTAGGTGCACACTTTTCCCGTCCCTAATGTTAGACGACTCTTGCACGAGGGACAGGTCCTGGATTAAAAGGGGACCTAATTAATGTGCTGAAGAAAGTATAAGTGCTGTAAAGCCTGGCAAAGCATGCATAGCTAATCAAAGGAAGAGAATTGGATGTCTGAATCCTCATCGTACGAGGGACATATGCCAATAGTCAGCCTACCTAAATTTCACAGGGCACACTTTAAAGGCACACTTTAAAGGCATCAGTCTCTGCGATACAATATTTAAATTTACAAATTTTAATTTTAATAAAGAGGCGAAATAAAAAATGTGCTGTGTCGAATTGAAGCAGACTGGATTAAGCAGTAGTGCTGTCATTGTGTGAATGGTCATTCAATAAATAAAATGGCGCCTCCAATGGCTAAGGACTTGATAAAGCTGTTGCATCAACTGAAGTGGTAGAGACACTCGGGGGTATTTGAATAAAGCAATGAGTGTGAGTGAGGACACCTGGAGGATGCTTTAACTGGAACACTTTGTAAATTATGACACATCATGTCTTTTCTTGAGAGATTCTGCTCTCTGGTTCTAGCCTGAAACTGGCCAATGAGAGCAGACTTCCGGGGATAATGTCTAAGTGTCTCATTGAATTTAGAACAAGTGAGGCGTGGTACGTCATTGCTTCCTGACATCAATATAATTCTCAGAATGAGCTGAACAAAAATATCTCAGCTTTTGACAAGTCTCTCAAAGCAGCACCAGCTGTAGTCCAACTTATTCAACGTACCAAGTGCAGTCCTTAAACAACCTTTCACTGTAACATAAATCAGTCAGGCTGCCTGGAGAAGGTATTCTCCACAATACAGCCCCCGGGTGGCGCATAAAATGGAGCAATAGCCAGCAAGATGGCTCAGTAAGCTAATTGCTGAATTCAAATTTAAACAGGACCGATTCAACATTTCATCATTCTGTGGTTATTAAACTGAGTTACTATTCAACTGGGTAGCAGTAATACCTGTTTTACTGTATATTAAGCTGGGAAAAACAGCTGTGCGATGCACCATATAAAAACGTTATTATAAGTGTCATACAGCTTACTAAAAACACATATGGATTTTCATAGCAAATTTGACCTAGTCATTTCATTTGTATTATCATTTTCTCCTTTAACTTAAATACCATGAACTACTGAGCTTGATTTGGCCGCACAACTACAAATAGTTGTAACCTTCAATGAAGATTTCCAATTCTTATGTAGTATTTTGAAGGTAAATGTTTTCTTTCAATGTCAGAACAACAACAATTCTGAAAGAGGTCCCAGCCACATCGATCGCTTTGCATCAGAAATATTATTTTAAAAAACAGGCATACTAAGCGGAAAACATTATTGAAATATTACTGCATGCGTGCGATTGTAACACCAAGGTGGTTGCCCTGAAACAACAACGAGCGACAGCTTCCTGCTGATCACCTCAGCTCAACTCAACTCATCAACAGTATTTATAAATTAAACAATTTCAAGCAACTATCAATACCTTGTTTTATCAATTTACAAAACTTATTTCTGTGCACTTGTATGAGGGCAGGCAGCCCCTGAAACAGGATACAGGTTGTTATCAATGTCCTGATATAAAAGCGGAAACACACAACGAGACAAGTAGGATACAGAAGACCCCCACACCTGCCAATGAGAAGGCTCTTGGTTCCAACATCACACGCTTGGCTGACACTCCCTCCAGGAGCGGGCACTGGGTGACTCATTCGCGTGAGCTTTGAATGCTCGACAGTAACTCAGGGTGTTGATGTAAATAGGAAGCAGGGAGGAAAATCAACGCGAGGCAAACACATTTTTTCAGCCTGTTACAGGAAGAGATAGGAAAGCCCAGGATGATACTCGCTCGCTATGCGGCTTGCTGGAAGAGAGGAAGTTGCACGTTGAAGCACCACGCCGGTTATTTTGAGTTATTTGGCGGAAATGGGATACAACAAAAAGCGGATGCAGATACGATGTGTTCGTGTTGCGTCACAGCCCAGGGAATAGAGAGAGTCTGCTGCACTCTGCAGATGCCAGACATCCATCGCATGCCGGTACGTGGGGGCACCAACACTCAAAATAACCTGTGTTCTTGATCTCCAAGACAAAACAATAACACTGTGGGGACATCAAGTCACAAGAAGCAAATAATATCTGTCCAATATTTGTATGAGGACAGCCAGTTCTAGAGAAAAGTAATCTAAATCATCACATACAGCGCTCACGGAATTAGCCTTGCAAGGCCAGACCTTCCAGAATTAATTGGTCTGTAGAATGGGTGGTAAGAAATCATCATTTTGTGTGAGCTTGCATGCCTCTAAGCGCCTACCCGAGGTAGGTGCATTAAAGATACGTTTCTATTTGTTACTCATTCTGTAATATCTAGAGTTTGCAATTTTGTTGGAAGTTGTGTGTTATTCGGACATATGTTTGCGCTTTATTTTTTGAGTGTAGTTCTATATAGCGCAAACTAGACCCGAAGGTACCAGAGTGCTATACATGAACACGTTAAGTTACAGAAGGAAACATTCTTTTTTGTTAGGCACGGGGACATTACGTGCTTTGCTGAGAATCACATAAAGTTGAGCGTCCCTGCCGAGTTCCGAAAGCGGTTCCCCAGCTCCGAGGTCGCCCGCCCTGGCCGTTAGGCCACACTTTCTCCCCTTTGTTGGGACTGCTGCTATACATGTGCTTCCGATAGTAGGATTGCTTAGCAGTTTTGTTTTGACTTGGAGGGTTTTGTTGAAGTTTCCTTCCAGGGCTTGCCTTACTCGTGTGGACTGTTAGATATTATACAAGGACAGTGTGGAATTATGTTACGAAATAGATTGATCTTCTTAAAACAATACCCAGTCACCATAACATAGTCTGATCCCACCTCCTAATTTACGGTTGAAAGAAATACAATGGGAATGGGAGAAACTCGTCAAATTGGGATAGCATGTCTTTAGCAGAGCCTTATTTGTAAAACAATAATAAGTGCTGAGCCTAAAGTTTTTCTCAAGGGCCGCCCGCGATGCTACTGAATGCCGGCGTTGCTGCATACCAAGGCACCCAGTCATGTTTCCACCTCTTGTGTTTTTCTTCTACCACCTTTCAATTCTTGTCTTTTTATCTCAGCGTGCCAGGTTCGTTTTTCATCTTTGCTTTTTAGGTCTCACCTTACAAACAGCTTTATCGTTGATTGGCTTTATTGTATAGTTCAGTTCCCTCAGGTCCAGTATTCAATGGCTTCCCTCTATATGTTTTCTTGCACCCGGACCATTTCACATTCACTGTGTTGCTGATTGGTTGGTAACCAGCCACTGCACTGGGGCTATCTTTTCTCCGTTTCAGCACTCTATTGTAGTGCTTCATTTTCCTCCCTCTTTCCTGTCCACGCACTATTACTTGCACCAGCACCCCCACTCTCTCCACTCCCTGCATCTATTCATAATTTTGTTTTGTTTTTCTCTGAGGGCTGGTGCACTCAGCTGCAAGGCTGCTCACTTCCTTCTTTTTATGGTATAATGTGCTACTTTTTTTTAAAGTTACTGTTCTAACATACTTGTCAGCCACGATGGAACAGTCAATTAATTATACCAAAATGGCTGCCAGTGCATTGCAATTCACGTGCATGTATGCATCATGAAGCATGCCCACACATCAGCATCAGTCTTGAAATAGCTTTCGTTTAAAAAAAAAAAAGATTAAAAAATGGTCACCTGTGGATTCGCTGATGTCATCATACTGCAGCAGTAATTACAGCGTAATGCAAGTGATCATTGATAATGTGAATAGCTTTCTACTTTTCTGGCAAGACCTGTTGGGTTTTCCAATGCTGGTTCCCTTTGTACCTGTTTTCTATCTTCTTTATTTGTCTCCCTTTTCGGTATTTCTCGCTCTTGAACTGGGTCAAAGTCTGCTAATAAAAAAGAATCCCAAAGTTCTCAAAAATGAATACTTCCCCCCACCACTTGCACCCACTTCACAAATTAATTGATTACAGATTTTACTGTAATAAATTATGCATCGAACAAAGAAAGTGAGAAATTGCAGAATCAGATCAGTAACCTGGTTTTCAATGATTAGCCACCAGTATTAAGTGTCCATGATCATACGTATGTTACTGCAGCATTGTGAAGTGTAACTCTTCTCAGATAGTTTGGAAATTACAAGGCTGCCAGCTATAGCACATTAATATTTCTGTTATGTCTTTAAACCAAACCCGCCCTGTACAATAGTTAAAATAAAATAGAATTGATAAACTAGGACTCTAGCATTGTTCATTGTATTGCAGAAAAGCAATGGCCTGCTTGCATGGTGGGTGTCCCTGCAGTGTATGTTGTGATAATAAGCTGACACTGCAGCTCCTCAGCACCCACCACTGAATAGCAAAGCCAGGCTGCCATTCTGCCTATACCCTCAGCTCCTCAGAACGCCTAAGTGCATCAATCAATCAAGGATTTATGAAGCGCTGCAATTCACCTTGAGGGTCTTAAGGTGCTGGAGTTGCTGGCTGCTTCATGGTGATCTGTTCATTCGAACAGGCAGGTCTTGTTTGACTGTATGCGTCTGCAGTGGCATAATGCAAAATGATAGGGAACCCTTGCAGTATTTGAAAAGGGGGCTTTGAGCCTCCCATATCTCCAGATCTCCCAGACATTAATTGGTCTTGGACTGTCCCCTCTCCCCTAAAGGGTGGGGTGCCCTAGACTTTTTTGGGGCCTGCATTGCAGGGGCTGCATGGACCTGCACTACCCCCCTATGGTGGTTGTTGACTTCGACTCATTGGGCAGAGAACTGTCATTCATGAAAGGAATGTTGGAGAGGAAGTGAAATATGAAAAAACTGCGTCACAACAGACATTGTAACAATATAAAATTATACATAGTGAAAGAGCAGTGTAGGCCTAAAATCTGTGCTGAATCCAGAGAGGTGAAAAGTTCACTTGAAAATAGAATGTATGAACAGCAAAGTCTTAGTTGTGTTTGTAAGCTTGAAGGAATTTATGGTCTTAGCACATAGCCACCTACACAGTTGTTCCAGGAAATTAAAAACATGATTGAAGAATAGGAGCAGGAGATTGAATTAGCCAAGGGTATACAGAATCTGATAAGGGGTCTTGTTGGACTTGGCCCTTTTTGCAGGGTTATCCCCAAACGTTTTGCTCCTTCCTCCTATTTTTCCTGACCTGTTTTTGTTGGCTTCAGGACTCTGGGCACTTTACCACTGCTAATCAGTGTTAAAGTACATGCGTTCTCTGTGCAAATTGTGAACAATAGGTTATCCATGATTGGCATTTTTTATTTACTGGTAAGCCCCTTGTAAAGTGCACTGAGTGTACCAGGGCCTGTACATAAAATACTACTAGTGGGTCTGCAGAACTAATTCTGCCACCCACATGAGTAGCCCTGAAAAGGTATCTCAGACCTGCCCCTGCAGTGTCTGGGCGCAGATTTAAACTGCCATGTTGACCTGGCAGGTGCACCCACTTGCCAGGCCCTAACCTTGCCCTTTCAAACATGTAAGACACCCCTCAAGTAGGCCCAATGTATCCCCATGGGCAGGGTGCAGTGTATGTAAAAGGTACGACATGTACTGGTGTGTGCAAAATGTCCTGATAGTGAAGTACTTTTTATATCGTTTTTCACTATTGAAAGGTTATCTGTCCCAGAGGATAACAACGGAGATACTTTATAACATCTTACAAGTATAACTTCCCATTGGAACAAGATATAGAAATAAAGTTTAGGCTCTCTGAACTCAGAATTGAATAACGCATCTTTTAGTAAAGATGATATTTTAAATTGTGTGTTAGAAAGTACTGTAAAAACACGGGTTAACCCAAAAAGTCGCTGGGACCTGGGTGAATATTTGATACAAACAATGTGGTCCCGGATACTAGAACGAATAAACCTTAGCTATGTAACTTGAGTAAATACAAGAAATTTATAACAACATTGTTTTTATTCACAACGTGTACCGTAAAATCATTCATAAAATAAATACATAGTAGATCACATTTGATGCCTCTAAAGGAATGGACAGGGAATGGTAGTGGTGGGATAGTGAGGGTATTGAATGGTAATTATAACAGTGGTCACTAAGACCTCAATAGACCAGAAATAATAATTGATTAACACAATGGAAAATACAATTCATTGATTAATTAAAAAAACATGCCTCAAACAGAACAAAATCACAAATGATAAATCAGGGAAGAGGCTGAACACCGGAAAAAGTGTTGACGTTTCGACCCAAGCAAATGCAGGCGTGGTATAAACCTTGCTAGAGGGTCTTCATCAGGACAAGGGACGCAGAAGGGGGCATTGAATCTGTATAGGAAATTAATGAATTAATATTAATAAAGGTCACGAATGATCCCAAATACTCCTAAAATATTAAAAGGCTGAGAAGGGAAATTACGAACACACAATCATATTATGAGATCAAAGGGAGGAATACAATAAATGAAAAAACGATGTTGGTCAAAAGTTGGTCTCAACCCACGTAGGGGAGGGAATGATAAAGTGGTGTAAGGTCTACTGTTGTTATTGCTTAAGGTAAACCTCACCACAAATAGGGTCACTTGCCAATTCAGCTGTTACAAAAGAAATATATACTACTGACCCAGAGCGCCCAGTGATACCATACACAAGGTCAGGGCATCATCAGAATAATAAAGAAACCATAGCTGTAGAGTGGATAGGGCACGTTGTCCCGATTTACCTGGTGTGGGAAACTTGATCAGAGATTAGAAGGGCAACCTCGTAAATATCACGGTCCTACAATAAGTAAATTACAAAAAATGTAGTCACAACCAGTTCGGTATGAGGAATGCATCATAGGAGCACAACAAAGGTCGATTAGCATACCTTAGACTATTGGGGAAGTACGGCACATGGGATTCAAATGCGATTGCTCTCACCAATAATACAGTGCGGCTAGTTCTGGAAATGCAAAACATCAGATGTTTAATAGAGAATATACGTGTTTGGCCACACAGATATTAAAGTTAGTGCAGTTCGGCATACCTGACATGTATAAAACGCTCTATTCTATTCGATCAATCTTGGTGATGGAAGATCAGCAGGAGTACAGCCTCTAGATAGTATAGAAGGGACTCCAATAAGTAATGTGTACAGATACTCACTTCCAAATACACAGCGTGGCAGAATCATAAATAGCCTACCTTGAAAAAAGGCTGCGTAGAATGTCAGGATCAGATAGCCGCACGCGTTAATAAAAATCTACGAAAAAACGGAATGAGCGGCTCGTCAATATACTTATATAGGAGGTGAATTATAAAACTTGAAATTACCAACGTTCTCGCTATATTTGTCCTACCTGGTGTACCTGTATGGAAGAGAATCACAGCCCAGAACGGGGGTCCAATTCATTCACTGCATTCGTCAGTTGCCGTCGAGGTCAAACAGAGGGTTTTCTGAAGTGTCGTGGTATGATTACCGCACACATAAAACAGAAGTCTGAGGAATAATAAATGAACGGCAGGTGACTATATCTGTTTAACCTAACTGATTTATTTCAAATTATTGAGGGTATCATGGAGATCCGTCTAGCGTACCTGTTGGAAACGTGGTCCCGGGTTTACAAAGGGGTTCAATGGATCAGCATTCATCGGTAGATGCCGTCAGGAAGCTCGGAGATATTGACTTCCGAGTGGAGATCACGGTCACGTGAGCACAGCTGACTGTCGGACTAGAAAGCGGACTGTTTGGAGTGAGTGGAATGACGCTATTGAAAGAGACGAACATAGTAAACCATCAAAAGACGCTTAAAAAAGCTACGGTTTGCTTAGTAATGTATAATCATGGAGATACATTGCATATTATAATTGAAACTTAACAAAAATAAAGAAAGTATAAAAAGGAGTCTGTCCAACACAATGTATATCATTGGTAGTGTGTTCCACAAAACTTCCTAAAATGATACAGAGTGAGAAAAATATAGTCGTACATCTGGGAAAGATGTTCGATACGTGACAACATATGACAGATGTCTATTGATGCATCTATTATTACCATGATGCACAATGTAGTAACAGACTAGGACTCACATAGTGACAAGTCCCGATTTGATGCATCTAAAACAGGGATGTGTGCCTGATGTAAAAGGTTCATGGGTTAGTTGTTACTAATGGTCATATATTATACAGGGCCACATTGTCAAAACAACACAAAACCACGGTATAATATTCCAGTCATAGAAGAAAGTCACACCATCGCAACATTAAATATCTGACTGTCATGTCAGTCGCATAATTCACAAAGCATAGTAAAGATCATGAATAGTGTGTAGATATGAAATATACAGCAAACGGCGTACCTATCTGGCACGATGGTAAAGGGCGTATAATTAGCAAAATTCACATTAATAATGACTTGCATAGTCAGAAATAGAAAAGTACACATTACTCAATATTACACATGCTATGAAACCTCAATATACACAGTGGTAAGATTTATAGATTCGCCATTTGGGCAAAGGTACTTTCTGTTTCGTTGAGACCTGATCTTACAGAGTCAAAAAAGAACATCCCTTTTACTTCACGGATGTTAAGAATATTGGAGAGACTCCCCCCTCTGGGGCCTAATGTGACTTTCTCCAAAATAACCCATCTAAGGCTGTCTGGTGAATGTTTTTTGATTTTGAAATGGTCCACTAATGGGGCTCCCACTACCTCACATCTAATTCTACTTATGTGTTGTAAGATCCTGACTATTGCCTTCTGTTGAGTTTGACCTATATAGATTAGATCACATTCACAAATGATGGCATAAATCACACTCTGAGTGTTGCAGTTCGTCAGTGATTTTAAAGGGATCTTGTGATCCTTATATTCAAAGACCTTAGTCTGGATGGAACTATCACAGGCTTTGCACCTGGTACATCTGTGGTGACCTGTAACTGGTGGAAGATTCCAAAGTGATAGCACAGTTGTAGGTTCTACAGGAGGAAGGAAGGACCGAACAACATGGACCCTGATGTTCTTGCCCCTTTTGAAAGCAAAATGAAAATTAGAAACAGGTGAGCAACCCAATATACCCTTGCAGGCTTGGGCAGATAAACAATTATGAAATTGGGCCAGCAAGGGATTTTGTTTGTATTATTGGAAAATGTAAATGTGAATGTAGTTGAGCTTATATAGCGCACAGCTACCCGCAGTGGGTTTCCCGGCGCTTGCTTAGGGAACCCTTCCTGGTATTCCCCTGTGAGATAGCAGGGTATCCACAAGGTGAAAGTCAGGCATCCCGCCGCAAGGAGCTGTTGTGGAGATTAAGCAAGCTATTGCCCAGAGTCGCAGAGTGTGAACCCATGAGTCGAGGAGGCACCGGGGCGAGAATTATCAAGTCCGTGGAAATTTTGGCCCAAGACCCGCCGAGGCGGGAATTGAACCCTGGTCCAGGACCGATTTCAGCTTCTGGGTCTGCTGCCTCTAACCCCTGAGCCACACTTCCCCACAGCTGATATGAGACTTAAATTAATTGAGTACTCACACTGTTATAAACTAGTGGCTGAGATAAGTAAATTACAAGACAAACAAATAATGTTACCACACTAACATTATCAAAGATAATAATACAATGACCAGGTTTTAGAAGTCAAAAACGTTTTTTTGTTTACTTAAAGACACAGAAGTTCATCATTTATCAAAAACGGGGTAAAGAAGAATGCATTTAAAGATATACAGGGAGTGTATTCAATATTCCACAAGTATATCAATAAAAAAGTCTAAACTGCTAATAGATACAACATAAAGATTTCAAATCAACAAGTAAATAGAAATCAATAGTGGATGAATCCCGTGCAGTATTAGACACAGTTGTCGACGTTTCGGTCTTCGTGTTATGCTTTCATAAGACCATCATCAGGACATAAACTTTAGTGCATTTGGATGTGGACCCTTCAGAATCATAACCACATGCACTTCCTAGCCAGGTCAGTGATGTTGGTTGAGGGGGTGTAAGTAGTTCGGACCCTTGGTCGAAGTCAGAAAACTGCGGCTCCACTTCAACACACGCTTTAAATGTTGGCGAAAAAGACGTGGGAAAAACGTTTACGGTTCATATAGTGGCACTCAATGCGTCGTCACGTTTTTGAATAATCGTGCGCTATCGAAAACTTCATTCACTCGGTCAGCCGCGGCAGCGTATTCAAACAAAACAGCTGATGGCGGGTTGATATCTCGCCGTGCAACCCGCCGCAATGTATACCGTTGATGAGTCCACCTAACCCGGTTGTAAATATCTCCAATTACCGGCTTTCTGATGATGAGCTTAGTGTCCTGGGAAAAGGACTCTCTTATGTACCAATGAATATTCCTGACCAATTCACCACCAAGTCTGAACTTTTCAAGTTCTTTAGAAAGGTTTGACTGAGGTACTTTTTTCAAAACAAAGCACCTTTCCAGTGTAAATCACATACTGGTTTGAGAATCCCTTCTACCTTTGTTCCGCCATCGAGCACCATGTCACACAAAATCTTAGCCTATGAAGCAGTGGTGTTGCGTGACGTGAATCAAATTTTGGAGAAACGCCGTTACCACCCCGTTAACATCAACAAAGATGAAAGAAGGGCTCTCCGATCTCTTGGGAACAACAGAGAGATTATAATCAAGCCGGCGGACAAAGGCGGTGCCATCGTGGTCCAGGATACCAAGAACTACAAAAAAGAAATCTACAAACAGCTGAATGACGGCATCAGCTATAAGAAACTCAACACTGACCCCTCTTTGGCACTTGCCTCTGATATTCTATCCTTGACCAGGACGGGACTTGATGAAGGGTTCCTTACTGAACTAGAATTCAATTATCTTAATCAACAGACCCCAAGATTACCAACAATATATACCCTCCCGAAAATTCATAAAAACTTGAGTGAACCACCGGGCAGACCCATTGTATCGGGCTGTGGGTCTATGCTCGAACCGTTGGGCCGGTATATTGACTTCTTTCTCAAACCCCTGGCCGAGGCGACCCCTACTTATCTCCGCGATACAATGCAGACCATAAGTATCGTGGATGGTCTATCTTATGATGCTGAGAAACAGATCTTGGTCACTTGTGATATTACCTCACTATACACAAGTATCCCGCAAGAGGAGGCTATAACCATTATGACACGCTATCTCAATCTGAGGACTGCTCCAACACCTGTACCAACAGATTTCATAATAGGACTCCTGAGGTTGGCCATGATGCACAATTTTTTTATGTTCCAGGATAACTTTTATTTGCAAATGAAGGGTGTGGCAATGGGGGCACATTTGCCCCGGATCTGGCCATTCTCTTCATGGCCGCTTTTGAAGAAGACATCATCCTCAATGACCGGAGCCCATTTAAAGACCAACTTGGTTTGTGGGTCTGGTATGTAGATGATATTCTGTTCGTAGGGAATGGAACTGACACCAAGTTACTTGCCTTTCAAGCATGGCTGGATTTACAATCCATGGATATCAGATTTACTTTCAAATCTGACTCAACCCAAGTTGACTTTCTGGATCTTACTATCTATAATGATGATGGCATTTTGAAGACGACTCTCTTTCGGAAGCCAACCAAACGTAATTCACTCCTTCAATATGGAAGTCATCAACCGAGGTCCCTTAGGGATAACCTGCCCATCGGGCAATTCCTACGAATTAGGAGGAATTGTTCAGGTAAAGTACACTATATGGAGCAAGCGGATGACCTCATGAATAGACTAATACAGAGGGGGTACCCACGGCGCCTGGTGAAAAGGGCCAAAAAACGCGCTTGGTATAACCCGAGGGAATGTTTATTACAACCTAAACCGAGCACCGACCAACAGAATAATCGGATGGTGTGTGTAACCACCTTTTCAACAGAGAGCAACAGGATAAAGAAAATTATTAATAAACATTGGCCGCTGATATCGGATGATATTGGCTATCCGGCTCTACCTCTGCATGCTTTCAAAAGGGGCAAGAACATCAGGGACCATGTTGTTCGGTCCTTCCTTCCTTCCTCCTGTAGAACCTACAACTGTGCTATCACTTTGGAATCTTCCACCAGTTACAGGTCACCACAGATGTACCAGGTGCAAAGCCTGTGATAGTTCCATCCAGACTAAGGTCTTCGAATATAAGGATCACAAGATCCCTTTAAAATCACTGACGAACTGCAACACTCAGAGTGTGATTTATGCCATCATTTGTGAATGTGATCTAATCTATATAGGTCAAACTCAAAAGAAGGCAAAAGTCAGGATCTTACAACACATAAGTAGAATTAGATGTGAGGTAGTGGGAGCCCCATTAGTGGACCATTTCAAAATCAAAAAACATTCACCAGACAGCCTTAGATGGGTTATTTTGGAGAAAGTCACATTAGGCCCCAGAGGGGGGAGTCTCTCCAATATTCTTAACATCCGTGAAGCAAAATGGATGTTCTTTTTTGACTCTGTAAGATCAGGTCTCAACGAAACAGAAAGTACCTTTGCCCAAATGGCGAATCTATAAATCTTACCACTGTGTACATTCAGGTTTCATAGCATGTGTAATATTGAGTAATGTGTACTTTTCTGTTTCTGACTATGCAAGTCATTATTAATGTGAATTTTGCTAATTATACGGCCTTTACCATCGTGCCAGATAGGTACGCCGTTTGCTGTATATTTCATATCTACACACTATTCATGATATTTAATATGCTTTGTGAATTATGCGACTGACACGACAGTCAGATATTTAATGGAGCGATGGTGTGACTTTCTTCTATGACTGGAATATTATACCGTGGTTTTGTGTTGTTTTGACAATGTGGCCCTGTATAATATATGACCATTAGTAACAACAAACCCATGAACCTTTTACATCAGGTACACATCCCTGTTTTAGATGCATCAAATCGGGACTTGTCATTTTAGGAAGTTTTGTGGAACACACTACCAATGATATACATTGTGTTGGACAGACCCCTTTTTATACTTTCTTTATTTTTTTAAGTTTCAATCATAATATGCAATGTATCTCCATGATTATACATTGCTATGCAAACCATAGCTTTTTGAAGCGTCTTTTGATTGTTTACTATGTTCGTCTCTTTCGATAGCGTCATTCCACTCACTCCAAACAGTCCGCTTTCTAGTCCGACAGTCAGCTGTGCTCACGTGACCGTGATCTCCACTCGGAAGTCAATATCTCCGAGCTTCCTGACGGCATCTACCGATGAATGCTGATCCATTGAACCCCTTTGTAAACCCGGGACCACGTTTCCAACCGGTACGCTAGACGGAACTCCATGATACCCTCAATAATTTGAAATAAATCGGTTAGGTTAAACAGATATAGTCACCTGCCGTTCATTTATTATTCCTCAGGCTTCTGTTTTATGTGTGCGGTAATCATACCACGACACTTCAGAAAACCCTCTGTTTGACCTCGACGGCAACTGACGAATGCAGTCAATGAATTGGACCCCCGTTCTGGGCTGTGATTCTCTTCCATACAGGTACGCCAGTTAGGACAAATATAGCGAGAACGTTGGTAATTTCAAGTTTGATCATTCACCTCCTATATAAGTATATTGACGAGCCGCTCATTCCGTTTCTTCAAGATTTTTATTAACACGTGCGGCTATCTGACCCTGACATTCTACGCAGCCTTTTTTCAAGGTAGGCTATTTATGATTCTGCCACGCTGTGTATTTGGAAGTGAGTATCTGTACATGTTACTTATTGGAGTCCTTTCTATACTATCTAGAGGCTGTACTCCTACTGATCTTCCATCACCAAGATTGATCGAATAGAATATAGCGTTTTATACATGTCAGGTATGCCGAACTCTACTAACTTTAATATCTGTGTAGCCAAACACGTATATTCTCTATTAAACATCTTATGTTTTGCATTTCCAGAACTAGCCACACTGTATTATTGGTGAGAGCAATCGCATTTGAATCCCATGTGCCGTACTTCCCCAATAGTCTAAGGTATGCTAATCGACCTTTGTTGTGCTCCTATGATGCATTCCTCATACCGAACTGGTTGTGACTACATTTTTTGTAATTTACTTATTGTAGGACCGTGATCTTTACAAAGTTGCCCTTCTAATCTCTGATCAAGTTTCCCACACCAGGTAAATCGGGACAACGTGCCCTATCCACTCTACAGCTATGGTTTCTTTATTATTCTGATGATGCCCTGACCTTGCGTATGGTATCACTGGGCGCTCTGGGTCAGTAGTATATATTTCTTTTGTAACAACTGAATTGGCAAGTGACCCTATTTGTGGTGAGGTTTACCTTAAGCAATAACAACAGTAGACCTTACACCACTTTATCATTCCCTCCCCTACGTGGTTTGAGACCAACTTTTGACCAACATCGGTTTTTCATTTAATGTATTCCTCCCTTTGATCTCATAATATGATTGTGTGTTCGTAATTTCACTTCTCAGCCTTTTAATATTTTAGGAGTATTTGGGATCATTCGTGACCTTTATTAATATTAATTCATTAATTTCCTATACAGATTCAATGCCCCCTTCTGCGTCCCTTGTCCTGATGAAGACCCTCTAGCAAGGTTTATACCACGCCTGCATTTGCTTGGGTCGAAACGTCAACACTTTTTCCAGTGTTCAGCCTCTTCCCTGATTTATCATTTGTGATTGTGTTCTGTTTGAGGCATGTTTTTTTAATTAATCAATGAATTGTATTTTCCATTGTGTTAATCAATTATTATTTCTTGTCTATTGAGGTCTTAGTGACCACTGTTATAATTACCATTCAATACCCTCACTATCCCATCACTACCCTTCCCTGTCCATTCCTTTAGGGGCATCAAATGTGATCTACTATGTATTTATTTTATGAATGATTTTTACGGTACACGTTGTGAATAAAAATAATGTTGTTAAACATTTCTTGTATTTACTCAAGTTACATAGCTAAGGTTTATTCGTTCTAGTATCTGGGACCACTTTTAGAAAGTAGGCGTTTTCTTGTTGAACCATTGTGTGTGCCTCTGGCTCTTTGTGGAATGACTGTCTGTTTTTTTAGTGACAGAGGCTGGGGCTGTGCATTCACTGTAGATAGTCACTGGGGGGCTTGGCTGCATTTAGAGTTGTGAGAGGAGTTTTCCTTGCACCTGAATAGGGCCTGTCTCCCTTGCACAATGCTGTTGTTACTCCCTGTGGTCCTACTTCACCAGTGAGGACAGAACTAGTTTGGACTTGGCTCAGAAATCCTTGCACAAAGAGGATCAAAGACAAAATGCGGCATAAGTAGTGGACCTTAAACCCCAGAACTTTAGATCACTTCTGGACTCAAGAGGAACCTTTGCCAAGGAGAAGAGTGTTCCAGCCCCACTCACCTGAACCACAGGTACTACAGGAGTGAAGATAGTCTGATTCACCTCTTCTCCCAATGCCTTGACCCCTTTTGCGAGACAAAGAATACCACATGAGCGGACAACACACCAAGGGGAAAACCGGAAGGAGTAACAGACAAGGAGGTGTACGATAAATCAAACAGCTCTCCTCTGGGCTGCAGACATACCAGCATTCGATAACAGGAACATACTGCAGAAAAGCAGAAAAGACAACAGAAGCAGATAAGCACAGTCTAAAAGCAAAGATTTAGCAATGTAGGGCTAGAGTATACTCAAGAAAAGCACCCCAACTTGTTCTGCTTACCCATAAAGCAAACAGTGTCTCCCAATGGCTTTATACGGGAACCAGATGTAGTCCCCAATAAACCTGAGAGTTTATCATGCTGTTGTTTTCCTGGTAATTTCCCACAAAAACAATGTCCTCTGGTATATACGTGAAAAAACACTTAGCGTAAAAAAAACGCTTGTCCCTGATAAATGAGGGAATAAAAGAAGGGGTAACAAAAAAGGCTTTTTACTCGCAGGACATACAGCCATCCATTAGATGATCAAAAATTCCCACTGCACTGGAAGAGAAAAAGCCACAATCCTGCAAGGAGCAACTGACCCCTCGTGTGCTTACTGTTCCACTGCTCGGTGTACCATCTCTGAAGAAAACACACGGGAGGTCGGGAAAGAACAGCTGAAACAGACAATAATCCTGCCACGAGATTGTCAATGCGTGGACTCCTCGTAGGTACTAGACAAAACACAAATCCCAGAAGATGAAGAGCAGGACGCCAGGACGCCAACAGGTGAAGTGCTTCCGGGGCCAAAACCGGAAATGAACCCAAGCAGGACTGAAAGGGGAAACTGCCCTTACATACCTGTGGCAATCCACCCTCAACCGCGGCTGCGCAAAGGAAAGCGAATCGCAACACACGGGAGGGAAACCAAAGAGAGAAAGTCCCGCCCACAATCCCACCCGTAATCCCGCCTGTGATCCCGCCAGTGATCCCGCCCACCTGAAACGGAAGCCAGAAAACAAAAGAATAAAGAAGGAAACCAACGCACCAGATGCATGTAAGCACCAAACACGACATTCAGACCGCAACAGTATCACCCCCACAAAAAACCAGCATGCTCCCTTGTACGGTCCTCAGGGGGATAGCCCTCACAACCCACCAAATAAAACAAGTGCACCCGCTGCCTCCTAGAGTCCAATATGGCACGCACCACAAACACCAACATCACCATCAATCAACAAGGGAGGAGGAGGGGTCATGGGCAATGAAGTAGGAACATAAGGCTTAAGGAGGGAGGTATGAAACACAGGGTGTATACGGTAATCATCAGGCAATTCCAATTAAATAGCTACAGAATTCACTACCCGGAGAAACCGGAAGGGACCTAAATAAAGTGATTGCAGCTTCCGGGGCCCACCCAAATGCAGATCTTTAGATAACAATCAAACCTGATCCCCAGAAGCATAAGAAGGGGCAGGAATAAGGTGCCTATTAAAAGTAATTTTCTACCTAGCTTTAGCAGCCACCAGATGTTCATGGGCAGTACGCCACATGGTAGTCAGTTAATGGCTTAGCGTATCAACTGTCGGAACCCTGCCAGAAGGCTGGATAGGAACCGCCCTTGAAAGGGAACCCCAAGGCACAAAAAAATGGAGAAACATCCAACGCTGAATGAAGGCTGTTGTTGTATGCAAACTCAGCAATGGGTAAGGCCTTCACCCAACTACCAATGAGGGAAGTAAGAAGACAGCGATGATACTGTTTCATCGGCTGGTTGGTCCGTTCCATTTGCCCATCGCTATGAGGATGGTACGCTGAGTACACATGGAGCTCCATATCCAGAGATGAACACAATTCCCTCCAAAAGTGAGATATGAACTGCGCCTCCCTGTCTGAAACAATGGCAGTGGGGATACCATGCAAACATAACACCTGAGCAATGAACAACGTGGGCAACTCCTGAGCAGTAGGCCTCTTGGGAAAAGGCATGAAGTGAGCGAATTTCATGAACATATCCACAACCACCAAAACGGCAGTGCACCCTGCATCCACAGGCAAATTGGTAACAAAATCCATACTGATTGTGTGCCATGGGGCAGGAGGAACAGGTAATTGTTGCAAAAGACCTACAGGAAGGGGTGACGCCTTGTTAATGGCACACACAGGACACAAAGTAACAAACACGTGGATATCATGGTATATACTATGATATGGGGTGGGATGATTCTATCCTGGATAGGTATGGCGCTCAAGGATTTTCGGTTTGTATTCTTGGTTTTCTGCGTTAACAATTCAGGATAGAATCATCCCACCCCATATCATATTGGTCACATCTGGAAGGGCAGCTCCGACGGTATCTAAAATTCCAAGAATTTAGACATCGTGGATAGAGGTAAAGAAGCGGCAGAACTATTTGATAGCTTAGCAAGAGGTGAAACTATAACCACTTCCCTAGCAAGCGCTAATACAAACAAAAAGAAAGAAGGCCTGAGGGACAAATTTATCAAATTGGAAAAACTAAGAATATCAGAAAACTCCAAATGGTGGGATGGAGCTACCCTAGAACAATATATAAGATTGAAAAGAATTCCTAGGGGGCTCCGCTCACACATACTCCCGACATATGATGATTTGGATGAGGATCTCCTACTATCTTGGGAGAAGGAATTGACCTCTAATTCGAAAAACTTGATGAATATTCTCATAGAAAATGCATCACGCAAAGTCAAAAAATTACAAGAACAGATTTCACAGGTAGAGTTAGAAATAAAAGAGCTGGACCTAAAAGAAGCCACTGAGAAAAAGTTATGAGATATTAAAAGATGTGCTGAACAAACACCAATCAGACATCAAGCAGAGAAAATCCCGTTAGATCAAAAGGGATGAAATAGTTTAAGCGCGAGGGAGAGTATTCACCTTTGCCAAGAAATATGATCACCTATTTGACAAAGGTACAAAACAAGGGGGTTCCACCACACAAAATATGACTCCGGACAGCTCTATCTCTATATCGCTTGAAACGTTACCCAGTGATAGTGACACAGAGGGAACATCTGTAGGTAGTAATCAAGACTCAAATTTTTTAAGAGAGGTCAAGATGATAAAAAGAGGCAACAGGGAACAACAAAGACCAAAGGAAAATATACCAGGAAAACAAGGAGGGGAAAGAGAGGGGGGAACCGATCAGGACAGACAAGGCATGAGACTCAGATCTTGGAAGAAATAGTAGACTCCAACACTAAGGGAGTGGAGGTAATCAATCTCAGTGACCAAGTACTCAAAAATGACATGATTTCTGTTTTAGAAAGAGGAATGGGTTTCTGCCCTAAAGAGCAGGGTGACCTTTACAATTCCATGACTGATTTGTTCAAATTCACACGTAAATTAAAACTGAGGCGAATTATCTTTCATTTTTGCCCACCAGCCCTGAGAAAGTCGTTGGTAAATCATTTACGATGAAACATGTGTTGGCGAGAAAATATTACAAGACACCGCACATTAAAAGACCTCGTGGATAAAGAATTTGTCTTTATTGAAAAAGTATTATATTACAAAGAATTGTGTTTTGGTGTGCTAGGGACCGGTATACTGTTTAACGGATCTGCTGATCCAATTGAGGGCATTTGGATGATTGACCCTTCTCTAAGCACCCATTGAATTGTTAACGCAGAGAACCAAGAATACAAACCGAAAATCGGTGAGCGCCATACCTATCCGGGATAGAATCATCCCACCCCATATCATATTGGTCACATCTGGAAGGGCAGCTCCGACGGTATCTAAAATACCAAGAATTTAGACATCATGGATAGAGGTAAAGAAGCGGCAAAACTATTTGATACCCAAGCAAGAGGTGAAACTATAACCACTTCCCTAGCAAGAGCTAATGCAAACAAAAAGAAAGAAGGCCTGAGGGACAAATTTATCAAATTGGAAAAACTAAGAATATCAGAAAACTCCAAATGGTGGGATAGAGCTACCCTAGAACAATATATAAGATTGAAAAGAATTCCTAGGGGGCTCCGCTCACAAATACTCCCGACATATGATGATTTGGATGAGGATCTCCTACTATCTTGGGAGAAGGAATTGACCTCTAATTCGAACAACTTGATGAATATTCTCATAGAAAATGCATCATGCAAAGTAAAAAAATTACAAGAACAGATTGCACATGTAGAGTTAGAAATTAAAGAGCTGGACCTAAAAGAAGCCATTGAGAAAAATTATGAGATATTAAAAGATGTGCTGAACAAACACCAATCAGACATCAAGCAGAGAAAAGCCCGTAAGATCAAAAGGGATGAAATAGACTATGCGCAAGGGAGAGTATTCACCTTTGCCAAGAAATATGATCACCTATTTGACAAAGGTGCAAAACAGGGGGGTTCCACCACACAAAATATGACTCCGGCCAGCTCTATCTCTACATCGCTTGAAACGTTACCCAGTGATAGTGACAGAGAGGGACCATCTGTAGGTAGTAATCAAGACTCAAATTTTTTAAGAGAAGTCAAGATGATAAAAAGAGGCAAAAGGGAACAACAAAGACCAAAGGAAAATATACCAGGAAAACAAGGAGGGGAAAGAGAGGGGGAAACCGATCAGGACAGACAAGGCATGTGACTCATATCTTTGAAGAAATAGTAGACTCCAACACTAAGGGAGTGGAGGTAATTAATCTCAGTGACCAAGTACTCAATAATGACATGATTTCTGTTTTAGAAGGAGGAATGGTTTTCTGCCCTAAAGAGCGGGGTGACTGTTCAAATTCACACGTAAATTAAAACTGAGGCGCATCATCTTTCATTTTTGCCCACCAGCCCTGAGGAAGTCTTTGGTAAATCATATACGACGAAACACGTGTTGGCGAGAAAATTTTACAAGACACCTCACATTAAAAGACCTCTTGGATAAAGAATTTGTGTTTATTGAAAAAGTATTATATTGCAAATAATTGTGTTTTGGTGTGCTAGGACTGGTATACTATCATGGTATATGGTAGCATACCAAAACCAATGAAGACACATCTCACGTGCCTTGGTGATACCAGGATGACCCATAAGAGAGGATGAATGACACCACTTCAATACCTTAGTTCTCAATTCGGGAGGAATGAACAACTGCCTACCATGGAACAACAACCCATCCCTCAACTGTAACGATGTATCCATCAACCAAGGAGTTACATCGACAGAAAATAATAATAAGGCCTTGATCTAATTCTCGAACTCCTGAAAAGAGGTACAACGCACAATTCTCTCCACTTGTATCATAGAGCCCTCACCGGAAGAAGCATCCTTACATAATGGAGACACATGTATACAAGACAAGGCATCAGATTTTGACGGTTGGGCAACAGGTCTATACGTGATGGTAAAATCAAATTCGTTAAAAAATGTTACCCATCTCATCTGACGTGGTGTCAAAGCTAGGCCTGGGTGGTAGATTCCGATCCACTTGTGGAATTTGGGTAATTTTGCATTCCGCGGAGAACGCGGAATTGCCAAAAATTCTGCGATCCGGGGCATCGCTGAATTTTTGGCTTTTGTGCGCTTTCAAAATGCGTGTTCGCGAGATATTTCTCCCCGAGCACGCAAACAGCATTCACAAACTGGAAAAAAACAGGCAGATACCAGGTGTTCGCTGAGCTTTTGCGTGCCCGCAGAGATTTTTCACCATTTTTCTGAGCTTTGCGTTGTGTAGCGCGACTACCCAAATTCCGCTCACCCCTAGTCAAAGCCTGAGCAGAGCGAAAAAAATCAAATTTCTTGTGATCAGTATAGATCGTAATAGGATGTCTCGCACCCCATAAATGGTGCCTCCACTCGTCAAATGCTAATTTGATAGCTAGCAATTCCCTCCGCTACAGTATAATTTTGTTCGGTAGGCAACAGTTTTTTAGAAAAGAAAGCAAGAGTCTAGTCTCAATGTCACATTGGGTCCATACCCCACCTACGGCATACTGTGAGGCATCTGCCTCCACAAAGAAAGGGAGAGCAGGATCTGGGTGATGTAAAATGGGGGCCGTGACGAACCAAGATCTGAAAAGCCGCTTGGGCAGCTGGTGTCCTTTGAAAACCTACCCCACTCCTCAACAATGAAGTAATGGGTGTGACCACATCCGAAAAATGGAAGATAAAGCGGCACTACAAATTGGCAAATCCCAACAATACCAAGACATCCCTAACACAGGTTAGATTAGGCCAGGAAGTAATGGCCTCTGTATTTTTAGGATCCATTTGTAAGCCCGCAGCAGCAATGATAAAACCCAGAATTTCTACCCAAAATGTCTGAAAAATACACTTGTCAAGCTTGACAAAGAACAGCTTGTCATGTAACCGCTGCAAGACCTGGGACACATGTATCTCATGATCCCCAACATTTCTAGAAAACACCAATATGTCATTGATATATACGATGACACAAATATCCAAGAAATCCCTCAATACTTCATTGATAAAAAACTGGAACCTTGCGGGGGCATTACACAAACCGAAAGTCATAGCGCTGTATTCAAAAAGACCAAACTTTGATCTAAAGTCTATCTTTCATTCGTCCCCTTCACGGACACGAATGAGATGGTCTGCCCCCCGCAGGTCCAGTTTCGTAAAGATGGTGGCTTGTCGCAGTTCATCTATCAACACAGATATCAATGGTAAGGGGTACTTATTTTTAATCATAACCTTATTCAAGGACCTGTAATCAATACAAGTGCTTAGTTCACTTCCCTTTTTCAGTACGAAGAAGAGAGGTAATGAAGCTGGCGAAGAGGAGTGCCAAATAAATCCTGCAGCCAACATCTCATCCAAATATGTCCCTAAATGCTGTGTTTCGGGCTCGGGCAGAGCATAAATCCTGCTACAGGGCAAAAGCCCCCAGGAACCATGCCAATACAACAATCAAAAGCACAATGTGGTCGCAAAACACTGCACTTAACTATATCAAAAACATACACAAACTGCGTGTACTGTGATGGAATACAAGACCCTGCTAAGGAACAACCAGTAGCACAAACCAAAGGAGACACCCAATCTGACGCCTCCTGATAGCAGTGTTGCAAACAATACCCTGAATCCATGGTAACCGTATGTCTCACCCAATCAATTTTAGGATTATGTTTCTGCAACCAGGGCACCCCTAGGATAATACCAAAGGTCGGGGCATCAATAAGATCAAAGCACACAGACTCTGAATGGCCATTATTTCAGATCAAAATAAGAGGCTCAGTCTGCTTTACAATCAATCCGAAGACAATTCAGTGCCATCAATCACCCTCACAGGCTCTGGATGGGTTTTACACACACAAGGAATCTCATATTTCCTAGCCAATTGAATATCCATGAAATTCCCGGTGGCACCTGAATCAAGTAGGACTGGAAAGGTGTTCCTCTTGTTACCGGATATCACCAAAGTAACAGTAATAGGGAAATGTTGTGGTCCCCAGGAAACCAGTCCAGCCACATCATAGGGATTGGGATCCTATATGCATTCCTGGGATAGAAAAGACTCCCCCTGTCCAACAAAGGCCACATATTTCCTGACTGGCGCCGAAGAGGGCTTAACCGTACACTCATATGCAAAATGCCCATTCCCCCCACAATAAAGACAGAGGTTAAGTCTATGATGCCACTCTTTTTCCTTCTTGGATAGGTGACCCCACACAACATTGAGTCTGCAACAAAGAGCTGTGTGGAGGAGTACTGCCCCTTTGCTGTGCACTGTGCAGGGTTGGCCTGCAGTTGCTGCTTCTGCCAAGGAAAGGACAAATACTGGAATTTTGCTGTGAACCTGTTTAAAGAAGAATCTCCAAGGGCCTGTGTGTGCTGGCCTCCTGTTCTGACGTTTCAGGGGCTTAAATACTTCACCCAAGCTCCCCTGAGCTCTATTGCTGAGAGTTGTTGCCTGAGAGGACTTGCCTATTCCACTCGCGGCTTGTAGTGGGAAGGCTTTGGGGAGGTGGGGCCGGGCGGGAGAGGGGCAGGGTGGGGGGTAGTAAACTCCGGCATACGGCCGACCCAAGGTAAGTACATAAATAAATAAATAAATAAAACGAATTACATTGCGCACGCTGCAACGCCAGCATAAGGCCGACCGGAGGTAAGTACATAAATAAATAAGTAAAACAAATTACATTGCATGCACTGCAACGCAAATGGCATGCGCAATGTCATTTGTTTTATTTATTTAAGTACTTACTTTCGGTCGGCCGGATACGGGAGTTTACTACCCCCCCCCGTTCCACCACACCGCCCGCAGCATTCTCACTACGAGCCGCGACTGGCCTATTCCAGTTTTGGGTCTCTGGAGGCTGTTCCTGCTGTTTGGAGCTGAAAGCAACTTGAAAGAAGGAAGAAAACATGTCTAAGATGCCATCAGCAATGCCACTGTGACTCCGCAACCTGAACCAAGGCCAGGGGCAGCGCTAGTCAAGTGCACGATGCATAGCCTGGCCTGCACCGCAGCTGTGATGCCCTTCTATGCCTGCCGACGACTGCAGTTAATAGCATTCCCCGATGCCAGCTCTCGCACTGAATCTGTCATTGCCAACACCTGCATCCTGTTATTGACTCCACAAATTTGTTGACTTCGCACCGGAACCGACTCCTCACCGCCAACGCAAGCAACTTCTCCTGTCCTGGATTCCCCGTAGCAGGAATTTAGCTGTCCTTAACCTCAGCACCGACGCCTACCCTCCACGACACCGTGCAACGTCAAAGAATTAGTTATCCAAAGGTAATGTTTATTTGGGGGTCCGTGTGACTGACACCACCCACCTTCAGTTTGTGCCGTACTTTGAATTTATTGCTGTCACTATGTTGTAATAACCCTAGGTGGAGCTATTTGTTTTCTACAAGCTTTATTCTTAAAAATTACTATGTTGAAGTGCTATTTTATTACATGTATGTTGGATTTTTGTCGTTTTGGTCTTGTTGAGTTAAGATAAAGATACATTATTTTTCTAAAACTGGTGTAGTGTCTATCTGTGGTTTTACCACTCTATTACTGTGTGTTTTAAGTACAAATACTTTACACATTGCCTTTGGGATAAGCCTGTCTGTTCGTGCCAAGCTACCAAGGGGGTGAGAAGGGGTTATCTAGAGTGTGTATCCCCCTTACCCTGACTGGAAGCAAGGGTCCCTACTTGGACCAAGGTACCTACCTCCCCCAACTAGAGACCCCCATTTCTAACATTGGTGGTGATGATTTGAACTTGTATTTGTACTTGATCCACAGTGATTGGTGTACATCAGTAGTTTATTACAGACCACTATGCAACCACATACTGTGTTTTATTTTTTATTTTATTTTTGATCTGACCATTGAAGGATCCATGCATCAGGTCTCTAAATGGTAAATGAGCAGAAGCTGTTGCAGAATTGGAGTTTGATATTGAGATGTTGCATACATACAAAGTGGATCAACAGTTCTGCAAAAAGTTTGATGCCCCATTGGGAGTGCCTCTAGGAAAGAGGAGCTGCAGAAGGCCTTTAGAGCCTGGTGGGAGGCCAGAGAGGCTGGGGAGACAAGAGATATAATAGTGGAGCTGGATTTACCAGAAGGGGGCTTTAGATCCCACGGTTTGCCTGTAGGAAGAGCAGTCTCAGTGGCTGCAGCAATGTGTCTTCCAGAGATTTGGAGGACAGAAGTTGGAGGACAGGCCAGAGATCATGAATTGGAAGTTATGAGGCTCCAGATGAATTAAATGGAAATGGAGAACCAAAAAGCTTCCATAGAGAAGGAGAGGATGGCAGTGGAGATTGAGAAGGCTTATGCCTTGGAAGAGAAGAAATTGATCTTGGCTCATGAGCTGAGAATCAGAGAGCTTGAGGAGCTCAAGAGGCTTGAGGCCATGAGTGTCATAACAAAGGTAACAAAAAGGTTTTTGCTCAGGAAGTGAGCTCTGCTGAGTTGAAGGTGACTGCCAAAAGAGCGGAGACCAGCTCAGATTGTGCAGCAAAAAGGTTTTAATTCATGCTGAGGGGGTTCACTGACAGAATATCGATAGTTAAAATATTGATAGTAAAAATATAAATAGTAAAAATATCGACTCCTTATACTTAAACAGGTAAGTATAAAAATATTGGATGAAAAATATTGAAGTTAAAAATATAGATGTAAAACATATCGATTTAAAAATATAAATCAAATAAATATTATATAGTAATAATATAAAATATAAATATTATTTTTAACAAAATTAATTCCATTTAATATACATTTTATCTAAATACAAAAAATAAAGTGAATTAAAAAATATAAACACACACACATAATAATGTATACATATAATTATATGTACTTTAAAATAATTTATTAACTATTATCTTCATTTAATCTTTAAACTTTTAAATTATATAAAAATAAAATATATACATATATCAATAAGTTTAAATTAAAAAAAACTCTATAATTAATTAAAACATTAAACTATTAAAACAAAATACAACGTACATTTCACATCTCAATAAATACAACAGTAGGGAAAGTATTGGATAGTGGAGGGGTAAAAATTACTATTCTCACTCTAGTGAGTGCAACACTAAGGAAAGTGCTGGACATATACCAATAATTTAAAATAAAAACATATTCTATTATTAATGAAAACATTAAACTATCAAAACAAAAATAAAACATACATTTCGCATTACAATAAATACAACAGTAGGGAAAATGTTTGGATAGCGGAGGGGTAAGAATTACTATTCCCACCTCTGTGAGTGCAACAGTAAGGAAAGTGCTGGATAACGAAGGGGTAAAACTGACTATTCCCACTCCAGTGAGTGCAACAGTAGGAAAAGTATTGAATAGCGGAGGGGTAAAAATTACTATTCCCATTCCAGTGAGTGCAAGAGTAGGGAAAATATTGGATAGTGGAGGGGTGAAAATTACTATTTTGAGCTGCGATCTGTCCTGCTGCAACTCTCGAACGCGGTCCCGGCTGCTCCCTGATAGATGGAAGAATAGCATTCGTCAGTCAGAGGACAGAAGCGGTGTGTTTGCGCATTGTCCCTGGTGCCCTGGCACTGCGGGCACACATACTGCCACAGCACAGGGCACTGCACACATCCATAAGCATCATTCAGGGCGTGTGTGGTGTAGATGTTGCTAGGTTCCCCATTGTGCTTACAAAACGCACACCCTGATGAGCCCTCCTGCAACCCACTGTGTGGGGGTGAATAATTTGAGGCATGCACCTGGAGGACCTTCTCCCGACTTTCAACCCCCCTTCCTCCGGTTGTGGTTGACCCTTCTTCAGGTGAAGATGTATTTTGGTGTTTTTTCTTCCTTGTGTGCTGTGGTGCAGCATGAGAGGTCTACACCTTGGACCTGGGTGAAATCAGCATGGTCCAGTCCCCCCTCTCTGCCCTCCATGGTGATGGAATGGGCGTGATGTCACCCTCAGGCCTGTGTGAGAGCAGCAAAGTCTGTTCCCATCTCTCTGACCACCGTGACGGTGCAATGTATAATCCACCCGGCTCAGACTTTGGGGAGGACTCCTGTCTCTCTAAACTCCACGGGATGTTATGTCTGACACGTCCGCCTCAGGCCTGTGTGAGAGGAGTGGGGCCATCTCGGTCTCCCTGGGGAAGCAGTCTCTGGAGTGACCCATCTGACTTGGAAGAGTGCAAAGGGGCCAAATCCCATCTCTCTGACGTCCAGGGGGATAGTGTCCTTGCCACCTTGTCCAGGTCTGTTTGTAGGACGCAGCACCCTTCCCTGGTGGTCATTCTTCCTGGTTTGTATAACCTTTAACAGGCCCAGGAAATCCTTCCAGATGGAAAACTGCATTGGATCACTGCAGCCGACGCCCTGCACGGAAATGTAAAATGACATGGAAACTAGAACACAACCCTCGGTCGAAACCGTGAGACATCATAGGCATCTACACCTCCATTGTATGATGACTTGTTTTGGAAGTGGAACAGAAATCACTAACCGCCATGCTGCATGATCTTGACACACAAGTTGAGAGTCAAAAGGCACACGTCAAAAATACAGACCAAATAATGTCTATTTAAAGCTGTCATACCCCTGCTTAGTGTCCAATAGGAATGTTCTGGTGATGGAGCGCCAGTGGATATCAGTAAACAACCCTCATCCACCCTTGTCATGCACTCTAGAGTTCAGTTTCTTTAACACTTTACTATGTTTCCCCGTTACTTTTTCTAAGACGACACCCCCCGGACTGAAACCTTGAACATTGTACTCACCTCGGAGCTAGGTCACCATGGCCCATGCCCGGTGGAAGTTTGCTAGAACTTTCAATGGACCTTTGACGATGCCCCTGGGCAGATACCAAAACTGTTTGTACTTACCTCGGTGCATGAGCCACCTTGGCTGATGCCCGGTGGAGCTGTCATTTGCAGCTATAGAAGCTGCATATGACAACTCCCTGCCCTGGTTTCACCTCCCCCGGCTGTCACCTACATAGCCGGTCTTCTGACATTGTTTTCCTCATTTCCCCATTGTTTTTCCTTCCCTCCCCCTCCTCCCTCTGTGATTCATTGATTTAATTGATGTAACTATGTAACCTGTAACTCTGGGCGGATATCAAAAGTGTTTGTACCTACCTTAGTGCACGAGCAACCTTGGCCGATGCGTGGTGAAGCTGTCACATGCAGCTATAGCGGAGTTTGGTCCTGGTTTCACCCCCTCGGCCGTCACCTACCCAGCCGGTCATCTGACATTGTTTTTCCTCATTTCCCCATTCTGTTTCCTTCCCTCCCAATCCTCTTCCCTCCGTGGTTCTTTGATTTAATACATGTAACTATGTAACCTGTAACTCGTTGATACTCTTGTAAAGTGCTCTGATACCTCCGGGTCTAGCCAGCGCTATATAAATCTTTTCAAATAAAAAAAGAAAAATAAACAAATAAACTATTTCTACTCCTACTGTAGGGAACGTGCTGAATAGCGGAAGGGTAAAAATGACTATTCCCACTCCAGTTAGTGAAACAGTGGGGAAAGTTTTTGGTAGCGGAGGGGTAAAAATTACTATTCCCACTCCAGTGAATGCAACAGGAGGGAAAGCATTGGATAGCGGAGGGGGTAAGAATTACTTTTCTGACTTCAGTGAGTGCAACAGTAGGGAAAGTAGTGGATAGCGGAGGGGTAAACATTACTATTCCCACTCCAGTGAGTGCAACAGTAGGGAAAGTGCTGGGTAGCGGAGGGGTAAATAAATGTAAATGTAAATAAATGTAAATGTCAAGGTATTTGTAGAGCGCACTGTCACCAAGCGGTTTCCTGGCACAATGACTCATACCGCTGAGGAACCCATCCTGGCTTTCCCTGTGAAGTGTCCACTCCTGGGCGAAGCCAGGCATCCTAGCACTGTTGGGGACGGTGTGGAGGTTAAGCAAGCTATTGCCCAGAGTTGTAGCGTGGGGCCCTTGATTCGAATAGGCACCGAGGCGAGAATTGTCAGGTCCAAGGAAATTGAGCCTAAGACCCGCCGAGGCGGGAATTGAACCCTAGTCCCGGGCCAGAGCTCTGCATCAGGATCTGCCGCTCTAACCATTGAGCCACACTCCTCCACGTAAAAATTACTATTCCCACTCTTGTGAGTGCAACAGTAGGGAAAGTGCTGGATAGCTGAGGTGTAATAATTACTATTCCCACTTCAGTGTGTGCAACAGTAGGGAAAGTACTGGTTAGCAGGCAAACAAAAATTACTAATAACATTTCAACAATTTAAAAAAAAATATATTCTTAAAAATAAATAAACAATATTTTAAAAATATACCATTAAACATATAACAATGACACATATATTAATGGTAATTACATATAATAAAAACCTACAAATATGACATTAAAAAAATAATAAATAGCTTTATAAACATTATTTATTTTAAAGAAACAAATATTCACAAACAAACCAATTATTTAAAACATAAATGTATTTATTTATTTCCTACCCGATAACACCACACCAATAAAAAAATACCTCAACATTTTTATTACAATGTATTTCCATAATTACATCATAATTAATGAAATGTATTAATTTAAAAAAAAGATAATAAACATTCATTGATTTCACATTTTTAACACTATAATATCCACAACACACACCTAAAATCAATTACACAAATCTGATTAATAATTACTAATTAATTAATTTAAATTAATTAACAAATAATTAATAATTCATCAATAAAAAATAAATTACTTCCCAGCCTTCCCACCATTTATTCCAATAAACACCACAACACACCTAAAATTAATTACACAATTACCATCATTATTTACTAAATAAGTTATTTAAATTAATTAACAACTAATTAATAATTCATCAATACAATTTAAATTACTTCCCACCCTTCCCACCATTTACACCTATAAACACCACAGCACACACCTAAAATTAATTACACAATTACCATTATGAATTACTAATTAATTATTTTAAATTAACGAGTAACTAATTATCAAACAATTAATAATAGATTAATTTACACATTTAACATTATAACATCACAATTATTTAAATATTAATAAAAAATATGATTCAATAAATGTTAAATAATTAAATTACTTCCCACTCTATTCCCCTATAAACCCACAACCCGCTATGAAACGAAAAACGCAAAATGCAATTTATTTATTTTTTATAGCTACTATAAATAATCAATAAAATGTATATAATTAAATTACTTCCCACCCTATTCCCCTATAAACCCACTAACTGCTATGGAGCTAAAAACACAAAATACTATTTTATTAACTACTAAAATTTTAACACATTTAATAAAAATACAAACAATTCTTTTACAAAAAAACATCACGCGCATATAAAATATATACTAAAATACATAGCAATAAAAAAATCGATATTTTAACAACTATATTTATACAAACGATATTTAACTCTTCGACACCTTTTTGCCAGTCTCAATCGGGTGATGTGTTGTAGTAATGAGAGGCACTGGATGGAGAGGCAAAGAGTAGCTTGGCTAACATGTATGTAGGGCTGTGTGATTCAATTGTTGGAGAGCATATTTTAAGTCCCTATTTTCCAGATCTGTACCAACACCTGGTGGAGTGTGAGTTCTCTGACCCCAGGGAGCTTGCATCGGAGGCCGATCATTTGGTGGATTCCAGGGAGTCTGAAGGAGCTTCTGGGGGATGATCCTGAAGGATGGGACTCAGGTTCTCCCCAACCAAGTGACATAAAAGAGGTTTGGAGTAACCCAGATAGGTCTCAGTGTAGTGGGATGGGTGAGGAGTCCCATGTCCTGTCTCTGAGTAGAGGGAGTGGGGGATGGCTGAGTCCCAAGGTGTCCGAGACCCAGTCCCAGGGCCTGGTTGGTTCCATGATTGAACATGAGGGAGGCCTAGCTTGTACAAGGAGGCCATCCCCTGCGGGGGATCCCAATGTGTAAGTTGAGCTGGGGGAGACTGCTGTAACCAGCATCCCACCAACTCTGGTGTCAGGCAGCACCTCTCCAGTTGGGAGGGTGAATGAGTCCAGAGCAGAGGGTAAGGGGGGATGTTGTCCCCAGGGAAGGACCAGTGGGTCTTGGGTTGCCAGCTCTGAGGTCAGAGCACCCCAGGACTGACTCTGGTGAGGCCACTTCTGACCTGGGGGGTCTTCATGCTCTGTTAGGTGGACAGGAGGCTGGAGACCTGCACCAGGCAGACTCTTGTACAACTTATGAGGGTGTGTTTCCCTTGCGGGATGTTTTTGTATTCCCCGGAAGTCCTGGCTTGCCAGGCATGGGTCCAGCCAAAGGGTAAAGACCCTGTGTTGAGAGGCCAGGTTCAGAGTGTCCCTCCTGAGGAAGGGGTGACTGCTAGCAGTGCCCCTACTGGTTTGTCTTCTGGGGGTACAGCTCCAGGTGGGATGGTGCAGAGCCCCAGGAGGGGAGGGCAGGGAGAGGACAGCCTCACCCCTGACCTTGTCCAGCCTAAGGGTACAGACCCTAAGCTGGTGTACTGGAGTCTTGGGGTACCACTCCAGGTGGGAGGGTGCAGAGCCCCAGGGAGGAGAACTAGGTGTGGGAGATCCCACCCCAGTCTCTTGTCAAGCTGCAGGATAACGACCCAAGGCTAGTGGACCAGTGTCAGCATGCCATACCTCACTTGGCAGGATAGAGAGTGGACAAATGGTGCCAGGCACCTGGTGCTACCGCCTCCTACTCTCTGATGCCACAGAGGTTAGAGAGCTCTGAGGGGCATGAGGCCTGGCTCTCATCACTGACAGGTTTGTAACAACATGCACAATATATTAAAGCATATGATTTGATGTGCTTTTTTAAGTATCTGTATCCCGTGATGGCGGGACTATCCTCCACATGTTTTTGATCGATTACGATCTTTTTTACTCCATCTATTTGCCTGACTAAGGTAAGGTGGACAATAGGACTGGGACAGATAGACGTCCTGAAGAAGACCGGGGTGACCAGCTTATTAAGGGCTCAATAAGTTGGTCGAAACATGTTGGCACTAGCAGTTTAAGTAGGGGTGTTTTGGGAACTTAACATTCTCTTCAAACACTGCCCATCCTTCACTATTTTAATCCTGGTCGTGGAACCTATGAATAAAGGTCCTGATGGCATCCATGATCCAGTTTTAAAGCCCTTTCTTATGCTGCACTTTGTTCTATCACGATACCCAGTCGGAGGGTGATACTCACTGTGTTATCACTGTTCTGTCACGTTTGTGTTGTTTTGTGTATGTTTTTTGTTTCCCCTCCCCTAATCCATCCTGTGCGTGGCTATGCCAGGGCGTTTTGTAAGCAGACCCGATGATGAAGCATGTCACACATATTTGTGTGTGAGTGAGGGCAGTTTTCAAAACATATCAGTTTTGTCACTTTACATTTATATTTTTTCTGTGTCGGGTGTTTTCTTTCTCCCTACCCCTCTATGTGTTTACATATTACTTTAGGGGGTTCGGGGTAGTGGAGAATCTTTTTGACCATCTCCCCTCTTGTGTGAGTTATGATATACCTACTCTCCCTGCTGTGACAGTAAAAAGATGTGTTTGCCTTGCCAAGAGCAGTCTTGTCTTTTTCTTTATCTTAAGTTACCCAGCAACATTTGATGAGCCAAATAGGAGACCCTTTTGCCCTCAACCAACTGTTGCCTCCGGAATTCCACCTACCCCCACTTCATAGATCATTCCGCATCTTTGATGTGGTAAGCAGAGACCATGTTATCTAAAGTTGTGCCTATTCACGGAGGCGAGTAGCACTCCACGATTGCTGTCTTTAAGGTGCCGACAATGCGCGCTTCGTATCATGTTTTTTAAATATTATATGACTTGTCTCTCTGGCAAAGGTAAACACAGATGTAATGTAAATATAAGAATGTGAGGTCATCACATACAAGATTATGTACATCTGTTGCACAATATTATGTTAAGGTGCTTCGTATTCGGTATAGTGTTTATCCCAACATAAAGTTGGGAGTGGTCTATGTGGGTGATTCGAAGTTGGGTTACTAATATGTCCTCCAATATGTTGATATAGAGGGACAGTTGTAAGGCTGATGCCACAAAACTTTACCTCCAAATGTAATCTGAACACTCACATTATTGTCCTGGACCTAATGTCCAGAAGACATTCCATATTCTTTGCGATGCATGGTTTTAGGGCTATCCTCTTGTGAGCTCGGAGGGAAGGGACCAGTTGCTGCAAACAGTATTGACTGTTTAGAGTTAAAACAATGGTGATTAACATTTAGAAGTAATTGAAGTATTCATATTCCTATAATGTTGATGATGAGCGTCTGTGTACGCATGTTAATAGATATGTGGCCACAGAATGATGTTGTTGTATAATCTTGCATAATGTTATTGTGATGTTGTTGGACTTGATACTTGTCAGGTAGCATTTTGCTAAACGTTTGCTTTTTCATTTTACGTTTTGTTAGTTCTCGTGTGGAGCCTTAAGCCTCCGGGCCCTTTTCCACTGTACTGCAGTGGAAAAGTGCGCACCCTTCCGACACATGTTAGGAAGTGGTGCGTACATGATGTTTGTAAATTTAGGTCAGGCCTTCCCTTGTGCATTTAAACATGTGTCCGACCTGCCACAGCGGTCTGTGAGAGCACCCCTGTGCACCTACTCCAGCTGGTCCGTAGCAAGCATGGTCCATCCGGAGGAGGACTTTCGCCTCCACTAGGATAGAAAGTGATGGACTGGGTAGGCACCAAAGGGTGTTTCCTGCCTTGGTAGTAAGGAAGACCAACAAAGATTCTCCTACCGAGGATGCTTGCTCTTCCCTTAAGTTAGCATAGGGAAGGGTTCGCCTATATTTCAAGCTGCAATAATGGATTTCAGTGTCTCAGCCCTAGGATGTTTCATGTTTATGGATTTACTAGGCCAAATCCATTCCAATAATAACGGTGGACTTGGCATATCATGCATGTAAATGTCACTTATAGTAAGTAGACATTTTTCTGCATCAAACGTTTTGTGTGTCATCTTGTTTGGCACCAGTCAACACCAGAGGCAGCGGCATACAATCTGGGCATTGCTTAGCGACAGCCATACACCAGAGGTGCGTGTAGTTTGCAGAGTTTTGCTATGCAGAACTCCGCAAAGTGACAAAAAACTCCGCTGAGTTTTGTAAGTGGTGGAGTGCAATGCAAACTGCCATTCGCACTAGTCTACCTGCCGCTCAGGTAGAAGTTCTACCCGAGCTGCAGTTTGTGCTCACCAACTTACCGTTCGAGAGTGCTAGTGGGGAGAAAACTCTGCTGCATTACGCTGAGCGGAGTTTTCTGCACTCTGTGAGCTCCACGGAGTGCAGAAAACTCTGCAAACATCACGAACGAAGCGGAGTTCACCGCCCAGGCTTACCATAAATCATTGGGCATGAAATTGAGATAGCCAACCTCTGCCATTTGCAGGTCAGGCAGAATATATAGGGGTCAGAGATCGTGATACCTGGCCCCTGGGGCTAGATCACAGCCCCCATATAGACCGAGATCTGCATTCCTTGGCCCCATGGCAGATAGGATGGAAAATTAGGGGGCACATCTGTGGTTCAAAGGAAATGCCTTAGAACCCTCTCCCACCTTCATAGGCCCAATGGGGTATAACTACCCAGTGCTGCCCCACCGACGGGAGAGATCCACTTATGGGGATGCAGGACCGGAGAACCTGGTCTGTGTGGTGCATATTGCCAGAGGGGTCTCTTGTACACATGAAGGATAACTGCCCATAGAAGGGACTACATGCCTTCCTGAGTAGTGGCAGCCCTGGTCATATGACCTGCTGACTTGTGGCACCCAGAACTGGGCCCCCAAGGGTCAGTAGGCTGGTCTCCTGTTCTCGCTGAGGTCTTAGGGATATCAAAGATCTAAGAGGGGCCCACGCCATCTACTGGTGACATCTGGAGAGTGGTGCCCTCTAAGTGCTCACATCACCTGCTGAAAGCTGGACAGCGCGGTGTGAGCTTGGAACTACAGATTCATGCCAGGCGATCGGAGTGCCGAGTGCGGAGCTCAAGAAGTTGGCTTTATCTGCGTCAAAGTGGTTCCTGTATTGCAGGGACCTCATAACGCATAAGCGTCTTGTTGGTAGTAAGCGGATGCACTGGTGGCGGGATCCAAATTGGCCCTCTTCATCAACTGTGTCCCTTTCTCTCGTGTGCCATGCCGACCGCATGCTCATTGCGTGAGGTGTCCAATTCACAAGTTAAGAGCCTCTGAGGTTGGGGACACACCCAAAGCTGAGTCTCATTCTACATCATGAGGCTTTGCAGAACTTGAGACTGTGTGTGTGACCAGAATCATCTGGTGCAACCAACATCAAGGTGTACTGGAAATAGTGCCTCATTTTCCTTGGGAGGTACAGAATTGTAACTCTATTTCATGTAACCTGAAGAGTCTGGTGCGACTCATCTCGTCGTGCATGAGACCCTGTGCCTGAATTGCAATGGCACAACCCAGATCAACGTGGAACCAAATGGGTACCCTATGTCCCTCACTGGCCCCATCACAGTAGACCAACTGCCCTCTTACCATCTGTTCCATCTGAAGACTTTATGGCGCGAGGTAGGAGTGAGAGGAATTGACTAGGCCATATGAATGCTTCAGAGAAGGTTTGTGGGTAGGTCAATAGACTAACTGAACTCCCTGTGCTTTACAGGACTAGGCTGGTGCCAGAAGGACCTGCTGGGCCCCTTTTTGTAATGAATTGCTGTTCTTAGCCTGTTTCTGCTCTGCAACTTGTTTGTGAACTTCCTGACTAGTGCTAAGACCACCTTTGTTTATGCCTACCTCTTGTTTATGCTTACTGTCTATCCCCAGCTGCTTTATGGGGACCCAGATGAACTTCTACTGTTCTTAAAGAGATTGCATAAGGGTGAATATGCAAAAATACGCTGGGGCTCCTAGGGCCAAGTGACTGATTTCATGTATGTATTTAATGGATTGTGTACTTTTATTGTGATTTTTATGGTTTACTTGATGTAAAACCGAATAAAGTATGATGATGATGACTGATTATTTTCCCGTGGAGCGAGGGGTGCGCCAGGGATGTGTCATGGCCCCAACTTTGTTTACTGTGTTTAATAATGGGATAGTTTATTGCATGACACACGTGAACAAAGATGTTCTGATTTTAGCAGGGATTAAAATCCCTATTTTAATGTTCGCGGATGACACATTGATAATTTCGAAGACTCTGTGTGGCCTCCAACGAGCACTGACGGTATTTGAGGAATTTTGCTCAAGTACAAAATGGTTGCAGCTTGCAACTACAGACTGGAAAGGCAGTTGTCACACTGACAGTTCGACTTTGAGATTACCATTAGTGGAAACACCACCCTTTCCCTTAACAATATATGTAAGTCTCCCCTAAGGAAGGCTTACAGAGCCCTATGGCAGGGAGCTGTACATTATTAAGTAGGACATGTATGTTTATATTGTGTCAAAAGAATTAAGACAACAGTTATTTCTGTTTTGTTTTGAACTGCATCTCATTGTCTTTGGGTCGTATCATTTTATGGAGACCAGCAGTAATTAAAAAAATGTCTTAAAAAAACAAATTTCAATAGCTTACGAGACGCTTTGCAGCTTTGATTACACAATGGATTAGACCACAGTACTCAAGTGACAGACGTCTCAATAGCAGGTACAGGGCAACAAATAAAAACATACAATGCTCTCTTTTTAGGTTTGGCTTAGAGACTACATCGTCCAACAAATGTAGTCAAACAAATTAATAAATTCAAAACAAACATACATCTATACATACATCGAGGGGCTTTGGATCTGCCCACTTCATCTAATGATTTGTTCTACTGTCATTCACATTTTGCTTTGCCCACTACAGCATACAGCATGGGGCTGCTGCCCAGCCCCCTTCCTCCATTTGACTTTTTGGCACCTTGAGTGATGCCAATAGTCCCTGATCACATTTGCATATCCACCTACAAAGAAGGGCTCTTTAGTGACAGCACTGGTGACCAGCACTTTGCAAATATTCTTTCTTTCCATTCTCAATCTTTTTATAATACATTTACTCATCCTTGTGTGTTTAAAGCAGATCTTGAGGCTACAATAATAGCCAGTGGTATATTTTCAAAGACAATAGTACTTTTCTAAAAATATACATTTTTGCTTTAACTGATAGTTCCTAGTCCCTTAGGCCACGCAAGGCACTGGTCTGGTATCAACTGTCTGAGTTTCCCTATAAACCATTGTGATTCTCTTTAGGGATACATATTTTTCTTTCAATTAATTCAGCCTAGAGTTTTATTAAATTTGCCTTTAACTATATTAAGGAAAAACAAAACAGCTACTTCTCAAGAGACACAACAAGATGTAAATTCAACATATGGGGAAGATATGGTCAAGATTGTTGTACTAGACTGCTTACTGCAGAGACTACATGACTATGAACAGGACTGAGTAGATCACCTCAGACTACAACCTACATCACAGTCCTTTTGGTCAACTAGTACTAGGACCACTTACATTTTTATCATACATCGGACTAGAACTTTAACTGGATTCCATATAATCATGATACAGATTATCTTTTATACTTCAGAGGCTTGAAAACGCTCCAGACATTCATGCCACAGTGGGGAAAAACTCATTTTGACTGTCTTGATGTATGTTTCTCAAGGAACAAGCATCAAAGAAAATGGAAAATTAAAAACAAAGAAATAAGCAACAGACAAAAAGATTCTTTTCTATTTATATCATTTCTATGTGTTGATAGACTGTATACAAATTTGATTGATATATGTCTACTACTGTATTTACAACAAAAATAATGGTAAAACTAAATAGAGAACTTCTAAACATAAACTCTTGATTGATGGATGGAATTGAGTCAAACATTTATAAGAGAAAAACCTCTGTAATCCTACTCCTAAAATTAGGTTTAGGGATGGACTAGGGCAGAGCATCATGCAGGGTAATGGCTTAGGATGTGCACACATATCACTGTAATTATGTTTTCCCTATACTGGGTCACTTCTTGTTAATCTTGATCAGTGACAGTATAAACGTGAGCATTGCCCCACAATCTGGGATGGGCAAAGTTTCTAGTTTGCATTGCCTTCTGCTAGATATATAGTTTATACCCGGCTTCTCCCTTGCCTTTAGTTTGTGTTTTTGACTATTTCGGTCCCTCTGGCCTTCACTCTAGGCTTCCTTTCATGCTTACCTAGGTCTCTGCTCTTACTGTAATCTATTACAGATTTGCTTCTTCCTCTGCTGGGATCAAGGTTTGTTGTTTTTCCTCCTTGGGATCATTATAGCATTTACTACTATGGAGGTATGTCAGTAATCCTGTGTGTGAGTGCACAGAATTACTGGATCACTGTAAGTGTGAATTGGTGGCATAACATATCACCTTTCTCGCTGTTGTTCATACAGTTGAAAACTCCAGGGTTTGTCAGGGTGGGTGCCAGCGCCAAAACTCTTGCCTGCTATGGTAATCTGTGAGATTACACGTAACAAAATACCGGTCTATTGTTTAAAACACTATGTGATGATAACCAACTCTTAAAGCCCTACTGGCTTGAAAAAAGGACTTCCCATTAAATTAACAAGACCAATTGCCTCAGTCACAACTTTTCATAATAAGTAGATCCGATCTCTTGACATTGGACATAACATTTCCCAGTGCACTACTCAACCTTATAGCTTATCGCCATAACCAACTCAGGCCTACTGTTTTGAGCATAAACTATCCACAAGGCAATTGTCCGCACACAGTCATACAATTATGAAGGTATACAAAATCCACACTTACATGGATTAATGTTAACATACGCATTTCATAAGAAATATGTGAGGTCAGCTGCCTTTATGTAACATTTCATAATACACAGATCAGGCTTATAACCATGATCATTGTGAAGCCACTATTAACACCTCGGTCTTGCTGTATTGACTAACAAATTTGCCACATGCAAAAAGTTGTGAAGTAAGTATTCAATGTGAATACACTGGTCCAATTTCGCATTGCCCCCATAAACCTTAGGCGATACAAATGGGGACCTACGGAGTACATGAAATGCGACAACAAAGTTTACGATTAGCCTAACATCACATATTCATCCCAACCCAATCCTGTACTCAGGGTAACCAACATGTGGGTGGAACCTAAATTCCTACTCAGTTGTACTAGGACAGCTCATTTCTTTGTTGATCACACCTGATGTGGAAACAGATGCCCTGTTAAATCAGACCTAAAAATGGTTTGCAACCATTTTGAACAGCATGCAAAGATATTGACAACATTTTGCAACCTTTGTCAAGTCATTAAGCTTGCAATAATTTGCAGTCAGCATTTACATTTCACCTATTGCTACTGCTAGTATGGACAGGTACAATCTGTGAAGGGCGCATGTGCACCCTCCAATGAGCAATACATGCTTATGTAACTCTTGCTGACATTGAGCCAAGATAAACACATGAACAAGAACACACAGTAGAAATACAATACAATATTACTATTAGTTTTGTCAAGGTCTTAGGTCTTCATTATGAGCGGCCTAATTAATTGAGATATGCACGGTAAAAGCAGTTACTGCACACACCATAGTAATGAGTTTTGTGATAACTATTAGCTGGTAAAACTTGTTGATGTTCGCCGGAGGAAAATGCCCAGTATTTACCAAAACGTTGGGTTTGGTGTGGTTAGCATCAAAGTTTATGCTATTCCCAAATACCTCCGAAATAGGTTTTATTTAATGCACTCAATAAATTCTGACTTATTGGAGTTGGATTTTATGAGGTGTGATAAATATCTTGTAACAAGGGCCTAAGTATTTCTTGCAAAATTGTATGAAGTTTATAAAGATTGAAAGATTGAGAAGCTTCGTAAAATTCACAAAACCTTGGTCACAGAACTTTGCTAGTCACAACAGCATGTCTCCAATATTGGACTTTGGAGTTGCAAACCAGGCTAGGTCAATTGTTGATATGGAAGCCCGCCATGCCTACAATGCTTATGCACCATTTTAAAAAAGCATGTGCAAGTACATGTATTACTAATTCTATAGCACTATTTCACCTCACATAAATGCAATTCACAAAGGCGTGGGCAGAGATATCTGCCTATTCTGGTCCTATAACTTATGTGAGGAGGTTTCTACCACAAGTGTGTAGAACTCCTTACATGTACTTATAAGTTTTAGGTGTAAATGTTGGAGTAGCAAGGAAGAGTTACTGTAAATTGGGAAATGTCTATTAAAAAGTGGGAGGAGCAAAAGCAAAGTAAAGGAGAAGCACCAGAAATGGCTTGCAAATACACAAACACACCTTCAAAACGGTAATTCAGTTGAAATTCAATAACGTTACACCAACATCTACTGGAATAGTACTAAGGCCCAAAGAGGCTCAGATCAGTTCTAGTCAAGTCTTGAAGCAAGTCACACATGGCACAGGGCCACTCAGAGGAAATGCAAAGGCATTATTTACTCTCAAACCAATGCAGGCGAGGAATACCAAAGGGGATATAGGAAAAATTATTCCAAAGAAAAATGAAGACACCAATACCCAGCACATCCAAATTATGAGGCCGATTAGGATGGCGGTGAATCCGCATCCTCTGGGCCGGCGGAAGCAACCGCCGGCCTGGAGGATGGGGATTCACCACCTTGGTTTGTGAAAACACCACCCGCCACATTTCGATGGTGGTGGGATCAGCGGCATCCGCCACTGATCCGCGGTGGTCGTACGCAGATGTGGTGGCGTGTCTGCAAGACACCGCCAGCCATATCACGATGCAGGCGGAAACATGCTTTTCCACGGCGGCTTTTCCGTCATGGAAAAGCATGTGGTCTTTTGGTTTTGGGGGCCCGTTGTGAGCCCCCAGGGTTTTAGGGGGTGGGGGTGCACATGGGGTACCTATGGTACCCCCTGCTTTGGCATGCACAAGGTGGCAGGCACCACGCGGTGCCTGCAAAGTTATGCATGCCAAAGGTAAACATGCATATTTTACATTGCGGCGGGTGCTGCTTAAAGCAGCATCCGCCGCTATGTAAAATATAAGGGATGTGACCGCAAGGGTGGCGGTCACATCCTAATTGCAATGGAGGGACCGCCGCTGCCCCTGCGGTCGGTCCCTCCACCTCGGGGGTGGCGGACGGACGCATGTCCATCCGCCATCCTAATCGACACCTAAGTAAGCTCTTACAGAAGTAGTAAAAAAATATGAAATGACAAGTCATGACACACGACAAACACAAGTACAAAAACATATTCAAGAAATATCGGTATAGGCAGAGTGGACTTCACATTTCTAAGATTATCTATTCCCACTGAACAAATCTATCAGTGCAAGGAGGTAGGTATTATCAGACCTGGCTTTATTGTGCACTAGTATGGCTATGCCATAGTCGCTGCTGGGCATGCCAAGAGTAAGACTGATTTGCCTATAGCTGCATCCAAACTGAGGTGGCATGGTGTGCAGAATAATGATGGATTGGGATGCAGCCCAAGTGTTACGAGTGTCTGATGTTAATTCAAGCATTCCATCACTCTTTTTTATACTTATTGTGTCGCCCTAAGTGTGATGGGTATGCCCAGACATGGGTCCTGTGCACACTGTGTCACTAGAACCAAGCTGTACCAGGCTGATGAGCCCATGCCTAGGGCGAAACCGGTCCTGGGTTGCCTGGGTTCTGGTTCACGTAAGGCCTGGCTTGGCAGTTTGCGCTGGACTCTTCCTACTGGAGCAGGATCAAGCCTCATTTGAATATAGATAGGTCCAAACTGAGGTGGCATGGTATGCAGAATAATGATGGGTTGAGATGCGGGCTGAGTGAATACCAGTGGATGAGATTCAGTCAAGCATTCCATCCATCACTGTTTTGTATACTTATTGTGGAAGTCAATGGGAGGCATATCAATTCTATGCTGTTGCCCAGTTCCCTTGATTGTTAGGTGCCATTGATTGCACCCATGTGGCACTTCAACCACCCCGTCAAAAGGAATTGCACTTTGTAGCACAGTGACTGCTGACACTTCAACAACTTTTCAGCTGTCCACAGTGCAAGGGCTGCTTCACTGACAGGCATGCAGCTTTTCATGGGTGCAAATGTGACTGCTACATTTCTTGCTTGTTGGTTAGTGCACGACAAGTGATTGCACTGGGCTTTGATGACATGTGGCTACTAAGACTACGTACTCACTCTGGAAATCCATATGTATCTGAAGTATGACATCAGAAAGATATTTACTCATAATTTCATCAAATACTAATAGGCCCTTAACATTGAATCCACGCATGTATGGAATACCTGAACGACTAGTATTCTCATTAACTGCTTGTTTGTTAACTGCATCACAGTGGATGGACAGGGTTGAGTCACTGATGAATACACTAAAAAGCCACCCACATTTAGGGTAAGTATGGGCAAATTTTGCGGATTTGCGGTCCGCAAATTCACGCGAAATTGCCCAAAAATCTGCGAGTTCGCGAAAAAATTTGCGAACTTGCGGATTTGCAGTTTTGCACAAATAGACTGTACTTTCTGTACTTCTACTGGCTAATCAGTAAGTGCTACCTCGTTGGGTAAATGTATAGTGCTTTTCCTACACTACAGCTGCGTAAAGTGCCAGCAGAGTTGTCTCCAGTGACCATGTGTGTGTTACTATGCCATCGCGCCGAAGGGCGCAGGGGTCCCTTGAGTGAACTGTCCATCATAGTGGGTAAATGGGGGGAAGACGGTGCACACTGCTAGTGTGTGCGGCGGGGCCAAAGGGCGGGGCTTCTATGCGAGTTCACATTCCTCTTGTGTGTATAAAAGGTCAGAGACCGATCAGAGCAGCAAACGAGGAGAAAGAAGCTCCTGGTCACAGGAACTGCATGGGGATTGCGCTTGTGAAAGTGAAGGATGCAAAGGCCTCCATTCAGCATCACAGCCAATTTTCGACGGTTGATATCGGGAGAAGGCACACCTGCCCAGCCTTGACAAAGATCACCATTGTTTTTGGCCTGCTGAATGCGTTACTAAATTTGAGCTTCAACTCGGACACCTGCTTTATTTATATCTGTAAGTGCTTCCTATTGAGGTTTAATTTTTGTGACAGGAGTATCGTGCCAGAATGAACCCTGCCCTTCATATTTATCCAAGAAGACGCCACCGGTTTGTGCTCAACTGCCCAAAATCCACCCGTTAGCGGATTTGCGCATTTTTCCGCAATTTCGCGAGATTGGCAGATCGCGAAATTGCCGAAAATCCGCAAAATCCGCGACCGGAACGGATTTTGAGCCCACCTTTAATTTAGGGCCAGATTTATCACTGTATTGCATTGCCCTTGATTCACACATGGTGTAGCAAGGGCAACACAATACTTTAGTCAGATTTACCATGTAATGAAAGGCCACCTGCATAGCCCTGTATCGCTTAGAAAATCTGGAGTAAATCAAGGCAATGCAAGTCACTATCTTGTGTTGCTCTTCCCTGGGAAGGCACTCCATGGGTGTTCCCACACATTCACCCATGATTTTGGTGCATTCCCAAGTTTATCAAGACTACTTAACCTGTGAATGTGTTAAAATGTTATGCCTTCCCAGGGGAGGTGAAACTAGGAGAAATATCTTTCTTTCTCCTTGTTGTTTCCTCTTTTTGAGTATGCTACATTCTGCAGCACACTTAGAAAGAGGAAATCACTTGTAAGGATTGTTTTTGTCCTGGAAGTTGTCCTTTCCTGCTCTAAAACAATACTGCCTGCAAATCAGCTACCCTAGAACCATGATGTTAGGGTGCCTATGTTGGCACTAGGCAGCTGATCTGCACAAGCAGAGAGCAGGAGTGCACCATGAGTTGGTAGATATGGTGCCTTTCTGCCCTCTCCCTTTCGCACAGCGCAGCAAGTTGTCTTATGGTCTTGTGTTGCATGAACTAATGATACACCTGCCCCTTACTATTTCTGATACCATTGCTCCACAAGCTTAATGCAAAAACCCAACTTCCCAATGGGAATGCGGTATGCATTTACATACACATTGCTCATTTAGCCATGTATATTTTTCTTCTGGCACTTACCTAGGACTTTCTCTCAGACATGTTCTCTTCTCCAAATATTGAACCCCACTTGTTGAGAGCAGGCATATACATTTAAACTAAGTAAATGTAACCCCACGTCAGTTTGGTTTAAACTTGCATTAGTTTTTCCTTAGTGTGTGATTTTACTGGAAACAGACTAGTGTTACCACTAGCGTTAGCAAACGTTACCCCCAGACATGTTCCCTTGTTCCTCCCTTCTTTGTACCGTTGCTATACCGATGCAGCATAGAACTACATAACAGAAGCAGAGTTTTTTGACAACCATGACAGAAAGTTGCACAGCGGAAGTAAAGAATCAGCCATTTCTGATCCATACTACTACCTAAAGAGCATCAACGTCTATCCTGCTTCTGAATTTGTCTAGAAAGCTTCCAATATGAGTGAAGATTGAAGTGCGAGGGCCACAACTTTGCTCAAGAAGAAGTGGAAAGCATCACGGATGGGGTCCTCAAAAGCTACCCTCAGCTCTACTGGAACAAAGCACACTGCTGAGGAACAATACATGACTGGGGAATTGGGCTTAGATTGTGAGGAAGTTCATTGAAGTGGGAGATACTACCAGAAAGTCAAGAAGCATTGCAAGCTCTACAAGGACTTCTGACACTGGGTCTGCATCAAAGGATGGGGTATTCTGGGAAGATTCACTCCCAACTCCACACTAGGCATCCTGTGCATACCCACTGAAGAGGGGATTCCTGGCAAAGACATGGCTGGACCTTAGTCTTCAGCTAATGGTACATCAGAAACAGCATGGCAGTGAGAACTCACTTTGTAACTTTCATTTAATGCCTATGCACATGTCAAGTTTCGTGTGACATGTTTTTGCAGCTCATTCAAATCCACAGTGATATTATATATATATATGATGTTAGGGTAATTGTGCACTTTGTTGACACGCGCCATGTATGTTGTAAGTCCCCATTTGTATGTACACAAGTTTAGTGGGCAAATGTCACATTGAACCAGGTTATGCATGTTGATAACAAGTGCACAATACCACGCTATATGTACTGATGCTATTTGTTTTTGCAAAATAGGCCCTTGAGTGTCAAACTCCATGTTTATATCTATACCATTTTGGAATCAGTCCATATTTTCAAGAATACGATGTAAAAATCAGGCTTATTTCATGAAAGTACATGAATTGAGCATACATACTTAAGCTAATTCTCGCTTTCAATTCTTGCACACAGGCACACATACAACATACACATTTTAAAAAAATGATTGTGCAACTATGTAGGAGTGTCTGCCAGACATGGCTTGAATAAGTGGGGGCGTCCATTCTCTTCCCAAAATTAAATATGTACAAGTTACATCAATTGTATTGATGTCACATAAGCAGTCTACTGAGATCTGGAATGTGCAATACAGCGCTTATCAATTTATCCTCGGTGATCCATCAATAAAAAGTGGATGACCAACAGCCAGCTTTACATAGGGTAAGGATGTAATCATAGTGATTCTAGATGATTAATGCTGAGTACACAGGGTAAATGAAAATGTTGATCTCTGATGGACCTCAAACAGTGAACACATGAACTCATGATTCTTTATCAGTTTTCTTTTCCTTTGCAGCAAGCAGTAAGAAAGCAAAGCAGGGGGCAGCAAAATCTGAGGCAAAGGAGGAGGCCCTCTGCCCTTGTGTGGGTCCAAACCATCACACAGGAGGAGTTGGACACTTATGGCAGCAGCCCTTCTGGCAAGGATGACAACATTACTCCCTGATATTGAAACCTTAGGCCACTTCCTAGAATAATGAGGACATCCCCACAATAGAAGGGCCTGAGGCCACCTCGTAACAGAGAATCTTGACTACTGAAGAAGAAGAGGTTGAGGGTGCACTTTGCCCAAGGCATCCCAGGCCTCTCATATGTTACCTTTTCCCTATCTTCACCATTTATGTCCTCGCCAGAAGTCCAGCAGGCCATCAACTGCTTGTAGACTGATCCCCAGTTCATTAAGTTGACCCTTTTGAGGGCAATGTCAAGATACAGTGCAGCTTCAAGGATGTGCATGAGGTCTTGATAATATGCTTATTGTTGTCTTTGACTTATCAACTACATTCAACTCACATCCCCCAAACCCACTGTTATTATTAGCCTTAGTTCCTGCAGCTTCATATTTTTGTCACATCTAGTGTTTGTCATTCCTCTGGAGAGGTCTAGCCCTGCTTCACCAACCACCATCCCTGTGCCTAAAGAGGTGGTTTACTTGAACATCACCTCCAACATGGAGAATGGAAAGAAGTCTGAGCCTTAAACACAAGACATCTAGGAGACCATGCCTGGATTGGGAGAATTGCATTCTATTTCTGTTGGGCATTTTCAGAATTTTGCTTTCCATGACCTTTGAATATGGGAATTCCGATTTGGGGTTGGATCTTTTCTTTAGACATTTTACTTTTACTTTCTTAAATTTCTCCTTTGCCTATTGTATATAGATTTTGAACTTAAATCTCAATGTTCTTTCTTTGTCCACACCTTCCAAATGTATCTTCCATACCCTCAAAAAGGACAATTTGCACCAAACACCTGTTGTCATTGTTGACATTGACTTTTGTCAATAGATATTTTCATTTGATCATCCATACTTGAAAATGTTATCAATGTGTTAGACTGTTGATGGATGTGTGAGCATGTGTAATGACCTCCCACCCATTACTTTATTGCTTTCCTAAGTATAACACCCAAAGTGCCATTGGTATGCCCAGACATGGGTCCCGTGCTTGCTTTGCCACAAGGCTCGAGCTATAGAGCACTGACGAAGCTTATTTAGGCCAAATTTGGTCTCAGTTTGCTTTTATTTCCAGTAAGATGTAACCTGGCCTGGCAGTTCTGGCGGGACTGTTACAATTGGAGTATGACAGAGGTTAATTTGCATAGGATGGATCTGTGTCTGAAGTGGCATGGTAAGCAAAAACACTATGTACTGGGATGTGGCTTTTATGTTTTTCAATAGCTGAGATTAATTCAAGCACTACAATGACAGTAGTCAAAGCCATAAAACACAATGTCAGCGACTGTTGCATGTGTCGTTAGTGATAAATTGCATACATCTGGCTACGGGCAAGACGGCGGACCCGCAGCTGTTGACGTCAGTGGAGGACAGTGGAACCATATCTGTAGTAAAGGGTGAATGTAGAAAGTGATCAAATCTGAAGGCAGAAGCGTAGATGAAAACAATTATTCAGGTAACTTCCACGACGAGAAACCCACGGAAAGGCAACAGCCCTGCCTGCTAATGGCCGCCCACAGCACAATGCCGCTCACCGCTGTGCTCGCTGACTGAGAGCAGCGTGTTCCTGTCCTTGCTTTGCCTATTTGCCTAAAAATTCCGACCCGGAGCTCTGCCGATATTCGTCTGCTGACGGCCCTTTATCGCTGCCCATCCTAAGTACCCCCCGTCTCACGACCGATTTCCGGCCGATTTTCGGATGACAAAGGGGGGTCTCGACGCTGGAGAGTGGAGGCAAAGGTGAAACATCGCCCAACTGCAGGTTGTGCAGGTTGCGCCCCGAGTGCACTACGCCAACGCCAGACGCCAGGATCGAGTTGGAGGCTACGCATGCTCGTTGCTGCTGCCTCAACTGCTCAATTGCCTTACGTGAGTACTGTCTGTGCCTGCTCTCGCTGCCCTCGCTACCTCGTTACCACTGCCCTGTTTCTGTTTCTGCTGTGCCACATCGGATCTACGCTCCTGCGGCTCCTGTGTCCCCAGTGTGGGTGGAAAGTACTTCAGGCTCTGCAAAAGGGGGGCAGAGAAATGCTAGTAGCACGGACACGAGTATAGAGCGCCTGCCTTCAACAAGGGGAAAGAGCCTTGGAAAGAGCCTTGTTGAAAGCGTTATTAAAGCGTTATTGCGTTTTTGTGTTATTGAAGCTCGATTGAGGAGTGATGGAAGATCTCTGAGACTTTTTAGTTTTCTCTTCCTGGGGGGAAGCATTAAGAACTTGGGAAGCTGCGTCTGAAAGGGGCTGAAGCACTGGAGCACAGAAAACATTGAGCCACTGATATGAAAACGTTGGTCTGCCTTATTTAAACACTGTTCTGTTCTGTCTGAAAAGTTACTTCAACGTATCTGTTACCTGCTGCCTGCTGCTTGAATAGGGGCTTCTGACAAACACGGCGGACACTTGGGGGCTCTTGTTGGTTTCCCGCTGTAGTCTCCCTGAGCGCCGCTCCTTCCATCACGTGGCAGGAGACTACAGCCCCCAGAAGGCTCGGCGGTGACACGCCCACCGGCAAGCGCGCCCGGAGGCGCTGATAAGGGAGAGGATCGTCTCGCCCCGCGGGACGCGCGCGGGCGACGCCGGGCTGAGCCCGGGCAGAGGCGGGCCGTCTGTGGCCGTCCGGGGCCGGCCAGGGACGGGACGGGCCACCCCCTTTGGTTGTGACTGTGAGTACCAGTCCCTATTCTTAGGGCTGAAAAGCTGCCCATTGTACAAGCTTTGCCTGTTCCTAGCAATCCCGATCCTTTGTGTGCCGTTTCGTAACTGTCTGCTGCCTTAACCCACTAGCAACTATGTCATTTCAAACTACCCTAACGGACAACTATTTGGTGAAAGTTGTCAGCAGAATCAACTGTGATAGAAGGAAATCACTAGGGAAGGGCACCCTACCTGACCTTCCATCGGACCTATCAGTGGATCCCACCAATGAGGGCACTAACGATACAAATTTGGCCGCTGAGACTGATAACACCAGTACTAATGCTGAATCCGCCCATGCAGAGGCCTCAGTTGATCTCACTGCAGAGGAGGAACCACCAGATCCCTCTGAGACAGTCGATGGCACTCCATTACAATCTACTAGGTCAACACGATTTATGAGAGCGTGTAGGAAACAAGCTCCAAAACGGGGAAGTCACTTAGCCAGGAAAAGAAAGGACATTGCCCCTAATGAGAATATTGGTGATCAAGGGACATCTACTAAGGACAACTCTGTTACCATTAATACTAGCCAATTTGATCTGTTGTATCGACGACAAACTAAAGTTGGTTGTGGAGCCTTTATTATTTCAAATTGATGCACTGTCGGCTGAAGTTCTTAGACTAGGGGCAATGGTGGATCAACAAGTAGCCAAGTTGGTTGAACCTGTTAGAGTTGATACATGTCCTCAACCTGCACCTAAGCTAGACAATGGAAGGCCTCGCTATACCAATACTGCCCCCTCTGGCCCAAGTGTAGGAAGACAACCACCACAGGCGACACCTGCTTTAACCAACCCGAAACCTCACCCAGTACGTAGTGCGGGACGACCTGAGCAGGCACCGGTGGTTATACCAGCGGCCTTGGGGACTGCAGGTGTAAATCCCAGTACAAGTACAAGTACATTACCAGCACCTAGTAGAGCTAGGACCATGCTATCGCTAGTTGCGCCAACTGCTGTAGCAAGGCCCGGTGGGATGTATGTGGGTACAAGTGGCCGCCCAGTAGACCTCCCACCAGAGTGTGTACCCTATGTTGTGGTTTTAACCAATGTCCCGCCTCTAAACCAGGTTCAGGAGTCCGGAGACTCATTAAAAAATAAAGCGGTCTCCTGGTTAAACCGTCACTGTGGCTATCCAGTCAACTATTCTGACCAAATTATATCCATCAGAAGGGTTGACTGGATCGGTAACACTAGAAAGACCTGTGGGGGTGACTGTGTGATTATTAATTTCAAACACCCCCAACACGTTGCGACGGTCTTACTTAGAGCAGTTGCCCTAACACAGTCTGAGACTGACGTAGCCACAAGACCTTTGGGCTACTTCTACAATCATCTTAACAGGTTGTCTCCCGCTAACTGTAGAGATGGGGTTCTCAACTCTAACGCCATATTTAATGGCAACAGACCTATGTTACCTACTTTCAATTCTGGTTATACTGATGGCAGTTCTATCTCACCTACTCCCCTGTTGAATCCTGTCCATAGTGGCAATAGATTTGCAATACAAAATACCAACTTTGCATCTAACTGTGATAATATCTTTTCGCCAGTTAATGGGATGGTTTATCAAGTCCCAGTCCAGAACAGGTACCAGTCCTTGAGTTTTTTTGACCAAAATGATTGACATCAGATGGGGCCTGGGACCAGGAGGAACGTTACTCTGAGCACCATCCATGACAATGCAAGCGAGGCAAATATGGACCTTTGTTCTGCCATTTTGGACAACCCTGTAAGTGGGACAGCAGTCCATTGTGCAAATGAGATTGTTGAGGATTCAGTGATTGCCACAGGGATTGCCATAGGCAGTTGTATAGATGCATCAGGGTCAGATCTGAGTTATAGAGGTAATCGTTCTAATGACACTGTTGATATCGCCAATGGTTGCCACCTTGAGGGGGTTTCTATGGCAAGTTGGAACATTGCCGGGTGGGCATCTAAGGCCTTCAAAGCAGAATGGGACGAAATTTTAAGATCCTATGATATTTTATGTCTGCAAGAGACGTGGTGTGTTAATAAACCTAGTCTTGAAGGGTATACATGCTACAGCTTGGATGCCTCTGAATCAAATCACGGTAGGGCTAAGGGAGGTCTCCTTATTCTTATTTCTGTAGATGTTAAGCTGACTATAATCAAACACCTGTTAGTCGAACCGCACTCACAAATCTTGTGGGTACGTCTACCGGACAGCACCAACGTGCTTTTAATTAATTTTTACAATAATAATTTTACGAATTCTAGGCAGAAAGTGATAGATGAGCTATCCTGTGCTCTAATGAAGCTGGTAAGCGAAGCAACATGCACTTTTAATTTTGTTTGGGTCGGGGATTTTAATTTACAAGTATGTAGTTTATCCTCTTCCAGGGTCTGTGGGATCCTAACTAATAATGGGGAGAATATGGCCCACTTCCCACATAATGCGTATGGAGAGACAATTAATAGCACTATGGTCTCGTTTGATCTAGAGCTATTGAGCACTGCACAGGAGGGAAGTGAGCGCCCAATTTCCACCTTCACTGGAAGGAATGTGAGCTCCATTATTGATCATATTATGGTTTCATCAGACTTGGCACCCCATTGTATAATTAGGGTTAAGGATACATCCTCCCTGAGCGACCATAATTGTGTCAGCTTGCAAATTACTACATGGATGATTAGATCTGAACCACCTACCAGAGTACTGTTAAATATAGAGCCGCATAGGCCTAATGGGGTTAGGCAGAGATGGAAAGGTGAAAATTCGGCCACAGTGGAACCTTTAATCATAAATAAATGCATGATGGACATTGATATTATCTTATCTTTAGGATGCCCGTCTGCTCAGGTTATGACTCATTTTCTTAATATCAATACTGTCATTATTAACATCTTTACGGGGAAAAAAGTAGACAGAGGAGCGAAAGGGATTGGATGGTTTGACCATGCCTGTACGTCCCTGCTCTCATTACTCAAACAAGCTTTGGCCTATACCCCCAGAGACAAGGACAGAGTCAAACTTTTAAGATCTGATTATAAACAGGCGCTATGTAAAAGAAAGAAGGAACTACAGCAGGAAGCCTGGGAGCATCTTACACAGGCAGCAGAAACTGCTGATAGTCGCCTGTTTTGGTCCACTGTTAATTCCCCTTTCCTTCAAGATGACAAAATCCCGCATTTTTCATCTAATGTAGGCAGCGAGGATTGGGTGAACCATTTTTCTGCGATTTTTCAAGATAACTCCTTGATGTCCAATGAAAACAGGATCTGGCCTGTAGTACCTCTAGATATTACGCTGGGAGAGGTGGAAAATGGTATTAAAAATAGCAAGGGGGGTAAGGCCCAGGGACCAGATGGAGTCCCGATTGATGTTTACAGGGCCCAACCGCAGCTATGGGGACCAATACTCACATTGGCACTTAACGCTGCTGTAACCACCATGATTCCACCAACATGGGGTGACTCTATTATAGTCCCAATCTATAAAAAGGGGGATAAAGCACTGGCAAGTAACTACCGGCCAATCAGCCTGCTCGACTCGTCTGTAAAAATCATGAGCAGAGTCCTGCTTTTCAGATTGGAGGAGTGGGCTGATGAGAACGGAATACCTGCAAATTCACAATACGGATTCAGGAAGGGTAGAGGGACCCTGGATCAGTGCTTGAATTTGGAGTTGCTGATAGGCAAGTATACCAGAGCCAAACCCGGTAACATCTATCTTTGCTTTGCTGGCCTTAGCAGTGCTTTTGATTTGGTTAATCATTCACTTCTTTGGACAGTTTTGCTTGATATGGGTGCCCCGAAAGAAATTATCTTTTTCCTCGCCAGATTATATAGTAAACTGAAAACATGTGTTCGGTATGGTGTCAGCGGAGAATGTACCAGTGATTTTAATGTTCAACGGGGAATTAGGCAAGGTTGTGTCCTCGCTCCCCTTTTATTTACACTTTTTATTAATGGGGTTGAAGCTGCCCTGAAAACTATCAAGGCCGACGCACCACGAGTTGCAGGTGATAGTGTCCCAGTCCTTCTATACGCAGACGATGCGGTGCTCCTATCCCGGACACCCATTGGTTTGCAGCGTCTGATGGACAAGTTCACCGAATTTATTGTGACCAGGAAACTGTTGATCAATAAGAATAAAACTCATACCATGATCTGCGGGACTAAAGCGGGCAGAAATCACCCCTTTTTCATTGAAGGGGTCAAAGTGCAGAATGTGAACAGCTTTTGTTACTTGGGGGTTACTTTTACTAGCGATGGTAGCTGGAGGGAGGAACTAACGAATGTCCGAACCAAAATGAGCAAAAGCTCTTATGGCATTTTTAAATTTGCGTCTAAGCTGGGGGATAGACGAATCAAGGATATGTTGGAAATCTACAAGGCACGTAGTGTATCCATTGCCCTTTACGGGGCGGGGCTTTGGGGCCACTGCAAAACTGATTGTCTACAGATAGAAGAAAACATCTTTCTTAAGAAATTATTGTGCCTCCCTAAATCTGCCTCAACAGAGTTGATCCATAGAGAGGCAGGGGTTTCTCTCCTAACAGAGCTCGCCTCACTTAGGCCTTTATTGCTTTACCGAGCAATTTGGCTTAAGGATGAAACCGAATTCAATCAGCTAATAATAAGGGACTGCCTTAAATTAGACAACTGTATGCAGATACCGTGGCTTAAATATGTTGTAGATTGTTATAAAAGTATCCTTGATATTGATTTGTTGTTAGAAAACTGTCCCCCTAGAGGTCTTGCGAAGCTGGATCTTAAAAAGACTTTTATGGGTCATAAGGCTCTCAAACGTTCAGTAACAACTAACTCCCTCGCTACTGTTAAAATTTATAATAAATATATTGCTGCCGAGGGATTTCAATGTTATCTGAGCGTAGTAACTAGGCCAACGCATAGGTTTGTACTAACCAGATTAAGAGTTGGCATTGCTCATATACTTGTGGCCTTCCCACATCCTAAAAAGCCTCCTGTGGGCCCGTGTCCCTGCGACGGACATTCTAAGCAAAGCACAATGCACTTTATGCTTATTTGTCCCCTATTTCAGAATGCTAGGATCTTTTTTTTAAAACCATTATTTCTTAAATATGGAGTGTTAAATATGGAGGATGCTATGTGTTTGTTGTATAATTTGGACTACCCCGATATATGTTTTTATACTGCCAGTTTTATATGTAAATCTATGGCTTTTAGAAAAAGTATGAGTTTTTAATCATGTATTTTTCTGCTGCCTGTTTGCTGTGCTTTTATGGTCATTTTTACCATGAACCGAATAAAGCTTCATGAACTGAACTGATAAATTGCAAGTGACTTGTCCATCTCATGTCAACCCAATTGTGATCAAAAGTACACCTTGGAGTAAAGTGGCATTCGTTGTGTCTGAACCTTTTGGGGTTACAGGTAATATGCCTAAATATGCTCTGGTCATGGTAGACTATATGAATAAATGGCCTGAAGTAAACTTTTTTGGACAATATAAATGATGATGCTTTAATAAACTTTTTCAAGGAAGTGTTTTTTTGGGATGGTTTCGCTGAGGAAATAGTGACTGATAATAATACACATTTGTGTCCAAAGAAATTTAACATTTTCTAGAAAACTCAGACATAGAGCTCATTTTAACTTCCCTGTACCATCCCCGCAGTAATGGTCTGGTAGAAAGAGTGAGCCGGGTTATCAAGGACCATTTGCAACATGCTCTCATCGTTCTTAAAATTCTGTAACTTGCAAAGGTTTTTTTTTAATCATGCAATAAAGACTATACTAGTGAACATGCTCTCATCAATGGATTATATTAGAAAGAAACAATGGATGATTCGAGTAGAACGAGATCAAGTCCTGTGAAGTTTAAAGATTACAAAATGTATTAATTAACATACTTAGTGGATACTTTAGATGTTTATGACATACAATTTTGTGTTATATTAGCTTGTAATAAGCTCAGAAAATTGTAATCTTATAGCTGACATAGTTCTTTCTACGTATATTCGTTTAGGTTAATTTCTGTGTTTAACTCTTTATACTATAATTTGTTTTTATTTTTGTGAAGGAAGGAGGTTGTGTAGGGATGGAATGTATGGGTTATAATGGTTCTGTGTTCCCTACGTGGAATATAAGGTGCGGTCTGTATTTGGGCAGTTGCTGCCGGGACGTTTAGCTGACATGGCTTAAGCTTACCTGCTCATACCACCACCAGTCGAGCTTCTGTTCAGCATGCTAAAAGGTTAGATTTTGCACAAACGGAGCAGGCACGTATGTACACACCACAGATATTGGCAAGGAGAAAACAATGCACAAACCTCCAATTAATCAAACAAAACTGAATGGACCTAGCAAAGTTGGGTGTTATTGCATTGCAGTACACAACCTAACCAGTGCATGTTAATTTCATAGAGAGCAAAATCAGTCACCTGCTAAAGCTTAGGACGTGGATTTTGAAAGAAACCTGATTGTGCTTCAAATGCTGCTGTAGCCTTCCTTTCTTAGGAAGTGGGTCCCAAATGGACCCTGTTGTGTTTTGTATGGTCCCTTCTATTTTATTAGTCCGCTGCCATTTCTTTTCACGCTTGTAAAAGATGTATATACATATTCTGTAAATGTGCCAATATGAGGGCGTTTCCAAAAATGGCTCTACAGCAAAGGAAGGCCACAATAGATCCCTCTGAGCAGAGAAGAGCAGAGCAGGGGCATAACGCAGGCCCTGCAGCTCCTGTGGCACGAAGGGGCCCCCACCCAACCCTTCGGGAAGTCCCCATCTGACCCAAGCCCAGTGCTTATTTGGGAGACATGGGAGACTTCTTGGCTCCTCATCACATTATTAAAGGGGGGGGCATCATTTTGCGCTATGCCACTGATGCAGGGCCCCAGACGGTGCTAAATTGCAAAGTAGAGCCACAAAGAATCTTGTTTCTAGGAGAGTAAAAGCACCTATGTGGAAACTGCCATTTTGCATATAGCTTCGAATATACTTGCATGAAGTTTTTAACTTTTACTTGCCCCTACCCATGTTGGAGAACTCTAAACATTGTTTATCACCTTGTGGATAAAGAAAGCTCTCAAGAGGAATCCTCTCCCCCTCTACAGCAATTCCCGTTTTGAGCTCTTGCATAATTCATGAGCCAGTATGTTTGTGAATATTTTACTTGAAACTTTGAGCGCATGCTAAAACCACATAAGAAAGCTATAATTGTATTTTTGTGTAAGTGTGTCATTCATTTTCTCTAGCTAAAGCAAATGTTTTCCAAGTAGGGCAAATGCACTTGAAAGGGCGAGATTTTGATCGATACCTTATATCTATTGATCCAAACCTCGATCTGGTCGACTGAACCTTTATTGCCTGTCTGTAAGGAAAGAAAGTGCACCTATTTCCAAGTTAGTTCACCCAAGAAAGGACTCTACTCTCAAAGATCACGGACAACTTCTAGTTTTCAAAAGTTTATTGTAAAGATATAATGAGCTGCAAATACAGGCATCTCAGAATGAGATTCACGAGATACACAGGTCCAATTACATACATGTGCTCTCGAAAAGCCCTCAGACGAGCAACAGAAATCACTAACACAAGTTCTAAAAATAGCAAAGCTATCAGCATAGACGCATATCTCTCCTTCATTTAGGTTGGAGGAAAAAAAAACACACAGGTTAGGCGTCCCTACCCTGTTCTAGATGGTATCCCTACTTAACCAAATCCCAACCTAACAAAGGTGTCAGCAGTGAATGACCCCCAAGGGAAGTCACTCACTCTAAGTCTCTTGGTGAAAACCTAAAGTTCTCCAGTCATGACCCCTCTCTGCCTACCCATCCACTCTCTTAGGGGTCCTCAGGTCTCTGCTCTAACTCCACCCAGGGGTGCTGTCCCTAATACAAAACAGTCAACAACCTTTGAGACGCCCCTTGTGGAACGCCCCTCACGTGGTGCAACTTCAGGCTTTTTCCATGATGCTTTGTATTGGGCCTCAGACGTTAGAGTTGACCTTGCTTCTCAGATTCTTCTCCGGCCCGCTGATACCCCTTAAACATTCCAAAACCCTCCTCCATGTCTGGGCCGTCTACTGAACAGACCTCTATTCATTCATTTATAATTGGATCCCCCCTTTCCTGTTGCAGACAGATATCTGCCGCCAAGAACCCAACTCTCATAAACTTCTAAAAAGGCTTGCAACATTTCTCAGCCCAGACATGTACGTGTAAATCAATGCTAAAACATTTCAGGCCTACAATATTTCTCATTATAATTATAGCATTCAACTTCTTCATTTAATTAAAACATGTTAATACTCTTATTCTATTATTAAGTAAACAATTCTATAAATCATGGCCTATTTAATGCAATGACCAAAAACCTTAAAACAATCTGTGTCGTGAAAAGAACCACCTTCCCTTTCCCTCCAGCTCTGGCCCTGAGGCCTACCACGTTCTGCGTTTTACCGCATACCATCTTATGTTGTAACAGCTTCACGACATGGATTCAAAATAATCACGTCTAATAAAGTCATATAATGTCACACATTTCTGTATTAGTTCCACACCTACTTAAATCTCTACATTAGCTATACATTTAGGATATAATTGCAGATACTATTAGCACTCATGGCATTTCTCTTCATGAATTATGCTTACTACAGATAAGTGTGATGTACTCATACATTTATCAGTTTGCGCTCTCTCAGTTCCCCCCTTTGATGACCTCTCGGGGTCATCACTAACATTTAAACTGCAGTTATTGCTGGCATTCTCTGCGCTTCCAGAGCTCTCAGGCTCCTGTACTGATTATCTTGTATGGCAGCCAATCTCTGCAGCTGCTCTCTTTGGGCCCTTTCTGACTTTCTTGCTCTGTACCATTTGAATACCCTCACCAATCCCCACAATATTATCCCACAGATCAATATTATGATGATAGGCTTTAGAATATACCATATAAAGCTTTTTCCTAAGGTGGAAAACCACCCTCCAACTGCACTCATTCCGTGGCCCACCTTTTCCCAGACATTTTCTCTACTCAAGTCTTCGATCTCTTTGTGAATATTAGTTATGTTCTTAATAACTTTCTCAAGGGGTTTTGAAAGGTCTGGAATGTAAGTGCAACATTCCTGAACCTTCAAAGCCTTACAGACTCCGCCCTCTTTTGCTAATAGGACATCTAATGCAAGACGATTTTGAAGAACCATAGCCCTTATCGATTGCATCTCTCCTTCTACCAGCATTAAGGACTGAGCAGTGCTGGCAGACAACCTGTCGACAACTGTTGCCAGTCGTCTAATTTTAACATCATTAAGGATTATTCCCAAAAGAGGAAACATAGCTCCAAAAACATCTCCAACCATTTCTGCATCGCCTAAATCTCTCCTTCCCCTCGCTGATGTCTGGCCCTCAATGATCAATAAGTCTTGTGCATGATATATTTTGGGGAAGACAATTGCCAAGTAACACGATCCATACCAGTTGTCAGGTAGTCTCACGTAAGCATTTCTTCCACATACAAAATACACATTTGGAATCACTTGCATTCCCTTCAGGAAATCCTTAGTGTAGTACTCTAAATTAAAAGCATGTTCACAGTCAACTTCACCCACGTATACATTTTCATAATACGTTTTGGCTCGGTGAAGACATAACTTTCCTCTCTGCGCTTTATCTAAAGCTATTGGACCACTACTACCCTTTCTCTTATGTGACTTCTCTTCCTCGGTCCAATCTATTTTCCCTTGTCCTGATTTCTTCAAAATCTTTTGTCTCCTGTAACGATCATCCACCTGCCCTATGAACTTCTTCTCGACTTCTGACACCTTGCATGTCAGGTTATTTCTACGGGCATGTGAAGTATCTAAGGTAATCCAAGGAATGAAGAACTTGGCCAATCTGTCTTCACTCTTCCAGTAATCCCATTTGTTCATCTGCTTATAATTTGGGACTTCTGGCAACACTGAATCATAATTAGAGAAATAGTATTCAAAACTATCTCTCTCATAAAATATACTAAGCAATAAGCTACATGTAATGCCATATGTCAGCGGGAGGTGATGGTATCGAATTCCTTCATCTACAGACGCAGGCAACTGCATGCAGACGTAGCAATCCTTAACCTCCATGGCATCCACGTATTCATACAAAAGTTTAGCATAAGCATTTGACCTAAAGTCTCCTTGGGACTCGTCTACATGTAACCTGCGGGCTTCTGCAGCCAATAACGCTTTCTCTTGAGTGTTTTCCCTTTTCTCACCTGCAACAGTAGGTGTAAGCGTTCCTGCAGAACTCACATCAATTACCTTTACTTCTTCTTCATGTCCCTTTACATAAGAAATTGTTACCACTAAAGCTATTAATAATATCACTCCTACTATTAGTGTACCTATTATACATTTAGCTCTGCGGTTCGGGGTGCCGGCCTCCATTTCGTCAGACTATATAGTTCTCTCTTTATCTCCGCAAAAAGTTCTTTTCCTCTCGTTCCTTTACAGTCTCTTTTCAATCCTTTTTGTCTTTAGAATCCACACAGTTGGAGGCTGACAACCTTCTTCGCAAAAGTCCTTTAACAGTTCAAAAAGACAACCCTAGCCCTTCTCCATCAACTCAAGGGATTCCCTAAAATTCTCTGCTTCCTGGGCGCTAGGTAATCTTCTTTTTCTGCTTGCTTTATTTACAAAGTCCTTTAACAATCGACTATCAGATTTGTGGTTGCAGCTTCAATAGCATAGTTCAATATTTCCAAGCGAAGAGTGTGCTCTTCATGTGCTGTTATCGTTGTACCAAAGTCGGGGAATTGCAATTCTGTAAGAAACATGTGCTTTAACTTGCTGAGGCGGGGAGGTCTGGGGAGCACGAATGTTAGTGACCCTTCTTGTTCGACACCGGGTACCAACAATCGTATTTCCACGGTGATAATGGGCTCAGAACTGGACACCACCACCGCTCGGATCCTCCCTGTCTCCGGTTTCACAGACATTTGTCGCCAGATATGTCCACTCAGGTGTGGAGTATCTTCTGTTAGGCACACGCACTCTTCTTGACCTTCTTCGGTCCGGTGCTTCAGCGCCCTGAGCACCTTCTTCTGGGTCTGAGTCTTCTGATATCGGAGGAAGGGTTAACTCTGGAGTTGACCTCAGGCTAGAGCTCCTTCTTTGCGGCCAATTAGCTTCTCCACGTGCCCTTCTGCTCCTTCTCCTTCTGGTCTGTTCTCGCTTTCTTTCAGACCTGTCAGGATCAGACTCGTACTCCCAGCTATTTTCTCCTTCTGTAGCGTCTTCTGTTTCGCTGTTGTACTGACCGTCCTCAGCTTGGTCAGACTCGTTCCCTGCTTCCGCTGGCACCTCTACAGCTTGGCTAGCCCCCTCTATGGCTTCTTGGTCCTCAGCTGGACGTCCATCCGAGAGAGGAGCTGTTTCCAGAGGTGCTGGAACCCTTTTCGTATGTGACGCGTGGATCCAATTGGGCAGGCCTCCCACCTTTACAGCTGTGTTGGTGATCAGGATGACCTGGTAGGGCCCACGCCAACGAATATCCAAGCAGCTTCTTCTCACATGTTTCTTCACCAGGACCCAGTCCCCAGGATACAGGTCATGGCACGGGCCCTGGCACGCTGGAACCTCTGCAGCCTGCACCTGAAGGGACACAGAACGCATGGCGTCAGACAGCCCCTTACAATAGTCCAGGATCATATCATCTGTGATATTTAACAATGCAGTAGCTGGAATAGATGGCAGCCTCATTGCTCTCCCCATTAACACTTCATGTGGTGACAACCCTGTTCTTCTGTCTGGGGTACTACGAAGGCTCATGAGGACTAATGGCAGGGCATCAGGCCAACTCAGGGTCGTTGAGGAACAGACTTTAGCTATTCTGGACTTGATCGTGCCATTGATTTGTTCCACAATTCCTGAGGCTTCTGGTCGGTAACTGCAATGGAGCTTTTGGTCAATATTCAGTGCTACACAGATCATCTTCACAAGCTCGCTGTTAAAATGTGTTCCCCTATCTGATTCCAAAAAGGCCGGCACCCCGAAACGAGGGATAAGTTCTCTAAGCAGTAACTTAGCCACTGTGAGGGTGTCGCACCTACGTGTAGGATATGCCTCAACCCATCTGGAGAACACACAAACAACCACCAGGACATAGCGAAGGCGGTTGCATCTTGGCATTTCAATGAAATCTATCTGCATTCTGTTGAATGGACCTCCAGACCTTCCTATGTGACTTAGTGCAACTGGTGTTCTTTTTCCTACGTTCAGCTGCTGGCAGGTCACACAACGCTGGCACACTGCTTCTGCTGCTATTCTAAACTTAGGATTGTACCAAGTCTGTCTAAACACTCTCAGCATAGCATCTCTCCCTAAGTGTACTGGACCATGTATGAGTCTAGCCATTGGACTCACCATCTCATTGGGCAACACTGCTCTGCCGTCTGCTGAGACCCAAAAATGGGTCTCACCCATTACACATCCTGCCTTTTCCCATGTTTCCTTTTCTGAATCAGGAGCATTTTCTTGCATGGTTGACAATTCATCCCAAGTATCAACAGTTTCCAGTATCATGGCTAATTCAGTTCTTACATTTATTCCACCCACATCCACCTCTGTGAAAGAGTAACCTTGTTCTGCGCAATACCGCGCAACTTCATCAGCATATCTATTGCCTTTCGAAACAAAGTCCTCATTTTTGGTATGTGCGATGCACTTTACAACTGCGATACTTGCTGGACATTGCAATGCTTCTAACAACAAGCGCACAAACTCTCCATTGCGAATGGGAGAGCCTGAAGAAGTCATGAACCCTCTTTGAGACCATAACTGCCCGTAATCATGAACTACCCCAAACCCGTATTGGCTGTCGGTGTAGATGGTGACTCGAATTTGATTGCCTGCTAAGCAAGCACGTGTCAGGGCAATAATCTCGGCTACCTGAGCGGAGTTTACTCCTTCCAGGCACCCTGCTTCCACAACTCCTTCAATTGTACAAACAGCATACGCTGCTCTCAACTGCCCAACTTCGTCTCTTACACATGAGCCATCGACAAAGAAAACTTCGTCTGGGTCGGTCAGTGGCTCATCTACGATGTCGGGTCTGGGTTTGGTGCATAGTTCAGTCACATCGAGACAGTCATGGTCTGTATATTCATCATCATCATCAATATCATTTGGAAGTGGCATCAAGGTAGCAGGGTTCAAAACAGAGCATCTCTTGAGGGTCACGTTCTCTGCAGCAAGAATAACTTGCTCATAGCGCGTGAGCCTGCTGTTGGTCAGATGCTGTGTTTTGGTCCTGGTCATCAACAGTTCAACAGAATGTGGCACGCACACCTCTAACGGGTGCCCCATGACGATATTTTCACATCTCTCAATGCTGACACCCGTTGCAGCAACGGATTTGAGACATCCGGGCAACGCTGCGGCTACTGGGTCTAAAGTAGCCGAGAAATAAGCAACTGGTCTACGGGCATTCCCATGGATTTGGACCAACACAGACAACGCGCAACCTTCTCTCTCACAACAGTAAAGAAAAAATTGTTTATTGTAATCAGGCATTCCCAATGCTGGAGCACGACACAGGTCCTCTCGCAACTGTAGGAACGCCATCAAACAGTCTTTGTCCCATGGTACCGGATCACTCACCTCCTTGTGCGTCAGTTTTTGCAAAGGTTTTGCTTTCAGTGAAAAGTTCACGATCCACTGTCGGCAATAACCCACCATCCCTAGGAACATCCTGACCTCTCTCTGGGTCTGAGGCGCATTCATTTTCATGATCGCCTCTATCCTGTCTGGTGACACTTTTCGTTTGCCTTTCTCAATTCTGTGTCCCAAGTACTGCACTTCTGTCAGGCAGTACTGCAATTTTCCCGGGGATACCTTATGCCCATTGGCAGCTAGGTGATTTAACAAAGCAATGGAGTCTTCCCTGCAAGCTTCTTCTGTTTCTGACGCCACAAGGAGGTCGTCTATGTACTGGACCAGAACTGACTTCTGGGGCAGCACTAGACTTTCAAGATTTTTCTTCAAAAGCTGGTTAAAGATCGATGGGCTCTCTGTATACCCCTGAGGGATACGACACCATGTTAGGACGCGATTTTCCAGCTTAAATGCGAAAAGAAAATGGCTATCTTCGTCCAAAGGGATCGAAAAGAAAGCCTGGCAAAGATCGATCACAGTGAACCACTCTGCTTGGAATGGAATCTGAAACAGTATCACTGATGGATTCGGTACCACTGGACAACATGAAACGACTATGTTATTAATCTTTCGAAGGTCCTGCACTATCCGAAATTTCCCATTTGGTTTCTGTAGACCCATAATCGGGGAGTTGCATGGACTACCCACGATTTCTTTCAGTATTCCCTGTTTAATCATGGACTCGATCACGGGTTTTATGCCTGCAATCGTTTCTGGAGTCAATTTGTATTGGGGTGTTCTTGGGAACTCAGCATGCGGTTTCACTACAATTTTCACTGGGTCCACCCCTTTGACCAATCCAATCTCTTCCCCAGTGAAATCCCATACTTCTGGTGCCACTGTCTCTCTCAAGTCCCAGGGGAGCTCGTCTACTGTCAAAGTAGGGTACAGCTCCACGCATATTCTAGAGTTTGCGACTTTGAAATCTGCATCATCATCATTTGTCAGTACCTCCACTCCCTGAGGTGTACAGTATATAGTACAATTTAATTTACACAACAGGTCTCTTCCTAGCAGACACACAGGACTTGAATCGCAAACCACAAACTGGTGCTCATCGCTGTACTTCCCTATTTTCACCTGCACCGGTTCTGTCAATTGACTGGTTATTCTCCTGTTTGCGACCCCTACCACCTGTATGGTCTCTCCAGACATGGGCAGGTCTGGAACTGCAGCTGATCTGATCGTGGATCTAGTGGCTCCTGTGTCCACCAGAAATGTCGTAGGGCACCCTGCTACTTCTGCTTCCACATAGGGTCCCCTCTGATCTACCTCTAAGGCTGCCCCGAGGGTGCAGTCTTCTCTTTCCACTCTCTGTCCGGTTAATGGGTCCACATAATAGCATTCTTCCCCTTCCACAAACAGGGGCATTTGTCTATAGGTCTTTCCCATACTCCCTACTCGAGGAGGTTGCGGGAACTGGGCTCGGGGAGGAGCCCCCCCTTTGAGCACCTTTCCTTGGTATGGCGTTACCCCTCTTGTAGGCGCGCTTTGGACCTCTTCCTCCTCTATCTCTTGCTCTCCTATCTCTACATTGTAAGGGCACTCGCGTTTCCAATGCCCCAGCTCGTTACACTGGTGGCACCTAGTCGTTTTCTTCAAGGTAGCTATGTCTATTCTGGGTCTAAAGGTGGAACTCTCCTCATTACCCTTGTTCTGACTGTACTGCTTCTTTCCTCCGGTACCTGTCCCTTGCTGCTGTTGCTGTTGGCCCCCCTTTCCTGCTGCCTGCATCTGTACCACCATCAGCTTTTCTTTTAGTTTCTTAGCCTTGGAGTCTATCTCATCACAGCAGTACCTGGCATATCTCAGTATTTCATCTAGGGGTTTAGTTTGCCAACAAATCGAGTGTTGCTGAATCATTAAACTAATATCCGGTCTCAGTCCCAGGACGAACTTGGACACAAATTGCCCTATGTCTTTTGGATCCATTACATCCAAGCCGCTATACTGTTTAAACGCCTTCAGCAATCTCTCGTAATATTCATGAACTGTCTCTTTGGGTTCCTGTCTTGTTCGGTCTATTCTGACCCAATCTATGTCTTGCATTGGCACCTTCTCTTTCAGCCAAGTCATCACTCTCTCGTATTTTGCCATCACAATCTCGGACGGCCCATTAGTCTTGGCATCTCTCTCTGGCTCTGTTATGGGCCACTCAGCGCTAACCTTGCATGCTGTCCACAGGTCGCCTGGTACTACAATGTCAAACAGCGTGTTCAGATCTATCCAAAGGACCTTTGAGATTTTTACAAATCTCTCCACTTGCTTGTACCACTCCACTGGGCTTTCACGTAATTTGGGGAAAGAGGTGGTAAAAGCAGCTAAATCTCCCCTACTCCAAGGGACATGTACATAGTTCCCATTTGCCACTTCACGCAAAGGGTAAGCTTCTATTCCCTGCTGTCCTGGTGTCATACCAATCATGCTTCTCCTGCCGGTCCCTTTCTTGGACCACCTCTCTTCCCATTTATCTAGTGCTCTCCATGTCCTTATTCCAGTAATCAGTTCCCTTATGTGTGTTTTCAGCCCAATCGTTCTCCTCTCATCTAGGTCTCGATCTGAGTAATGTAGCCTGTGGTTACCCTGTAATGCCTTGGTTCTTGACAGATCCACCATATATTTGCCTGCTAGTTCGACTAACTTCTCATGGACTGCTCTCGCTTTTCGAGTAATGTCCTTTGCCATATACAGTATTTCATCCTGTTCATACATTTCCATTCTTTCTAAAGGCAGGGTACCATCTACCATGTCATCCAGATCTGACCTTAAACTGGAGACATCGAGTCTTTTGGCTTTTATCTCAGCTCGCAATATGTCTTTCGAAGGGGGTTCACTGGTCTCCCTACCATCCCAACTTCGAGCTCTGCGTTTGGGCTCGGGAGAGTTAATGGGTGGTCTCCCTCGCTCCCATCTCTCCAGGTCCCATGCTCGGCCATCCGATCTAGGAAGGTGATGGAACACGGGCCTGTTACCCCCACTCTCTCTCTGCCCACTCTCTTCTTCTTCCCTCCTCTCACCGCACATCTCTCTGTTATTTTCCCTCTGGTCGCTACACTCCCTTTGCCTCGTATCGCTCAGTATCCGATACGATCCTTCCTGGTTCCCCATATTCCCTGGGCTGCGCTCATTGCCGTCATCACAGGGACTATGGTGCGACCTCTCACAACTCCCATTCAGTTCTCTGGTGCCGGGCACACAGTGTGGACATTTAAAGCTGTTTCTGTACTCTTGTGCTCTCCTCTCCCCTTCACTGAGTATTGGGCGCGCCACCCCTTCACTCCCGGGGCCCCCGTTTTCCAGGTCTGTTCTACCTCCACTCCGGGCCCAATGGGTGACTCCCCTACTCCCTCTACAGTCCCACTCCGGGCTACTCTCCCCAGCCCCGCAGTGAGTCCGTGCTCTGCTGTCCTGACTTTCCCTTTCTGCTTCTGCAGCATTGATGCACTTTTGAGCCTTCACTGCCTCATCCCACTGCTTCATGTACTCATTTAGCTCTTGAAAGGATTTTCGTCCAGATCCCCTCAGATCCATTGGCCATCTAGGGCCCCCAGGATCTCCTCCCGGGTCCCCTGCTGTGTGCATCGGTGTACTCCACTCTCTGGGTATCGGCATCTGACTTGGGGAATTAGTGGTATCGTTCCTCCTATCCTTCTCTGCTCTTTCTCTGTCTTTCCGTACCCGTTCTTCCCCTCTTGCTCTTTCTTGGTCATATATCGATATTATAGGACCTATGGTAACAGGTACTTGTAGTGCATCTGGTAATGGGTAGGATGTGGCACTTTCCGTTTCCGGCGCTCTTTGTACCACAAACCTACCGACCACCTGCTGCACCTGACTAGGCTGGAACAGCTCTTTCTTTGGCTCAGGATCCCACTGTGAACTGGGAAGCGGTCTATGCTCTCCTGCAATGCCCCCCTTTTCTCCTTCAGTATTCTCGACCTCTCCCCCTGCTTTATTATATGGGGGTGGCCTGTCTGTCAATAATCTGTTTATCAGGCTATCCTCTGTTTCGCTCTCATCATCTTCTTCTAGGGGGCTTTTATTTACTGGCGCCTCTAACACTGGGTACAGTTTATTTATTTCCAAATTATGCACTCTCCATCTTTTAGCATCTGCATCCCACCTGGCATCCTGTACTGCCCTTACCGATCGTTTCACCCTTTCTTGTCGTCTGTTCATATTCTTTTCATGCGCTGCCCTAATCCATGCTTCAAGAGCTTCAAACTGGGTTGGTCTAGGCAAGGGTCTAATTGAGGTCATGACTGATTTTAATCGATGTAACACCTCTAATCTGAACGTCCCGTACTTCGGGAACGTCAGTTCCTCGTTTCCTTCAGTAATCTTACTCCACTCTGATATCCACAGGATCGTATGCAACCCAACATTTACTGCCATGTAACGAGCTGGCGTACCCTCCGGCGGGGCTTCTTCCCCTTCATACGATCCTCGCTTCTCTTTCTTAAACAACGCTTTCAACCATTTAAAACACTTCATAATTATGCGCACAAAATCCAGCCTCGCTACTCTGTTTACTTCCTGATGACAATCCACCAATCCTGTCGCGGCTTTGCTAGCTTGGCCTATCACAGCGCGGTCTTTCTCCTGTCGGCCAATCACGTCGCGACCCTGTGTGACGTGTTCGCTAGCTGGCCTATCACAGCGCGGTCTTTCTCCGGTCAGCCAATCTCTGCGCGACACCACCTGACGTCTCTTTTCTCCGCTTCGCAGCAGCACCCCTCCTTTCTCAACTCGTCTCCCGGTTATGCATGCGTCCCATTCATACACCGAAAAATGACTACTTCCGACCAAGCGGTCACTTCTCTCGACTGTACGTCCACAGTCTATCTGTAATTGTCAACACAACTGACGAGATGTCTATCGTCCCTCTGATAGGTTGCTTACACACACAGTAACTTCCGACCAGCGTCCGTTACTCACGCACTCACTCTTACGTTCCCCCTATCTCGGTCTCTCGGGTGGTCAATGGTACCTCATGACCCCCTTCACACTAGTTGACAATTACTCTGGGTGTCCGATACACCCGAACCACTTAAGCTCTCCTTGAACTTAAGATTTCCACCGGTTGCGCGCGCTCACAACCTGTTCCACAGTCACTCTACAGACATTCAACTCCGCCAGACATTACAACATAGATACAATACAAAACACCGCAATCTAACACGCATAACCCTTTATACTCACTCTCAACCGATACTGCTGCTTTTTCTGTCTCACGTCATCCGGATCTTCTCCAGCGGGCTGTTCTTCCGATCATCGATCTCTAGGGGCCTTGGGGTAAGCTAACCTGGCCTAGGTCACCGTCCTCAAGAAGGCAACCATCCTCTATAGCTACCAACTGAAAGGGCGAGATTTTGATCGATACCTTATATCTATTGATCCAAACCTCGATCTGGTCGACTGAACCTTTATTGCCTGTCTGTAAGGAAAGAAAGTGCACCTATTTCCAAGTTAGTTCACCCAAGAAAGGACTCTACTCTCAAAGATCACGGACAACTTCTAGTTTTCAAAAGTTTATTGTAAAGATATAATGAGCTGCAAATACAGGCATCTCAGAATGAGATTCACGAGATACACAGGTCCAATTACATACATGTGCTCTCGAAAAGCCCTCAGACGAGCAACAGAAATCACTAACACAAGTTCTAAAAATAGCAAAGCTATCAGCATAGACGCATATCTCTCCTTCATTTAGGTTGGAGGAAAAAAAAACACACAGGTTAGGCGTCCCTACCCTGTTCTAGATGGTATCCCTACTTAACCAAATCCCAACCTAACAAAGGTGTCAGCAGTGAATGACCCCCAAGGGAAGTCACTCACTCTAAGTCTCTTGGTGAAAACCTAAAGTTCTCCAGTCATGACCCCTCTCTGCCTACCCATCCACTCTCTTAGGGGTCCTCAGGTCTCTGCTCTAACTCCACCCAGGGGTGCTGTCCCTAATACAAAACAGTCAACAACCTTTGAGACGCCCCTTGTGGAACGCCCCTCACGTGGTGCAACTTCAGGCTTTTTCCATGATGCTTTGTATTGGGCCTCAGACGTTAGAGTTGACCTTGCTTCTCAGATTCTTCTCCGGCCCGCTGATACCCCTTAAACATTCCAAAACCCTCCTCCATGTCTGGGCCGTCTACTGAACAGACCTCTATTCATTCATTTATAATTGGATCCCCCCTTTCCTGTTGCAGACAGATATCTGCCGCCAAGAACCCAACTCTCATAAACTTCTAAAAAGGCTTGCAACATTTCTCAGCCCAGACATGTACGTGTAAATCAATGCTAAAACATTTCAGGCCTACAATATTTCTCATTATAATTATAGCATTCAACTTCTTCATTTAATTAAAACATGTTAATACTCTTATTCTATTATTAAGTAAACAATTCTATAAATCATGGCCTATTTAATGCAATGACCAAAAACCTTAAAACAATCTGTGTCGTGAAAAGAACCACCTTCCCTTTCCCTCCAGCTCTGGCCCTGAGGCCTACCACGTTCTGCGTTTTACCGCATACCATCTTATGTTGTAACAGCTTCACGACATGGATTCAAAATAATCACGTCTAATAAAGTCATATAATGTCACACATTTCTGTATTAGTTCCACACCTACTTAAATCTCTACATTAGCTATACATTTAGGATATAATTGCAGATACTATTAGCACTCATGGCATTTCTCTTCATGAATTATGCTTACTACAGATAAGTGTGATGTACTCATACATTTATCAGTTTGCGCTCTCTCACACTGCACAGATTTCAATGGTAGTCATAAAATGTTACATATAATTCAGATGGGTGGATTTATCAAAAAATAGTATAACACAGCATCACAGAGCCATATTTATGAATGAAAATGGCCTGCTGGTGTTCTATTCTCCTGTTATGGTGGAGAAACAGGTTGCCTCGCACCAAGCACAATTTTGCATCAAAGTGCATTGCTGTGTGCATGCCATGTACCATAGGTTTTGTACTGGAAGATTCCCTTTCAGTACAAAATCCTTTGTCTTGACTGTTTATTTTTACATTTCATACATTGGATGTGTGCTGTACAGTGAAGCACACATCCAAAGAGTGAAATGTTAGTAGTAAGTGAAATATTTGTCCTACTTAATGCCTGTCTCAAAGAGGCATTATTTTTTGACACAAAGCCAGTCCTAAGAGCCTTTGTAGATCTGGCTTTGTGTTGAAATAGATGAGTGGTGGAGTTGGAAGGTCTAAGTCCCACCCATGGAACTCTTTGTTGACGCAATGTAGTGCAAAGTGCTATTTTTCATTCCTTTTAGGGAAACTTTTTGGTGCAAGAAAAGGTTTTGTGCCGGAAAGTAAACACTTTGGGGCAGATTTACAAGCCCCTTGCACCACTTTTGTGTCACTTTTCCCATGTTAAATATGACACAAAAATGGTGCAAGAGCTTTGTAAATAAGCCCCTTTGGGCTTTATCTTTAAGAAAGTGACTCAGCTCGGCATGGCAAGCCATTTGCCTGCGCTGCACTGAGTCACTTTCAAAGCACAGGGCTGCAACATATTTACAATAGTCTGTCGCATTCTGGTGCATTCACTGTGCTGGCACACAATTGGTTGCCAACACAGGTGTCTGCGTTTCAGGGGAGATTGTTTTTGTGCAGCAAGGAAAACCTACCTGCACAAAAAAGATCACAGGAGGTGCATTCCTCTTTCTATGTGTGCTGTAGAAAGCAGCACGCATAGAAAGAGGAAAAAACGAGGACAAATGAAAACAAAGAAATGAAAACTTTTCTCCTCTTTGCGCCTTCTACGCCTCCCCTGGGGAGGCATAGCAGTATGACGCATTCCCAGGTTTACAAAAGGTTGTAAGTCTGGGAATGCGGCAAAAGTCTTGGCTGTTATGTGGGAACATCCACAGCAACGGATCTCTGACAGAATATCGAGGATGAAAATATCGACCTGCCAAAATGTCGTGGACAAAATATAGAATGCCAAAATATCGAATTCCTATCTACAAACAGGTAGGTACAAAAATATCGAATCCAAAATATTGTTGTAAATAATATAGTTTGTTAAAATATCGAATTTTTTGAATGCCTTAAAAGTAATGTAAAATTAATAAAATATTAAATATAATTAACTAAAACATCCTTAAAAATACTTAACTAACCTTAAAATGAATAAATAATTAATGTAAGTAGAAAAAAATAAACATGCATTTTTTTTATTAATACATATATATATTAACTCATTATTTAAAAAAATTCAATATTTTTAACGTAGGATAGTGGAAGGGTAAAATATACTATTCCCACTCTAGTGAATGCAACAGTAGGGAAAGCGTTGGATAGTGTAGGGGTAAAAATTACTATTCCCACTCTAGAGAGTGCAAAACTAGGGAAAATGTTGGATAGCGTAGGGGTAAAAATTACTATTCCCACTCCAGAGAGTGCAACAGTAGGGAAAGCATTGGATAGCGTAGGGGTAAAAATTACTATTCCCCCTCCAGAGAGTGCAACAGTAGGGAAAGTGCTGGATAGCGTAGGGGTAAAAATGACTATTCCAACTCCAGAGAGTGCAACAGTAGGGAAAGCGTTGGATAGCGTAGGGGTAAAAAATACTATTCCCACTCCAGTGAGTGCAACAGTAGGGAAAGTGTTGGATAGCGTAGTGGTAAAAATTACTATTCTCACTCCAGAGAGTGCAACAGTAGGGAAAGCGTTGGATAGCGTAGGGGTAAAAATTACTATTACCATTCCAGTGAGTGCAACAGTAGGGAAACCGTTGGATAGCAGGAGTGTAAAAATTGCTATTCCCACTGCAGAGAGTGCCAGAGTAGGGAAAGTGTTGGATAGCGTAGTGGTAAAAATTAGTATTCCCATTCCAGAGAGTGCAACAGTAGGGAAAGCGTTGGATAGGGTAGGGGTAAAAATTACTATTCCCACTCCAGAGAGTGCAACAGTAGGGAAAGCTTTGCATAGCGTAGGGGTAAAAATTACTATTCCCACTCCAGTGAGTGCAACAGTGGGGAAAGTAATGATTTAATATTTAAATAAAAATAAATTAGTTATCAATACCAATAAAAAACTTAATAACAATTAATTACCTATAAATAATAAATTAACAACCAATTATTTTTCAATACCAAAAATGTAATAAGTAATAAAGAAAATACAAATTAATACTCAATTAACAATAAATTAATTATCAATACTCAAAAATAATTTCAATATTTACTTAATTACAATTAAATTACTTCCCACCCTATTCTCCTATAAACCCACAACCCGCTCCGAATAATATATGAATACAATTAACATAATTATCAATTAATCAATTAATAAAAATATATTACCAATTAATACAAAATTCATTACCAATTAATAATTAATTAACAATTTATTAAGTATCAATAAAAATAAATAAAAATACATATTTACTTAAATACGATTAAATTAGTTCCCACCCTATTCCTTTATAAACCCACAACCCGCTACAAAACTAAAACTAAAAATTAAATTAAAATTAATAATTGCTAAAAATTAATATTTAATTTACTATAATTAAATTACTTCCCACTCTTTCCCCTATAAACCAACAACCCACTACGGAATTAAATCACGCAAAAATTAAATAACATAAAATTCTTTACTTAAAAAAAATTAAACATACATTACAAAAATAATATACACTTTTAACACATATAATAACATACAAAATACTTAAAAAAATCGATATTATTACAAATTCGATATATTTGAATGTCTATATTATGTACTTCGATATTTTGACAATCGATATTACTTACCTGCATTTCAATATTATTAACCACTATATAATGTCCATTCGATATTATGTCCATTCTATATTTTGGATTCGATATTTTGTCCATTCTATATATTTTTTTCAATATTTAGTCTAGTTAGCCACAGGAACACCCACGGCATGCCCCTTTCATGCAAAGGGCTTCGTGAAAAGGGGCCAAATTTACAAGGACACGAAAAGACATGCAGGGTGGCTTCACGTGTCCTTGTAAATATGGGGCAAGGGGGATTGTATATAAGCTCCTTTATCAGAATTTTCACTGCTTTGCTTCACTCAGCAGCAGCACACAGTGTTAATAAATCTATCTCAGAGTGCATAGCCAGACAAATAGAACAATTTAAATTCTGCAAATAGAACAGGGGCTCAAGACAAAGAGCAGCAGAGATCCAGACTAACAATAGTGAAGCTTGCAGGCAAGCTTTGAACAGGTGGTGCTCTTCTTGGTGGGAGAGGCGTGCGGTCACACAGGGAATTGATTGATAAATGCATTTGGTAAAGTGAAACTGACAGCTGGGTTGTTGAGGTCTGCTGTTACCCAAAACAGCGCAGCTTAGCTGATAACAGCCGTGTCCGCTATGGTGTGAATTATGTAGAGCTTGCAGGGAATATAATGAAAGTCTGCTAGAACGCTCATAGGTCTTATTAAAGAGCTGACTGAAAATTACATTTTATTGAAATAAAGTGTCATTTCAATCAATAAAGGGACCAATTGTTTAAAGGAAGAGGGATAAAAAAAAATGTAAGTTGAAAACTAGGGTTATGCGAAATTTCACGAAAATGAAACAAAATCGCACATAACAATGTGAAATGCAAATCCATCACTTATTGCTGCATTTTAGCACGAAATGAGATCTTGAGTCAATTTTTGACACAAGGAGGCATTTAACAGCGAAAGAAAATAATTGTGCAATAAACATAGCACTAGTGTTATGGTTGTACGAGTTGTTGTCACGCTTGTGCACAATGATTTTGCCTCAAACGTCGAAAAAAGTAAGTTACATTCGTAATTAAATGATTTTGGGAATTTTGAATACATAACAAACATAATATGAAATTTACAAGTTTTGAAAATTCTGCTGGGTAATCTATATTTCATGTATGTCTATAAAAAACATTACATATACAAAATGCAAATTGCCCACGATATAAATATTTTTATTTTTTACAAATAAGAATAACTGCTGTTTCAAATCTTGGACCCTGATTTACTTAGATTTTGCGTTGGGGTTGAATAACTTATTTAACGCAGCCCAGATGCGAAATCCATTTTATGATTTACAAAGATATGTAAATCACAATTTGAGTATCTCTGTTAGAAAAAAGTAATGTAATGCAAGGCAGCAACAAGTTACTTTACCTTTAGGGTGACCAGATGTATTTCACCTCTTTTTTTCCGCTTTGCATGTGTGCCATGTTTTACAGCATATATACAAAGAGAAAATACCCTCAAAGGATTGTTTAGGTGCATGGTGCATGCATTGGCGCTATGCAGCCACCAGTGTACCAGTGCTAGGAGAGAGCTGAACTGTGAGCTATTTTTGGAAATATGGCTCTGATCTGTTCTCTCTCAGTCAAACAACTTTGCACAGCAACTTCACTTGGTGCGTTGCATTGCATGAAATGTTAGTAAACATACACCTTGATCTCTTAGGATCAGATGGAAAACTTGACAATTTAAAATGAGAAACACTCTTCTTGCTCATGGCATGGCATCAATATTTAAGTTATGTCCGGTGAAAGGGAAACACATTGTTTACCTTGTATTGGTCCTCATGCATTTGATTTACGAATAGACTGCATGGAACTCTTTTTTAAGACTTTCTTTAGTGAATACAATTGAAACTGAGGTCCCTTGATGATCATTGCTACAAGGCCTTCTAAACCCTAGGCATTAACCTGCCTTTTTTCAAAGTGCCACTTAAACCCTTCCATGTTCGTATTCATTCCTTCTGGAAAGAGGATATTGTGCTGTGAGAAATCCTAATCCATTAAGCTCTTCCTTCTTCTTACAGGAGTCCCAATGCACAGATAGTGTGTATTACTGTGGTGTTCTCTGAGCCTTGTAAATGAGAATCCTCCTTGGGAGTGTCGGGATCATGAAGCGTCTGAACAGCTTTATTTGGGTATCCTGTAAAGAAAGAACACCATGCAGAATGGTAGTAAGAACAAATGGTAGGGTATTGCGTTTTGAAAAATCAAAATGGATTAAGTGGGAAAAAACAATAATGCGACGATGGGTTTTCCCTGCAACAAAGCTTTTTCCAAACCACCTGCGGACGGTGTAAGGTGCATGGTTCATGGCTAGGAAATACCTCATTTTCTTTGCTTTGCTACAATAGTGTATAGTTCACAATCTGCACAACATTCCACTGCAAAAAAGAGATTTGCCCTTCCGCCTCAAAGCAGAATTGAGTCTGTGGAATGCATGTGTGTGAAAACTGGGTGTGAAGGCACACGTCAAGTATAAAACTCACACAAGATACCAGCAGGAGAGGGGTTCATGGAATTCAAGGCGCAGCTATGACTTTACTGTTCTCAAGAGGCATATCCTGCAGTCTCCTGTGGAAAACATTACATGGAATTAATTGCATGCCTGTGACATGTGTAACCTAAATTTCACAAGATATTTCACCTGTTTAATAAAAGGTTTGCCCTGGCATAATCGAAAAGTCCCCTTTTCCAAGAAGATTTGTTAGATCTTTTACAGTAATTTAACCTGTCTTGCAAGAGGGAAGGATCAAACTGGTTTCTATGATTGCGAGGTAATCTATTTGCATATAAAAAGCTCTATGAACTGATGCAGAGCTCAATGTATTTATTGTTACTGGCCTAACATTATTAATAACTAAGAAAGAATCACTTACTGATTGTGCCATGCTCGTGATTTACTAGGCATACTCTACTGATATGTTAACCATAAATGTATTGATAATGAATGGCTCACAATACATTAATGATTTACTGTTCGTCAAATATTTATAATCAGCTAATCATCCATTTATAATCTTACTTTGAAGATAGGCTACTAATGCATAAATGACCGTACATCTACAAGTAGAAAATGTAGGAGGGACCAGGGGAATAGAGGGGAAATGGCAATTATCTACTACTAAATGAGAGGGTTTAGAGGATTTAAGGGCATGTTAATACAAACACCCACCCACAAAAGAGTAAGGTCATTGCTATTCACAAACGTCTACAGTTACTACAGTCCTAAAAGTTTCAGCACTGACTCAAATGTACTTAAACTCAGTCTTGAAGTTAGTCATGCCCCACACATGCCCAATCACTAGAACAGCAACACACTCTCAGATAAAATATGGGAATGAGGTACATCCCATTGGAACTAATGTTTATTTGAAATTAATGTTTATTTGAAATTATTTTGACATTACAGATAGATAGATCTTATTTTAAAATGTAACAATAAACTTAATTAAAAAATAAACAAATATTTTATTTAACTTTTCAAAATAGTTTAATCTTATTCAACACATAATGTTAAACAATTTTTACCTGATATTAAATAAAAACAAAAGTGTTGGTGCAAGTGAGATATTTTCATTACTATTAAAAATAATTGTTTCATAAAACGAATAATTGTAATTTAATTAATGATTAAATGCATATTTTACTTGATGAGTTAGTGTTAGGTCACATTTTTTTAAATTAATTTGTGGTGAAAAATATATTTTAAAAATTAATGTACATTCATATTATACATTAAAGTATTTGTAATCATTTTTAAAACAATAATACGTTAATAATTACTCTATTCTTTACCATAATGATGTCTCTGGAACAGTGGTGGAGATCTCCACCTTCATGTGAAAAGTTACTAACAGTAACTTCTATCCTCCATTTTTCAGTCACTCAGTGGCTGCCACCTTGACAGCAACAAGTGATGGCAAAGAAGACTTATTCAGCATAGGCGAAATAATTTGAAGGACACCCCCTGAGATACAGATCTTCCAATCTCTGGGACTTCCAAGTTACAGCTGACAGGCATTTATTTCATAATATTCTGGGCATGAGAGCATAACATATGATAAACAGAAAAGAGTGATACAATTAAAAGGAATGTACAACGCCCATGCAAAATTGCAAACTCTTTTCATTGCATATTATGCATAATTTATGCAAAACTTACAAGAAATGCACTTGATAAATACCTCACATGCAAAAGTCACATGAGATATGATGCGAGATTAGTTCAGGCAGAAAATGCCTTTCGGCCATGGCACTTTACAGTTTCACAGCTTGTGCAAGACATTTTCTCTTTGAACCAGAGTTCCACAGTAGGAAAACTGTGCAAAAGAGTTTAACCACTTAAATTAAAAGCACATGTAAAGTATGAAAAACCTACTTAATCAGAAATTATACGAAAAGACACTTGCCTAATTAATACTAAAAACAAACTACATGCAAAACTCCAACTAATTTGATGGACCCAATAATCATATTGGTGAATGGGTCTTAAAGTTGAGTACAATTTTCTTTCTTCCATCAGATATTCAGGATTGAGACATAAACCCTGACAAAGGCAGAAGCACCCGTGTGGGAGAATAGTTTCTATGTTGATTGCACATGAACTTCCAAAAAGAAATGGTCCCATCTGCTGTTGACTATAATGTGAATGTGCACTGTAATACTGTGAGTTTGTAGTGCTTCAGTGTAAGTTTGCGGTGCTTAACTGTATTAACGCTAAAGGGCCGATTACAACGTTGTTCGGAAACGCTTCTGACCGAATCGGTTTCAGATTTGATTTCAACAGATTGGGTTCTGCAAGTCTGACAGACCAATTACGATGCTTCTCAACATTTTTCGGCCGGACTCGCATTGACTCCAATGGGAGCCTGTGTTGCGGAGGAGAACAAAGGCTCCCATTGAAAAAAGGGGTGGTTGGTGAAAATCTTGCACCCTGTGGCGGGCCCCCCATGGCACCTGCCACATTGTGCATGGTTGGAAAGAGGGGTCCCTTGGGTACCCCCATGGGCCCAAACCAGATGCCTCTGGGTGAAGTGGGGCCTGCAATGGGCCACCAAAGTCAGACTCTGACAGCTGGTCTGTGTCAAGCAGACCGAATCGGTACAGCTGTCCGAATTGGTCATCGTAATCGCTCGCCCGGAAACCATGTCCATAGAGCTGAAGGATTCAGCTCCGAAAGACTTGGGATGACCGAATGCCTTTCAGAATCGGATCAAACAGCCCGACCTGTTTCCGGGCATCGTAATCGGTTGCTTGTAAATGTGTACGATTCGGTCGAAAACGTAGGTTCCAAATCGGATTCTGAGATTCCGAATCCCATTCAGACCCTTTCAGATCGACATTGTAATCAGCCCCTAAGTGAAGGATGTGCCAAAATATCATTTTAGCAATGGCTTACCATAGAGAAAACAATAGTCTCTTTTCCTTTGTTAAGAAAGCCCTGAGTGCAAACATAATGTTAATTTGCCCTTATTGCACTCTTGTATATACTTTAGGGTTTTCATATTTCAGTCTTTAATACGATTTAATATTTGGACTACCCTACTGGGCCAAGTTACTTACTTAGGGACTAGGAGGTAGATCAAAAACTCTCCCAGTCAATTGACCCATGCAGGGTGGTTCCTTCTTTCTCTAGGTAGAGAAAGAGAGAGAATTCTGCATGGGCTAATTAACCCTTTACTGATATGTTTGGGCATGTTTCTCTGAAAGAGGGAAAAGGGGTGCCAAGCTCTTCCACCACTCCCTCCAAAGTCTCCAGTTTGAAGTCTTGGAGGGATGCAACCAGTTTACAGTGGCAGTTAGGGCAGAGCTAAGCCCAGGAGAAAAGTGTTCAAATAGAGGAGTTGAATTTTGCATCTTTAAAGACATGCAAAAGCTGTTTAAAATATTAAATATGACACGTAAATAATTACTATGGAATTGATTATGACTTTGGCGGTGCTGCGCGGGCTTTGCGCCGGCATAGCACCGCCAAAGCTGTGCATGGTCTTCCCGCCAGATTATGAGTTCAACTCGTGTCTGGTGGCCTTTTCATTTGCCGTTCTCATGGCAATGCTCTGAAAATGGGCACCGCCTTAGGAACGCAAAAGCAGTTCCAGCAAGGTATGGACTGGGAAGTCAATGCCATGCTGGAACTTGGGGTGCATGCAAACAGGGGGCACATGTTGTGCTGCCCTAAATGCATCCCCATGGTGACGGGGGCATGAGGGCCATGTATGGCTCCCTTTGTTTCCCCACTGCAGGCTCACCGCCATGAAAAATCTGGTGGTGGGGAAACTCTTAATATGCTTGCCGTACTGTGGTGGTCCTGCCTTGAATATTGTATACCCCTGTCCGCTGCACCACCACCAGGGAATGGCACTTCCCTGGTGCAGCCAGTGCAACTGTGGCGGTCTGAAAGGCCGTCTCGTAATACGGCAGCCGCAGGGTCGCCACCGCTGTGCTACTGTGAGCCTGGCTGTCAAAGACCACCAGACTCATAATTTGGCCCTACGATATTGGTTTTAAATATTTTTACTGACATTAAGGTTTTTAAGATTACTATAATTTTGTGATGTACTTTTATTGTTTTTACTTCAAGCTGAATAAAGAATACTACTGCTACTGCTATGGTATTGTACTGTATTGTAATTTCATTTATGTATAGATTACTAATCCTGATGAGGTATTAAATTATTTATGGCGGGGCTACATGTTAGTACGTAAGCCCAAGGTTACTGGTTTATCCAGTGGTATTTGGCTATTTTGGAATATTGGGATTATGCTGTGCTCTCAAGAAAACTGTTTCATGCATCTACTTCCATTTCTTTGTGGTAGACAAAGTATAATGTAGATATGATGAGTAGTGTGAGTTCATGGAAATGGTTGATGGGTGACTAGAAAGGCCAGAGGTAGCTAGTTATTGTTAGTCTTCATGAATATGGTTTCATAGGAGATGTTGCAGTCTACAGGGAGAGGTGCAAAATACATTAATAGAAAATAAGGCAACAGACATTTGATGGTATAGGTTACACTCAGAGTGGGTCAGGAATTCAGATGATGGTGGGAAAGAGAGGATTGCTTTTACAGAGAGAGTCATTTGATAGAAAGGATGGGGAGCACTCAATAGTTTTAGGTGCCAAGCCCTGTAGTGATGAGTGCCTAGGTGTTTGGCTTGCATGCTGAAATCAAAGCCTATCACTAGTTAACAAGGAAAATGTGGATTATAGGGTTATAGTAGGGCAAATAGTACAGCTTGGAAAAAATGTCTTCCTAGGGCAGCAATATCATCTCTCTTACACTCACATTAATTAGAACCTAAATGGTGGTATCCTAAATAACAACTGAAACACACATTTGCAAAGCCTGTAAGTCTCACGTTTGGGACTTATTTACTTTGCCAAAGGTTTTAACCTTGCAGCACAGCATCCCCAATATCACCAATGCTGTGTCACATGACTAAAGATTTTTTTTTAAATGCTATTATCGTGACCCACTGCATCATTTTATAGGCTGGTGCACAATTAACCCAATGCAATGCGCAGACTCTAAGCTGACTATAATGTAACAACTAACAGCACATGTGCTGTCTTGAGCAGATCTAAAAACAAAAGCCTTATGTTGGAAATGGGGGTTGCCCAAATCTCCAAGGGGGTAGCATGGCATCAAGCGGGCAGGCCAAACTTCGAGGACATGTGAAGCATTCACGCAGTACCCACAGACGACACACCAATCACACCACAAAAGAGTCACGACACCACCTTTGGTTGGAAAAAGATTAAGTTTAGTTATGTCTCCAACCTGCAAGGTAAAAAGGAATAGAATAGTGGTAGTCACAACAAGGCGCCAACTGGCACCAGAGCCAAGTACTTCAGAGGGGGATTATTTACATGGGACAAAAAGGGGTTGAGTCCAAAGGCCATGCTGAAAGGAAAAAGGTTGATTAAATGAACATTAGACCTGGGGCCAACTCAGGCTCTCATCTTCGGGGGAAGGCTGTAATTGCAAACTCCAACATTATGCATAAACACACTTCCTGCGTTATAACGCCAAACCCCACCCCTGTAAGGGAAAAACAGAGCATCACAGCACATTTAATATTAGACCGGAGCACCTATCATGAATCAACATGGCTGGCTCATTAACCAGGGGCATGAACAGGGGCCTGGAATAACTCGTCAGGCCAGCTTAGGGGCACCCCTGCAGTAGAAGGGAACACCCAGATTTACTCCACCCTCCCCCTACGGGTATAAAACAACCGGTAGGAAGGCACCTGGCATTCAATAATATCTGAGGTATACACCCTAGGCATCAAAGGTAACCTGGGAACATGGCTTTTCAGCCCTCAACCAGGAACATAAACTTTAGGCAGTGCATTGGCAACAACTCTTCCTGGGTCACCTTAGAGGAGACAATATTCCCTGGGGCATAGAACCATAGGCCTACAAACCTCAACATAGGGTAAACCCTCCTCGGGGGAATATAGATTGAATGTTAAGCCTATCCTCTAGACGCATGAGCACCTGTACAGGGGTTTCACGACCCGTCTGGGACCTTAGGCATCACAGGTAACAGGCAACCAATACTCATCACTGCCAGTTTGCTCTCCAGGCGGCTGCCCTCTCCAGGAACCACCTATACAGGCCGATATGGATGCCCCTAAAACCTTGTGCCCTATCACGAGGTCTCTTAAGTTTACCAGTCATGGGAGGGGGCGGGCACCGACCCTGTACCCCGTTGCCCTTTCCACCCTCTACATAGGCCCCACTCACCAGTTGCTCCTGCGTTTTTGGCAGGTTTCTCCTTGGAGGTGGGGGCAGGCAGCTTCTCAATCCTGCGCAGGCCACTCGGGGCCCGCAAGACCTCACTCAGGCCTGCGCTGCCCAACCGGGGCTCCCTCGGGGACCCGGGAAACACCTCCGGCTGGCTTCAGGCCTCCCCCGGGGACCCGGGGCTCTCCACAACCGAAAGCAGGGTTCTTTCCGGGGAGGGGGGCAGGCACCGGCAATGTGCCTCGAGGCCCCCCCTCTTTTCTCGGCGTTGCCCGGGCCCCTCTTCCTCTCGGGGACCCGGGGCTCCAAGATCGGCTGCAGGACTCGCCTCCCAACGGGAGCCCTGCGGATGTCGGGCAGATCTCTCGGAGCCTCCGTATCTCGAGGCCCCTCCTCACCTCTCTCCAGCGGCGTCCTCGGTGGCTTCACCCGGGCCTCTTCCTGCTGCCCAGCGGGGCAACCAATCCGTGTGCGGCCCTTCAGGGGTGCGGCCGCAAGGGCCAATGGCTGTGCCGCAAGGGCGGGGGCGCGGCCAATGACGCGACCGGGCGCCCCGTCACGTGGGCAGGTCGAGGCTGGCTTCTCGGGCCTAGCGCGGCCCACTTCGAACTCCGGCGGCCCTCTCCTCACACCGGGGGCCGCCCAGGACAGATCACCGCGCCTGACAGGGCGAACTCAGCTGCGATGAGGGGGACTGCTAGCGCTTCCAAGGCACAGCGCTACGGCGGCAGACAGCGCCGGGAAATTACAGCGCCTCGGAGAACTAGGGCGCTCGGTGGCACCACACAAGACGCACTTCACCGGAGACAGCAGGTGAGCGCTTGGGGGCAAAATGCAGCACCTTGCAGAGTAGGATGGTGCTTGAAGAGAAGAGCGCCTTTTGATTCCAGTGCTTCCCAGGAGGCTGCAGCGTTTGAGTCGCGGGAAGCACAGCCAGCTCAGGCCTCACAGCACTTCGGTGTACAGCACTCCCCAGGGGCAGACAGGTCTTCCAGACATGTCTCAGGCGGCCATTCTTCACCCTCCTGGGCAAACAGCACTCCGGGGCCCACAACAGCCACAGTCCCTCACAGGGGCCCAATCCTCCCCAGGCGGCTCCACACGGCCCAGCGCTTCCAAGGGGGGCCACAGCTCCTCCAGAGGGGGTAGACAGTCCCACTGCAGTTCCTCAGGGGCAAACTCCTCACCTCCTGGGGGGGAATCCAATCAGCTCCTTCCCTTCCCAGTGCTCTTTCAGCGCGGCGCTGGCATGGTTCAAGATCCCAACTGTGACAGGGACCTAGTCAGGGGCCCTCCCTTGTCAGGGGCCCATGGGGACAGCAGAGGGGGGGGGTTCTAGGGGTGCAGGGCCCAGCTCACAAGCCCATGTGGCGGTAGCACCTCACAGCAGGTCCCCTCTCTTCCTTGTCCCTGCGCTGACTGACTCTCTGGTGACACTTCTCCCTATTTATACCCTCCTCCCAGGCAGTGCCAGGACCTTCTAGAATGTTGGCACATCTAGCCTAAACTGGTTCTAGGGGAGGGGGTGAGCACCCTGGGTGCCAGGCTTTCCCTCCAAAAGCTAGGGGTAGCTGGGTAATATTATCTAGACCGCTGACCTATGGCAGTCCAGTGGCAAAACCCAGGGCCATGGTATCCATTTTAAAAACACTAAATTTCAGTCAGGTGCATTTTAAAATGGGGGATTTTACAAGTGCTCACATTATTTCATGTAATTAAATTTTTCAAAAGGGGTCTCACACCACTCATGGCCTATACAGGTTTAATCCCATGGGGGAGACAATCTAGATAAGGGGGTCAAAAGCGAAAAATTTGGGGGGAAAAGGCCAAGTCCAACACAACTCCCCCCCAGCCAAAAGCCAGGGTAGACATATCAATGCCTTGATGGGCTTCCCTGCTTGGGGCGGAAAAAGGTGGACGCAGGCCTGCAACTACAGGAGCACCTGCAGTCTCTCCTCCACTCTGGAACCCAATGGTTCTCTCTCGCAACCCTCCCTTCACCAACAAAACCACCCCACTGGTGTTCCCTAGTGGGATGTTTTTCCTTCCTAGAGTGGGAAGCTCTAGCCTCAGGCTTGTAATTCTCTTGGACCACTCTCTTTTCTCCAAATTGCCACTGGTCCACCCACCTGGGGTCTACACCCTCAGACTGACCAGCCCTTAGGGGCGAGGCTCTCCTCCCCCTACTTCTCCTCCTAGGGTTCCTCCATCTCCTACGCCTGGGGACACCCTCACACAACTCTATCCCCAACCTGGAGTCGAAGCCCACAGGCTGAACTGGTGACAGGGGCGAGTCCTCCCTCTCCCTGCACCCCCTCCCAGAGTTCCGCACCCTCCTACCCGGAGAAGTACCCCTGGGAGTCACTTCCGGGGGGACTCTGGTTACAGAGGTCCCTCCCACCAGGGCAGGCAACCCCTGTCCCTGGCCACCCAACCCAGGATCTGCGCCCTGTGGCTGAGCTGGTGACAGAGAAGAGACCTTCCTCCCTCTGCACCCCCTCCCAGAGTTCCGCACCCTCCCACTGGGAGTAGTACCCCTGGGAGTCAAATTGGTAGGGACCTGAATTACAGGTACCCCACCCTCCAGGTCAGGCAACCCCTTAACCTGGAACCCCAGTCCAGGATCTAAACCCTGTGACTGGTCAGACCCCCGAACCACTGGAGCTCCGATTACTGATGCTCCGGGTCCTCCTGACATGAGGGGATCCCTTCCTCTGGATGACACATCGGGACAGCCTAGTCTCCCAACCTGGGGTTCTCTTAAAGAACACTCCAGGCCCGGTGACCACAGCTGGGGCACCTCGGGACACCCCCCCGTCTCACTCCCTTCAGGATCACTCCCCTCAGCCTTCCCAGACGCTCTGGCACTTACCCAGAGGTCTGCCTCCTGTGCAAGTTCCCTGGGGTCTGAGAACCCGCACCGCAACAGATGGTGACGCAGTCTTGGGAAACAACTCCTCAGCATGTGCTCCCGGATAACGGCATGGCACAGCCCTTCCCAATCCTCCACTGCTCTCCTCACCACCCAATCCTCCAGTACAGTCCAACACTCCTCCTCGAACTCTCCCCAGGACTGATGGAACAGCTTTCCCCTGCCCCTAAACACTAACCCGTCCTCCTCTTCCGGGGAATCAGGCACAGTCTCTTGGGCTTCGGGAGTGGGACTCCTTGCACTGGACCTACACTCGCTGCCACCGCTGGATCCCACCCTCTTCGGTGAATCCAGACTCCTAAAACCACTCTCAGGGGACAATCTACCCACCTGAGCTGATCTCTCTCTGGTGAAGGCCCTCTCCGCCTCCGCCATCCTCTCCTGGGCTAGGACTTTTTCAGTCTCTAGTCGCTGCTCTTCTACCCTCAGCTGCGCTAAGCCCTCGGCATGCCTGAGCTTTGCCAGCGCCAGATGATACTCCCTCTCTTCCCTCCTATCTACCCACTCTTCTGGGGACAGGGAAAGGGATTGGGCAGTAGCCCCAGGGCTGGACCCAGTGCTGGACTCCCTATCTACAGTGTCCTCATCAGCTCCTGGCATCTCCGCCCTCTCAAATTCTTCCTCCTCCTCATCGGAGTAATTATCTCCCAGGGTTCTGGATGGGGAGCCCTCTCTCTGGTCTCTAACCCACTGACCCTTCAAAACCTCGGGAGGGTAGTCAGATAAGTCCCCACCAATCTCCAAGGGCTCTCCCATCTTGAGGGCCTCATAGAGAAACAAATTCCTCCTAATGTTCCCTACTGGGGGTATCCCTCTCTCCAGGAGGAAGTCTATCACCTCCTGTTCGGTGTACTCCATCAGTTCCACTTCCTGGTAAATCAACCCCATCGTGGCGAGGTACCCCCGGGACACACCCTCCCAGTGGAACAAGGGGACAATTCAGAATACTCTTCAGGAGGAAGCAATCAAAAAACAATATTCAGCCAAACAGCAATAATCCCCACAACAAGGCTCGGATTACATCCAAAGCTCTATTTGCAGTGTAACCCGTGGCCGCTGTGGTACTGCGCAAACACAAGTCCTATCCCACCGCTTGCCACCAAATGTTGGAAATGGGGGTTGCCCAAATCTCCAAGGGGGTAGCATGGCATCAAGCGGGCAGGCCAAACTTCGAGGACATGTGAAGCATTCACGCAGTACCCACAGACGACACACCAATCACACCACAAAAGAGTCACGACACCACCTTTGGTTGGAAAAAGATTAAGTTTAGTTATGTCTCCAACCTGCAAGGTAAAAAGGAATAGAATAGTGGTAGTCACAACAAGGCGCCAACTGGCACCAGAGCCAAGTACTTCAGAGGGGGATTATTTACATGGGACAAAAAGGGGTTGAGTCCAAAGGCCATGCTGAAAGGAAAAAGGTTGATTAAATGAACATTAGACCTGGGGCCAACTCAGGCTCTCATCCTCGGGGGAAGGCTGTAATTGCAAACTCCAACATTATGCATAAACACACTTCCTGCGTTATAACGCCAAACCCCACCCCTGTAAGGGAAAAACAGAGCATCACAGCACATTTAATATTAGACCGGAGCACCTATCATAAATCAACATGGCTGGCTCATTAACCAGGGGCATGAACAGGGGCCTGGAATAACTCGTCAGGCCAGCTTAGGGGCACCCCTGCAGTAGAAGGGAACACCCAGATTTACTCCACCCTCCCCCTACGGGTATAATACAACCGGTAGGAAGGCACCTGGCATTCAATAATATCTGAGGTATACACCCTAGGCATCAAAGGTAACCTGGGAACATGGCTTTTCAGCCCTCAACCAGGAACATAAACTTTAGGCAGTGCATTGGCAACAACTCTTCCTGGGTCACCTTAGAGGAGACAATATTCCCTGGGGCATAGAACCATAGGCCTACAAACCTCAACATAGGGTAAACCCTCCTCGGGGGAATATAGATTGAATGTTAAGCCTATCCTCTAGACGCATGAGCACCTGTACAGGGGTTTCACGACCCGTCTGGGACCTTAGGCATCACAGGTAACAGGCAACCAATACTCATCACTGCCAGTTTGCTCTCCAGGCGGCTGCCCTCTCCAGGAACCACCTATACAGGCCGATATGGATGCCCCTAAAACCTTGTGCCCTATCACGAGGTCTCTTAAGTTTACCAGTCATGGGAGGGGGCGGGCACCGACCCTGTACCCCGTTGCCCTTTCCACCCTCTACATAGGCCCCACTCACCAGTTGCTCCTGCGTTTTTGGCAGGTTTCTCCTTGGAGGTGGGGGCAGGCAGCTTCTCAATCCTGCGCAGGCCACTCGGGGCCCGCAAGACCTCACTCAGGCCTGCGCTGCCCAACCGGGGCTCCCTCAGGGACCCGGGAAACACCTCCGGCTGGCTTCAGGCCTCCCCTGGGGACCCGGGGCTCTCCACAACCGAAAGCAGGGTTCTTTCCGGGGAGGGGGGCAGGCACCGGCAATGTGCCTCGAGGCCCCCCCTCTTTTCTCGGCGTTGCCCGGGCCCCTCTTCCTCTCGGGGACCCGGGGCTCCAAGATCGGCTGCAGGACTCGCCTCCCAACGGGAGCCCTGCGGATGTCGGGCAGATCTCTCGGAGCCTCCGTATCTCGAGGCCCCTCCTCACCTCTCTCCAGCGGCGTCCTCGGTGGCTTCACCCGGGCCTCTTCCTGCTGCCCAGCAGGGCAACCATTCCGTGTGCGGCCCTTCAGGGGTGCGGCCGCAAGGGCCAATGGCTGTGCCGCAAGGGCGGGGGCGCGGCCAATGACGCGACCGGGCGCCCCGTCACGTGGGCAGGTCGAGGCTGGCTTCTCGGGCCTAGCGCGGCCCACTTCGAACTCCGGCGGCCCTCTCCTCACACCGGGGGCCGCCCAGGACAGATCACCGCGCCTGACAGGGCGAACTCAGCTGCGATGAGGGGGACTGCTAGCGCTTCCAAGGCACAGCGCTACGGCGGCAGACAGCGCCGGGAAATTACAGCGCCTCGGAGAACTAGGGCGCTCGGTGGCACCACACAAGACGCACTTCACCGGAGACAGCAGGTGAGCGCTTGGGGGCAAAATGCAGCACCTTGCAGAGTAGGATGGTGCTTGAAGAGAAGAGCGCCTTTTGATTCCAGTGCTTCCCAGGAGGCTACAGCGTTTGAGTGGCGGGAAGCACAGCCAGCTCAGGCCTCACAGCACTTCGGTGTACAGCACTCCCGAGGGGCAGACAGGTCTTCCAGACATGTCTCAGGCCCATTCTTCACCCTCCTGGGCAAACAGCACTCCTGGGGCCACAACAGCCACAGTCCCTCACAGGGGCCCAATCCTCCCCAGTCGGCTCCACACGGCCCAGCGCTTCCAAGGGGGGCCACAGCTCCTCCAGAGGGGGTAGACAGTCCCACTGCAGTTCCTCAGGGGCAAACTCCTCACCTCCTGGGGGGGGAATCCAATCAGCTCCTTCCCTTCCCAGTGCTCTTTCAGCGCGGCGCTGGCATGGTTCAAGATCCCAACTGTGACAGGGACCTAGTCAGGGGCCCTCCCTTGTCAGGGGCCCATGGGGACAGCAGAGGGGGGGGTTCTAGGGGTGCAGGGCCCAGCTCACAGGCCCATGTGGCGGTAGCACCTCACAGCAGGTCCCCTCTCTTCCTTGTCCCTGCGCTGACTGACTCTCTGGTGACACTTCTCCCTATTTATACCCTCCTCCCAGGCAGTGCCAGGACCTTCTAGAATGTTGGCACATCTAGCCTAAACTGGTTCTAGGGGAGGGGTGAGCACCCTGGGTGCCAGGCTTTCCCTCCAAAAGCTAGGGGTAGCTGGGTAATATTATCTAGACCGCTGACCTATGGCAGTCCAGTGGCAAAACCCAGGGCCATGGCATCCATTTTAAAAACACTACATTTCAGTCAGGTGCAGTTTTAAAATGGGGGATTTTACAAGTGCTCACATTATTTCATGTAATTACATTTTTCAAAAGGGGTCTCACACCACTCATGGCCTATACAGGTTTAATCCCATGGGGGAGACAATCTAGATAAGGGGGTCAAAAGCGAAAAATTTGGGGGGAAAAGGCCAAGTCCAACACCTTACAACTAGGGATGGGAGTAACTCTCATAAGTCTCTCTAGCATAATTGTTTGCAATTACTGCAAAGCTACTCATAATTATAGTTATGTGTGTGAGAAGCGTAATCCATCATTTAGCGACCAAAATGGGCTAAAGGATGCATTCTACACTAAGAGAATAGCATAAAATGCTAAAGACACAAACAGCAGTATCCAGCCACTGCTTGCTATCTCTTATTTTGTTGTTCCTGTGCTCCTGCGGTCTCTTAATTGCTCAAGTTGGAGTAATAGCTTAATTTTGGTCATCACAAGAGTAGTGCGTAATTACTGAAATTACTTGTAGTGGGGGAACTCGCGGAATTTGACTCCACAGAATTCTGCAAAGTTACAAACAAACGGCATGAGATTCCGCAGAGTTCTGCCAACGGGCGGAAATAATCACATCACGCTCCCCGCACTGATTTAGTGCAGAGATTGATTTCCGTGTGGAAAAATCAGTATGAATGGCATCACGTGGCATGCCAGAGGGTGCATCTACTTGAGTTGACTTTGCTACAGCCCAAGTAGATTTTCTACTCAAGCGGCAGCCTTCTGACCGTTAATTGCTACTCCCATAACTGCCCATGTTAGACAAATCTCATCTGAGATTCTCTAAGCAACTAGGGGATGACAAATCTCACTCGCACTCTCCCCCCACTTACCATTTTGGAGCCGCACACGAGAAAATATTTTCCCATGTGGCGACTGGCAGAATTTGGCTGCAACTCCACGTTAAAAGAGTAATGTAGATTCACCAAAATTCTGCCAATTTCGCCAGAGGAAAAAAGTATTTTGCCTACCCCTAGAATGACTCCAATTACTCTGATGTAATTAAAATGTCACCCTGGCCTATTTACAACATCTACTTTTCCTGTCTTAATCAGCTGAACAGGTCTCTACCACGCATGGCCTTTCTTAATTGTTCAAGTAACCTGGAAGTACGGTGAAATGCACTTTCAAGCTTTTACCTTTTCTTTTGTATGTGAGGGCCAGTACCCTTTGTAAATAAGAGGTGATCTCAGCAGCAGGACTGAAAATGTAAAATAACTAGGCCTGGGCGGTAAATTCTGCTCACGGAGTTTGAGGAGTTTGGGCACTCCACGGTAGAGTGCGGAAGTCCCAGTTTCAGCCTTTTGCACACTTTTCCCTCTGCGCTCTCGAGGTTTGAATTGGTGCTCGCACATGCAAGAATTCATGCCCGCTCGCATGGCTTTCAGCTGCAACAGTGCCAATGTAGTGCCGCTCAAGGTCATGAGTGCACCACTTGAGTAGCTTTTGTGCTCGAGAAGCAGCTAAAGAGCTTTTTGAGTGGATTTTCTTCTCCAACGGGCCATTGAAGTTTTTTTTGTGTGAGGGTGCTCAATGGGGTGGCATGGTGAGAAAAAGAATGATGGATTTAACCCAGATCTCTTGACTGGGATGAATGTTTTGATTTGCTCTGCATTCCGTCCATCAATTATGTCTCTTTTGCTTTCTCACCATAAGTGCGCTGGGTATGCCAAGATGTGGGTCCTGGGATCACTGTGACACTGGATTCAAGCTATTCTGGCTGAAGAGGGGTTAAACTCTGAAACCGGCCCTAGGATGCTTGTTTCCGGTCCAGGGAGGACCTGGCTTGGCAGTTCAGTCTGGACTGTTCCCATGAGGCACAGGGTCAAGACTGATTTGCATATGGCCAGGTCTAAACTGACCACGGGCTCACTGTGCCACTGGATTCAAGCTATCCTGGCTGAAGAGGGGTGAAACCCTGAAACCAGTCCTAGGATGCTTATTTCCAGGCCAGGGAGGACCTGGCTTGGCAGATCGGGCTGGACTGTTCCCATGAGGCACAGGGTCAAGACTGTTTTGCATATGGCCATGTCTAAACTGGGGTGGCATGGTGAGCAAAAGAATGATGGATCTAACCCAGATCTCTTGACTGGGGTGAATGTTTTGATGTGCTCTGTATTCCGTCCATCAATTGTGTGTCTTTTGCTTTATTTATTTAGGAGCTTATAAAGCGCACTTATGCCCAACGGCGTCCTGGTGCTACCTACTGACTCCTGAGATGAAAACGGGAATCTACTCCATAAATAACCAGGTCTTAAACCCATTTTGGAACTTAAGGAGCTCCGAGGCATTCCTAAGATGCACCGGCAGGTTGTTCCAGGCTTTTGCTGCACAGAGGCAGAAGCTGTTTCCTCCCCACCAGGCCTTTTTTATTTGTGGCACTGCAACTAATATGCCTTCGGCCGAGCGAAGTGCACTTCCCCGCACATACCACTTAAAACACCTGCAACAACTCTGGACCAATGCCCCTCAAAGCTTTGAAGACAGTGCACATAGCTTTCAACTGCGCATGTCTTGTTACAGGTAGCCAGTGGAGTTGCCTGATTTTTTGCTTTCCTAGTGGGAGCTGGTAGATTTCACGAGGCCCAAAGCCACATATCAGGGGAACATATATTAGGATTGTTTCCAAACATAATGACCTCGGTCTTCCCGGTGTTTAATTTAAGTCTTTTTCACCCTACGTGCGCTGTGTATGCCCAGACGTGGGTCACGGGCTCACTTTGCCACTGGATTCAAGCTTTTCTGGCTGAAGAGTGGTGAAACCCTGAAACCGGTCCTAGGATACTTATTTCCGGTCGGGGGAGGACCTGGCTTGGCAGGTCGGGCTGGACTGTTCCCATGAGGCACAGGGTCAAGACGGATTTGCATATGGCCAGGTCTAGACTGGGGTTGCATGGTGAGCAAAAGAATGATGGATTTAACCCAGATCTCTTGACTGGGGTGAATGTTTTGATTTGCTCTGCATTCCGTCCATCAATTGTGTGTCTTTTGCTTTCTCGCCCTAAGTGCGCCGGGTATGCCCAGACGTGGGTTCCGGGCTCACTGTGCCACTGGATTAAAGCTCTTCTGGCTGAAGAGGGGTGAAACCCTGAAACTGGTCCTAGGATGCTTGGTTCCGGTCCAGGGAGGACCTGGCTTGGCAGTTCAGACTGGAATGTTTCCATGAAGCCCCGGGGCAAGACTGATTTGCATATGGCTAGGTCTAAACTGGGGTGGCATGGTGAGCAAACACAAGAATGATGGATTTAACCCAGATCTCTTGACTGGGGTGAATGTTTTGGTTTGCTCTGCATTCTGTCCATCAATTGTGTGTCTTTTGCTTTCTCGTCTAAGTGCTCCGGGTATGCCCAGATGTGGGCCCCGGGCTCACTGTGCCAATGGATTCAAGCTATCCTGGCTGAAGAGGGTGAAACTGTGAAATCGGTCCTAGGATGCTTGTTTCCGGTCCAGGGAGGACCTCTCTTGGCAGTTCGGGCTGTACTGTGCCCATGAGGCACAGGGTCAAGACTGAATTGCATGTGGCCAGGTCTAGACTGGGGTGACATGGTGAGCAAAAGAATGATGGATTTAACCCAGATCTCTTGACTGGGGTGAATGTTTTGATTTGCTCTGCATTCCGTCCATCAATTGTGTGTCTTTTGCTTTCTCGCCCTAAGTGCGCCGGGTATGCCCAGACGTGGGTTCCGGGCTCACTGTACCACTGGATTCAAGCTATTCTGGCTGAAGATGGGTGAAACCCTGAAACTGGTCCTAGGATGCTTGTTTCCGGTCCAGGGAGGACCTGGCTTGGAAGTTCAGGCTGGACTGTTCCCATGAGGCAAGGGTCAAGACTGATTTGCATATGGCCAGGTCTAAACTGACAACGGACTCACTGTGCCACTGGATTCATGCTCTCCTGGCTGAAGAGGGGTGAAACCCTGAAATCGGTCCTGGGATGCCTGTTTCCAGTCCAGGGAGGCCCTGGCTTGGCAGTCTGGGCTGGACTGTTCCCATGAGGCACAGGGTCAAGACTGATTTGCATATGGCCAGTTCTAAACTGGGGTGGCATGGTGAGCAAAAGAATGATGGATTTAACCCAGATCTCTTGACTGGGGTGAATGTTTTGATTTGCTCTGCATTCCGTCCATTAATTGTGTGTCTTTTGCTTTCTCGTCCTAAGTGCGCCGGGTATGCCCAGACGTGGGTCCCGGGCTCACTGTGCCACTGGATTCAAGCTATCCTGGCTGAAGATGGGTGAAACCCTGAAACCGGTATTAGGATGCTTGTTTCCGGTCCAGAGAGGACCTGGCTTGGCAGTTCGGGCTGGACTGTTCCCATGAGGCACAGGGTCAGGACAGATTTGCATATGGCCTGGTCTAAACTGGGGTGGCATGATGAGCAAACACAAGAATGATGGATTAAACCCGATCTCTTGACTGGGGTGAATGTTTTGATTTGCTCTGCATTTGGTCTATCAATTGGGTGTTTTTTGTGTGAGAAGCCTTTTTTAACCTTGTTTCATCCAATACGAAGGAAGTGCCCCAGAGACTCCAACTTCATGTTCCTGTCCATCATGATCCTCCCAGTGCTTTGTCCATCTCCTGGTCACTTTTCATTTAAACTTGGAGCTGGAAGGATCATCCTCCATGTCTGCTGCATATATACAATTTGATTTAAGGACTTTTTATTTAAGATTTTACAAGTAAGTAAAAAAACTACTGTATAACTGTGATGTTTATTTGATAGAGGGCATTCACCAGTATTTATTTGCATTGTTATTTGAATTTTCAAAGTTATTGTGGTGGGTGGCCTGTATTTTCAAGAGGGGCCTAGTTATACTTTTGCATTTAATTTTTCTTCTTTAGTAAAGGAAAACCATTGCACAGTTCAGTACATTTTCTCAATGTTTGTTAAATTTGCAATATTTATTTACTTTACTATGTGGTCTAGTCTCCCAAAGCACCACCCAGTAGACTCTGGCCAGTACTAGTCATGGGAGCATTAAACAATTATTTCTTTGATATATGTTGTTTTAAATCATTTATGGCAGGGATAGCATTGGATTAAATATTGGTTTTTCACATTTTATTTGTGTACTAAAAGTGTATATGTGGGGTAATATATGATGCCTTAGGAGGATATTGTCATGAGGCACACCACCAGACTATGCCCAACACTGCAGGAACGAGGATGCCCCAAATCCTCTGCCAATACCCCCGTGACGTCCACTGAAGCAATTACACAGCAAAGCCTTCACTGGGGCACCGGGAGAGGGTGGGAAAAGATAGGACACAGGAGTCAAGGAGATACACTGCTGCAGGCCCCTTCCTTCACCTATTCTATCAACATAGGCAACAGGCAGCACCTGCATCAAAAGACAAAGCAAAGGAAAAACAAACTTAATTGCTTTTGACTATATTTCAATGATCATGCACCCATAGGCCCATTCTTTATATAAAAGAAGAATCCCTTACCAGTCCATAAGCAATGTTTTTTCCAACACAAGGGGGGTTCAGGGATTCTTTACAGACTCAATGCCCCAGGAAACAACTCCTATGCTAGAAGGGTTGTTTAACAAGTCCAGGGGAAAAAACTCTTTATTCAGTAAAAAAAAAACTTTTCTTCTCAAAAACGAAAAAGAAAATAATAAAACAACCCGAAAACCGCACTAAACTAGTGGCCACTAACAAAACAACCAAGGTGTAAAGGGAAAAACGCGATAAGAACAAAACGCTTGCGTTTTGTCCCAAACTCCACACAACGACGTGGAGCAGCAACAAAAGTCCAGGAAGTGCACAAAGCGCGACTCACCAGCAAGCAATTCCACAGAAGCGGGTCTTTAACATCCACCACAAGGCTTCACATCCTCATGCTCCCAAAACCGCCGGGAAAAAACGGCAAATAGCTCCGGTGGTTGCCGCAATTACCAGAGATGCAGCTAGGTTCCAAACAGCTGCTACAGTAATAAAGGCAGGGTCCCAACGAAGGTAACAATCCAAATGGACTCCCCAAAGGTACTCGGAACTCCCAACATGATCCTTCAGGTGGGCTGTAACAAATACGATAACAAGCACAGAGAGATGCCTCAGATCCCGCTTTAAAAGAGGTTACCTTGATATGTGACCTGAGGTGCATGAACATGGAAACAAGACTACGGGGGGGAAAGAAAGAAAAACTATGCTAGATCCTGACAGTACCTCCCCCCAAAGTTCTCCCTACAGGGCGAGGCTTAGAGGGATGGCAGAGATGGAAACAACATACCAAACGGGGAGCATGAACCCCACCTGCAGGCTCCCAAGTACGGTCTTCCGAGGGATAACCCTTCCACTCTACAAGGTAATAAAGCCTTCCCCTCCTTCTCCTAGAATCCAGGATAGCATTTACCTCAAATTCCTCATGCCCATCTACCACCAAATGTGGAGGTGGTGGCAAACTTACTGAAGATCGAACCAAAGGCTTTAAAAGGGAGGTGTGGAAAACAGGGTGCACACAGTACTCATCAGGTAGCTCAAGTTTCATTGCCACATGATTCACCACCTTCACGATAGAAAAGGGGCCTACATAACGAGGCTGCAGCTTTCTAGGCCCACTTAAATGGAGGTTCTTTGAGGCCAACCACACCTGATCCCCTACTACATAAGAAGGAGCGGGAACCCTATGCTGATCTGCATATTTCTTCATCGCTTCCTTAGCTGCCTGTAAATGTGTCCTTGCCTTTTCCCATACATGAGTCAAAGACTGACTAAGGGTGTCTATAGCTGGTACCAAACCCGACGGTTGAATAGGTATAGCCTTAGGATGATATCCCATTGAACAAAAGAAAGGGGTCAACCCTAAAGCTGAATGCAAGCTATTATTATACGTAAATTCAGCTAAAGGGAGAGCCTCTACCCAACTACAAGCCAGAGAGGTAAAGAGACACCGTAGATAATTCTCCATGGTGTGATTGGTGCGTTTCGCCTGACCATCTGTCTGCGGATGGTAGGCGGATGACAAACGGACACTGATCTGTAATGAAGCACCCAATTCAGACCAAAAATGGGACACAAACTGTGCCCCCCTGTCCGAAACTATCGCTGCTGGCAAACCATGCAACCGTACCACCGAAGCTACAAACACAGAAGCCAATTCCCTGCCGTGGGTACTTTAGGTAGTGCCATTTTAGTGAATAAATCCACTACAACTAGAATGGCGGTAAACCCAGACATAAGGGGAAGATCTGTTACAAAATCTATACTTATCGTATGCCAAGGGGCTGTGGGCACTGGCAACGGATGTAAATGACCAGAAGGACTAGTATGTGAGGGCCTATTTATAGCACACACAGGACAAGAAGTAACAAATACCTGAACATCATGAGCCAAAGTATCCCACCAAAACCATTGTGAACAAAACTCCTTAGTCTTTGCTATCCCAGGATGTGCCCCCAAAGACGACGAATGACACCATTGAAGAACCTTGTCTCTTAATTCGGGAGGGATGAACAACCAAATCCCCTGATACAACAGCCCATCCCGTATCGCAAACTCAGGGGTCGATAACCAAGGGGTTAGATCCATTCCCTTCAAACTCTCTTTAACTGATGACAAGAATCCGTCCACAGAAACACTCCCCACTATCTTTTCACTCGCTATCATTGGGGTTATCTCCTTCTCTATTCCTGATTCTGCTTGATCCACGTGTATGCGTGACAAGGCATCAGATTTCACTTGTTGGGCTGCAGGTCTGTATGTGATAACAAATTCACATTCATTAAAAAACAGTACCCATTCATCTGTCTCGGGGTTAGAGCTCTAGCAGAATGAAAAAATTCTAGATTCTTATGATCTGTGTAAATCGTTATCGAATGGCGAGCACCCCACAAATAGTGTCTCCATTCTTCAAACGACAACTTGATCGCAAGCAATTCTCTCGCAGCCACAGTATAATTGCATTCGGCCGGCAGAACGCAACTGGGTGCATACACCCTGTATCCTCATCCCTCTGGGAAAGCAGCCCCCCCCCCCCACTGCACATAGGGAGGCGTCAGTCTCAACATAAAAAGGCAAAGCAGGATCAGGATGAACCAAAACAGGGGCCGATGTGAATTTGTTAATCAATTGCTGAAAAGCAGTTTGCGCCCCGGTAGACCACACAAAAGGAAACACCCTTTTTTAGCAGAGCAGTTATAGGTGCCACCACATCAGAAAACCGAGAAATAAACCGCCAATAGAAATTGGCGAAGCCCAAAAGAACCTGTATGTCCCTAACACATGCAGGGGTAGGCCAGTTGACAATGGCTTCAGTCTTTCGAGGATCCATCTTAATACCATTGGTAGAAACAATGATGCCCAGGAACTCTACACTGGAAACATGGAACTGACATTTCTCTAATTTCATGAACAACTGATGTTCCTTTATCTTCTCCAACACACGATATACATGTGACTCATGCTCGACAGAAGATTCTGAAAAAATCAAAATGTCGTTGATATAAACGATAACACTTAAATCCAAAAACACCTTCAAAACTTCATTTATCAAAAACTGAAAAGCAGCCGGAGCATTACACAAACCAAAAGGCATAACACAATATTCAAACCAATCAAACTTCGTTCTGAAGGCAGTTTTCCATTCGTCTCCGGCCCGAACACGAATGAGATGATAGGCACCCTTTAAGTCCAACTTGGTAAACACTGTGCCATGCTTCAACTGATCTAAAAGCACAGGAATCAGGGGAAGGGGGTATTTATTCTTGATTGTGACCTTGTTCAAGGCCCTGTAGTCCACACAAGCCCGCAGACTACCTTCCTTCTTCGAAATAAAGAATATAGCAGATGATACAGGTGAAGAGGGGCAAAAAAAACCGTTAGCTAACATTTCATCCAAATATGCCTTCAAATGTTGTTCCTCTGGTTCCGACAAAGGATATATTCGACTACATGGTAATGTAGCACCTGGCACTAGATCAATACGACAGTCAAAAGGGCGATGCGGTGGAAGACTATTGGCTCTACCCTTGTCAAACACACAGCTAAACTGGGCATATGGTGTTGGAACAACCCTTACCTCACCACTGTCCCCCGCAGCACATGTCAATGGTGTTACCCAGTCAGTCGCAACCTGATAGCAATCTCGCAAACAATGGGTGGCATCCAAAGTGACAGTTTGCCTCACCCAATCTATCCGGAAATTGTGCTTCTGCAGCCAGGGCACCCCAAGAACAATCCCAAAAGAAGAAGCATCTATTAAATCAAGACAGATGGACTCGGAATGACCATTACCACATAATAAACACATGGGTTCCGTTTGCCGCGTTATGGATCCCGAAGACAACTCAGTCCCATTGATAGCGCGTACAGGTTCCGGCTGCTCTTTAAATACACATGGAACCCTCAGTTTGTCAGCTAACTGAATATTCATGAAATTCCCAGTTGCCCCGGAATCAATCAGCACTGACACGGTGGTTCTATTACTGTTTGAGATCACCAAACAAGCACAAATGAAGAAATGCCGCTGAACCCTTTGTACTGCCCCTGCCACTTCATATGATGCATTCTATTCCTCCTCAAACTTCATTCCACCACCCTTGCCCACAAACGCCACAGTACTTCGTGGAGGAAGACTAGATGGTTTGACCGGACATTCACGGGCATAATGACCCCCCTTGCCACAATAAAGACAAAGATTTTGGGCTCGCCTTCTTCCCTTTTCCTCTTGTGACAAAGGGCCTCTAACCCCACCTATTTCCATGGGTTCAGGGCCTGGCTTAGTTTCTACGGGAAGTCTTACTTCATTCCTTACTGGCAGTACATGTGAGGCCTGGTAACGGTACCGCTCCCCCGCCTTTCCAATAAATGATGATTTAATTTTACCACCAAATCTATAAATGCTACGCAATCATCAGGGGGATCCACTACTTGCGAAACAATGTCTTTTAACTCCTCACACAATCCCTGATAGAATAAAGAGGTCCTCTTAGCAGAAGGCCATTGAGTCACAGATACCAGGTGATTACATGAAGAGACATACGTCATAAGGTCCTGCTTACCCTGCCTCAGCTTTAACAATTCAGTATCGCTGGCCTGCATAAATGCGTGTTTAGCAAACAAACACCGCATCTGTTCTTTGAAAGCTAAATAATTATACAACACAGGATCATAGTAATCCACCAATGGAACTGCCCACAAGGCGGCTGTACCAGATAGGTATGATATAATAAAGGCCACCTTGGCTGAATCATCAGGGAATGCTGTGGGACGACACATGAAATGCAGGTGACACTGTTTCATGAATGTGCTGTATTTATTACAATCACCTGAAAACCTCTCGGGGACAGCCAAAGGAACTGGAACAGGAGTGGTAACAGTAACTGATATTGGGGTGCCCCCTCCCGCTCCTTGCCCCGACCCTCTCTCAAATTGGAAAGTGGCAGGTTGTACTATAGGCCCCTGACCCCTGGTCTGATCTCTAGCCCTCACTGCAGTCAGTTCCTGACGTAGCCCCAAATTCTCTTGCCGTAAATCCTGGACCTGTGACTTTAATGATGTAATAGCCCCTATTAAGTCCTGCATTGTAGGAACGCCCTCTTCCACTGCACTCCCAGTCTCATCCATCCTCGCCCGGGCAGTGTAAAAATACGTGGGCTTGTTATTGTCACGAGGCACACCACCAGACTATGCCCAACACTGCAGGAATGAGGATGCCCCCAATCCTCTGCCAAAACCCCTGTAACATCCACTGAAACAATAACACAACGAACCCTTCACTGGAGCACCGGGAGAGGGTGGGAAAAGATAGGACACAAGAGTCAAGGAGATACACTGCTGCAGGCCCCTTCCTTCACCTTTTCTATCAACATAGGGAACGGGCAGCACCTGCATCAAAAGACGAAGCAAAGAAAAAACAACCTTAATTGCTTGTGACTATGTTTCAATGATCATGCACCCATAGGCCCATTCTTTATATAAAAGAAGAATCCCTTACCAGTCCATAAGCAATGTTTTTCTCCAACACACTGGGGGTTCAGGGATTCTTTACAGACTCAATGTTCCAGGATACACTTCCTCTGCTAGAAGGGTCTTTTAGCAAGTCCAGGGGAAAAAACTCTTTATTAAGTAAAAAAACCCTTTCTTCACAAAAACGGAAAAGAAAATAATAAAACAACTCGAAAATCGCACTAAGCTAGTGGCCACTAAGAAAACAACCAAGGTGTAAAGGAAAAAACGAGATAAGAACAAAACGCTTGTGTTTGGGCCCAAACTCCACACAACGACGTGGAGCGGCAACGAAAGTCCAGGAAGTGCACAAAGCGCGACTCACCAGCACAGTGATATAGCGTTGGTAATGCCCAAACAAAAGCAATTCCACAGAAGCGGGTCTTTCACACCCACCACAAGGCTTCACATCCTCATGCTCCCAAAACCGATGGGAAAAAATGGCAAATAGCTCCGGTGGTTGCCGCAAATACCAGAGATGCAGCTAGGTTCCAAACAGCTGCTACAGGAATAAAGGCAGGGTCCCAACGAAGGTAACAATCCAAACGGACTCCCCAAAGGTACTCGGAACTCCCAACACGATCCTTCAGGTGGGCTGTAACAAATACGATAACAAGCACAGAGAGATGCCTCAGATCCCTCTTTAAAGGAGGTTACCTTGACATGTGACCTGAGGTGCATGAACATGGAAACAAGACTACGGGGGGTACAGGGTCAGAGCTGATTTGCATATAGCCAGTGTCTAACTCAGGGTGGTGTGGAGTGCAAAAAAACGATGGATTTAGGCCCAGATCCTTGTACTGGGGTGAATGTATGACATTGTTCTACATTCTGTCCATCAACTGTGTTTTTTGCAATTTTCACCCCGAGTGGGCTGGGCATGCTCAGACGTGAGTCCCAGGCTCTCCACACCACTGGAGTCAAGCTATCCAGGCTGATGAAGGCTGATAGCCAGAAACTGGTCCTTGGATGCTTGATTCCAGTCTGGGAAAGACATGGCTTGGTAGTTCGGACTGGACTGTTCCCATGAGGCACAGGGTCAGAGCTGATTTGCATATAGCCAGTGTCTAACTCAGGGTGGTGTGGAGTGCAAAAAAACGATGGATTTAGGCCCAGATCCTTGTACTGGGGTGAATGTATGACATTGTTCTACATTCTGTCCATCAACTGTGTTTTTTGCAATTTTTAGAATTATTGAAGGCATCCCAAAAAGAAGGATTACAATGACAAGCTAGCCATTGTGGAAGGTGACACAGAGGAATCAGACATTGCTATTTAACCTGCTCCGAGGAATCTGGCAGAGGTAGCACCGCCAGCTGACATATTTGCAAAGCCACAGGTGAGACCTGCACCAACCCCTACTGCAGTAGAAGCATTCACTGCAGAGAGGCAATCAACAACACACCCACCTACCTCCCGTTCTTATTCAGGCATTGGCACAGTAAAAAAGTACTTCTCCCCAGTTTTGGAACCTTCTACTGGTAGCAAAGAGGGGGAGCACATTGCAGTATGCGCCATTTGTTAAACAAATGTTCATTGAGGTAAGCCTGGTTCCCAATATGGTACTGGAGGCCAAATGACCCATATGAAAATAACAACGCAATCCGGTGGGAGGAGTACCTTAAAAAAATTGCTAAGCTTTGTCGTGATGGTGAAAGTAAGGCGAGCTGAGGAACGTCAGCTGCAAGTCCAAACACGCAGGGAGGTGTTGATGAGAAAGAAGAGGGTGACATCCTCATGCAAAATAGCCCTGTACCCAGCAGTGCACCAGCTAAATCACCCACCTCAGCGACTTTACAATGGCATAAAGAGACTCAGAGTGAGATGGAGACACCATGGTATACAGTGACTGCCGCACCATGATGCACCCTAAGTCTACCACCACCACCTACTTCTCAAACGTTGCCTGCATCAGTAGCCCCAGAAAAGAATAAGAAAATACAGGCTATATAACGGGCATGTTTGGAGAGGCGGTGCCCTATGACTGCACTCACCCAGCGGCACGTTTGTACAACGGGAAGCTCGCAAAACTGTTGGCGCTGGACCTCTTCCCTTTATCTTTCGCAGAAGGAGTGGGGTTCTTTTCTTTTCTTTTTTTTTTAACTTTCTTTTCTGATTTTCAATGATGAAACACAAGTCAAGAGAAACCCTCCAATAGTGTCATTCATGGTACATCATCTCAGTGTACCGGTACTCAGTAAGGCAAAGCGCAGAGTGTAACAAATGTATCTTCACACAAAGCACAAGTAATATCAATGCGGATCCAGTATTACATCGACCAACCTTCTTATCAGGGCCATGTGGTACATGTCAATGGCAGTAACAAAGGCATCCTGACCTATTAGGGAGTTGTCACAGTGAGGCAATTATACACTAGGTGGGTTAGAAGTTGGTGCGTCTGTCCTGTAAGTGATTCTTTGTCAAAAGTAAGTGACAATGGGCGCCCAAAATGTCCTTGGCATAAGGTCCCACTATGCTGCTAATTGCTCCCGACAGTAGGAGACGTCTTCCAACCGGACCTGGCTGGTAGGAACCGGATTTCTACCCCAATGGATCGCGTTTGGCCAACAGAAGTAGCATTACAATGAGGTGTCCGTGTCACAGACATACAATAGGAACAAGTGGGAATGTAGCCGCTGTAATGGCACTCACAGTGCTACAGACCGCAGTCTAAAAGCACGGCACCCTAGAGCAGGTCCAGGCCAGGTGCAAGAATGCAGCTCCTGGCTCGCGACTGTGTCGGCAGTGTGTGTCAGTAACCAGTCCATCCTATGGGGTTGCAATGGAGTGTGATATGTTCTGTGTAAATAGTAAAAAGTGTATTAATCTTAGTCTGTAATTGGGGGACAGCCTCTCAGATTGGCCACAACAATAGTCCCACTGACCATTTGATATATCCGAAACCAGGTCCTTTTCCCAGGCCACCCGAGCCTTTGAGGTGTCCATCAGGGAAGCAGCCAACGTAAGTGTGTAAAGCTGAGTGATGAGTTACGCGGTGATGTGGATGTGTGAATATATTCCAATGCCATAGCGATAGGAGATGAAACAGGAAATGTGTCATGCAACTTGCAGCAGGTAGCTCTGATTTGATAACACAGTAGTGTGTCTAATGGCATAAACATGTGTGTGTCAGTTCCGGTAAATGAGGGGAGAAACTGGCCATCTGGGTATAAGTCAGTGAGAACTTTAATGCCTAGTGATCCTGCTCGCCCGATGGCGTCTCTATCCTGTAATGGGGGAAACATGGGGTTATCTGCCATTGATGCAGAAGGCACATATAGTTTTGTAAGGCAGCCCGTGTGTGCAGGCTGTCCCATGCCCAATGCACTCATTGCACTGTATTCATTTCGGCTTTGGGTGTCTTGTGTGGCTGGAACAGTGCTGTTGCGAGTGGCCATGGGGAAATTTGATCCTGCTCTACATCTAGATGTGGTTGAAACCGGGTGAGTGTCACAAAGAGGGTACCTCCGAGCTGGAATCCATGGAGAATGAAGGTCAGTAGTGATGTGTTCCACATCATGTGGACACTGGCGTAACGAAAACTGAGGGAGCCTCCCTGCAGGGAACTTAGAGGGGCCCCCTCCGAGCTCAATCAGGAGCTCTCCGGCCAGAGGGCAGTGCCGAAGGGGCCTCCTGGAGCTTCGGGTCCCCCCCACACCGCGGGGGATGTGGGGGCCTGTGTTACGCCCCTGCATGTGGATCCACTTCTGTTTTTGCAGCCTGTAAATACGGAAGCCTGGACAGGAGAGCGGGACACCCACGAAGACCGACCCTATTACAGGACCGGAGACTTCAGATTATGCTTCTCAATCTTTACTGCAAAAACACAGCAGCCAATGAAAATGCATATTTTCATAATAACAGTATAACAAAACTACATTTCCCATGATGCACATATGTATAGGCACGCCCCCACAGTCCATAAGAAACCTTAGCGTGCTGCCATCTTCCTCTTTCTTTGCTGCTCACAGCGAGATAAGTGCACTTTGTTCCCTCTATCTGCTGTTGTTTGCATGTTTTGTAGTGATTTTAACAGCTTCCGCTTTAATGAAGATTACGATTTATTTGTGACAATGATGATGCTATGTTTAGGATGATATATGCCTTGCGTAATTTCTGACTGATTTTGAGGGAATTGTGCATTAGCGGGCGAGCGCATTGTTGTTAGCGCGTCATTCTGGCCCGCTGTCATTTCATTCCTCGGTGGCACTAGATTCACGCCGGTATAGGGCGTGTGGAGGTGACGGTCGTTGACCGGGGGCAGACCGATATCTTTCTCGTTTAATGAGCCTTTGTTCCCGGTTAGTGATCTCTCCCCATTAGGCGTGCGCTCCTCGCGCATGCGCAAGGGCTTCCCTCATCGCCCTGTGACGCTGCAGGTACCGGGTGGCTCTTGGCGGCGACGCGCTACCCAACGTGCGGAATTTGGGCTTGTTTTGGGCGGTTTTTCAGTCGCGTTCGGGCGGCGAGTTAGCAGCGCGAATATCCCCATAATTCAAACAGATTTTTCCTACGATCATCGCTCTGCCTTAGTGATCGCCTGTAGCAGGTTGTAAAATCCTGGCCAGAAGAGAGTGAGCACACGCTCTGTTTACTGTTGCATTGGCCTGGGTCTCTGACCCTTCAGACTACAGCTTTGCTGAGGGGATCTTTAGGTGATTCTTTAGGTAAAACTGTTGAGTGCTGGTGGGCTGACCCCCCCCCCCCCATTACCCCTCCTTGTGGCTGTGAAAGGGACTCACAGAGCACTTCATTTACATTTGTATTGCATATAGCTATTGTTATAGCTTCACTCCACCCCTGAAAATGGCTGAGTGGGAGCAATACCCAGAAGACTATGCTGAGGAGGAGACATATGACGGACAGCAGGAGGCTATTTTGGAGGACAACCTAGTAAATGCTTTGGACGCCTCGGTCCAGTCCTCTGTGAACAGGGCTATGGAGACCACGGTCCCACAGACTATTCAACAGGCTTTAGCGGCGGCTCTGCGCCCTATCAGGAAACAGCTCGAGGGCTTCGCCAAGAGACACGGCTACGACAAAAAGCCGCAAAAGAAGAAGTCAGAGGCTTCCACATCTGACCAGGGCTCTTCTATTCCAGTGCAGTGGCCACATGCACAGGCTCTTTCCACGTTGCCCGCTAGTGGGACGGCTGAACACTCCTATTCCGGTACTAAGGCCAAAGCTAAGTCTAAGACCTATACAGATACAGATACCGACACTGCCACTACAAATACAGATACTGACACCGACACCTCGGAGGAGCCTCCCCCTCCAAAGAAGGCGAAGACAACTCCGCCGTCAGGGGCGGATCCTCCCTCTACCCCTTTCACCTTTGATCCTTCCGACATCATGCACCCTCGATCCTCAGACTGGGTGCCTCCCCCCGCTGTTTTGGCCTATCTTCATGAAAACTTCAGGAAAAACCTCCCCAGGGAAGTACTCAATCGCCCAAAGTCAGAGTGTCCGCACCCCGAGCTGCCGGACAAAGAGTTGGAGATGCCCGAAATTGACGCAAGCCTGCTAACATTCCTGCGAAAATTCTCAAAGGACCCCAAACGTGGCATCGACTGCGCCTGGCGGGGATGCCAGAATAAACTGCTGGACGTTGTGGGCCCTTTGGCCAAAATCCTGGAAATGGCATTGGCAGCCAAGGAGTCCTCTCTCCCCATAGACCCTGATATTTTGGCAGGTTGGACCCAACGGGCCATATGCCTCATAGGCAACTCAAATTGCGCAATCCCATCGGAAAGGCGGAAGTCACTCCTGATTCGGATGGACAGCAACCTTACGGAGCTGACGGATGCAGAACACGGACCCCTTGCGGCGGGACAGCTCTTTGGGGAGCGCTTCGTCAAGGACTTTGCAAAGTACGTAGGTACATATACTACCCTGTATAAAGCGCAATGTGGGATAAAACGAGTGTTCAACCAGGGTGTTTTTAATCGGGCCGGGCGGGGCGGGGGCCGCTTGTCAGGCCGTGGTGGTCACCAAGGTTCACAGAGAGGCGACTTCGGTCGCGGAAGAAATGACTATGATTCCCCTCGTGGAGGTACCTTCTACCCATCCTGTAGGAGGTTCAACAGAGGGCTTTCCAGTCCGGCAACAACAGGGCGAACTTCAAGGCCCAGCAACCCACAGGTGAGCGTTGTAGACCTTTCTCTTCTTCCTTTGGGGGGTCGCACTCCACACTGTCTACGTCAGTGGCAGGAGCTAACTCAGGACTCCTGGGTGTTGCAAACCGTGCAGGGTTTTCAGTTAGAGTTTTACTCTCGTCCATTTCAGTCAAGTCATCCAGGAAATCTCCATTTTTCCCAACAAGATCGCAGTTTTATAGACGAGGAGATTGCAGAGTTGCTGCGGAAGCACGAGATAGCACCATCCAGGGGGCCTCACGGCTTCTACAGCAACATATTTATTGTACAGAAGAAAGGAGGTGGGAACAGACTGGTTCTGAATCTCAAAGAATTCAATCAATTCCTAATGTACAACCATTTCAAGATGGAAGGTATCCATCTTCTGGTGGATTTGCTGCAGGAAGGAGATTGGATGGTCATGTTAGATCTCAAAGACGCATACCTATCCATTCCAATCTTTCCGCCGCATCGCAGGGTCCTCCAGTTCAGCTGGAACGGCCGATGCAACGAATATTTGGCTCTTCCTTTCGGGCTCTCCTCAGCTCCTTGGTGCTTCACCAAGGTGATGAAACCAGTGGTGGCCCATCTCAGAGAAAGGGGTATACGGCTCATAATATACCTCGACGACATCTTGATCATGGCACAGAATCGAGCAACACTCAGGCAGCACCTCGTCCTTACGACAACGCTGCTTCAGAGCCTAGGTTTTGTTATCAATCCGAAGAAGTCGGTGATTGTTCCAACTCAGAAGATAGACTTCCTCGGATTCACGATAGACGCACAGTCGGCCCAACTGTGCCTTCCAAAGATGAAGCTGAAGGACCTCAAGAAGGAGATCCTAAAGTTATTAAACAGTCAAACAGTCACACTCAGGGTGATAGCAAGAGTAGTGGGGATATTGGCCTCATCCATTCAAGCGATATTCCCGGGCCCTCTTCATTACAGGGCCCTTCAACGCCTAAAAATCAAACATCTCCAGAAGGGACTGTCCTATTCGGACGTCATCCCACTGTCACAGGAAGTCAGGTCAGAGCTGCAGTGGTGGCTAGGCCATGTGGACGCCTGGAATGGCAGAGCAATCTTCGGATCTCAGCCAGAGGTGGTAATCGAGTCAGACGCCAGCCGATGGGGCTGGGGCGCACGCTGCGGGGACATCTCCACGGGCGGAAGATGGTCTCCGCAAGAACTTTCCTTGCACATAAATTGCTTAGAACTGCTCGCAGGGTCGTTCGCAATTCGAACGCTATCCCCGAGGCAGACCTCATGTTGTATCCTCCTCCGCATGGACAATGTGTCAGCGGTGAGGTACATCAACAAGTTGGGCGGCACGAGATCGTCTCTTCTTGTGCAGATAGCCAAAGTTTTTTGGCATTACTGCCTCACGAATCAGATCTCAGTGATGGCAGAATACATTCCGGGTCAGTCCAATCAGGTGGCGGATTGGAACTCCAGGCACCTCAGGGACTTCAGTGACTGGAATTTGCATCCCGAAGTCTTCCAGTGGCTTCAGAAGATTTGGGGTCCATTCCAGACGGACCTCTTTCCCTTCAGACTCACTTATCAGATTCCCCAGTTTTTCAGCTGGAGGCCGGATCCATTGGCGAAGGCGACCAATGCCTTTCTGCAGGACTGGTCGAATGCAATACAGTATGCGTTTCCCCCGTTCTTGCTGATCCCCAGAGTGATGACGCAGGTCATCAGGCAACGGGCGGAGTTAGTCATGGTGACGCCGTGGTGGACGTCCCAGTCGAGGTTTCCCAAATTGTTACAATGGAGTTGCGATCTTCCCAGGTTACTACCGGAGTTGGAATCGCTGTTGCTGGGTCCTCTTCAGGAGCAGCATCCATTGATTCTAGAGGGCAGTCTCACGCTGATGGCATGGAGGCTTTCAGGGAACAATGGCAAATGCCAGGAGTTTCGGACAGGACTTCGGACTTTATCAGACAGGCCTGGGCACCTTCTACCAGAAAACTGTATTCCTCGGCCTGGAAGAACTGGGTGGATTGGTGCGTGGAACGACATTTGGATCTAGTGGGGGCAGACTTACGCCATGTGTTGAATTTTTTGTCGGATAAGGCGGCGGAAGGTCTGGCTTATCGATCAGTTAACAACTTCCGATCTGCCATTTCTGCGGGGCATGCCCAGATAGACGGGAAACCGGTAGGTATGCACCCAGGTAGTATGCAAATTGCTTAAAGGTATTAGGGTTGCCAACCCTCCCCAGCCTAAATATAGGGGTCTGTGGGACGTTTCCTTAGTGATATCTTTATTCAACAAATGGCCTGTTAATGCACTCCTTTCTAGGAAGCAGCTATCTGCCAAGCTGGCCATGCTGCTTTGCCTGTCGTCGTGCAGACGTTCCTCGGATGTGAGAGCTCTCGACATTACAGGTAGAGTATTTACCCCTGAAGGGGTTTCATTTCATATTACAGATCGTACTAAAACATTGTCAAGATATATTAATTATAATGCTTTTCCAGAAAATGAAAAATGATGTGTGGTACAATGTTTAAAGACATATGAGGAATGCACGAGGGCCTTAAGGCCTCAGGGTTGTTGTCAATTGTTGATTGCACTGCAGAAACCTTTTAAACCTGTGGCGGCCGCCACCATTGCCAGATGGCTTCGATTCATAATGCAAGAAGCTGGTATTGACACACAAATATTTGGTGCTCATTCTGTGAGAGGCACAATGGCGTCAAAAACGTTCATGTTGGGTTCTAACATTCAGGACATTATGCGTTGTGCAGATTGGTCCTCTGAGTCGACATTTAAGACATTTTATTATAAGCCGGTGGGTGATATTACTTCTGTGGTTTTTAAAGAGCGTTAAACTAGCATAATCTGAAGCCTCCGGTCCTGTATTAGAATCTAAAATTTGCTAGCATTCGCACCAAGAATTTTCAATTCTATTAAGGACACAGAGGCGAGGATTATCCCACCCGGCTTGGTTAAGTGTAAGAAGCTTGCCCACCCATATATTCAGTGGTTACGGTGGTTTCATTTCCTTTGTTTCAGGATCAGAAAAGAAGTCTGATTAGACGAAGACGGAGGTCAGGATCATATGCTTGAGGACCATATTTTCTTCCACGTTGGAGGAGTTGTACAATTATTCAAGTTATCGTTTGGACTTGTGCTCGCTTCAAAGAAAGAGGAAGATGGCAGCACGCTAAGGGTTCTTATGGACTGTGGGGGCATGCCTATACATATGTGCATCATGGGAAATGTAGTTTTGGTATACTGTTATTATGAAAATATGCATTTTCATTGGCTGCTGTGTTTTTGCAGTAAAGATTGAGAAGCATAATCCTCGCCTCCGTGTCCTTAATAGAATTGAAAATTCTTGGAGCGAATGCTAGCAAATTTTTGATTCAGACCTACTTCAACCTGGCTTCTTCAAGTGTAGTCCACTGCCTTCAGACTCCGCCCCTGAGGACGCCGTCATCACCCATGTGGACAAAAGGCTGTTCAATGGAAGAGGATCGGGGAAGGAAACGTCAGAGGGAGGCGCCACAGTGAAGACGGAAGACACGAAACAGGAGAACGAGCAGGAGGGGAGGAAACCCCCAACGCCCTCAAGGAGACCTCCGTTGAGGAGAAGCACCCACTGGGAAGCCAGGAAGCCAACAAACTGGTGAATTGCTCCGCCACACTTTCAGAGGAGCGTGGCTTACATAGGTATGTGTGCGTTTCCTAGGGCTGCTTGGGAGCAGGGAGGTTGGAGGCTTGGATGGGGAATTCCCCCATAACCTCTAGCACCGTTGCACCTACAACCCTCCCCTGGTACTAGAAAACACACTGTGGTGGACTACGTTAGCTTGGGTGATAACTCACTGCCCTTCCCCAAATAAGAGATAGGTAGTATGACTGAAACACTTACCTTGTCTCTTCTGTTTCTTTGAGGGGTATCGACCTGCTATCAGAGTCTGGCGCTGCAGGAAGACGGATGGACAAATCAGGAGAGCGAAGTTCCCTATAAACACTATAAGGAAAACTAAAGACAAGGAACTGAAAATAACCCAATATTACTGATTATTTCCCTACTGGTCCCGCCTTGTCCTTACACTAGTTGGCGGTGAGTTGGAGCCAAAAATGCAAGAAATGTGCCTGGGCGCATATTGCACACAGCTGCATATCTGGCACTTTCAACCCTTCTCAATTGTGTGCCAGCATCAGGAGTTCATATTATACCCTCAGTTGATTGATTGAGTTGCCCGCCTGCCCAAACGAGCGTGTTCATGTTAGACCCCAATTGTTCCAAGAACTGTGCCTTGAGTGAGAGTGGAACGTTAACAAAAAATATGTAAAAATTCGGAAGCATTACCATCTTTGCAATGGCCGTGCAGCCAGCAAGCGACAGTGGTAATTTAATTCACATTTGGATGTGCACCTCTAGTCAATCCATTACACGTCCATAATTCACTTTCAATAACTCTTCCGGGTCCCGAATGAGCCATAAGCCCAGAAATCTGGCTGGTTTTGCTGCCCACTTCAGTGGGTTTTAGGTCTTGTGAGAGGAAACAGAATCCATTTATTCCAGTTTTTCTGGATTCCCTAATATCCCCCATAGCGGACCACCTCACGTGTCATTAGCCCCAGATTTGTCCACGGCTCACATATGCAGTCTGGCTGCCAGTGGCTCTATAGATATGGCAAACAAGAATGGGGACAAAGGGAATACCTGCCTTGTGCCACGCATGATTGCTATCGATTCCGAGATGTGTCCATTCAGCCTGACGTGGGTAGGGTATATGAGTTGTATTTTCTCAATAAAATTAGGGCTAAGCCCCAGGCATTGGAGCACTGGAAAAAAGAAATGCCCACTCAAGGCAGTCAAATGGCTTGGTTGCATCCAGCAGAGCAGCTACTGTTGGAATGGATGGTTGTATGCAGTGCATCACAGCAAATATGGTGCGGAGATTGTGAGATGTGGCTCACCTGGGTATAAAGCCTGAATGGTCCAATCTCAAGAACAGGGGCATAAAGGGCAACAGGCAGTTCACCAATACTTTTGCGTATATCTTTTTATCTATATTTATGAGGGACAGGGGGTGGTGGGAATCAAAAAGGTCAGCAGGTTTGCCCGGTTGTAATATAGTCACTATGACTGCCTCTCTTAGAGATGAGGGGAGCTGTCCCGAGGTAAGCAAGTCATGGTACATCTCTATAAGGTGCAGGATGAGTATGCGAGCCAGTGTTAGCCCTCCAGGCCAGGGGCCCTATGTCTGGGGGGCTTGGGATGACCTGGGCGATCTCCTCTGGTGTAATTGGAGCATCAAGTTATGCCTGATGTCCAGTGTCCAGCCATAAAAACTGGATGGATTCCAAATAGCTCTGCAGTGCCTCTGCATCACTCACTGATCCAGAGGTGTACAGATGGGCATAAAAGGAGGATATGACTTCAGGTAGCTCTGAAGGGGAATTGTCCAGTCGGGACCCGTCATCCATCAATTCAGTCACATATGTGGAAGCTTGGGATATGCGTAGCAACCCCGCTAACGTTTTCCAGGGTGGTCCCCCTCACCATACCTCCATGCCTGCACCTCCTTTCCCTGTCTGCATCCTCACGATATACTGTTTGTCCCTGATGTCTGCCAGCACAATAGATTTGGGGTCCCAAGAGAATACTCGCTCCAGAACCTGAATCTCCGACTCTGATTTGCCCAATGACCCGCGAATCGTCCTCAGTACCCCAGACTGTTTTGCAATACTGGTTCCCCATATTGTCACCTTGAACACCACCCACAGAATAGAGGGCTATCGAACAAGCCCAGCGCTAAGTGCAAAGTAATCAATTATTGCTAGTCATATTTCCTCTTTGAAGGCCGCATGGCGCAGTGCGTGTGGAGGCAAATGCCGCGATAATGTGCGATGGAGAGTCTGAGGGATCTGGACTACCAACTGCACCAGCATGTGGTCAGAGAGTGTGTGTGGGGAACGTGTAACTGATGTTGTCCAGGTGAAGACATCTCTGGACATGAGCCAGAAGTCTATGTGGGAGGGAGACAGATTCTTAGAATTTGTGGCAGCCATCTGCCCGAAATGGAAGGTTCCAAGTAAGACCTATTTTGCCAGAGTTGCCGTTCCAGCACTGCATCATGGTACTACAATTATTAGGACAAGCTGTGCAGCAAAATGTTGTTCACACTATCCACCTAATGACAGACATGTGGACCAGTTGTCAGGTGACTGATTACTTGTGCATTACTGCACACTGAATCTCTTTTGTGGGGGCAAAGCAAGAGCTATCTACACTTGGCCCTGAAGAAAGCTTTATGAGCTTTTGGCAGCATGCAACAGTAGCCAAGTTCGCCATGGAGAAACCACATGCCACTGCAAATATCTTGGACAAATTTAACAGCAAGGTGTATGAATTGTTGCAAGCCAGAGGTCTCAGAATAAGATTTGTTGCCACGGACAAAGGCAGTAACATAGTCAAGGCCATGGCAGAAGGTGGATATTTCAGGGTCCTGTTTTGACGCATTGCATCAAGACTTTCTCAAAAAAGAATAATTAGTCAGCAACATATTGACCACCTCCAGAAGTATCAGCACTCATTTAAGACATTCTTTTAAAGCCCGGAAGCAGTTGTGGATTATTCAACGTGCTAATAGAGTACCAGTTAAAGCCCTGATACAAGAGGTGCCAACACGTTGGAAGTCGCCCCATTACATGTTGCAACGTCTGTTTGAGCAGTACAAACAAATTAATGACTATGTCATTCAAAGCGGAGGGGATGCAATTGAGAAAGCTATGACCATGGAGGCAGACAATGGGACCTAGTCAATTGGCTTAAACCGTTGCTATTCCCTTGTATTTTCACATAGGAAGTTAGCAAGGAGGACATAAGGATGGGCCAAGCTATCCCATTGCATCTGCTACAGGACCAGCTAAAGAAGGGTTCGCTCTTGCAAGTGTGAACATAAACACTGAAGCGCATGCCTTGGTTAGAGAGCTTAATCCTTTGCTTGGCTTGAAATACAAGGCTGCAACATTACATAATTTCATCCACAGAGTACATCTGTGCGACACTACATGATCCATGGTACAAACAAATTCTGTACACTTTCATTCCCTTTTCTGAAGGGGGTGTTTCAAAATACAAAAGGTGGATTGTTGAAAGCTGGAGCCTCGAAGAAGAAGAGCTGGAATTTAGAGTCCAACTCCATAGTTCTGGGGTACCACCTTCAACTTTCAGAGAGAGCACTCTTATCTCACAGGAGCCAACAACACCAGAACCCAGAACACTGGCAACAACAGCGATAGAAGGATTAGAATCTACCTTTGCATTGCATTGGTATCAAATTGCAGGGTTTGAGACCAGTGTAGAGGCAATGGCAAAAGAGGTCAAGCAAGTGGCAGCACCAATGACCATCCTGAGAATGTTACAGGAGTATCTGGATGACCCAAAAGAGGTCTATGTGGATCAACAACCATTGATGTATTGGTATGGGAAGATACGTCAATGGCCAGAGCTCAGCATGAAGAAACTCAAATCTTCATTCTCACTAATACAAAAGAAGAATCTGACACAGAAGCTGGAATATAAAGAGAACATTTTTATTACACTCAAATGAGTGAGACTACGTCACACAGAAGCCTTAGCAACTGAATGAGGCAGTCTGCTAGAATGGTCTTACTTCACATATTATATACTCTTTATCCTGCCCCAGGCATGTAAGGGAGTTGTACCAATTACATTCCTAAACAAATGGAAAATCTGGAGGGTCAGTAGGTAAGTAGCCTTTTGGGGTTTTAGCAGGATATGGGCAAAACATTATAATTACATAGTTCACAAAGGTTCATCTGATTTAGATGGCACTGCAGGGCATGGCATGATTACATGTACAGTATCCCAACCCAAAAGTTAATCATTAGGAATGTCCCAAATTCAGTCTCTAAAAGCCGGACAAACCTATAATTGAAAGCATAACCCATGTAATGTCAGAACATAAAGGAAACAGGAATAGATGCTGAACAAGATAAAACAATGGCAAGGAAACTAAAAGTTAACAATGTCCTGAACATTGATTGGCAATCTCAGACAAAGATCGATCAGGGAAATTGGCTTTGCGAGGTCAGTTTCAGGTGAAGAGGTCAGTTTCTTACAGTTCATTCCAGAGTCAGAAAGAAACCTTAGTTAATATATACTTGAACTAAGATGGCCAAGAAACTTTATTCGCCAGGCTACCTTCACAGGCCTACGTGAGGGCAACACAAAATGGTGGCACAATATAAAATGGAGTCAGTCTCGAGAATTACAGAACCTCAAGCAGACTGGCAATAAAGTATCTGGCTTGTCTTGCAGCCAGAGTGTCTGATGAGCATGAGTTCGGTTCAGCTGGCACAGTTGTTACAGTTAGAAGGACCCGTCTCTAGCCTCAAAACATGGAGAGATTGACTGTGGTCAAAATTAAGCAACATTTTATACCACACAATGACACCGTTCCTGAATCAGTACATGAAGAGGAGGTGATTGGTTAGAATCAAGTGTGTTAGCTGACCAACTTCTGGGTGAACCATGTGAGTTTGAGGATCAACTCTACTCCCCAGACTAAGTATGCCAGCGCCATCATATACCTTTTTAATTATTTCTTGTTGAACTTCTTTCTTTGCAAACAAAAAAGGAAAAAATTTAGCTAGTGGAACATTATGTTTTTTGTCAGTTATGCTACCGCACCATTATTTAGTCACATATATGGCTGGAAAGCGGTTGAACCAGTGTGCAGTGTCGAAGCCCTCACAATTCTTTCATGACATTGGAGACAATGCCTACCTCCCTCACATTTATATGCCTATCCTTTTTTGCATCACTTAGCAGAGCTACCTTAGAAGATCATTGATTTACTAGAGTTACAATGCCAAATTCCAATGTTTTACCTGCATCAGAGATACAATTGTATACCTACTACCTAACCTACTCCTGCTGGGATTGGAAGAGGTAACTACAACTACTGAAACAATGAGTATGTGATTGTGAGTGATGATTGATGATTCATGTGGTGGCAGATAGTGAGATAGGGTGTTCAACTATAATTTGTAAACTTCATTTACATGATTTGCAATGTTTTGGCCCTGAATTATGGTTGATCACTTTTCCTGAACCGGATTGGCCCTTTCACACTTAGCGAGATTTACTTGCAGGGTCCACTCATTTTGTTTGGTTCTTTAGAGACCAGACCAGTCACTTTTGTTAACAAATAAAAACCTGTACAAAATCCTGCAATTCTGTTTCATTACTTGTTCTTCAACAGCAGTCCACTACACATATATCTTGCGCGGGTTGGGACTCAGACAGTGTTACTTGGAGTCAGGATGTGGATGAAAAAGCTCAGGGTGGGACTACTTCATTAATAGCTAGAAGAAAGAAGTTATCAACTTCAAAGCAAATGGAAACCATGACTCTGAGGCCTAGTACTCAGCTATGTGGAATGGAGAGAGGTGTATTAATTTGGGAAATGCTGCTGAGTGTGTGTGTTGCACAGGTAGCAAAAATTAAACTCGATTCCTTTCGTTGTTTGCTCAGCCTCTGAGTCTTCTTGGTACACTCGTCATGAAGGTTACCTTCCTTCTGTCTGTCTCCTTGACTCTCCAATACAATTTCTGTTTTAGGATCAGCAGGCCATCTCATCTCCTGCACAAACGAAAGGTGAAAGCTGAGCTCAACACTCCTGCTTACCAACAAGACCAGTCGAGACAGGCACCCAAGAGTGATGAACATTCCAAAGAAGAATGCGGATGCACCACCCAAATTTGCAACACAATATACGTTTTCTTTGAATAATCATATTTTTAGAACTGGGTGGTTTCATTCCTCCATAATTAGATGTTTTTCAAACTTAGAAGCCAGAACATTTAGATATCTGATAACTTGGGTCTCTGGGGCAAAAGGTCTGTTTGCAAAGTATTTAACTGTACTGTGTCATAGTCATGCCTTCGTTTTCTTTCACAACAGATTGATGACGATGATGTGCTGCTCATCGCCCAGATGAATATTGTCCTTGTGTAGTGTTTGTCTTTGATACATATTTCCTCAAATCCTGTGTCCCATCCATTCATCAAACCCCTAACCCTTTTCCAGGGCCTGACTGGTCGTAGCGGGCACTGGGCATTTCCCTAGTGAGCCGCTAGGGTGGGGAATGGTTTCGGCCCCTGGGGGGAAGTTTTGCAGCATATATCGCCCCCCTATAATGAAAGTGGCAGCGGTGAGAAAGGGGCGGTGATTCCAATTATGCCCCCTGGGCCAGCCAAGCTGTTTGCCAGGGCTGGTTTCAATTCCAAGTCCGGCCGTGCCCTCTTCCCCTGAGCTGTGTGAATTATTAAGGTGTGACCTAATTTACACTATAAATGGGTCAAACACTTGGTGGGGTGGATGTGGTGAAAGCAACACCATCTCACTGCAGACTCTTCTATTACCTACGTAATTGCCCACACTGCACATAAAAGAGATCCATATTTTTGATATAGAAGAACATCAGTCGTCAGCATCATCATTCAGGCTTTGTGTTGCATAAACTCTTAACCTTGTCCACTCCAAACTTTGAGTCCACTTTGCATAGCTCGAGAATGTTGCAACTTTTGTTTTAATTACATACTTGCTCCCCATTGCTTAGAAGAAGTTACAATTGCTATTTTTTGTTATTTCAGGTATAACATACTAACTCAGTGTTGTTTTTATTTCCATTTAATTGCCAGCAGTGGATAATCCTTCCAATGAATCCTACAGTTGGAGCTTACCTGGGTGTGAGTGGGACCTTGCTTGTGAAGTTGTGATGTTTTCTCTGTTATTGCTTCATCTATACTCAGGTAAGAGAGCTGTGGAGTGGAGTGAACTAGTTACGGTAGTAAGTAAGTAAGCAACTAACTGCTACTGCAGATAAGAATTTTTTTACTAGGTTGTTGTAGGCAATATAGGTCATGGTAGCATCCTCCCTAATGGTCAAGATAGTTACAGAGGTATGTAACTAACTATACCTCACAAGAATACACCCGCATAAGAAGATTAAAATAAATAGGCTGTGTAAAAAGGCAGTAGTGCAAAGCAAAAGTAAAACACAAATAAAGTACTTCAAGCATGAATTGTGATGAAAACGTTTTTCCCTTTATTCTCTTTACCAAAAATTTAAGCCCACCCTCTTCACTCACAACAGTCCCACCCCTCTCACCAAACAAATGGACCCATCCCCATTCCACAACCAATGTCCATAGAAAATGTACAACAAATAAAAGACCCGGTCCCATCTCCTTTACCACCCTTTCCACCCACAAAAAGTACCTTCAACCAAAATATGCCAGTTCAAGCTCCTGACACATGCATACAAGGCCCTACACAACTGCGGACCCACCTACTTGAACCATCGCCTGAACTTCCATCAGCCCACTAGACACCTCCGACTCCTAAGTCCCTTTCTCTAACCCTCACCTCCAGCATTCAACGTAGCAGCATAGACATGGAACGAGCTGCACTTCCATCTACGGACCTCCCCATCTCTCTCAGTGTTCTGAAAGTCCCTTAAGACCTGGCTATTCGGCTAATCAGCTGGACCTTGTCAACGCCTGGATACATTCACGGGTGACAAGTAGCACTCTACAAATCTACTGAATTATTGATTCACCCACTCTAACTCATTCCCACTCCTCATTCACAAACTCTCACTTATTCGTCCTTGATCAAATTCAGTCTCACTCACTGTCACTATTACACAATTATACTGACACACTCACTCTCTGTCTCTCACAAGCACACTTACACACACTCACTCTTTCACACTCACTTGCTCTCACTTTCAGCTGCTGGTGTACAGGGGATCTGATTTGAACTAGTGGTTTACAGGCACTTTGCTTTCATAATTAGTGTTAATAAGTCCTTAAGGCCTCTGAATCCTGGTGCAACAACACCTGCTGCACCATTGATTGCTATGCCTCCCACACACTCATGCTCCTCATCACACTCACAACCCCTCATTATTTTAACTGACTTACAGTCCTTCACTGACTCCCTCACTTTCACTTATTCATACTCACTCTGTAGCTAACTTATTCCCACTCACTTTCACTCTCATTGACACTCACAAACGCACACACAACCACTCTAACTCTCTCTCTCTCTCACTCTCATTCAATATCAATAACTCACCAACACACATGCACAGACAAGCATTACTAGGGGCCTATTTATGACCTAGTGGGTGTCACATTTGCACCACACAACGTGGTACATGAATGCTGCAAACCTTTAGGTGAGATTTATAAAACAGCACATGGCCACTTCGCATGACCCAGAGTGGCTCCATAAATCTGGAGTAAAGCAGTGCAGCGCAGATCACTGCGTTGCCTTGCTCTGCCCTGGGAAGGCATTCCATTAATGTTGTGTGGGTGTTCCCAAACAACTTCCATGGTTTTTAACACATTCCCAGATTTACCAGAACTGTTAAACCTGGGAACGTGCCAAAAAGATATGCCTTCCCAGGGGAAGCGTAACAAGGGAAAATATTGTTATTTCTCCTTGTGACTTCCTCATTCTATGTGGGCTGCATTTTACAGCACACATAGAAAGTGAAATATGCCTCTCAATGCACAGTAAGGTTTCCCTTGCTGCACAAAAATAATCCTGCATGTAACGGAGGCACCCTTGCATCATGGGGCAACGGTGCATGCGTTGGCTCTAGGCTTCCAAAGGGCACCAGCTCAGGGGAAAGCATCGTATTGACTTAAACACAGGATATTCCTGTCATGCAGGGCAGCGCAGCAAGGTGACTTACTGCGCTGCATGGCAAGTTCATAAATCTACGCCTAGATATTTTGTACTTGCCTTGAATCCCTGGATTCAAGATAGCCTGGCTGATGAGGATTATGAATCCGAAACCGGTCCCAGGATGCTTGTTTCCGGTCCATGGAAGACATGGCTTGGCAGTTCGGGCTGGACTGTTCCCATGAGGCACAGGGTCAGACTGATTTGCATATAGCCATGTCTGAAATGGGGTGGCTGAGTGGGCTAAAGTATGGTGATGGATTAAACCCAGATCAGTTGACTAGGGGTGAGTGTTTGATTTGCTCAAATGCTCCGTCCATCATCCCCTTTTGTATCGCTTTGTTCGCCCTAAGTGTGGCAGTGTATGCTCAGACGTGAGTCCCTTGCTCACTTGGCCACTGGATTCAAGATAGCCTGGCTGATGAGGATTATGAATCCGAAACCGGTCCCAGGATGCTTGTTTCCGGTCCATGGAAGACATGGCTTGGCAGTTCGGGCTGGACTGTTCCCATGAGGCACAGGGTCAGACTGATTTGCATATAGCCATGTCTGAATTGGGGTGGCTGAGTGGGCTAAAGAATGGTGATGGATTAAACCCAGATCAGTTGACTGGGGGTGAGTGTTTGATTTGCTCAAATGCTCCGTCCATCATCCCCTTTTGTATCGCTTTGTTCGCCCTAAGTGTGGCAGGGTAAGCTCAGACGTGAGTCCCTTGCTCACTTGGCCACTGGATTCAAGATAGCCTGGCTGTTGAGGATTATGAATCCGAAACCGGTCCCAGGATGCTTGTTTCCGGTCCATGGAAGACATGGCTTGGCATTTCGGGCTGGACTGTTCCCATGAGGCACAGGGTCAGACTGATTTGCATATAGCCATGTCTGAAATGGGGTGGCTGTGTGGGCTAAAGAATGGTGATGGATTAAACCCAGATCAGTTGACTGGGGGTGAGTGTTTGATTTGCTCAAATGCTCCGTCCATCATCCCCTTTTGTATCGCTTTGAAACCTTTGCTGGCAACTCCTCTTTTCCATAATACAATACACACAAAAGATAACCGGATGGTGTCCTAACTAGAATGTGAATATGAGTGTTGAAAAACAAAACTAAAAGGGCATTTGCTTACTCGAGACGAGAACCCTCACTCACCCTAAGGTGACATGCTTCATCATTGGGTTCCCGCTTGCTCACAGTGCCCGCAAGGTGCACAGCGTGGGCTACAACTCTCCCTCAGGAGAGGAGCGTGAGGTGTTATATACTCCAATGTTTTATGTGAGTGAGGGGCAAAGTGCACAAAAATATATATATCAAGGGTGAATTAAAACCATCTCATAGGGCAAAAATGTTTTAATGGGTATCCCCTACGGACAGAATTAAAAGACAGTGTGATCGATAGGGGTATAGATGTTCCCTTTCTGACTAGCTCTACGTCATGTCACCCTGCTAACAATGTGGTAAAAGAAAAAGGAAAATCATACTTATTTCTATGGGTAATCTCAATACCAACTTCAGTCTGGTCTATTTTCTTTTTTTTCCCAATTTTTATTAAAGTTTTTCTTGCAAACAATACAGGACATTCGGCATTGAAATGACACAGATCATGAATGTGAAAGTTGATTACTATACCAGATTGACAATAAATCTCACTACAAAAGCAGCCGCCGGGTGGAATCCTACAGACAATACATTCTTCCGATCCCTTCCTCCCGTCCATTATTCCTCTGAATCACTATCCGCTTCTAGTGTAGGCGGCTCACATAAATTACCCCTAAATTTATTCCAGGCCCCCCAGACTTTCTCCCATTTCCGGGGACATCCCCGGTGCAAATATACCATCCTCTCTGCCACCATCGCTGCGTCTATTTCTAGGCACCAATCCCTCAACACCGGCACCTCCTCCGCTCCCCAACATCTTGCTATATTACGTTTGGCATACATCATACCTAGCGTAGCCCAATCCTGAGCGGGCTGGGAGAGGTCAGTTGGTTCCCATAGATTCAGCAAACAACATCTGGGCTCCGGGGAGAGCGTCACCTCCACTACCTGTGAAATGGTTCTCATAATTCTAATCCAGTACCCTGCAATCTTGGGGCATTCCCATATGGTGTGGTAAAATGTCCCCACCTCACCGCAACCCCGCAGACAGAAGCGGTGTACGCCCGTCCTATTATGTGCAGTGTGTCCCTCGTGTAATATACGCGATGCAGCACTTTCAATTGTACAAGTCGTAGTCTGGAGGGTATGGCTGTTTCTCGTGGGGAGGATAATGCTGTCTGCCAGTCCGCTTCGTCAAAGTCTCCTACGTCAGCAGTCCACTTGAGTTTCAATTTTGATGTGGGGTCTGGGGTATTGTTAATTAATTTACGGTAGGTAAACGGCGTCGCCTTCTTGAGCATGTGCTCCGTGAGCAGCCTGTCCTCCAGGGGAGTGGCTTCAGGGATCTCCGTACCCTGGGGGAGTACCGACTCAAGGGCATGCTTGATCTGTAGGTAACGGAATCTCTCAGTTGGCGCCACGTCATATTGGATCTGTAACAGTCTGGTCTATTTTATGTAACACACAAACATATCACTATGTCATAAGTATATCCACAATCCATGTCCAGTGACTAATACCCAAGTGTAAGTGAAAAGCAGTGCCAAATCACCACACACGTGAGAAAACACAGGTGAATTGGGTAATTATCTCACCAATCTCAGACCAATTACCTGCCTCTACCTTTGGCCGGTCCGCTATATATGTAGATCACGGGAATCTAAAGGCAACATCAAAATCATTTGGATAAACATTATAAACATCAACATATCAATGGTCATTAAAAACACATAACGACAGAAGTATCACTCATGGTATGTGGCTGTTAAAATTCATCAACAATAAGTGTTTATGTACTATACTGTTCATATAGAAACATAAATCTCAGTGCTAATAACACAGGGCAAGCAGCTTTACTTTCAATCACCTCTGGTGTGGGGAGAGTAATACTATATGTCTCATTCTCTAATCACCCATATCATAAAACAGGGCAAGAGAATGACAACAACAACGGCAAGTTAAATCCACCTACCAAGAAAATACTTGTGTATAAAGGACACTCTAATATATCCCACTTACTAACATCACAAGTGTAACAGGAGCAGCGGGTCACACTCTCTCTCTCTCTCTCTCTCTCTCTCTCTCTCTCTCTCCATAACGTCAAACACAGCAAATGGCGATTACCAGCCCACACCACCTCCCTTGAGTAAGCCTCAGACTGCTCTGCAACGCTACCCTCTGAGAGTCAGGCGCTGCCCTAGGGTGTTTGGTTCCCAGTGAAGGACAAATGTGTCATATTATTTGTGCAGGCCTCACAGATGCTGCCTCGTTTTCCAACAGCCAGTCTTACCGATTGTCCCGGCTCTTACTGCCTTTGTATAGAGGCCAAAGGGAGACCGTTCAACTACTAAGCTATGCTTAAAATACTCTTTCCACGTATCCGAACATAACCTAGAAGTAGAAACAACGAATTCTGGTTTACAGATCGCGAAAAAACGGAATTCAGGACATAATAAAACGTGAATGTTGTAGATTGCAAATAATCAAATCTCCGTATTCACAATCGCATATATAAGTGGGATATTATAGTCTGTGTCCCACGCTGTAAGGTTGATGGGAAATGTAGTCTTGAATTTATCAATTCCCACACACAATAAGCAATGTGCACTAGTATCTTCTATAATGCATGATGGGATTAGTAGTTTTTCTTTTTCTTATATCCCACCTATATAAACACCGGAGAAATGAAGTGTCACTCCATTGTGGGATGGTAAAAGAAGTCCACACTTTCTTCTAAACGGATCTATGGTAAAACCAAGGGTAGATCACATCCCACCAATTTAAATAGTGTCAAAAATAACAGTTATAAATCCTAATAAGGAGGCACTCTAATAGGTGTGTTAATTATAATATACCCCATGGTATATCCTCATTAAGTCCTGTGATCTGACTCTTCATGCCGAACACCCATCTCTGTTCCCTTCGCAAAAGTACCCATATCTAAGGGCCCCATGTTGGTATCATATTTTGGTTTGTCAATGACAACCCACAAAAAGTAATCCTCTGTGTGGTCCATTTCTACAAAGTGTCTTGTCATGTGGATATTAGTGTTTTTGCATCAGAAAGCACTTCGTTGCTCCTCCATCCTTTGTTTAACCTTACGGGTGGTGATCTCAACATATGTTAATAAGCACGGACATGTAATCATATAAATTACACCACTTGTGTTACAATTTGTATGTGAGTGGGACCGGGCCCCATACAAAAGCGCTGAGCGGCTGGGGGTGGGCTACCCGCGTCGCATACCCGTACCTGGGGGTCCGGTGGGACCGGGTCTCCCAACAAGGCCTGAAGATGCGGTTCAGCCACCAGCGGTCCAGTGCGGCTCTCCCCAGCACAGCGAGAGAGCTGTTCATCAAATATTCATGAGCAGGAGCACAATCACCCCATAATGCCTTGCAGGCCAGGACCGGCCTGCAGGGTCAAAACAGTGTGTTCTTTGCCTTTGGTGGCTCCAGGAGGACGGGGTCACCACACCATGAATGTGCAGGTGCTGGGGGAGCTTCTGGAGAAGTGCAGTCTACCCGCTGCACAAAGAGAAAAGTCCCACCCCAAGTGTCTTGGGGATTCAAATGAATCAACCCCTCCAGGGCTCAACTTTCAGTTAACACCTTCTGGGCTGGAACTTTTGTTCTTCCGCTAAGCGTGTTTTGATAATTGCATCAAGGAGTGAAGGGCTGAGTTGGGGATGTCTGCAGAAGGGCATCCCGTGGAGGTGAAGAGGTGTAATTGCACTCAAATGCAGTTATTAATGTTTTTTTCTTTTAGAGGGACTGATGTTCAAGGGGAAGTATTGGTGTACGGTGATGTCATAAGCTATGTGGCTAGAAACTCTTGCTAGGTTGTCTGACTGTATTTACAACTTAATCCTGTGATCATCTGTGATGCCTTTAGGGGCTGTAATTGCAATGCATATTTAATGATATCCAAATGTGCTGAGTACTGTCATTCTAAAGTGTGCGTAAACATGTATTCTTGCTGCTGCACTTAGGTGAAGACCCCAGACTAGTAGCCCTTAAGATGCAGAGGGGCATACTGTATGGTCAGTAGGAGATGCTCAGTCAGGGTCATGTGTCACCAAGGCAGGTTTAGCTTGTTTAATGCTTGTTGAGGTAATTGGGGGGGGGTCGCTACTGGGATGGTGCCAGTGCGCAGGGCCCTCGCTCCATGTTAAGACCAATTCACTGCATTGGGGAAAGATGACGTGCATACATGGGAGTGGTGGTACTAGACCCCAACCCCCCTGTGGGAGGGGTGGAGATGTTATGCAATGTCACAAAGTAATTCCATCAGCTTAGGTATATTTGTAAATTGGTGTATAGTATTGAGTGGTGTGTGTGTTTAATAAATGTACTCTTACTTTTATAAAGCAAAGTACAGACTGGACAATCAATTATTGAGTGTTATTTTTGCGCACCTGCAAATGGCGATTACCAGCCCACACCACCTCCCTTGAGTAAGCCTCAGATTGCTCTGCAATGCTACCCTCTGAGAGTCAGGCGCTGCCCTAGGGTGTTTGGTTCCCAGTGAAGGACAAATGTGTCATATTATTTGTGCAGGCCTCACAGATGCTGCCTCGTTTTCCAACAGCCAGTCTTACCGATTGTCCCGGCTCTTACTGCCTTTGTATAGAGGCCAAAGGGAGACCGTTCGACTACTAAGCTATGCTTAAAATACTCTTTCCGCGTATCCGAACATAACCTAGAAGTAGAAACAACGAATTCTGGTTTACAGATCGCGAAAAAACGGAATTCAGGACATAATCAAAAGTGAATGTTGTAGATTGCAAATAATCAAATGTCCGTATTCACAATCGCATATATAAGTGGGATATTATAACACCGCTTTTTTATTACAAACGCGTATACAAGTGGAATATTATAACGCCGCTTTTATATTAGTCTGTGTCCCACGCTGTAAGGTTGATGGGAAATGTAGTCTTGAATTTATCAATTCCCACACACAATAAGCAATGTGCACTAGTATCTTCTATAATGCATGATGGGATTAGTAGTTTTTCTTTTTCTTATATCCCACCTATATAAACACCGGAGAAATGAAGTGTCACTCCATTGTGGGATGGTAAAAGAAGTCCATACTTTCTTCTAAACGGATCTATGGTAAAACCAAGGGTAGATCACATCCCACCAATTTAAATAGTGTCAAAAATAACAGTTATAAATCCTAATAAGGAGGCACTCTAATAGGTGTGTTAATTATAATATACCCCATGGTATATCCTCATTAAGTCCTGTGATCTGACTCTTCATGCCGAACACCCATCTCTGTTCCCTTCGCAAAAGTACCCATATCTAAGGGCCCCATGTTGGTATCATATTTTGGTTTGTCAATGACAACCCACAAAAAGTAATCCTCTGTGTGGTCCATTTCTACAAAGTGTCTTGTCATGTGGATATTAGTGTTTTTGCATCAGAAAGCACTTCGTTGCTCCTCCATCCTTTGTTTAACCTTACGGGTGGTGATCTCAACATATGTTAATAAGCACGGACATGTAATCATATAAATTACTTGTCTTTACTGCTTTTTACGTGCCTCCAGGGTTCGTCCCCCGTCTGGGGCGATAAGGCTATAATCAACAAATAGCAGGGATACCTGATCGGGTATTCCTGTCCCCCTGGGCACCGATTTGTGCTGAATACCCTGCTCCGGGTTTTTTAATTTCAAAATTATAAATCCAATGATTAACAAATGATGCCTCTTCTCAATGATTAGTTATGCCATACTTTCATTTTATTTCACTTGTGTTCCAATGCATTTCGGCAGTATTTACTGCCTTCATCAGGGAAATAAGTTCTACAAAAATCAAAGAATAAAGAATAAATGGCGGCGTATGAACATTGCTAGTTGGTCCGCCTCGCTAGGCGCGCTGGGTGTTAGTTTATAACGCTCCCCGTAATGGAAGCTTAGCGAGGCGGACCAACTAGCAATGTTCATACGCCGCCATAGCGAAACCCACGAATAGTTTGACGCTAGATATGCCTACAACATACCAAGGAGGGTTAACTGTGATAGTTACTAACGGTATTACCAGTTTTGGGAATAGAGACACCAATGTACTTCTTGCGCACCATTTATATTTGGTATATGTTTCACGAATTAATGAAATGGAGTATAGTTTTTGTACTACAAGTATTGAGTAATGAACCTAATGAAATTACTGATGCTGATTATCATTTATTCTTTGATTTTTGTAGAACTTATTTCCCTGATGAAGGCAGTAAATACTGCCGAAATGCATTGGAACACAAGTGAAATAAAATGAAAGTATGGCATAACTAATCAATGAGAAGAGGCATCATTTGTTAATCATTGGATTTATAATTTTGAAATTAAAAAACCCGGAGCAGGGTATTCAGCACAAATCGGTGCCCAGGGGGACAGGAATACCCGATCAGGTATCCCTGCTACTTGTGGATCATATAAATTATACCACTTGTGTTACAATTTGTATGTGAGATTAGTACCCAAGGTGTTTCTAGACCCAAATCCAATTGTGTTACATGTTTAGTAAATGGCCACATGGAACACAAACCACCCAGGAAATGCCCTGTCACTGGCAATGCTCCCCATAATGTGGTTTGTCTAATCTCTTGTTGTTGAAATTTTGGTCTCGTATGCACCATTAAGTCTCTTAGATTACTGCTTTGTTTTAATGCAAAAAGTGGTCTTTCCAGGGTCAATGTCCCTGTATTCAGAATATGCCATGATTTATTGACTGCCCTTTTAACCTTGTCTGTCAAATTGCTAAAGGTAGTCACACAAACAATCCTTTTATTCTCAGGTTTCTCATATGACTCAAGGAGTGCCTCTCTATAGTTGTTACAGGCTCTTTTTTCTGCTCCATACAGCAATTTAGTCAGATAACTCCTTGCCTATAACTCCTCACTTAAATTCTTTGCATGTAATTTGTATCTTGTGATTTCACTACAATTTCTACGTAACCTCAGAAATTGTCCTATTGGAAGCTTATTCAGTAAGGCACGTGGATGGAAACAGTGATAACTAAGTAATGAGTTCCTCACCATATTCTTCTGATATAATTCAGTCTGAATCTCCCCGTTTTTGGGGTACAGTCATAAGACTAGATAAGATATTGTCTTATTACTGGATTCACAAGTAAACCTGAGATTTGAATCTTGGCAATTCAACCAATTGGAGAAGCCATCTAGAGAACCCTAGTCACATTCCCAGATGACCAGGATATCATCTATGTAACTTCTCCAAAGTTTAAGTTGTGGTCCAAAGGTGTTGTTAGAAGCACCTGTACAGCCCATTGAAGTGCCAGTCGTTTGCCAGTATAGGTCTCCTTCATAACTGAAATAATTATCTTTTAAGACCATACTGGCACACTGCATGACAAAGGTGTTAGGTATCTGATCCTCGCATGGATGACTCTCAAGTAGCTGTTCTATAATTTCAAGAGTGTCATTCTGCGGGATATTTATATATAGTGACTCAACGTCATATGTAACCATCATGTTCACTATAGGATCAAAAGTCATTGTTTCCAAGAAGAGAGAGAACATGCTTAGTGTCCTGTAAGTATGACGGCATCTCAGCTACTATAGGTCGAAGGAAATGATCCACAACATTTTTCCCCATATGAGATGGTTTTAATTCACCCTTGATATATATATTTTTTTGCACTCTGCCCCTCACTCACATAAAACATTGGAGTATAAAACACCTCACGCTCCTCTCTTGAGGAAGAGTTGTAGCCCACACTGTGCACCTTGCGGGCACTGTGTGCAAGAGGAAACCCAATGATGAAGCATGTCACCTTATGGTGAGTGAGGGTTCTCGTCTTTAAAAAGCAAATGCCCTTTTAGTTTTGTTTTTGCACACTCATTTTCCCATATTAGTTATGACACCATCCGATTATCTTTTGTGTGTATTATATAATGGAGTGGAACCGTGGATGGTAATAATTCCAGCTAGAGAGACCGTGTTGTGAGATAGTAACTCCTCTTTTCCAGTAGCAGGGCAAGAATCTCATGCTGGACATCAGAGTGATCAAGGCATGGTTCCATACGAGCCAGACAAAGCAGTAAGGCCAGGATTAAAAAGGGGAATAACCACCTCAACTCCTTGAAAGAAATGGAGGGACAACCCTATAAGAAGCTCTAACAGTGCTTAGGATACTACCCTTGGTGCTCTATTCCAATCCTTATTGCCCTCAGGGATGAACCCCCTACAGCTAAATTTTAGCAGTTATACTTCGTTACCTGAGGCATGTGCAATAAGTCGGCTAACTAATTTGGATTTTGCTTGTGTGAGGGGATGTAGCTGAAGTACACCCTCACACACATGCAATCCAGAGATTTATTTTAAACAGTACTCTTTAGATGGAGCTGCCTCCATGCCCTCAGAACCCCCTCCATCGCCTCCTCTCACTCCTATCATTGGGAGCCTGGAGAGGCTGAGGGAGCTGACCACGAAAGTTGTGCTTAAGTTAAGAGAATTTGTTGGCTGCAAAAGTCAGTTATTACTATACGTTTCTTAATATACATATTTTGTTCACTAAATGTGAGAATTTAGAAAGTTTGTTTCTGACTTTGAGGACTGTTAAAATTACTCAAGGTTTAGAATAATAGGAAGATGCCTCCGTGTTCTTCATAAAATTGCTCAAATCATTAAATAATGATCACTACACATAATTTAATGAATGTATAGAAAACTGCAAATATCCGATTCGGGGTGTTTTAAAAATAGAGGGCCCGATTCACAGAACTAACTTAAGACAAAATCATAAACTAACTACCATTTTGGTATTCACAGAAGGCATTTACTCATTTTGGTATTCACAGAAGGCACTTACTCATTTCGGTATTCACGGAAGTTAGGAGTCCTAACTTTAGGACTCCTAAATGCCTTCTGTGAATATTGAACGTCTTAAAGTTAGGATTATTTTCAGTTTAGGAGTAGTAAAGTTACAACTCCTAACTTTAGGACTCCTAAATCCCTTCTGTGAATACCGAAAGTCTTAAAGTTAGGATTTTTCTCAGTTTAGGAATAGTAAAGTTAGGACTCCTAAATGAGTAAGTGCCTTCTTTGAATACCAAAATGGTAGTAAGTTTAGGATTTTGTCTTAAATTAGTTCTGTGAATCGGGCCTAGAGTAACCACCATGCAGCTTCTCATTTGTCTTTGCTTTCCATATGTGCTGAATGAAATATACTTTATACATTTGAGATACATTTGAGATGCGGATGTTGGAGCTGACAATTTACCAATCTTACATGGTCCAACATCATTAAATCTCTTATGTATGTTGTGGCAGGGTTGTTCAGTGTGATGTACACACAATCTAATGATCCCACCCACTGGCTTAAAGACTGGTCCATGTTCCCCAAAGTGAAAGGCAGTACTTGCAAGACCATACAAGTTGCACCATTGCCGGCCAATTTTGAAGGTTTGAGCAAACACGTGCACGAAATTACTGGCATACAATGTTGTGTTGGTGCAACTTTTAATGGAAGCTTTTCCAATACTGAGTCAAAAATTCCAGAACCCGTGAAAATATGTTCAACACCAGTGCACTTTATGTGATCTCCCTGAATAATACATCGTGTTTTATTGTGGCCATTCTACGTGCCAAAAAGGAAAAGGAAAGCATTAAAATCAAGATACTGATGGGGCTTTTGCCTTCTATTTGTGGACTGAAATATATTTAAAAAAACACAAAAACAAACCTGCAGCCCGGAATGTCAGTGAGAGCTCTGTGACTTTCCAGGATGTATTGCCAGTCTGCCTGAAAATGTAGATGAAGAATGCCATGAATTCCTGTGACTCACTCTTGCTATTTGTTTATTGTGTCTAAAAATGGTGCTCTCGGAGGACAGTCCATAATCAGCTCTTCGCACAACACATTTTTCCATAAAGCATAACTTTTTAAGAGCAACATTATCCGACACTGCACAAAAAAAACCTCAAATCATGTAAAATTCTGACTGAATGAAACAATAGCTATCAGTACGATATCATTAATTGCACTATATGATGTTACATGGTAATGCGTTATGTTCTCTCTCTCTCTTTATATATAAATACGTGTATATAAATATATATTTTTATATATATTTTAAGGATACTACATATGTGAATGTGCACCTGTTTTTTTATTTTTCATTCAATCCTGATGGTCAATACATGTGTATAGATTGGCGACATCAAGGGTGATCATGAGCATATTTGACTCCCACTCGATGCCGTCAATCAATCCTTTAAAATCTTGGGTGTCCCTTATATAGGAAGGCAGGTCTCTCACGAAGGGGGCCAGGTAGGTGTCTATAAACCTAGAGTTGTTCTCCGGAAGACTTCCTATCGAGGAGACAATAGGTCTCCCCGGTGGATTTTTTATGTCATTGTGCACCTTCGGCAGGTGGTAGAATGTGGGAATTATTGGATGTTCACAATGCAAATACTCATATTCGCTTTTATTCTGCATTCCCTCATCCCTCCACCCCTCCAGTAAGCTATGATAGTCAGTTGTGCACTTCACAAAGTCTTTTCTGTTAATGATAATATGAAGTTGTCGCAGGGCTTCTTGTTTGTATTTAGTCTTACTGAAGATCACAATATTCCCCCCTTTGTCTGAGGGTTTAATCTCAATTGACGTGTCCTCCTTTAATGATTTCACTGCTTCCCATTCCAGCAGAGAGATGTTAGAGTTCTTTTTATTAGTTTCCAGATTTTTGTTGGTCATCTTTTCCAAGTCCTGGAGGATGGCATCATTGAAGACGTCTATTGCGTCGTGTGTCGCATGTGGTAAGAATCTGGATTTACGCTTCAGATTGCTAGGATCTCTGACATGCACAATCTCCTCTCTTTGTAGTACCTCTATTGAGAAGAAAAAAAATATATATATATATATATATATATATATATATATATATATTACCTACTGGCGGTCGCCAGTAGGTATATATAGTTAGGATTTTTTCTCTATGGGATTTTTGAAAATTCTATGTCTAATAACTTTGGCGTTTGTGGACGGAATTGGCTGAAATTTTCAGGAAAATGGAACATTTTGTTTCTGAGCAGCCCCTGAAAATTTGGGGGGGGTTTGTCAAGGGGGGGCCGAGAAAAAAGGGGGGTCCCAAAACGTGTTTTTAACATTGAGTTTTCCATAGGGCGGTTGGCCTCACTTTTAGCCCGAACGGCTGAATGGATTTGCACGAAACTTGGCAAAATTGTAGGGACTGGTAGCCCGATGTGCCTTTGCTAGGTCTCAATATATGTGTTCCAGTGGATTTTGAGAAATTAACGTTCAAAAAAAGATATATATCTGTAACAGCGGACCAGGCAGCGCTCCGGTTCGCGGACTTTACGCGTTACGGAGCTTTGTGATGCGAAGCTGATTGGTTCTCCGGCGTCTGTAAACATTCCAAACAGTCCGTAGCGGCCGCCATCTTGTCTCTCGGTAGGATCGAGAGACAAGAGGAGGCCAAAGCGAAGGGGCAAATGACCATAAGGGGGCATAGTAGATCCTCCCTGACCCTCTAGGTTTGATGTGGAGGTTTTAAAAGGGCCCCGCGGGGCAAAAAAATAATAATAATAATAATCGAACGGCTGAATGGATTTGCACGAAACTTGGCAAAATTGTAGGGACTGGTAGCCCGATGTGCCTTTGCTAGGTCTCAATATATGTGCTCCAGTGGATTTTGAGAAATTAACATTCAAAAAAAGATATATATCTGTAACAGCGCTCCGCTTCGCGTACTTTTCGCGTTACGGAGCTTTGCGAAGCTGATTGGTTCTCCGGCGTCTGTAAACATTCCAAACAGTCCGTAGCGGCCGCCATCTTGTCTCTCGGTAGGATCAAGAGACAAGAGGAGGCCAAAGCGAAGGGGCAAATGACCATAAGGGGGCATAGTAGATCCTCCCTGACCTCTTAGGTTTGATGTACCATTTTGCCAAGTTTGGTGTAATTCCGTTCAGCCATTCAGGCTGTAGACGTATCTAAATGTCCTATGGAAAATTGCATGGGGAAAACACATTTGAAAGTGTTGAAATTTAGAACCAATTAAAATGTTACTTTGGTTTTGTATTTGTGTGTGATGAAAGTTAATTGGTTATGTATATATCTAAAATGAGAGGAAACCACAGCCATTTTGTGATACTACTGTCTGAGGTACATTTGTGAGGAATTTTTGGTGGTCAATTGCTGGTGTTTGATTTACACAGTACTAACACTTCTCCTACTTTTAAAAAGGTGAGTTGTTAATTTGTAAGGGGAACTATGTTGTACACTTGAAGATAATTTGAAAAATGTTTTCTGTTATTTATTTACAGTCCTTCTGTTATACTAAATACTTGATAAAGTTAGTTTTATATTATGTATTACTAAAAACGATAAATGAAAGTGATTATTTTTTTCTGCAATTTACAGCAAGCAATTTCAAAATAAAATGGCTCACAATGAAGAGACCGTGGCAATTTCTTTTGAATTATCCACTACATGTATTGAAATTGAGAGCACCAATAATGAAATATTGTCACAAGGAGGAGATGACTTGAATGATTTTTTGGATCAATCTGTTGATGGCGAATTTATCGAATGTTTGGAGACCATAGAGTTAGAAGAATCATCATTGCAGACTTTTCATGAGGAGATTCCAGATGAGATGATTGAAGAGGAAATTCCTGATGAGGACATGTTACTAGTTCTTTCAAATTTTGAAAATTCAGAAGAATACATTTATATTTAGTAATCAAAAATTGTTTGAGACATTATTCATTTTTATTTTTAATTTATGAGGTTGTAGCGAAGTGATTGTAGTATAAAATGAGACTTATAGTATAGAGTGCAACATTTTTATGTTACATGGTAAGTTTACTCATATTTACTTTCCTTCTCCCACTATATTATCTCCAATGTGTATTTCACATCTCTTCTTCATCTCCGGCCTCCTTTCTCTCACTGTCTGTCTCTGATGCATCGTATCGCTGCCATTTTGTGTAATTACAGAAGAGAGTAAAAAAAAATAGTTCGGAACGTGAAAAGGGGGAAAAGTAGAGTACCCCTCACCTCCTAGGCCTTCTCAGGCGGTCCCAAAAGGATCAGTTTCTGCTTTCCTGAGAGATTATGGTATGAGTTCCATATACCACAATAACTTGCATTACAACATGCAAGATATCTATCTCCTATTACCAACTTTTGGAGATATTCGCGCTAAGCGCGAATATCTCCAAAAACTAACACCTGCCCTGAGCAGTTCTTAGCCATGTTATCCAATGGGAGGTGGATAACATGGCTAAGAGCATTAGCTCGGTAATGCATGAATATCGCTGACTTTTTAGCGATATTCATGCATTGCGGCCGTTTTTTATCGCATTTGCGATAAACCTTGATAATAGCAAGGTTTATCTTCGATAATTTCTGACGATGCTTAGCGGTAAAAAATTCGTTGCTAAGCATCGTTAGCGATAAATATCGCTTAACTTTGGTAATATGCACCAACGTCTGTTAACGTTCGATTCGAAGGAAATGAGGAAGTGTTGAAAAACATTGTCTGCGCCATCTTGCCTTTTTTGAAATGCCACACTTTTGTCGTGCACGGCAGCCATTTTAGATGCCTTGACCAGACCCACTCTCTGCACGCTGTCGATCCTTAGCATGGCTCCCCACCTTCGCAAGCATCTTCCCCAGGCACTGGTCACCCCCGCTCTCTGTGTTATGCATGGGCAATAAACCTCCCCCCATCTGCGCTGCTCTTCCTTGAGAATCACACTCTGTGCCCGCCGGACACCTCCCTTTCGCCCTATTCACTACCGCACCCTCTGACACTCCTCTTCCTCTGTGTCCGATTGTCCAGGCTATCAGCTAGCCCTGCAGATGTAGTTTATGGCCCCAGCTGTAAAGAATCACCCCTCTTCAAAGGAGTTATAGTAGATCAAGGCCCACACCCGATGAGATCCGTCACACCACACGTGTTCCTACTATCTGAAAACCATCCTGTATTGTGATTGGGGAGGGGACCGAGCCTGAAGCGGAAGATTCCAGGGATGACTCTTTGTACATCAAAGTTTTTACAATTATGTGTCATATTAAAAATATATAGCACTCCAACAAAGTAGTAGGATTATAAAACTTTAATAACTTATAAATATATACAACAAAACAAAAACAGTAAAAACATTTAAACAACGAAGAGACCGTGGCAATTTCTTTTGAATTATCCAATACATTTATTGAAATTGACAGCACCAATAATGAAATATTCTCACAAGGAGGAGATGACTTGAATGATTTTTTTGATCAATCTCTTGATGGCGAATTTATCGAATGTTTGGAGACCATAGAGTTACAAGAATCATCATTGCAGACTTTTCATGAGGAAATTCCTGATGAGGACATGTTACTAGTTCTTTCAAATTATGAAAATTCAGAAGATGTTGCCTGGGTGCCGCACTGATTTGGGTATCCGGCGTGGGGCGTCCCGGGGGGTGGATTGTCAGTAGCGGTCTGTTGTGCGAATAGTTCCAAGGCAGCAGAAAGCGCTGAAATCTGGATGTCACGAAGGTGATGTCTAGTAAGTTGCCGCCCAGCAAATAACGGCGTGGGGCGCCGCGGGGGTGAGTGAGTCCAGTAGGCACCACAGCTATACTTATCGGCATTGCAGAATTACTGCTGGGGACAATGCCTGTGCTGTAGCAGGGTCACAGCAGAAACAAAAAGGATTCTGTTGAAGATGTTGTTGGTTTTCAATTTGAAAACAGTTCTGGTGTCAACTGCTATGCTAATGTAGTGGTTAATGTTTTGTTTTCTCTAGAAAATGTAAAAGAGGGGGAGGCAGTCCATAGTTCCGGTAAAAGGGCAAAGGAAAGGATCGGTGGTTTGAACTATCAGTCAAAAAGGGGAGGGGGTGCAACAATTTTTCCTACCGGGTCACACTGTGCTTTCACCGGAACTGAGGTCTGCAGGATTCTAGTCATTCAAACTGAGGCTGGTGGCAGCATGGGAGCGCCGACGTCCCGCGGATACAGTTTCGTCACTCCACGGGCGATCATGGCAGTCATTCCCCATCGGGGGTGTCTGCGGGGGTCGGAGACTCCCGCGGCTCCTCTAGAATCTTCAAGGTCGTGGAGGACTACGGTGGTGGAGTCAACCAGTGACCGGGCCATTTCTTTATGCTGGGCCCGCTCTTGCCAGGTCGACCGCCATTTTGAGAGTTCGGTAGCTACTGGCGATCGCGGGGTCAAATGAGCGGACGGGCTCCACCCTGCCGGGCAAGACGTTGCAGCATCGCCACAGTGGAAGAATCCTTTTCCGGGCGCCTGGAGCGCTGAGGGTGCAGCTGGGAAGCCTTCACCTGGGGAGGCGGGAGAGGCCTGTTCGCATCGTCTCTCCCTCCCAGTGCACCCCACGGCGTCTCGCTTGACATTTGTTATGGCCGGACCAGGCGATGAGGATGAGGGGGGGGGGTCGGAGGCATGTGCAAGACATCCCCCCCCCAGTGTTGTCGCAGCCATTATAAAAGAAAGAAGAAATGTCCCGTCCGTCTTTGGGCCGCACCTCCGGTGGATGGCGGCCGGACGCCCTTTGCTCTGGCCCCATGAACGGGTTCCTTGGCTCATCGGCTCCAGCCGGATCCCGTCGGCCCCAGCCCCCGGCCGTTGGTGGCCGGACCGGGAGAGAGTGTGGAGGGACAACCTGCAACTCTCAAGGGCCACCGCGGCCGGACTGGGAGAGAGAGGGGAGGGTCGAGGACACGGACATTCCCCCCCCTGAAACTCTCCAGTGTTGTCAATCCCCCTGGCCGGGTCCCGCTGGCCTCGGCCTCTCCTCCGGCTACACCTTACGTGATGATCTCCTGGCCGAGGCGTGGCAGCAGGACCCGCCTTATATGTGTTGCTTCCGGCTGGGCGTAGCCGAAAACCTGTTGCCCTTTGAAAGTTTCTAGAATGGGGCGGATGTCTGCTGACTTCTATCTTTCCCAGTTTGCCGTTATTTGGCCGTGGCAGGCGGTGGGACAGACACGTTTTGGGGCAGTGAGGGGCGATGTTTTCAGGTTTCTTATTACGGGCTTACTTCTAACGTTTCTTGTTTCTAGGACAATAATAGGTTTTATCATTACGTATTGTTATCGTTTCTTTGTTTGTTATTTAATAAAAAGTTCATCAGTGGCCTACTGATTTTCGTTTTCCTATTCTTTTCTTTCCAGGTTGTTTCATGCTAAAGTTTCTGTTAACAGGATACAGTGATCACTTCGTTATTATTGCATATGTCCTTTTCACTAGGGGTGCTCTCTGGTCGGGCCAGATGACCTATCTCTAGTAAATGGTCCGGGTGAAACAGGTGCATCAATCAGTGGGGAGTAGATAGGCATGACAGATTACAACGGGGGAGAAAGGTCCGCATTACGTACCCTCTCACTACTTGCAAAGATGTTCCTACGTTTATTTGCAAACAGGGAATACCTCCAAAAAGAACTAATTCCCAAACAGTCAATGTTCGGACAATCAATCAATCAATGAGGAATGAAATAGGTACGACGTGTTAAAGGCTTGCGTTACCTACCCTTCACTATCTGCAAAGGGAGAGAGAATATTCCTATTCTTCCTCGTTTGCAGGCAGAGAAGATCCTTAAGAGAACCAACTTCGAACAATTCAATGCTCGATTCAAACAATCAACAAGGGGTACTGTGAACAGAAATGAACGCCGCTTATGTACATACACATTGCTATTTTCAACAGGTTGTTCCTAATGTTTCTATTTTAGCGAGGTCAAAAAGAGATCCCATTAGTGGCCTACTGATTTTGCTCGATTCCTTTTGTTTTTTTACACGATTTTTCGCTATCTGCAAAGACTAAACAGAGTATTGCGACTCTGTGCTTGTTTGTAAATAGAGAATGAACCAAAGAGAACAATCAATCAAATGGAGAGAGAAGCAGGCACGACGGATTACAACGGGGGCAAAGGCCTGCGTTAACTACCCTTCACTATCTGCAAAGAGAGAGTACTCCTAATAGAAATGAGGGGTGAGGGGCAGCATTCAAAGCAGATCAGTGTGCATAAACACGAAAATGTTTTTACTTACCACGTACTTGACATTCGACAGTGTATGATATTTGCTATTAAAAACCATTGAAATTCACTGAAAAAACCATAGGTTATAGACCATATATAGTTAGGAATTAGCATTTACAAAACCTTGAAAATTCACTGAAAAAACCATAGGTTATAGACCATATATAGTTAGGAATTAGCATTTACAAAACCTTGAAAATTCACTGAAAAAACCATAGGTTATAGACCATATATAGTTAGGAATTAGCATTTAAAAAACCTTATTTTACTCACACAAAACCATTGAAATTCCATATATAGTTAGTTGCACTAACTATATATCGCGCACCCGCAATCCACTGCTGATCATGTCACATATTACATCATTCATGACATGGTCAGTGACATCACTGATGACATCACTGATGACATCTCAAATGACATCACTGATGACATCAATGATGACATCTCATTTGACATCATTCTTGTGCTAATACGATAAACCTCTTCAGACTCTAATATAACCTTAGATACACTCAGTGTATACAGACACTCACACACTGTCACTCATCCATGGAGTTACTCACACACCTAGTCAGTCATGCAAATAAACAATCTCACCTCCATTTCTTCAACTATACAGTTATACACACCTTACTTATTCAAACATATACTAACACATATTTACTCTCTTATACAATCCCTGATACAAGTTCACAATGATCCATACAACCACTCACACATTCAGTGGCTCTCATGCACAGTTATTTATATATGCCAACTCTCACATGTACTGTGTTTTACATATGTACTTACTATGACATGTAGCATTGAGATATCCATTCACTCATCAATACACTCATGCACACAGTCAACTGCCCATGTAGCTGTTTCCACATGCACTCTTGAACTCATACACCTAGTGAATCAACTGCTCACACATCTATGCACAGAGTCACACACCTCCCAGCCACCCCTACACAAACTCAATCTCCCATACAAATATTTGGGCAACCAATCAATAACACATATAGCCTCTCGTATAGCTAATGATCAACACATGCAGCAGTTTACATCACAACAGACATTATGATGCACAAATTAAGACAGTTTAGTCACTAACCCATGCATTCAGTGAGACACATTTAATCACTCATTCATACAGTCAGTCACGCACCTACTAAATCCTTCATCCAGACACTTATACATCCACTCATTCTTCAATATGTAAGACATATTTTAACTTTACAGAAACATACAGTCACTGGATGTTGTCATCAGTGATGTCATCAGTGATGTCATTTGAGATGTCATCAGTGATGTCATCAGTGATGTCACTGACCATGTCATGAATGATGTAATATGTGACATGATCAGCAGTGGATTGCGGGTGCGCGATATATAGTTAGTGCAACTAACTATATATGGAATTTCAATGGTTTTGTGTGAGTAAAATAAGGTTTTTTAAATGCTAATTCCTAACTATATATGGTCTATAACCTATGGTTTTTTCAGTGAATATATATATATATATATATTTTCTCACAAATGCCCCAGCTTTGAGAGGTCACACGCACTGCTCTACCATCCGGCTATTCAAAGCAGCCTGCCTTCCAGCTTTTGTTTTATTGTATATGCCAACGCGTTTCGCGGCTACACGCCGCTTCTTCCTGGGCTTGCAACATCAAAACGCTGAACGCACACCTGTAGAATTTTCCTTTTTATTGACATGCTCGCATAGGTGGGCGTTTGCTTACAAGTTCCGTTTCAGGTGCATGATGGACTTTATAGTCCTGTAGTTGTGAGTTCAGCGTCTAGAAGAAAGTTTTTAGCAAAATGTTAATTCCTTGTAGTAAGGTTCAAAGCTTTTCAGCATGCCAATTATCGCTCCTTGAGCAGTGCACTTGAGTATTCACGAACAGTTCGCAAAACAAGCTTTCCCCTGCAGGACCTCATTTCATTACCTGCAAGGGACGGTGCTCCTCTCCACGGAAGGACGGCCGTGTTGTTTAACATTTTCTCACAAATGCCCCAGCTTTGAGAGGTCACACGCACTGCTCTACCATCCGGCTATTCAAAGCAGCCTGCCTTCCAGCTTTTGTTTTATTGTATATGCCAACGCGTTTCGCGGCTACACGCCGCTTCTTCCTGGGCTTGCAACATCAAGACGCTGAACGCACACCTGTAGAATTTTCCTTTTTATTGACATGCTCGCATAGGTGGGCGTTTGCTTACAAGTTCCGTTTCAGGTGCATGATGGACTTTATAGTCCTGTAGTTGTGAGTTCAGCGTCTAGAAGAAAGTTTTTAGCAAAATGTTAATTCCTTGTAGTAAGGTTCAAAGCTTTTCAGCATGCCAATTATCGCTCCTTGAGCAGTGCACTTGAGTATTCACGAACAGTTCGCAAAACAAGCTTTCCCCTGCAGGACCTCATTTCATTACCTGCAAGGGACGGTGCTCCTCTCCACGGCAGGACGGCCGTGTTGTTTAACATTTTCTCACAAATGCCCCAGCTTTGAGAGGTCACACACACTGCTCTACCATCCGGCTATTCAAAGCAGCCTGCCTTCCAGCTTTTGTTTTATTGTATATGCCATCGCGTTTCGCGGCTACACGCCGCTTCTTCCTGTGCTTGCAACATCAAAACGCTGAACGCACACCTGTAGAATTTTCCTTTTTATTGACATGCTTGCATAGGTGGGCGTTTGCTTACAAGTTCCATTTCAGGTGCATGATGGACTTTATAGTCCTGTAGTTGTGAGTTCAGCGTCTAGAAGAAAGTTTTTAGCAAAATGTTAATTCCTTGTAGTAAGGTTCAAAGCTTTTCAGCATGCCAATTATCGCTCCTTGAGCAGTGCACTTGAGTATTCAAGAACAATTCGCAAAACTAACTTTCCCCTGCAGGACCTCATTTCATTACCTGCAAGGGACGGTGCTCCTCTCCACGGCAGGACGGCCGTGTTGTTTAACATTTTCTCACAAATGCCCCAGCTTTGAGAGGTCACACGCACTGCTCTACCATCCGGCTATTCAAAGCAGCCTGCCTTCCAGCTTTTGTTTTATTGTATATGCCAACGCGTTTCGCGGCTACACGCCGCTTCTTCCTGGGCTTGCAACATCAAAACGCTGAACGCACACCTGTCGAATTTTCCTTTTTATTGACATGCTCGCATAGGTGGGCGTTTGCTTACAAGTTCCGTTTCAGGTGCATGATGGACTTTATAGTCCTGTAGTTGTGAGTTCAGCGTCTAGAAGAAAGTTTTTAGCAAAATGTTAATTCCTTGTAGTAAGGTTCAAAGCTTTTCAGCATGCCAATTATCGCTCCTTGAGCAGTGCACTTGAGTATTCACGAACAGTTCGCAAAACAAGCTTTCCCCTGCAGGACCTCATTTCATTACCTGCAAGGGACGGTGCTCCTCTCCACGGCAGGACGGCCTGCAGGGGAAAGCTTGTTTTGCGAACTGTTCGTGAATACTCACGTGCACTGCTCAAGGAGCGATAATTGGCATGCTGAAAAGCTTTGAACCTTACTACAAGGAATTAACATTTTGCTAAAAACTTTCTTCTAGACGCTGAACTCACAACTACAGGACTATAAAGTCCATCATGCACCTGAAACGGAACTTGTAAGCAAACGCCCACCTATGCGAGCATGTCAATAAAAAGGAAAATTCTACAGGTGTGCGTTCAGCGTTTTGATGTTGCAAGCCCAGGAAGAAGCGGCGTGTAGCCGCGAAACGCGTTGGCACATACAACAAAACAAAAGCTGGAAGGCAGGCTGCTTTGAATAGCCGGATGGTAGAGCAGTGCGTGTGACCTCTCAAAGCTGGGGCATTTGTGAGAAAATGTTAAACAACACGGCCGTCCTGCCGTGGAGAGGAGCACCGTCCCTTGCAGGTAATGAAATGAGGTCCTGCAGGGGAAAGCTTGTTTTGCGAACTGTTCGTGAATACTCAAGTGCACTGCTCAAGGAGCGATAATTGGCATGCTGAAAAGCTTTGAACCTTACTACAAGGAATTAACATTTTGCTAAAAACTTTCTTCTAGACGCTGAACTCACAACTACAGGACTATAAAGTCCATCATGCACCTGAAACGGAACTTGTAAGCAAACGCCCACCTATGCGAGCATGTCAATAAAAAGGAAAATTCTACAGGTGTGCGTTCAGCGTTTTGACGTTGCAAGCCCAGGAAGAAGCGGCGTGTAGCCGCGAAACGCGTTGGCACATACAACAAAACAAAAGCTGGAAGGCAGGCTGCTTTGAATAGCCGGATGGTAGAGCAGTGCGTGTGACCTCTCAAAGCTGGGGCATTTGTGAGAAAATATATATATATATATATATATATATATATATATATATATATATATATTAACTCCTTCCCACTCAGCCAGTCTTCATCAGGCAAAAGAAAGAGCGCGGACCACTGTGGCTTGTCTGCTGCAGTTTATTCAAACTCCACAAATAGTGCAGCAGCCATGACGCTTTTCGTCCCTCACAGGGAACTTGATCACATGACGCGCTCTTGGCTTAACAGTCGATTTAAATATTTTTTTGGTTTTTTGCTTTACACCATGTGACTAACCTTTAAAGTGACAGTGCAAATTAAAACATCATATCCGTTTCAAAAGCAATTGGTAGTGCAATTTTAGAGTATTCATTAAAGCATAAATGCATATTCTGACCACAGTTGTAGGCAATTATATACATGAATGTGCACGCATATCAGAATACATATTTATAAATATATCAATAAATATAAATATATGTATATTTGTATATAACATGAATGTAATAAAAACATTAATTACATATAGAAAAATGCATATACATAAATGTAACCACTGTGATAGTTTTACTCTGTAGTTAATGCTAGCACCAATCTTGGTTTAAATACCTTTAAAACCATATATTCTATAACCTGTTATCTATGATGTTAGTTTAAAACTAAGTGAATTACGTGTAAAGTGCAAATGTGTTACAACTGTGCAAAACCAAGTAAATAACTTTGAGAAAAAAACCTCTATATACAAGGCAGTTTGTAGCTGCTATGTTGCCTACTTATTTCAACGTTGAAAATGTAATCTGAAAGAAAAGACAAATACAAATACTAATAAGAAAACATGGAGGAGATTGGTTAAACAGATTAAGACCAGAACAAACTAAGATCGGATAGTGTACAGTATAAGGGATTTCCTGAATGTGCAAACGTGTGCATAAATATATATATAAATATATAAATATATGAATAAATATGAACACATTTCAAATTATAATTTGCTTAACATATGCATATATATATAAAACCCTATGTATCTTCGAACAATGTTGTTTTTATCTTTTACTATCTCTCATCCATATAATAGCTTTGTTTGCATCTCATCTATTTGGGTTTAAGTCGCCTACCTGGACATATATGTATATATTTAAGTTCACAACTTGACCAAATTATAAAATCAAATACATAAAAAAAATCCATAAAATATTACTTAAAAATGCATAATTGCTATAAAATTCACTTTCTCTTAATGTTATTGGCTCTCAGATATCCATTTAATTTATGCACATAGACTAGTATGTAATTCCTCCATGGCATTTAAACCTCCATGGTGCTTAGTGTCGAGATTTGACCAAAGTGTCCCTCATAGATTTTCCCAGGCGGTATGTAATTGCTGGTTGTCGAGGTACTGTAGAGCCAATTATAGGATCCTGCTTGATTAGGTGCCATTTTTCTTTATTATTTTTCTTACGGCACCTTCTTGTTGATTACATTTTAAAATAAATCTGCACTTGTCCTGTGACTTACTGTTATTTGAGCCTTTAGGTTTAGTTTTCACCAGATCTGCTCCAGATTCCTACTTGCTTTTTGTGAGGGCTTTATCTAAGCATTTCTTACAGTACCCCCTCTCTTGTAATCTCTTTATGCAGTCTCCCTGAGCTTGTAGTAGGTCTTGTTCGTTACTGCATACGCAGTAATTCCCCGTACAGTATGCTTTGAATTAAGTGCCTAGGATGGACACTACTCACATGTAGAATTGCATTTCCCACTGTCTGTTTTCTATGCAGTCGTGTTTCAAAACTGCCATTCTCAATATAGATTTCCAAGTCCAAAAAGTTAACTGATTTATCACTGATGCAGGCACTGAAGTTTAAACTAAGTTGATGTTCATTGCTCTGGGCAATTAATTCCTCTGCTTCACTTTTGGAGCCTTGCCATACCAAGAAAAGGTCGTCAATGAACCTCCACCAGGTTTTGACGTGTTTGGACATCACCTTCTTGTGTTCCTTCATGAGAACCAGCTCCTCCCACCGCCCATATGCAAACAAGCATAGCTGGGGGAGAAGCTGGCATCCATGGCGACACCTCTTGCTTGCTGATATACATGTACATATATGTATATTTAACCTACTGGGTGTTGCCAGTAGGTAGTTCTAGTTTCTATCAAAAAGGCTATATTCAGGGGCCCATATATTTGGCACCGCTTGATGAGTGTTCAAGGCATTTTGCAAATAATTTTGCCCAGTACTTCGGGCACTCTCTGGAATGTTTTGGGGGTCATCTGTCAAGTGGGAACCAGGAAAAAAGGGGGGTTTCCAAAACACGTTTTCCCAATTTTTATTCTTATGACCTTTGAACAAGCCTACAACCCAAACCGCTGGATGGAATGACACCAAATTTGTCAGGAAGCTAGAAATTGGTATGCAGATCATGCTTTTTGTGATTTGATGTAAATCCATGTCATAGTGTTGGAGATAATAACTGGAAAACAAATTTGTATGTCTGGGGGGCACAGATTACTCACTGACTCGCATGCAAAAACGTAAAGTCACGTGCACTGGTGAACTTCTGATTGGCTGGCCGAACCTTCACAGAAAAGTTGTGGCCCCGATTTTGGTTGGCGGGTAAACAGTCCTCCGGGCTGAAATTTTGTTTGCACAATGAATGAAGGAGTCAGATGAGAGGTTCACTGAACCCTTTTACATTTTCTAAAAGAGGGATGAGCATGTGTCCTGGGGAGAGAAATCTGAAAAAATATGTTTTTGGTCTACTCAGGAAATCCGCACACCACTCGCAGGGCTCAGCATGTTGCCCTCCGTGTAACTCCTTGGGGGATCCGCAGACTTAGCGCGACTGAAAATTAAAAAAAACTATATATATTAATTTTTACACTCACTCATACTCTCACACCCATATTGATACTGTCACATCCAGTTACATATAGAAACTTTCACAATTACTGTTAAACCCATGCAAACACTGTCACAGCTGTTCACATAGCTATAGAGACTGTCAAACTCATTCATAAACCCATAGAAGCTCTGTGACACCCACTCACAAACCCATACAGCCGCTCTCACATCCATTCAGAAATCCATACAGACACTGTCATACCCATTCACATACTCATAGGGACACTGTGACACCTATTTACATAGCCAAAGAGACTCTGTGATACCCATTCAAAAACCTATACAGTCACCATTACACCTATCGAGAAACCCATAGAGACACTGGCATACCCATTCACAAATCCATAGAGTCACTGTCACACCCATTCATGTACCTAAACAGACACTGTTACACCCATTCATATACCCATGGACACTCTGTCACACTCATTCACAAACCCACACTGGCACTGTCACACCCATTCAGATATCCATACAGATACTGTCACATCCAGTTACATACCCATACAGACACTGTGCCACACATTCACAGAGTCATACATACACTGTGACACTCATTCACAAGCCTAAACAATTACTGTCACACCTATTGACAAACCCATACAGACAATGTTACACCCATTCAGAACCCCATACAGACGTTGTCACATTCATTCATATACTGATATAGATTCTGTCACACCAATTTACATACCCATTCAGACATTGTCACACCCATTTATATATATATATTTATATATATATATATATATATATATATTCACAGAAAAAACCATAGGTTATAGACCATATATAGTTAGGAATTAGCATTTACAAAACCTTGAAAATTCACTGAAAAAACCATAGGTTATAGACCATATATAGTTAGGAATTAGCATTTAGAAAACCTTATTTTACTCACACAAAACCATTGAAATTCCATATATAGTTAGTTGCACTAACTATATATCGCGCACCCGCAATCCACTGCTGATGATGTCACATATTACATCATTCATGACATGGTCAGTGACATCACTGATGACATCACTGATGACATCTCAAATGACATCACTGATGACATCACTGATGACATCTCATTTGACATCATTCTTGTGCTAATACGATAAACCTCTTCAGACTCTAATATAACCTTAGATACACTCAGTGTATACAGACACTCACACACTGTCACTCATCCATGGAGTTACTCACACACCTAGTCAGTCATGCAAAGAAACAATCTCACCTCCATTTCCTCAACTATACAGTTATACACACCTTACTTATTCAAACATATACTAACACATATTTACTCTCTTATACAATCCCTGATACAAGTTCACAATGATCCATACAGCCACTCACACATTCAGTGGCTCTCATGCACAGTTATTTATATATGCCAACTCTCACATGTACTGTGTTTTACATATGTACTTACTATGACATGTAGCATTGAGATATCCATTCACTCATCAATACACTCATGCACACAGTCAACCGCCCATGTAGCTTTTTCCACATGCACTCTTGAACTCATACACCTAGTGAATCAACTGCTCACACATCTATGCACAGAGTCACACACCTCCCAGCCACCCCCACACAAACTCAATCTCCCATAGAAATACTTGGGCAACCAATTAATAACACATATAGCCTCTCGTATAGCTAATGATCAACACATGCAGCAGTTTACATCACAACAGACATAATGATGCACAAATTAAGACAGTTTAGTCACTAACCCATGCATTCAGTGAGACACATTTAATCACTCACTCATACAGTCAGTCACGCACCTACTAAATCCTTCATCCAGACACTTATACATCCACTCATTCTTCAATATCTAAGACATATTTTAACTTTACAGAAACATACAGTCACTGGATGTTGTCATCAGTGATGTCATTTGAGATGTCATCAGTGATGTCATCAGTGATGTCACTGACCATGTCATGAATGATGTAATATGTGACATCATCAGCAGTGGATTGCGGGTGCGCGATATATAGTTAGTGCAACTAACTATATATGGAATTTCAATGGTTTTGTGTGAGTAAAATAAGGTTTTCTAAATGCTAATTCCTAACTATATATGGTCTATAACCTATGGTTTTTTCAGTGAATTTTCAAGGTTTTGTAAATGCTAATTCCTAACTATATATGGTCTATAACCTATGGTTTTTTCTGTGAATTTCATTGGTTTTTTAACAGCTAATATCTGTAGCTGTAAAATGTATTCTTCTTTAAATCCAAAAATATATTTTATATGTTTATGAATAATTTTTTTTTTTAATATTTTTTTTTCTTCGTTCCCGCTTCGCGAATCGGGAAGCTTCCCGTTAGCTGACCTTGATGCCGCGAAATAGACCGCGAGCCGGTAAACGTTTCTTTACCGCAAGTGCCGCGTTAGAAAACAACATCGTGACGCCTCCCGTCCGCATGACGTTTCACGTTGTCGCGTGATACGTCATATGACGTGCTACGTTAGCGAACTGGTACGCGAAGCGAGTGCCAAAGCGCAGGTTTCTGGAAGCAAACCGGGAGGCCCTGCAAAGCGCTTAACGTAAACACAGCAAGTCATGTGACTTGGTAATAACACTTTTCATTGGTTCATTTCACTTTTGGTTTCCTAATGATGTAAGACTAGGTCATATAATCTAAAATGAACACTTTTGATTGGTTGAGAACTCTTGTTTTTCCCAAATGATGAAAATCCCTCCTTCTTTCCTCACTCTGACTTTCCTCATTGTGAGAGAAAGACCCTTTGTGATCACTGAGCAATGGCTTCTTTAGTAGCTTCAGCTGGTGCTTCCCCACCACCTCCACCACATCCAAGGAAGAGTGGACCACCTGCTCAAGTTGTAATTCAACAAGAAGAAGAAGAAGAGGAACAGGAGGACGAGCACGAAGAGAGGCAGTTTTTGCCTGAGCAGCCCAAGACGTCTCACCGGAAAGAAAACTTCATTTGGCAATTTTTTAAAATTCCCAAAGGTCAGAAAAAAGTAAATGCAAGATACGTAACTTGCCTTATATGTCAAGATAGACTGTCCAGAGGGACCGACAAAAAATACAGTTTCGGAAACTACACAATGCATCGCCATATGACTAGGTGGCATCCTAACAACTACAGTGCTGCACAGTTTCGGAACGACCTAGATAATCTCCCTATTATGGCCAGAAGATCTGTTGTACCGGAAGTAACGGGACCAGAGGGCAGGGAGATGGTGCCAAATATACAAATCAGATTTGGTGAAGTAAAACACACCTGCGTATTTTGCGATGGATTCATTTCCTACGGAGAAAGAAGCATCACTCTGATCAACAGAGCTATTGACTATCATATGCAAGTTTGTCCGAAACGCCCAAAATAATAAATACATCTTTTTTTTGTTTTGTTGCTCCTGTTGAGCCCTTTACAATGAATCGTTTTCATTGCCCCCTCCAAGAAAAACCCAAAAAAATATAAAACTGTTCCGAAAAATTCAAAAACAGTAAAAAAATGTTCAGAAAAATAAAAAAAAAAGTTCTTTTCAGAACTACCTCCCCGTTATTAAAAAATTGGTACAATATTTGGAACTGTGCCAACCTCTATTTCTCTTAGTTCGCTTCCTAGTTCGCTCGCTGGTACGCGAACTGGAAGCGAACCAAAAACAGTAAGTATAAGGGAAGGAAACACACACTTATGTTAAAAGAAAGACAGCTATAGGGGAGTAAACTAGAGATACTATTACCCATAATCCACTGCTGATGATGTCACATATTACATCATTCATGACATGCTCAGTGACATCATCAGCAGAGGATTGCGGGTTTTTTGGCAACATGCCTTATCCACGGTTTAATAATGCTGCCTTTTGCTTTATATAAGTTTTCAAATTGTATGAAATATATACCAATAGGTCTTTATGAACCTTTAGGTAGTGCTTTTGTTCATGAGGTCTGGTCGCTTCCATACACATACAGATGTTTCAAAGATGATCAAGAAGTTTATCTGAATGGAGAGGAATGCACTGAGACGCCAGATCATTCACTAATGTGTAGGCACATACAGTTACACGATTCATGCAACAAACACCGACCAAATATGGCTTGCGTGTTGCAAGGCACGCCAGTTCCTGCTATCATCCCCACGTTCAAGTTGTTGGAAAATGGTAGTTATTTGATGCTCAATAATGAAGATTGTTCTGAGTTAATTAAAAGTATTCCTTTTATCGTAACAGTAAGTGAACGGGTTATTTGCTGCAGAAATGTTCTATTTCCTCCCACACATGAACATAGGGAGTTTTCAATCTGGCCACAAATACCAACCTTGGGACACGTTTCAACGGCATGGCAAGAATAAGAGCTCTTGTGTCTCAGAGAGAGGTGGCCTTGAGTTCGGCCCGTGAAACTTTCGTACTTCACATAGCGAACACCCGTACACAGGTTTGCCTTTCAATTTCAGCAACATGTTTCCGACTATCTTTAACGCATCCTCCACAAAATCCCTGGCACACTTTTTTAAAGTTGTTACCAGTGGTCTCGTGACTTCATTTGAGAAAATCTTTGGAGTCATCCCTGCTCCCTTTCATTGTATTTTCTGCACTCTGGTTCGTGGATTGGCATTTTTACTTGCATTACCAGCGGACGCTCTTGTGCTTTTTTACATTTTTAAATATGGATGTCCCTCCTATGCAACCTCCGACCCTGCAGCTGCTGACACTGTTCCGCAATCGCATGCTAGAATATTATGGCACAATGCCGTTGGCGATATTAAGCACGGCATATGGATTATCTTTTCGGTTCTCCTACTTCACCTGTGTCCAGCCTGTATTTCACTGCCTGACCTGTGATTTCGATTGGGCCATTGATTTGTGTCTCTGCGGACCGGTTTCTCCTGACGTCGACTTTAATCAGCTGATGACTCCTATCATTACTCACGAGTTGATTTGTCCTGGCGAAAGGATTATGGCTGTGGCATTGATGCATGGACTACTTGGTCCCTGGAATTTACTGGCGGCAGCACAGTCTTTCTTGGAACACAGCTTTCTTGAAAACCCACCGAGCTGTCCTCTGATGGTGATAGAGGATCCGGTGCTGGGAGAGCACGTATGTTCTTTTCCGCTTTTAAATTGGATGGCTGAACTGTTTTCGGATGAAGACGGTGACTTCCTATTGGAGGCTGTTGCAGCTTATTTTGCATACACAGTTATGTCATAGACCTTTTTCATGTTTGATATGCTGAGTACTAGCATTTCATTGACAATTCATTGACTTATTTGTCAAGTTTTTATTATTTACCTTGCCTATTGGCTTAAGACTCGATAAAGTACTTGGCTGTTTTATTTTTCTTTAGCATTGAATTTTCCTAGTTTTTAATGCTTTACCTTGCGGACCGTCCACATATAAACTTGCAATCTGCTCTCATGAGATGGCACTTCTATTATCTTATTCAGTTCGTTTCCGGATCATGAGGAGGTGTCATCTAGGTCCTGGATATCTTTACACCGTGTTAAGTTAGCATGGGCTCATTACCGGTTTAAACACCATTTTTCCTTTTTTGCAACTTCTGCACACGACACTTAGTTGTTGCTTTAGCTTTCCACCTAGTAGTTCATCGTGGTTTACATGAGAATAATATGTTATTGGTCTACTATCTGCTTTACTTGTTAAACTATATCTGTACAGCGAGTGCTAAAGTTTCAAGAACAACACGATACAGAATTGTTATGAGGTCTGATCTCCACGACTTCATACTCATAACATAAGTGCAACTTCTGCCAATTCTGGGCATGAGGCGGGTTTTATATTGCTTTGCCGAACACACATACACAACAGTTGATGCGGTTCACATGAAGAGAGAGCTGGTGTATGCTGATGTGATTCCTTCAAATCTAAGACACTAAAGTATGGGCACGCCCTAAACCAACACAAAGAGACCTTCTTAGCAAATAATATAATATGTGTATTAGGGAGGGTGAGATATAAGCAGCCGCGGGCCGTGGAGGGAGTTACGATGGGGCAGGGAGGCGGGGAGGGGGAGAAGCAGGGTGGAGCCCTCTCTACCTTGCCCCTCCCCCTCCCCGCCTCCCTGCCCCACCGTAACTCCCTCCACGGCCCGCGGCTGCTTATAAGTGTTGCTAACTCTTATTCATTTACAGCATGTTAACATACTGTCACCATTCGCTTTTTATGTACTAGTAACTATGCTGGTAATTTTGCTACTGATAATATGTGTACTTGTATTCTCCACCCTGCTTCTCCCCCTCCCCGCCTCCCTGCCTCACCGTAACTCCCTCCACGGCCCGCGGCTGCTTATAAGTGTTGCTAACTCTTATTCATTTACAGCATGTTAACATACTATCACCATTCACTTTTTATGTACTAGTAACTATGCTGGTAATTTTGCTACTGATAATATGTGTACTTTTATTATCTAAGGTACTACGCCTGAGAAGACGGCATTAGTAAATAAACATTTCAAATACACATCTGTTCTTCTTAACTCCATGTTCTGGTTTCTAAGAAATCTATAACGACCGACTGTTCATGAGTTCCACGTATCCTGAGGTACTATAAGTTCATATTCTGGATTGTCTAAACATTGAGAGTTTGTTATATCCAATGTGACACTGTACCTAGCTTGCTAAATAGTTTTTGATTACTAACGTGAGTTTTGGGACACCCTAATTCGCCGAGGTTCCAATCCTCTGTCCACAGTTCTGTGTGAGAACAGAAACCCTGCGACAGGGGCACCCCCGACCCTTGCTGGAGCTTCATCACACTTGCGATACAACTCCAGCAATGCGCCACCTTTACGGCACAGATACATCACGCATCTGTGCTGTTTTTGCCCCATGATGCGCCGCATTGTAAATGCAGCACACCATAGGTGACGGAACAGCGGCACAGAATGACTAACACATCCCTGGTGATGCGCCAGTCATCATAAATCTATCCCTATGCTTCTTATCTTGTTAGAGATGAACCGCCATATGTATCATCAAAGTTATTTGCATTTCCTAAATAGCGAACTTTAAGGAATAAATAGCGATTCTTTACCATTCCTAGTTTGCGATGAGCTATTTGCTAATTAGCCGAATGTAGCCCAATGAAGCCCAATGTAGCCCAATGTGGCCCAAAGATGGCCGCCAGACACACAAAAAAACAAATGTAGCCCAAATATCAGCCAGATGTAGGCCAACTATAGCCCAGTGACAGAATGACCAATCAGCTTCACAAACCTCCGTTACGCGAAGCGGAGCGCTGTTACAGATATATATCTTTTTTTGAACGTTAATTTCTCAAAATCCACTGGAGCACATATATTGAGACCTAGCAAAGGCACATCGGGCTACCAGTCCCTAATATTTTGCCAAGTTTCGTGCAAATCCATTCAGCCGTTCAATTATTATTTTTATTTTTTTTTTTGCCCCGCGGGGCCCTTTTAAAACCTCAACATCAAACCTAGGGGGTCAGCGAGGATCTACTATGCCCCCTTATAGTTATTTCCCCCTTTGTTTTGACCTCCTCTTGTCTCTCGATCCTACCGAGAGACAAGATGGCGGCCGCTACGGACTGTTTGGAATGTTGACAGACGCCGGAGAACCAATCAGCTTCGCTTCACAAAGCTCCGTTGCGCGAAAAGTCCGCGAACCAGAGCGCTGCCTGGTCCGCGCTTACAGATATATATCTTTTTTTAAACGTTAATTTCTCAAAATCCACTGGAGCACATATATTGAGACCTACAAAAGGCACATCGGGCTACCAGTCCCTACAATTTTGCCAAGTTTCGTGCAAATCCATTCAGCCGTTCGGGCTAAAAGTGAGGCCAACCGCCCTATGGAAAACTCAATGTTAAAAACACGTTTTGGGACCCCCCTTTTTTCTCGGCCCCCCCTGGACGAACCCCCCCCAAATTTTCAAGGGCTGCTCAGAAACAAAATGTGCCATTTTCCTGAAAATTTCAGCCAATTCCGTCCACAAACGCCAAAGTTATTAGACATAGAATTTTCAAAAAACCCATAGAGAAAAAATCCTAACTATATATACCTACTGGCGACCGCCAGTAGGTAATATATACATATATATATATATATAATATTTTTTTTTCCGCTCCACAAATCCCAGAAAGAGACGTAAGGCTGTCGCGGGCGGTCCGAGTCACAAAAGCCGGCGCTTTTGAAATATTCACTCCACAGGTTCCCCTTGGCACAGGAACCACTCGGACACTCCAGGTGCTTGCAAAAAAGTTTATTTTGGCAAGGGAATAACGACGCGTTTCGGGGATTAGCCCTTGATCACGCTTGTAAATGTAAGTAGCCACCATGTTTAAATACACATCAAACATAACGTGAGAAAGCGTAAAAACATTCACCTGCATGTGATTTCACAAGCAACAAAGGCGGCCATCTTATAATGTGCAAAATTACATAAGATACATACTCGAAGTGAACAAATAGTCAGTTTCTTGTATCAGAAGACAACATTCTTTGCTGTTTACTGAATTACACATAGAAAACGCAATATTATAAATCATATTCAACTATAGTATGTTTCCATATAAACATATTGGCATTATTCCAAAAAGTCTGTATAAGCACATAGTTAAATCGTGCAGTTCATGACAAATGCCACACTCGTTTTTCCAGCGAGCTTTTAAAGCCCTGGCATGTTTAAATACTGTGACACGTCTCAATCTCTTAACTATAATTTCTGCCTAGCCCAAGTGGGAAAACTAAAGTTCATGATTAGCCCAAATGGGCGAAATGCACTATACACCAACTATGTGTCTAGTTCTTGATTGCAGATGTACAAATCCGTGCCATTCATATATCATTTCATTAGTGTAATTCATTGTTCCGTCACTTTGCCGCAAGTTGCCAAAATTGAAGTGCTCAAAAAATCTAAAATAAAAACATGATTAAAATTACAATCAGCTAAACTGAATACAGATATAGATTATCCTATTCATACAAATGAATTGTTAATTCTTTGCTTATATTCTGACCTTTAGGCACAAGACTTTCCAAATCAATAATGTATCGTGACTCCAACTTACGCAGAGAGAGTTCACGATTGCCTCCTCTTGCTCCCAGATTCACAGTATCAATTACTACCATCCGTAGCAGGGTTTCATCGCTGAAATGATTTTCAGCGAAGTGCCGAGATACCAGGTATTGTTTGTTTTTGTTCTTAATAGCCCGCATGTGTTCTAGCACTCGTTTTTTGCTTCATGTTTGGTACTACCAATGTACCACTTATCACATTGGCAGATTAAGACATTTACACTGTATGTGGTATTGCAAGTAAGGTTCTTTTTGATGACAAACTCCCTACTGGACTTGGGTATCTGTAGTTTATCACAGTCTCTGCTATTCCTACAGGCTTTAACTTTTTTGCAGCATCTAAAACCAGATGGTGTTAAGGTATCTCTCGCTGATGCTGTTCTGACATGATTGCGGCTGAGTTCATCCCTCAGTGATCTAGTTTTCTTGAAAGTAATTTGTGGATTGCTTCCTGGATTCTTACTGAGGTGATTGTCTGTCAACAATACATGCCAGTGCTTTCTAAAAATTTGTCGCACTGCATTTGCTTGTCCTGAGAATGTAGTGATAAATCTGATACATTCATCTTCTTTGTTTTTCTGTTTAGGGTATAATAAATCATCTCTAGTTTTAGGTTCTACCCTATCCACAGCTTCCTTGATAATCTTTTTACTGTATCCTCTCTCAATAAACCTTTGACACATAATCTTTTGCTCTTGTTCAAAGGATGTCTCAGTACTGTAGTTTCTTTTCGCACGCAGCAATTCCCCGTAGGGGATGCTGCGTACCAAATTGGAAGGATGGCTGCTATTTGCATTTAGTATGCTGTTCCCAGCAGTGATTTTACGAAACAGCTTAGTAGTTAGTTTCTCATTCTTAACTTCCAAAAGGACATCGAGAAATTCCATGGTGCTTTCGTTAATGTGACTTGTGAACTGTAAATTTAAATCGTTCACGTTTAATTTTTCAGCGAAATATTTAACTGAATCCTCTGTCCCGCACCAAATGAAAAAAATATCATCGATATAGCGCAGCCACAAGGCAATGTTGGTAAATTCAGCCATCTCCATGACAACCTGCTCCTCCCACCAGCCCATGAAAAGGTTCACGTAGCTGGGGGCGAAGCAGGTTCCCATGGCTGTGCCCTGTGACTGCCTATAGATGTCATCATAAAAGAAAAAGAAATTATTAGTGAGACAAAACTCGATCATTTTTATGATCATTTGAGAGTGATGGTAAAGTGTCATGGATCTAGTTTTGAAAAAATGTGGTATTGCCTGTAAGCCAAGCTCATGTTTAATACATGTGTATAGGCTACTGACATCCGCAAACTAGATAAAGTCTTTTTTCCCAGTGTATGCCATCAATTACTGTAAGGAAATGCATTGTATCCCTAAGGTAAGAAGGCAACGCCATAACATAAGGTCTCAGAAGGTAATCTATGAACCGGAAAGTATTTTCCAGTAGTGATCCTATGATCACTACAGGAAAATAACATAACGCCATAACATAAGGTCTCAGAAGGTAATCTATGAACCGGGAAGTATTTTCCAGTAGTGATCCTATGATCACTACTGGAAAATACTTCCCGGTTCATAGATTACCTTCTGAGACCTTATGTTATGGCGTTGCCTTCTTACCTTAGGGATACAACGCATTTCCTATATATATATTTGAGAATTATGTGTTCATCCGCTGTTTTGCCACATCAATTGCGAATTAAATTGCTTTTTCTAAGTAGATCATCAATATCATTTTGATTATGTGAATGTAGTATGCCTGTGTATTGAATGAATGTGGTTAGAATGTTGTTTTACTGTTAGTCTCTGTAGGACCTTTTTCTACATGTATGTGTTTTATATTTATCAAATTAACTATGATGAATAATACATTATTTTTGTATTTTTTCAATCATTAGTTTCACTATTGTGTTTTACCTTCCAATGTTTTGAGATAACTATTTCATGAAGTAGCCCTAGATTATTTACATTAACACACCCATTTATATACCATAAAGGCACTGTTACACCCATTGACAAATCCACTTACGCGCCTTAAATGATACCCATTTAGACTCTGTTATACCCACTGTGCATTCAGAACCCTTTAGTAGAAATATTAAATGTGCTCTTTTACATTGAATGTGTGCTTTTAGTTTGCAAATCGAGGGATCCATGGAGTCAATACAGTTATTTAAAAAGAGGACTCACAGTTAAATATAACAACAGTTTGGGACATAGGTTGGCTCTTAGAAGAGCTGTTGTGTACATTGTGTGTATACGATGACTACATATACAAGCGAATGCAGAGTTTCAAGCTTTTCAGAAATACTCTAATGCCTTCATCTGTGAAGTGAACACCATCTTTCCTATATATTCTATGCATGTTGAAGTGCAATGTATTATTATAGCCAGAGTCCATCTTATGGTCTCTGAGGAAAGCTGAAACAGTTTTATTAACATGTTTCCTGGCTTTCTCTATCTGTGGGTAAAATTCAGAAGACCAGTTCCATTTCTGCTTCTGGCTTATGTTAGAAAACACCAAGGCAGTGAGAGGGAAAAGTTGCATTAATTGTTGAAAGGTATTCTTCATTAAGATTTCTAGTCCTACCCCAGTCAGTGTGCCCAGCTCATTGCCACCACAGTGCACAATCTTGGGGTCTGGATGTTGGTTCTCCATAAAACTTTTGTTCAATGGAAGCAAGTGATGCCACTTTAACCCTCTTTGGCCAAACCAATTAATATCCACATTAGGCAAATTGATGTCCCTTTCAATACCTCTGTTTATAGCAAACTCTCTCTCTCCCACAATCCACATTCTAATGATTTTGAAGGATGGAGGAGTAGCAGACAGGATAAGTGTTCAGGTGAATGAGACAGTTTTCAAAATGATGTCAGTTAAAAATTACTCTAGCTAGTAAAGTTTAAAATCACATTTGATTAGATGGTGTAACTATGCTAGTGATTAAAACTACTGTGTGCAATGAATTTAAAATAAGAACAAGTGTGATTGGTTATGAGAATTTGCCTTGGAAGTCAGAATGCTGCTGTAGAGACAGGTGTGAACTTCTGGCCTACTGCTAACAGAGAATAAGACATTGTTGGTCACTATGGAAACAGAGCTACAGGAGTATGGGAGAAGGGACAAAGAAAAGGCTAAAATGTGAATGTGAGGAGACATTGTTTATAAAAGAAATACTATTTGTTTGGGTATTAATGTACACATTTGAAGGAAGTGGTGTGTAAGTGGTAGTGTTTAGGGGTAGTTTTTAAAAAATAACTCAGTTTGCCGAGCAGATACGCAGATTCTCCGTGAGGTTACAGGGGGCCACACTGACACCCCTGGACCCTTTTATAAAGCCACAGTTCCCATCCAAACTCGCTACCGAATTTAGGCTCTCTTGAGAGGAGTTAAACAAAGGGTAAAGAAATGTGACCATTCAAAACAGTTGTATGATTAGTAAGGAGATAAAATAAAATAAAAGCCCTGTTTCTATTTGTTTGCAGTTTCTGTAACCTTGAAAGCAATGCTGAATAGAGTACCATTACTGGTTGCTTTGTATGAGAGTGGTATGCCATTTTCTGTTCAAGTTTTCTGTGCTTTCTTCAGTCAAGTTTGACAACCTGATATTGAGAAAGAAAAATACTCGCCAATAATCACATTTGACAGATATGTGTATTAAACTGCAGCATAAGAACGTTGATACAAAAGGGCAGAGTGTTAGTGAAGTGGATGGAAGTATGAAACTATGCATGTAGTGACAGAATAAAAGGTACAATGTTGCATACATTTAGATTGTCAGAAGTAAGCTGATGTGTGCATCCTTTTCCATACTAATTCAGGCCTTCTTCTTTCTCATTCACATGCTTATACAGACACTGTTATACCCATTCTCATACTGAAACAGAGACTCTGACATCCTCTCATGTACCCATAGAGAGACTCCCACACCCTCTCACATACCCATACATACACTGTCACATCCTCTCACATACTCATTCAGACCTCCTTTATTTCTATCCACATACTCATATGGACAGTCTGATACCCATTCACATACCCATAAAGAGTCACACCCCTCACATTCCCATACAGAAACTCTCACATACCCATGTAGATACCCTTATGTCCATGCACATACCCATACACCGACTGCACGCCCTCTCACATACCCATATAGTCTCTCAAACCCTTACACATACCCATTGAGAATTGTTTTACTATTCACATACTTATAAATAACACCTATTCCCATACTCATATAACACTCTTACACCCTCTCAGATATCCATACAGACACTTTATAGACATTCACGTCCTGATACACGTCCTGATACATAGACTCTGACATCCTGTCACATACCCATAGAGATATTGTCAGACACTGTTACATACTCATATGTAGACTGTCACAGCTTGTCACATGCACATTGAGACCTTCTTTTTTCCTATCCACATTTGAAGCAGTCTCACACCTATTCACATACATTTTCAGAGCCTAGCACACCCTCTCACATACCCATATAGAGATTTTGACATCCTCTCACATACTCCTGTAGACACCGTTATACCCATTCAGACTTCCATACAGATTTAAATACCCTGCTAAACACTCACATATATCCATTGTGTCAGTGTCAGACACTCTCACTCATCTATTCAGACACTCTCACAACTATTCATATTCCTATAGAGATACTGTCAAACTCCCCCACGTATTCATGCATATACCCTTATACACATTCACATACCTATACTCAAACTCTGACACCATTTCCCTTACTCATGCAGACCTCCTTTATTCAAATTCATATACTTATAGACTGTGACCCCCATTCACATACTCATTGAGTGACTCTTACATCCTCTCACTTACCCATACAGATACTGTAATACCATTCACAACCTGATAGAGTGACTTGAACATCCTCTTATGTACCCATATAGAGACTCTCAAACTCTGTCGAATACCCATACATAGACTGCAATACCCTTTCACATACCCACACAGAGAGTGTGATAACCTTTCACACACCCATTCAGAGACTCCCACACGCTCTCATAACCCATGTAGACACCATTATATCCATTTAGATATTCATAGTCAGAATCTCGCACCCTCTCACGTACCCACACATAGACTGTGAGACCTTGTTGCATACACATACAGGTACCCTTTTACCCATTCACATATCCATAGAGTCTCTCACACTTTTTTACATATCCATTGACACCTTTCATTTCTATTCACATATGCATAGAGACAGTGTGACATCCATTGACATACTCATGTAGACACTCTTACGCCCTCTCACATATCCATGCAGACACTGTTATACACATTCACATACTGATACAGAGACTGACATCCTGTCATATATCCATAGAGAGACTGTGACACCCTCTGACATACTCATTTGTAGACTGTCACATCTAGTCTTATACCTATTCAGGCCTCCTTTCTTCCTATCCACATACACACACAGACAGCCTGACACCTATTCACATACCTATATACAGACTGTCACAGTCGCTCACATAAGCATATAGTCTCTTAGAACCTCTCATGTACCCATATAGACACCTTTATACCTGTTCAAATATCCATGCAGAAATTCACACACCCTGTCACATACCCATAAATAGAAGGTCACACCCTCTCACATAGCCATACAGATATTGTCACAGCTATACACAGACTCTCACACACTGTGATATACCCATGTAGAGACCCTTATATCGTTTACATATCCATATACAGACTCTCACACCCTCTCACATATGCATTCATAGACCGTCAGAACCTGTCACATACCTATACAGACACTGTGACAACCATTGATGGATGTATGTCACTACATCGCATACCAATACCATGCGTGTCATTACAACGTGGGTATTACTACGCCATGTAATGACTACTTTTACCATGACTATGCTTTTACCACACATGCCATTACAACGCAAAGGCATGCATGGTAAAGCTATAGTCTTGGTAAAAGTTTGCAAGGTAAGTGACTCTACTCTACCCTACCCTACACACTAATATAGTATCCCTATACAACCCTCCCCGCTCCCAGTCCTCTCCCTACAATAACACTACACTACCCTAAACGACCCCCGACACTACCCTAAAACACTACACTACACACATACACTAAAACACTACCCCAAACCCTAATGCACTACACTACTCAAACACTACAACACTACCCTAAACCCTAAAACACTACACTACACATACTCTACAACATTACCTTAACCCTAAAACACTACAACACTACCCTAAACACTAAAACACTACACTAATAAACACTACTGTTAGAAATGAGATCTCTGGTTGGCATTCATATACGGGGTGGGCACCCACTGTAGAATATGAAATTAGCGGAAATGCGGGGTAGGCTCCCGCAAATAGGCACACCAGCGGGGTGGGCACCCGCTTGGCTTTGGGCAGAATGTGGGTGAATCCCTACGTCGGGATTCCCTCAAAATGGGCTCCGGTTTCGCGCTGCTGAGTCCCCACGCTCCTCTTGCATCTGGAGAATTTTACATAACAGCGCTTCCAGGCGCTAGAAGCCACAAGGTGCTTGCCAATGCCAAGAGGATAAGTCCTTGGTGCTGGGGAGACCCCAGCAAAGCGCAACCAGGCAGGCCAGCACACAGGGACCCTCAGGAAACAGCAGCTGGGTCCCGCGGCGGTTCCTCCTGGCAGAGTGTCCCCCCAAAGGAAGAACATGTACAACAGAACATTTTCATAGGGTCACAGCCCCTTCTTTTATACACCCTTTTTCTTTTGCGTCTCAGCAAAGAGTTTAGGGATACCAGTTAGAACTGGTATAAGGGAGCTTTGGAGCACTTTGTTTTGCTCAGCTCCTCTCTCCTTTGTTAGGTGGGGCCTCAGGGATCAGACGCACCACAGGGGGCGGAGCCGACTTTGTGGAGGGAAGGCACAGCCTTATTCAAGTCCCAGGTGCAACTCCTCCCTCCCATCTGCATGCAGATCTCCCATTCACCACTGGGCAGACTCATCCTGGCTCCTGGAGCCACCCACACCATCCAGCACCAGTCAATCACAAGCCAGACAGGCAATTCACATCAGGCAGGCAGACACACTGCACACAGAAATGCCAACTTCTAAAAGGGTCATTTCTCCACCAGTCACCATATACCTGCATGCACCATTTTGCAGAATTTATTCTTACGAGTTCATGCATACCTGTGTCGCCCCTGCACTCCTCTCATACCAGGAATTTCCATGGACATACATATCCCCCATGCATTCCTAAGGGAGGGGAGGCAAATCTCACCACAAGCACTCAGAGCGCGCACGCACTTTACACTGGGCCACAGTGCTAAAGTGCGCAGAGGCCAAAAACTACTAATATCAGGTCACAGAAAAGGCAAAAAGTTTAGGGGTGAACCTGCCAAAAGGGCCAAGTCCAAAAACTACTATACTACACTAAAACCTAAAAAACGACACTACCCTAAAACACTACACTACACAAACACTACAACACTACCCTAAACCCTAAAACACTACACAAACACTACTACACTACCCTAAACCATTACACAAACACTACTATACTACACTAAACCCTAAAACACTCCACTGCCCTAAACCCTAAAACACATCACTACACAAACACTACAACATTACCCTAAACCCTAAAACACTACACTACACAAACACTAATACACTACACAAATACTACACTACCCTAAACCCTAAAACACTACACTACACAAACACTACTACGCTACCCTAAACCCTAAAACACTACACTACACAAACACTACTACACTATCATAAAACCTAAATCACTACACAAACACTACTACACTACCCTAAATCCTAAAACACTACACTACACAAACACTACTACACTACCCTAAACCCTAAAACACTACCCTAAACCCTAAAACACTACACTACACAAACAGTACTACACTACCCTAAAACCTAAATCACTACACTACCTTAAACCCTAATACACTACACTAATCAAACACTACAACACTACACTACAAAAAACACACTAAAACGTTAAAAAAACACACACATCACAAACATTACAACAATAATTTTACACTACCTTAACCCCTACAAAAGTAACCCACACCCCAAGCTCAATCCCCCTTACCTCTCCCCTCTCCAGCATCGCCGTCTCTGCTCCCGGTTCCTGCTTCCTCCTTCCTGCTTGGTGCACATCGTTGTGAGGAAACAGCCTCACTTTCCTCACAACGACTTGGATAGCTGCCACCGCTGCCATTACACATTACATCGCATGCATTGTAAAAGGGAATGCGATGTAATGGTATGCGTGGTTTTTACCATGCGCTGTAACATCGCATGTGTTGTAATGCATGCGATGTAATAGCAACGCGTGGTAAAAACGCGTTGTAATGACTGTTCCCCACCATTGATATACCTATAGAGATACCCTCACACCCTCTCATATAACTATAAAGAGACTATTATACCCATGTACATACCCATACAGAGACTCTCACACTTTCTGTAACTATGTTCTATTGTTTTGTAAATAAACTAGTTACTTAGTGAATTCATAATACATGTTATAATCTTTACTTTAATGTATTGTTTATTACTTTTTCAGAAATACAGTTTCGAAAAAGAACAACTACAATGCCTGTTGAAAATGCAAAAAAGAGAGAAACAGAAGAAACTGTTTTATCCACTTCAAAGTGAGATAGAGAAACAAAATAAGGTAGAGAATGGGCGGGGGAAAAAAGAAAAGCTGATAGGTGTACTAAGCAGCTTCTAATTTTTTCCTGTAAAACGCAGAATGAGATTACAGTCATATCTAAAAATGGAATTTGCACATCAAGTGGAAAAAGCAAGGAGTATGTGTTTGATAAGGTAGGAAATGTTCTAAGAAATCAGAATAACAAAAAAGAAGAAAAACGAACAAAAGAGATTCTTCTATTTCTTCAACAAGAACATAATGTCCTCATATTTTCAAATGATGTCTTGGGATAACCACTATTTAAAGTTCAATGCTGGTTGATGAAGTTTTAATATTCATAGATAGTTGGCTGATAGTACATCTTCCTGCTTCTCTGCCTCTTGAGGAACTTCTGGTGTCTTTAACAACTATAATATTAGCACATGTCCTTGTGCTTTTACAACAAAACAAACAACAAGGAATTAACAACAGTGTCCATTCACATTCTCAAATATGGTGATACGGTCATCATTTTCTTTCAAAACAAGTTGTTAGCATTTAGAACTGTGAACCACTATTTATTGAAACTTTGTGCAAGTTGCTGCAATGGTGGTATTGTCAGAAGATTGATTGGGCATAGATGTTGATACTCTAACGTCATTAGAAAGTTTTGCTTTCTCCTTCACCATTCTTAAATATGCACATTAGCCAATAAAAAGTATTAGAAGAAAAAACAGCATGTATATAAAGTACAATACAATTCAATTAGATTGTAAATAAAAATAATGAGGAGAAAAATAAAACTAAAATATAAGTATCATCCAAGAACACACTGTATGAAGCAACGGGAATAAAAGAGGAAAGAAGAGGGAGGGATAAGAGGGAGGGAGAAAACAACAAGGGTAGGAGATTGTAGTCAAAACTTTATATCTCTAGAAACAAAGAGAAATAACGAATCAATATATTCACTAAACACATAAAACATTTGAGGCATGAAGAATCATACTGTGATAAGAAAATACAACGTAAAGAGTAATATGATAAGATAATGGGTGAAATATAAAGACAACACAATTCATCATGGGGGTTTCCGGACTTCATCCAAAGTGTTGACCGGAGGTGCAATAGAAGAGGCAGTCCAAGTTAGGTACGTAGTCAAAGGTAGCCACACACGTTCTCTTTTAATAGATAAAGATTTAGGTGTAAAATAATTAATATCTAGTCCATGATGAAAACAGACGGCATTCCACCAGGCTCTAAAAGTGATTTGTGTGCCTGTTTCCAGTTGGATGTTATTAAATAAAGGGCCACTGCTAGTAATAAAGCTAGTAATTTGAAATTTGATGGAGATTGGGGCCATTTACGAGATAGGGAGCCCAGAAAAATTGTAGAGAGAGAAATAAACAGCAGTTTTTGAAATTTTGTTAACTTGAGACAAAACTAATTGCCAAAAATGAGAGATAGGGGGACACTCAAAAAGCATGTGCTTCAAATCAGCGTGGGCCCAAGGTCAAGATCAGCAGGTAGGTGGAGAATCGAGGAGAAGGAAGCCAGTTTAGCAGGGGTGATTAAGAGGCCCTGGTAAACAAAATAAAGGCTTTGGGAGATATTGGCAGCTCGAGAAGTTTTATGAATCTTGAACCATAATTTATCCCAAAGGATAGTGGACCAACACTCCGTTAGGTCCTTTTCCCAAGCCAATTCAGCCTGCATTTTACCGCTGTCTAAAGAAAAAAATACATGTCTATATAGAGAGGAAGCTGAAGAAGAAGAGGTTAAGGAGGGAAAAAGAGTGCAACATCTGGAGGGTAAATTGGGAGAAGCTGATAAAGAACTAAGATGGTGAGTGAGAGAAGGCAACAAGAGGTTATATTGTGCTTTGAAAGATGACGGTAGTTAAAATTTAGTTTGAAGGTCAGAAAAGGATAAGGGAACATCATTAAGTAATAATTGAGAAATCCAAAACAATCCTTTGAGTCTCCAAGACTTACAATAAATAGTGCGTTTTTTTATACGTAATAAGGTATTATGCCAAATGGGTTGTTGCTCCAATGAGGAAGCCGAAAGGTATGAGGAGGGTAAAAGAGGAATGAGAAGTGTATGTATATGGGAAATAACTGGAGGACGAAAGGAGGCAATATTATTGGTAAATGCAAGAGACTCTTTAAAATCAACAGGGGAAATAAAATATTTTTCTATAGAAATCCAAATGGGAGGGTGAATACACTTATCAAAGCCAACGCGATGACTGTTTTAAAGAGAAAGCGTAATAAAAATATTGAAATCAGGAAATTTAAGACCACCTGAAGACTTGTCTGCCTTCAAAGAAGATAAGGCAATCGGAGGAGATTTACCCTTCCAGAGAAATTTTGTTAACAGAGAATCAATTTTCTTAAAGTAAAAACCAGGAATATGTACAGGAATCATTGAAAGAATGTATAAAATCAAAGGAGAAAGCATTATTTTGATGGAATCCAATCTTCCCCACCAAGAGAGAAAAAGCGGGTGCCAGCGTTCAATAGTGCTAGATAGAGTTTTGATGATGCAGTCAAAGTTTAGTTTCAAAGTTTCAGGAACGTTAGAAGAGAACCATAGGCCCAGGTATTTTATTTTGGAAGGTTGCCAAGAAAAACCAGCAGGTATAAAGTCATCTTTAAGGCAAGTCATGTTAAGAGGTATGACCTCACATTTGTCTGAATTAAGACGATATCCAGATAATTGAGAAAAAGTATCAACCTGTTTGAGAAAGGAGGGAATAGAAGTGGCAGGGTTGGAACAATACAAAAGAATATCGTCTGCATACACAGACATTTTGACTGGGTAGTAGCAAGTTGATCCAAGGGTTTAGTCTGATCTTGGATAAAAAGTGTTCTAATACAATTAAAAATAAGAGAGGTGATAACGGACAACCTTGCCGTACTCCCCTGAAAAATGGAAAATATTCTGAAGCCTTACTGTTAATGAAAATAGATGCTCCAGGGCCTGAATATAATAAGGAAATAAGGGATATTAGTTTTGGTGGAAATCCTATCCACTTTAAAGCTTGAAACATAAAATCCCATCCAATCCTGTCAAAAAAATGTTCTGCATCTAAAGCTATAGCAGCAATAGGGGTAATCAAGAGATGAGGATTTACTAAGGATATTAAGAAAGACTCTGGAATTATCGGATGATAAACGACCTTTTACGAAACCCGACTGTTCAGGACCAATAAGATTGGGTAAAATAGGATCAATACGGAGAGCAAGGATTTTTGCAAATATCTTATAATCAAGATTAACTAAAGAAATTGGATGATAGTTTTTTCATAGAAAAGGGACTTTATTGTCCTTAGGGATAAGGCATATTATAGCTTCCTGAAATGTTCCACAAGAAGAGCCAGCTGCGACCAAGGAATTCAAAAGAATCAAAAGATTTGGAAGGAGCACATTGGCAAAATGTTCATAAAATTCAATAGTAAATCCATCTGGACCAGGAGCTTTGCCTCTTTTTAATATCGAGACCGCATGTGTAATTTCTGATAGAGTGATATCCTTTTCTAGAGAAGTAAAATCAGTAAGATGAGCGGGGGGAAATCAATAGATTGAAAATCAGAACAAACATCCTGCGATATTGGTTGTTTTTCAGGGGTATATCAATTTTTATAGAAAGAAACAAATTCATTTAAAATATCACTGTCCTCAAATAATGAATTATCGGCAGCGTTCCGTATGGATTCTACCTTTGTCCTTTCTCATCTTATTTCGCTAGTAATTTTCCCATTTTATTCTGGCCTCCATGGTAACGAGAACTACTTCTTAAAAGATATGATGACGCCACTTCCGTGGATAATTTCTTGAAAGTGAGTTTTGTGTCTATAAGATTTTTTAAGGATGATTCATTTTTCGAATGATTATAGGTGGGTTCCAGTTGCTTGATCTTTGTAAGCAACTGGGCAGATTGGGCTTCAAAAGATTTCTTTTTCTGAGAAACAAAATTCATTATAAAACCGCTTGCTGCAGCATTGAAGGTGTCCCAAACCATTACAGGAGAGGCATCAGGAGTGGAGTTAATAGAAAAGAATTCAGATACAAAAGCGCTGAATTGGCCTGAGAAATTAGGATCAGATAACAAAGCGTTATTGAAACGCCATCTACCTGCATGAGGCGTAAAAGATAACATCAAAATCAACATAAACTGGGGTATGATCTGATATTAAAATAGATCCAATTTTGGAGTGAAGGACTCGTTGGGATAGGGATTTACTAAGAAAGGGAATAGTCATTTCGGGACTGCGATTGGTGTGGAGGGGAATGGAAGCTATATTCACGAAGGTCTGGGTTGCAAAGCCTACATATGTCCACTAGTGCTTTGGAATGAGTGGCAGAAGTAAATTGTGAGTGCATCTTAGTGTTAACAAACCTAACTGAGGAATGTCTATCTAATCCAGGGTCAAAGACTTTATTACAATCTCCACCAAAAACAATATAATCATCGTCAAATAAAAGAAGTTTTTTAGAAATGAGTCCAGAATACATTATCAACATTAACAGGAACATATACATTAAAAAGGACTAAAGGAATCTGATTAATGAGAAGTTTAACAATTACCCAACGACCGTCTGAGTCTGATTCTTGATGAATAATGGAGATCTGATATTTCGTGTGACAGAGAATAGATACTCCATTTTTCTTGCCTAGGGCTGGGGAAGAAAAAACATTGTCTACCCAGTAGTGTTTCAATTTAGATGCTTCAGTTTCAGACAGATGAGTTTCTTGAATTAAAGCAATGTCTGTTTTTAATTTCGCTAAATGGGTCAATACTCGTTGTCTTTTAATAGGATTGTTTACTCCTTTAAGATTCCACTTAGTAACTCTAAAAAAAACAATACATTTTGAATGAATAGTCGCTATGCAAACAGTAAAATTCTGAAAAACATTATGAAGAGAGAGAAAAAAGATAGAGGAATAAAGATATAAGATCACAATCAAGGTTGATATAGGGAAAAAGGGAATGATAGAGAAGATGTCAGAGTAAGAAATTGAAGAAAAATAAGAAAAGGGAGGGTAAGGAAAAAGAAAGAACCAAGCAAAGAACGAAAAGATAAAACAATCCAAAGGTAACAAAAAGACATACCACATGGAGGCAATGAATCTAATAAAAAGAAAGGGAAAAAATTAACAAAGGACATTATGACATAACAAAATACATCAGGAATGAGGATAAACAACAACTAATAACAAACAGTTTTGAAGTAATCAAAAATATTTAATAGCCGAGGAACGTCCCTTGACTCATGCGGGTGTTCAAAATGTGCTGGAGGAGAGCCGGGTCTTCATAGTTCGTTGTTTTATTGTTATACTAGCAGCCCGTCCCGACGTTGTCCGGGGGCAACAGGCTTCCTCCCAACCCCCACCCGCACCAACATTGTCCAGCAGCCTGGTCCTCGCCCGGCCCGTACCCCGCCTGCCCTGACCCCCGCCTGCCCCGACATGGGTCCCCACTGCCCCGACATGGGTCCCCTTACCTCAGCCGCCGCTCCTCCCGCCTGTCCGCTGCTCGCACCGCCGCTGGCCTGTCCACTGCTCCTCACGTCAGTGCTCCTCCCCCGCGCCATGTCCGCCGCTCCCTTACCTCAGCCGCCGCTCCTCCAGCCTGTCCGCTGCTCGCACCGCCGCTGGCCTGTCCGCTGCTCCTCACATCACCGCTCCTCCCCCGCGCCATGTCCGCCGCTCCTCGTCGCGCTACTGGACGCTGCTCCTCCCCGCGCTCCTGACGTGAGCACGCATGTCGCGGCCGGTGCTACTTCGGAGGGACTACTTTTTTTTTACTGTAAATTTTTAAATAACAATTTTTTTTTAATTTATATAGCCTATAACCATCTACACACCCTGACGATTCCAACGGTGTATCGGGTGTGTGGATTGGCGCTGTGGTTCCCGAGTTTACCTGCCTCAAAGGCTGAAAGTTCTTCCTTTATTATAGTAGTATAGAAGTCACCTTGAACAAACAAAAATTAAATAAACCATATTCAGCATTCAGGGTACGAAGGGCAGGTCTCATATCTAGGAACTTCTTCCGACGTTCCGCAGTTGCCTTAGCGTAATCCTGAGCAAAGAAAACACTAGAACCATTCCAGGGGATTTTCCCTCTCTGTTTGGCAGCATGGATGACTTTGAGCAAATCTGTAAACTCTAAAAAGTACCAAATAACTCCTCTAGGTTTTGTGGAAGAAGATGAGGAAAAACGAGGGCTCTGTCCCAAGTGATGAGCTTACTGAATGTTCAATGGAGGTTGTTCAGGAAAACCAAGTAATGTTGGCAAGAAGGTTTGAAAAAAAGACAATGGATCCGAACCTTCAAGTGCTTCAGCAAGGCCGTAAATGCGTAAGTTATTACACCTGTTACGATTTTCCAAATTTTCAATTTGCTGTTTAAGCTGCTGTATTTCTCTATGCATGCAAGGAACTTGATTGGTAACTGTTTGAACAAGATCTACATGTTTTTCAATTTCCTTGACTTTTTGCTCTGTATATGACCAGTTGTCCTCAAGACTCTGAGGATGGGAATTGGTTTCTTCCATGTATGGCTTCAGGGAACGGATTTCTTCCAATAAAAGTTTAGAACCTGAGTGAGGCAAACTAGGTGTCTAACCCCTTAAGCCAGCAGAATCATTTACTGCCTCCTTCCATATTTTCTTGCAGGACGCTGAAAGGATTAGGATACTCTAATGACGTAGAGTCAGTATGTAGAATACTACTGCGGTTGGAACGAGGCATTGCCATTCAAACTAAGTGCAAAAAAACAGTGTATGTAGGAAGCACAAAGACGAAAAATGAAGCCCAATACTGTAGAAAATGTATATATAATGAAACTGCAGAGGCCAATACAATCAATCGATCAGGCAGTGCAGGAGCAATAACATTCAGTTGCTAGGCATAAGCAGCAAATGAAAATGAAAATATAGCAAAAATGGGCACAAAAACGTTAAAATTGTATTTTCCCGTGCATTTTTCTGTGAGCGAGATGTTCCAGAATGATAGGCAGGACACAGGGAGAGCGATAAAAAAGAAAAAAAATGGCGGCTGCGGCTCCTCAATGAGCCGCGAGCGTAAACAAAAGCAGAAAAATATCGCCTGCGCTCACCCCATCAGCCCACGAATGTCACCATCGCTGCAGGGGGACTTCCGACCCATATGGATTCAGTTTGTGGGTCCAGGAAATGAAAAAGATCGCCTAGAGGGATTCCGGCATCCTACATCGTCCCGGAGCTCCCGTGCTCGGCGGCCATTTTCCTCGGCTTCTAAGCTACGCCCCAAGTCCTTCCTTTTATAAGAGTGCAAAAATGCAAATTAGAGATAAATTACATGAATAAATATTTAAGCATAGAAAGCATCAACATTAGTTTCAAATTGATCTCCACAATCTATCAATAGTTTAAAAAAAAGTCCACGCATCAAGACAACAACAATCATCATACAAAATCCCAAGTGGGATACCTTTGTTGAAAGTATTTAATTATATTCTCCTCCAATGGGTTTGTATTATACTCTACTACCCTCCTCTGAAATTGCTCACATGTAATCGTATTAATTATTTGCCCATATTTCCATGTCGACTCTGCCTCTCCTATTACAATTGTTAATCATATGTAAAAACCCAATTTGTCTGATGTAATCATTATTAAAATATCACATCTTTCCAATTTCATAAGATAAACTAACAAGAATGTTATAAGTAATACCTCACCACAGCATTAAACAAAACCAACATTCACTTATTCTACCTATAAAGTGCAAAATCCAGTGCTTACTTTGTGTCTAATATTAATTTCTGCTAATAAATTCATCTATCTAAAAACTGGTGTACTGCTGAACATAGAAGTCATGGTGTTAACGTTGAATTCATATATGTACATATAGTTCTTCATCTGAATTCAGTCCATACGAAATCGTTGTGTTAAGGATGACAATATATTTGGACTCCAACTGCCTCAATCTTAATTCTCTTTTGCCTCTCCTTCTATTTTTTGGACCTAATCAATTACAAAATAAAGCAATTCATTGTATCTGCCATTGTGGGATTCATGCATATGACAAGCAACTGGATGACTTCTATTTTCATTTTTTACAGCTCTTAAATGCTGCAGAATCCTCAAATGCACCATATGTATGGTACTCCCTACGTACATCTTTGGGCAGGGACACTGTAACACATTCACCACATGGTCACTTCTACCATTATATGTATTACGTATTTTAAGTGGAGTTTTCCATAGTGGCAGCAGAACTTTGTTTGTATTCAGACCATGTTTCCATGCCTTACACCAATGACATCTAAGGAACCCAGGATTTCCCCTAAGTGTCTTATTGTTGTACCTTTGGACTACACAATACCAGTTCCTGCTGCACCATTTTGCACTTCAGGAAGCCACTATGGCTTTTTCTGAACCATATGGCCGATCACAGAATCACTCTTGATGAGGTGCCAATGCTAGTTAATATAGTTCAATTTCTGATGGTAAGTGTGATATCCTGTCATCATTTTGAGCTTATTTTTGTCACCTGATTTTTTCTTTTTACTTCTTTTTGTGCAACAAACAGTGACTTCCTTGACACTCTCTCTCCTTTGTTTTTAGCTTGACTATAACCAGTGGACTGTATCCTCTTTCAGCATATCTATTCTGAAGTTCCACCTTCCTCAAGGTTACTTCTTTGTTGCAATTCCTCTTCATCCGAAGATGTTCTGCATATGGAATGCTTTGTTTTAATTTAGTCAGGTGAAAACATTTAGAGTGCAAAATGGAATTTCCCGCAGTTAGCTTTCTGTGTGTTTTCGTGTGTATTTTGTTGCTTTTTACTAACACAACCAGATCAAGAAAGCATACCTCTGTAGTACTAACATTAGAGGTGAAATTCAGCTTAAGATTATTGTTATTAAATTTCAATGCAAATGGCTGCGCATATTCAGGGGTATTGTCCCACAGAATAAATAGGTGGTCAATAAACCGTGTAAGCAGGACCACGTTCTCTATCTACTCTGTGGCATACTGCATCATGAGCACCCGCTTCTCTAACCAGCTCATATGTAGTTTGGCATAACTGGGGGCAGAGCAGGTGCCCATTGCAGTAACCCTGATTTGTCGGTGTCTTTCCCAAACACGAAGAAATAATTTTGAAGACACCACTCCATATTATATATATATATATATATATATATATATATATATATATATATATATATATATATATATATATATATATATATAGATACGAAGGATTTCCTTGTAATCCACAGGAAAAAATGAGACTCGCACTCCACTCTGCTGTGTATCCTTAGTTTATTTCGGCTGACGCGTTTCGAGCAAAAGCTCTTTGTCACAAGCCAAGGAATCACTTCCAGTGATCACCCATATAAACACAATAAAACAAAACATAAAGGTAGGACCATTCCTGGCAGTTAACATGAAAGAAAGACTTGTGAGCATTTTGTTTGTGAGAAAGGACTCACCTCAATTATTCACATTGAAACTGTGCAAAGCAGAATGCCCGTGTTGCAAATCAATTACAAATGAAGTTCATACATTTGTATATAGGACTGTTTATCTTACCACATCAATTTTGAAAACATTCATAATATAATCCATCTGGGTAAAACAGTTAAATACGTGTGACGTCCATATTAATTTAGTGCACAAAAGTGGCCAAGTGGCCAATTCATAGTCACTCTGAAGCAGGAATGGTAACAAATCATACGCTATTTATAGTAAGAAAAAACATAAAAGAGAATTTAATAAAGCCAGAACAGAAAAGAGCGTTCATGACATATTCTGATCCCCATAAGACAAGACAGTGCTGATGCCATGAGAGGGGAGGGGTGGATGACGGCAAGTGCCCGTCGTGAGTGGTAGGTGGAGGTTGAGGGGTTATATACAAAAAAGAAAGAAAAAAGGGGGGCGGGGGAATTGTTTATTTACAGTTACGTACATATATATATATATACAGGCTGAGTTACATAGCTGAGAACGGGGCGCTCTGGTAGCTACAGGGGGTCAGATGACCTTAACCACAATTGGGGATGGGGGTGGGGGGGAGGCGGGGATGTTTTGGAAGCTACAGAGGATAGGTAGATGTTATTAAGGCTAAGGGGGAGAGAGGTATAGGGTTAAATATCCATGTTATAGGTTAAAGGATGACACATATGGATACAGGGCCTTACTTGAAAATTTCCAACCTGATGACACTGTGTTGTGGTTGAGAGCCCTCCCCGCGACACAGTATGTACAGAGAAATCCAGTATCATCTGTAAGAGGTAGAGACAAAGTCCAGAACTCCAAGTTGTACTTATCCAATGTGGACTGAGAGTTCCTCGTCCTCATTGAGGCCGAAGGGGTTCTTGGTTTCGAGGAGCAAGATGTATTTGGACTCCAGCACTCGCAGTTGTTTCTCTCTGTTCCCCCCTCGGGGGCTTGCCGCCACTCTGTCAACACCAAAGAAAGATAGGTTATTAGCATTTTTGGCATGATGTTTCAACCAATGTTTAGCAGTGGAGTAGCTTAGATCACAATTTTTAATTGTCCTGATGTGTTCTAGGATTGTCTTTTTTACAGGAAAGATCGTGCTCCCAACGTACATTTTTCCACACGGACATACAATGGCATACACACAGTAGTCAGAGTTGCAGTTGATAAATTTGGAGATGTTGCCTGTTTTGCCCATAGGTAAGGGATATGTTTTCCTGTTTTTTCTTGTGCTACATGCCTTGCATCTCCCGCATTTAAAGAAACCCCTCTGTTGCTGTATCCAACTCTGTTGCTTGTTCCTCCCCATGTAGCTGTTGACTAACATGTCTTTCAGGGATCTGGATTTCCTATAGGTCACAAGTGGGACTTTACTCACTGTGTTCCCTATCACTGGGTCGTTTCTGAGAATATGCCAATGTTTTTTGAGAGTTTCACAGACCCTGTCTGATTCCACGTTGTATTCTGTTATGAGGCGGATCTCACTCGCCCCCTCCTTGGTTTCTGGTCTCTTCACCAGCAGGGAAGCCCTATCGCTCGATTCAACTTTTTTAGTCGCTGCACTTAAAACTCTGTCTGGATAGCCTCTTTGTCTGAATCTCTGGGTCATAACCTTCTCTTTTTCATAGCTCGTCTCCGTGTTACATTTACGTTTGGCCCTGATCAGCTCACCATAGGGGATACTCCATTTTAGTTTACGTGGGTGGTGGCTGTTGGCATGGAGGAGGCTATCCCCTGCTGTGGCTTTTCTGTGCAAGGAGGTAAGGAGCTTACCGTTCTCAACCTTCACATTAACATCTAGGAAATTAATTTCCAATTTGTCAATTTTATGAGTGAAGTGTAGGTTCACTTCATTGGAATTCAAGCCTGTCAGGAACTGATTGAGGTCAGACTCACTCCCTCCCCAGATCATAAAGACATCATCTATAAAACGGGTCCAGAAGACCACATGTTGTGTCAGGAATTCATTTGCATCACTACACACAATTTGTTCCTCCCACCAACCCATCATCATTCATGCGTAGTTCGGCGCAAAGCAACTTCCCATGGCGGTACCGACCACCTGCTTGTACCACTTGTCATCGAATAAAAAGAAGTTATTGTTCAGACACACGGTCAACATTTCAATTAACATATTTGTCTGGTCATTTACAAAAACAGATCTGTCTCTGAAAAAATGTATGCATGCATTAATACCATCATCATGTTTTATACAGGTGTATATATAGACTGAAAATGTTACAGGGACGTTAGAGTTAGGCTCAGATTTCACATGCACACAATCAGTGAAATTCAACAGTTATAGTTAGCTAAGCTAACTATAACTCATACCCCAGCAATGCACTGCTTATGACCTCACTTATTACATCACTCATTACATGATCAGTGACAACACTCATTACATCACTCATGATATCTCAAATTACATCACTGATGTTATCATCCAGTGACTCTTGAGTGTTTTTAAGAAGTTTATGAGTGTTAAATAAATATACCAAGTGTTATTGGGAAATCACTGGGTGTATAAGTGCCTGTATGGATGATTGTTTCAGTGGGTGCATGACTGACTGTAAAAGTAAGTCATTAGGTGTCTTAGTGAATGTATGGGGGAGTAACTGGTTGTGTGTGTGAATGTCTGTATCAGTCTGTCAGTTGACGTCTAAGTGGCTGTGTGTGTGTGAGTTGGTGCATGAGTTCTGTATGAGTGGGTGATTGGTTGTTTGAGTACCTCCATGGTGTATGAGTGTCTGTGTGAGTGGGTGTGTGAGTGCCAGCATGGATGAGTGAGTGGGTGAGGCAATGGGACTATGAGTTAGAGAGTGTGTAAGAGAAGGGCTGTATAAGTCACTGATTGTGTGTATGGCTGTGTCAGTGAGCGAATTGGTGTGTCAGTGGTATATGGGGGAGTAACTGCATATGTAGAAGGCAGTATAGGTGAGTGTTGGAGTATACAAGTGATTCTATGTGTGACTGTATTCTTGTGAGAGTGACTGAGTGTGTGCTTGTGTCAGTGACTGTACAGGTGAATGAGTATGTATTAGTATCTGAATGAATACATGAGTGGTTGTGTGTATAACTGTATAGGTGAGTAAATGGTTGTGTGATTGACACTAAAGGTAAGTGAGTAGGCATGTGAGTAACTCTATGAGTGACTGACTGTGTATGAATGGCTGCATGGGTTTATGAGTGGATATAGTAAGAGAGTAAGTGGTATTAGTGAGAGGTGTATGAGTGGCTGTATGGGTAACTGAGTAGATATACGAGGCCTTCACAAAGCTAGCCAGAGGGATTCCATCTGGGTCTCCTCTGGATCCTGTGCCACCTAAAATTTGGAAGGAATTCGAGAAAGAACTATTCCCCTCACTCCACCTTATATGTAACCAATCTCTTGTGACTGGTACTGTTCCAGCTCAATGGAAACGGGCGTTAGTCTCTCCTTTGTTAAAAAAGCCCTCCCTGGACCCAGACTGCTCCAAAAATTATAGGCCCATCTCCCTGTTACCCTTCCCGGCCAAGATCGTCGAGCGTTTGGTTAGTAACACTCTTTCTAACCATCTGGAATGTCATCATCTACTAGATGGGGATCAATTTGGTTTCCGGCCTGCCCATGGAACCGAAACAGCTCTAATCACCGCTATGGACGAGCTTCAAAGGCGGGCAGACAGAAGGCAGGCAGCGGTTTTGATCCTGCTTGATATGTCTGACGCCTTTGATACGGTGAACCATAAGATTCTGCTGAGGCAGCTGTTTGAGGCAGGAGTGAGAGGAACAGCACTGCAGTGGTTCCAATCATTCCTGCAGGACAGGCAGCAGGCAGTGTCCATGCCACCTTTTCAGTCAGCCTTTACTCTAATATCGCACGGGGTTCCCCAGGGCTCGGCAATTAGTCCGATTCTTTTTAATCTGTATCTCAGACCTCTGATCTCTCTTATCAAAAGCTTTAACATCAGGATTGTCAACTATGCCGACGACACGCAGATGATCCTCTCCCTAGAAGGGGAGGACTCAACATCTGTGGAGGTGTTCCACAACTGCCTGCGTGTCACGTCTCGGTGGCTAAAGGACAACTCCCTTCAGTTTAATGCATGGAAGACGGAGGTGCTCTTTAGCGCCGGAACCAAGATTTCCCGGCCGTTCCCAAACAACTTTTGGCCCCCGGAAACTGGGTCCATAGTACGGCCGGTGGAATCAGTCCGCAATCTTGGGGTCTTGATGGACCAAAGGCTCAGTATGGAGACGCAGGTGCAAAAGACGTCTGCCTGCTGCTTTGCCATCCTTCGTTCTCTGAGGAAAGTCCTGCCTCTCCTTCCTATCCAAGCCCGTGCCCAAGTGGTTAGGTGTACTATCTTCAGCAGGTTGGACTATTGTAATGCCCTTCTGCTCGGTTCCCCTGGTTTCCTGTTGGACTGGCTCCAAAGGGTCCAATCTGCGGCGGCTAAGCTGGCCTTAGGGCTCACGAGAAGATCTCACGGGCCGTCTGCTCTGGGTAAACTTCATTGGTTGCCGATTAGACAGAGGATACAATTCAAGGCCCTCTGCATAGTCTTTAGAGCTCTTCATGGATCTGGCCCAGCCCACTTGCAATCAAAGTTTGCCTGGTACTCACCAACCAGGCAACTTCGATCCTCTGATGCTAAGTTGGTAGTGGTACCCAGATTCAGGAAAGTCTGAGCTGGAGGCAGGTCCTTTGAGGTGGCAGCTGCTCAACTTTGGAATGCTCTCCCGGTTGAGATTAGACACATCACTGAACTCCTCCCTTTTAGAAAAATGATTAAAACCTGGCTATTTCCCAAGGTAACCGCCTGAAAGCTCACCCCCCCGGTGTTTACCTCCGCCTCCTCAGACCTTATCAGCGCCAGGATGTCTGCAACTGTGACAGTAGCGCTCTACAAGTGTATTAAATAAATAAATAAATAAATATGTGTATAGACCTATGAATAAGTGAGTGGGTATGTAAGTACTAGTATAGGTGTGTCAGTTAGTTCACTCTATTCTGTGTTTTGCATGAAAGCATAAAAGTAATCTAAAATAGTACATAATTCAAAAAGATCACTTGATTAACAAATATTACTTAATGATCTCAAATACTATACATAAAAGTGAATATACAATAGGATAAATAAACACAGGATCCCTGCATGAACTGGATGTGCCCTAACTATACATACGGGGACACATTACAACCATCCCTTGTGAACCACTATTGGTTAATTACAACAGGCTCTGACTCTGACCTCTGCTTTTAGAAAATTAAGAAAATAAAAGATGGTGTTTTCAGATAACGTTTGTAAAAAGGTAAAGGCAGCTCTTACCTGCCTGAACTCCAATTGTTTAAGGATGGGAACAATAAAAGATTTCCGGGGTACCTCATATCAATTACAAAACATTATAAAATGGAGCAGGTCCTGTGGAGACTTACAGTAGCAGCCACAAAACTTTAGGCTCTGAGCTGTACTACAGGTGCGTGTCTGTGCCAGCAGAATGAAAGAGATCAAAATGGAACCTGGCCAATAAGAAACGATCATAGACACTGAGAGGCCCTAGAAGATATTGCTCAGTGGATTGCACAGTTTTCAGATTGACAAAACTTCATACACTAGGCATCCTCAGCTCCCGTTCTTCCCCATCTAGGGACCTCTGTCTATAAAAGGACTCCCTTACCCACCCCAGATCTTTCCTATTAACTATTTCTGGGTTAGAAAGTAAATCAGCTATTTCCAGCCTCAAGAGACAGCTCTTTATATGATTAAGCGAGGGGATATGATGGGCACAGTCAAGAGCCATACAATCCTTTAGGATCAGTTTGCTTAAGGTTGATCCCTGACTCAACCAAATCTTTAACCACAGAATTAGGGGGCAAAGGGCCAACAGGTCAGAAAGGTAGGACACTCCCAGCTCTTCATGAACCATTAGGTTTGAGGTTCCCCGGGGCACACCTAAAAGATGTTTCAAGATGTTATTTTCAACCATTTGGAGTTCCTCCAGGGCAATATACCCCCAGATTTCACTGCCTTAAGACACTTTGGCAATACATTTTGCCCGATATAGCTGCAGGAGAGTCCCAATCTGTCTCCTACCAAGTCTTCCGGCAAAGTTAAAGACGGCCATGTTGGCACGCACTAAATCTTCTTTCTTTCCCTGTTTTACTGGCCCCCATTTTACCTTATCATCTAACAGGACCCCGAGATAGGAAAAGGCATCTGTACGTGGGACCCGGGCAGATCCAACCATGAACTGATAATGCTTTCTTGTCCAAGGTCCCACCTGCATCAGATAGGATTTTGAATTATTTATCATCAAATTTAAATCCTCCATGAATGAGGTAAATTAATTATGCAGTGTTTCCAGCCCTCTTGTGGTCTGGGTCATAAGGACCGGATCATCCACGTACAATAAAATGGGCAAACCATGCCGACCCACCTGGGGATAGTCCACCTTAAACTCCACTAATACCTTCTCCAATTTGTTAATATATAAATTGATTAAACAAATGGCTAAGATACACAGTTGTTGTACTCCTTTTTTTATAGTGAACTGGGGGGTGACCTTTAGGTCTTGTGTGTATCGAACCTTGGCCTTAGTATCTCAATGGAGATCCTGCATGAAACGGATGATGTCACCATCCACCCCGATGGATAACACGGTTTTCCAAAGCTTTGCTTTGTTTACGCGATCAAACGCGGATGACAGATCCATCAAGGCCATACCTCAATTGCCTCTCTCCATGTTTCCTACTGTAGTACTGCCTTTCGTCTAGCTAATTCAGCTTTGTACTCCCTTTGATGGATCTTAACTAATACGGTGTCCCTTTGGCTCTCACCTGAGGCTTTCTTCAGTTTCCTGGATGCACAAAAGCAGTCAGAGTCAAACCATCTGGGGACCGAAACAGAGGGTCACCGCGCTGGAGCACTAAGGAGTTCTGTTATTGTGAAAAAAATTACCTTAGAGGCTTCTATAATGTCACACGGGTCTGCCAGCGGGGCTATACAAATTGCTCTTTGTGACACATTCATAGAATTACTCGAGAATTATCTGAGCCCATTTGAACCTTTCTCCTTCATCTGTTGCTTTCAATAACACGCTCTTCCCTGCCCCCTTGATTGGTGCTAGTAGTGGCCAGCTAATTTGGGCACATAAAGGATTATATCGCTGTGTATGCTGGCTTCAATGGAAAAATCCAAAATCGGATCAAGGAGAGGGGTTGACAACAAGGCTAAAAATCATTAAATGGACCACTTTCCCTCCCCACAAAAGAGGGATTAGGATCCTTTCTGCAAGGTTCCAGTATGCACATGGACGAGGATAAGTCAAACTCATTTAGTAGGGCATTAAGGGAGTCACCCTGAAGAGTGTGCTCAAAATTGATGCTTTTTACTCATGGGCAGTCCAAATCAACGAGGTTAGTTGACCCGGGATCCACACATAGGTGAATGTTAAAATCACCAGCAATCATAACATTTTTGTAATCTTCAGAAGAATGATTCCTCAAAAAGGAACCCAACAGAGATATGTTACAAACAGCCTGGAAACAAGAGGTTGCATTGTAGAAATTCAAAAGCCCCAATTTACAAGGCCCTTTGCCTCAGCAATACTGATTGCAGACAGGGGTTGTCTGTGGGCAACACATAAACTCTACACTTTATTGCTAGAGAGACATAAATCAATAGACCACCCTTATTTCTTCCTGAGCTCGAGGTAATAGCCGGTACAAAAAAAGACATATACCTCGAAGGTGAAGCTATTCTTGTTGGCCCACCTTTCCTGCAAACAAATCAAGTTAAACTTTTTTTATGAATTGGATCCATGCAGGGTCAAGAAACTTATTAGCCAGGCCAGCAATATTCCATGACATGAAATTACAATCCTTTCTGAACATGGAGCTATGGCCTTGCCAGCGACAGTCATGGCTGTTATTTTATGTCCCTGTTTCCACTGGAACCACCCCACTCAGTCAATCACAGGTGTCCGAAGAACCCAAGGGTGCAAAGCAGCTATTGGAAAGCGCCAATAGAGGGGAGGCGGTCATTTGCTCACCATGCAGAGCCTGGTTGGTATAGTTCAAGTTATTCCAGGGTACTGAGCTGTTGGAAAGCATTAAAAAAGATGGGGTATTCATCTGCCATCCATATGGAGCCTCTCTGGTACCGGTTTTGCTGTTCCAGCTGGTAAGCTTGTTTTATTAAAGAATCTGAGGGGAAGTGCCATGATGGTCGACCTAGGGCAGGGGAGGTACTGATGGGAGCTGAGGCTAGGCTCCTTTTCATGACTTGAGGTCTATTAAAGTTAATAAAGACATAGTCTCCTTTACCGGTCTGTGAGAAAATGCCATCTTTCTTGCCTTGGTTTGCCCCCACTTTTTTCTGAACTGCTGATGTGCTTTGACTGAGTGTGCCCTGGGTTCCTGCCAACCAGGTACCCAGGGCCTGTGGTCTTTCCCTACAACTGTGCTGAAACTAAAAACCCAATTGGCATCTCTGGCCACCTATCAGCCCCTAGTAAATGGTACCCTAGGTACCCAGGGCATGGTGACCAGAGAAGACCCCTGAGGGCTGCAGCACTTATTGTGCTACCCTCAAGGTCCCTGTACCTTGGTACCCACACACTGCCTTTGCAGGCTGAGTGCCTAAGTACAGAACTAAACCAAGAGTCGACATGGCACACATCCCTGTGTGCCATGCCCACAGAACCCACTGCCCTAGCATACTTCAGTCACCTCTCTAGCTGGGTGCCCTATGCCAGAGGTGTGGCCACAGGTGCATGAGCCCTGTGCCCCTAGAGTACCCGGGGCCATTCCTGGGCACTGTAAGTGCAGGGATGCCATTAAGAGTATATGGTGCTGGGAGGTTGTCATTACGAACTCCACAGCACCATAATGACTACACAGAAGACTGACAAGTTTGGTATCAAACTTCTCAACACATTAAACCCACACTGATGCCAGTGTGGGATTTAATGTAAAATGCACCAGAGGGCATCTTAGAGATGCCCTCTGAAATCCTAACCTACAATCCACGTCTGGGCTGAGTGGCTGCAGAGGCTGCCACACAGCAGACATGTTGCTGGACCCCTGGGTGGAGAGCCCCCGCTCTCCTGGGCCTGCAACAATGCACGTTCTGGGCGAGGTGCTAGGTCTCCTCCCCCAGGATGGACAGGGGGAAGCTTCAAAGGCATGCCGCCTATGTGAGCTTCTCCAGACCATTTGCTGTACCCAGCAACTGGCCCCCACCAGTTCTCACCCCCACTCTGGCGGGAAGACTGGAGGGAAAAACTACGTCAGGAAGGGGGGGGTGGTGCAAGCCTGTACCAACCCCACCCCTCAGGTGGGGGAGATGAGGTGAAGCACAACCCCGGGCTCCGGCCATCTTGTAGATGGAGAGCCCTGCCCAATCCCAGCTAGGTCCTTTTACAACTGCAACCAGTGCTTTCTAGTTTACACAGATGTCTACTGACATCTGTGTCAGGTCATCTTAACCCTTTAGAGATACTTTGTTCCATCTTCCTGTCTTTTCACATCTTTCTCACTTTTCTCCTTTATGTATGTAGGGTGAGAATGTATAATATATCATTAGCTTGTCTAAAAATGTACATCATAGTTCAGGATTATTCATGGAATTTTCTTTGGTGGTTATGAAATATGTGTCTAAAGATTCTCATGTATTTATGAATTTTTTGCCCTATTGAATGCATATATCATCTTTATAACTATTTATGTATGTTCAATTTATGTGACCTATGGATTATCTATATCCTTGATAAAATATCAATAGAAACAATATAATAAAAAGACAAAATATATTTTTTCATATACAAATGTCTGTTGAGTAATATTGTGAGTTGTGGTCCAAATCTATGAGTGTGTTACATGTTTCTACAAGTGCACTGAACCCGGTGCAAATCCTTTTTTCCAATACAATCCCAGCTAGGCTCCTGCCCCCCTTCCACAGGAGAGGAGCAGACTAGGGGGAGTACTCACCCTAGGACAGGGACCCATTGGTCCCTGTCCTAGCCCTACCTGTAACGCCCCTAAATTCAGTATTTAGGGGATCCCTGAACCTTCCTTTATCAGATCCCGATACGAAAAGAAGAAATAAGATCAAGAAGAAGAAGTCCCGCCGTGCAGCTGCTAACAACAGGACAACAACAACTGACTTGGCCTCAGCCCTACCGGCCTGTCGATCCTGGAACCTGCGGTACAAAAAGGGGTGGTGATGGACGGAGCATTGACCAATCAGACACTCACACCCAGTCAACAGATCTGGGTTTAATCCATCACCGTTCTTTAGCCCACTCTGCCACCCCAGTTCAGACATGGCCTTATGCAAATCAGTCTGACCCTGTGCCTCATGGGAACAGTCCAACCCGAACTGCCAAGCCATGCCTTCCCTGGACCTGACTCAAGATTTCTAGGACCGGTTTCTGGCAGTACAGCCGTCTTCAGCCAGGCTTGCTTGAATCCAGTGGCAAAGTGAGCAAGGGACTCACGTCTGAGCATACCTTGCCAACTGATGGCGAACAAAGCGGTACAAAAAGGGGGTGGTGATGGACGGAGCATCTGAAACAATCAAACACACACACCCAGTCTGAGCATACCCTGCCAACTTATGGCGAACAAAGCAGTACAAAAAGGGGTGGTGATGGACGGAGCATCGGAACCAATAAAACACTCACACCCAGTCAACAGATCTGGGTTTAACCCATCTGTACGTGGGACCCGGGCAGATCCAACCATGAACTGATAATGCTTTCTTGTCCAAGGTCCCACCTGCATCAGATAGGATTTTGAATGATTTATCATCAAATTTAAATCCTCCATGAATGAGGTAAATTAATTATGCAGTGTTTCCAGCCCTCTTGTGGTCTGGGTCATAAGGACCGGATCATCCACGTACAATAAAATGGGCAAACCATGCCGACCCACCTGGGGATAGTCCACCTTAAACTCCACTAATACCTTCTCCAATTTGTTAATATATAAATTGAATAAACAAATGGCTAAGATACACCGTTGTTGTACTCCTCTTTTTATAGTGAACTGGGGGGTGACCTTTAGGTCTTGTGTGTATCGAACCTTGGCCTTAGTATCTCAATGGAGATCCTGCATGAAACGGATGATGTCACCATCCACCCCGATGGATAACACGGTTTTCCAAAGCTTTGCTTTGTTTACGCGATCAAACGCGGATGACAGATCCATCAAGGCCATACCTCAATTGCCTCTCTCCATGTTTCCTACTGTAGTACTGCCTTTCGTCTAGCTAATTCAGCTTTGTACTCCCTTTGATGGATCTTAACTAATACGGTTTCCCTTTGGCTCTCACCTGAGGCTTTCTTCAGTTTCCTGGATGCACAAAAGCAGTCAGAGTCAAACCATCTGGGGACCGAAACAGAGGGTCACCGCGCTGGAGCACTAAGGAGTTCTGTTATTGTGAAAAAAATTACCTTAGAGGCTTCTATAATGTCACACGGGTCTGCCAGCGGGGCTATACAAATTGCTCTTTGTGACACATTCATAGAATTACTCGAGAATTATGTGAGCCCATTTGAACCTTTCTCCTTCATCTGTTGCTTTCAATAACACGCTCTTCCCTGCCCCCTTGATTGGTGCTAGTAGTGGCCAGCTAATTTGGGCGCATAAAGGAATATATCGCTGTGTATGCTGGCTTCAATGGAAAAATCCAAAATCGGATCAAGGAGAGGGGTTGACAACAAGGCTAAAAATCAATAAATGGATCACTTTCCATCCCCACAAAAGAGGGATTTAGGGGCATATTACCAAGGACAGGCGATACATTATCGCCGCTTTTATCGGCAGGAAACTGCCGATAAAGCGGCGATAATGGCCTTGATAATATGCTTTATGAATTCCAATCGAAGCCCATGTCAGATGGGAAGACATCTAACATGGGCTTCGATTGGAATTCATAGAGCATATTATCAAGGCCATTATCGCCGCTTTATCGTCAGTTTCCTGCCGATAAAAGCGGCGATAATGTATCGCCTGTCCTTGATAATATGCCCCTAAGATCCTTTCTGCAAGGTTCCAGTATGCACATGGATGAGGATAAGTCAAACTCATTTAGTAGGGCATTAAGGGAGTCACCCTGAAGAGTGTGCTCAAAATTGATGCCCTTTACTCATGGGCAGTCCAAATCAATGAGGTTAGTTGACCCGGGATCCACACATAGGTGAATGTTAAAATCACCAGCAATCATAACATTTTTGTAATCTTCAGAAGAATGATTCCTCAAAAAGGAACCCAACAGAGATATGTTACAAACAGCCTGGAAACAAGAGGTTGCATTGTAGAAATTCAAAAGCCCCAATTTACAAGGCCCTTTGCCTCAGCAATACTGATTGCAGACAGGGGTTGTCTGTGGGCAACACATAGACTCTACACTTTATTGCTAGAGAGACATAAATCAATAGACCACCCTTATTTCTTCCTGAGCTCGAGGTAATAGCCGGTACAAAAAAAGACATATACCTCGAAGGTGAAGCTATTCTTGTTGGCCCACGTTTCCTGCAAACAAATCAAGTTAAACTTTTTTTATGAATTGGATCCATGCAGGGTCAAGAAACTTATTAGCCAGGCCAGCAATATTCCATGACATGAAATTACAATCCTTTCTGAACATGGAGCTATGGCCTTGCCAGCGACAGTCATGGCTGTTATTTTATGTCCCTGTTTCCACTGGAACCACCCCACTCAGTCAATCACAGGTGTCCGAAGAACCCAAGGGTGCAAAGCAGCTATTGGAAAGCGCCAATAGAGGGGAGGCGGTCATTTGCTCACCATGCAGAGCCTGGTTGGTATAGTTCAAGTTATTCCAGGGTACTGAGCTGTTGGAAAGCATTAAAAAAGATGGGGTATTCATCTGCCATCCATATGGAGCCTCTCTGATACCGGTTTTGCTGTTCCAGCTGGTAAGCTTGTTTTATTAAAGAATCTGAGGGGAAGGGCCATGATGGTCGACCTAGGGCGGGGAGGTACTGATGGGAGTTGAGGCTAGGATCCTTTTCATGACTTGAGGTCTATTAAAGTTAATAAAGACATAGTCTCCTTTACCGGTCTGTGAGAAAATGCCATCTTTCTTGCCTTGGTTTGCCCCCACTTTTTTCTGAACTGCTGATGTGCTTTGATTGAGTGTGCCCTGGGTTCCTGCCAACCAGGTACCCAGGGCCTGTGGTCTTTCCCTACAACTGTGCTGAAACTAAAAACCCAATTGGCATCTCTGGCCACCTATCAGCCCCTAGTAAATGGTACACTAGGTACCCAGGGCATGGTGACCAGAGAAGACCCCTGAGGGCTGCAGCACTTATTGTGCTACCCTCAAGGTCCCTGTACCTTGGTACCCACACACTGCCTTTGCAGGCTGAGTGCCTAAGTACAGAACTAAACCAAGAGTCGACATGGCACACATCCCTGTGTGCCATGCCCACAGAACCCACTGCCCTAGCATACTTCAGTCACCCCTCAAGCTGGGTGCCGTATGCCAGAGGTGTGGCCACAGGTGCATGAGCACTGTGCCCCTACAGTACCCGGGGCCATTCCTGGGCACTGTAAGTGCAGGGATGCCATTAAGAGTATATGGTGCTGGGAGGTTGTCATTACGAACTCCACAGCACCATAATGACTACACAGAAGACTGACAAGTTTGGTATCAAACTTCCCAACACATTAAACCCACACTGATGCCAGTGTGGGATTTAATGTAAAATGCACCAGAGGGCATCTTAGAGATGCCCTCTGAAATCCTAACCTACAATCCACGTCTGGGCTGAGTGGCTGCAGAGGCTGCCACACAGCAGACATGTTGCTGGACCCCTGGGTGGAGAGCCCCCCGCTCTCCTGGGCCTGCAACAATGCACGTTCTGGGCAAGGTGCTAGGTCTCCTCCCCCAGGATGGACAGGGGGAAGCTTCAAAGGCATGCCGCCTATGTGAGCTTCTCCAGACCATTTGCTGTACCCAGCAACTGGCCCCCACCAGTTCTAACCCCCACTCTGGCGAGAAGACTGGAGGGGAAAACTACGTCAGGAAGGGGGGTGGTGGTGTCAGCCTGTACCAACCCCACCCCTCAGGTGGGGGAGATGAGGTGAAGCACAACCCCGGGCTCCGGCCATCTTGTAGATGGAGAGCCCTGCCCAATCCCAGCTAGGTCCTTTTACAACTGCAACCAGTGCTTTCTAGTTTACACAGATGTCTACTGACATCTGTGTCGGGTCATCTTAACCCTTTAGAGATACTTTGTTCCATCTACCTGTCTTTTCACACCTTTCTCACTTTTCTCCTTTATGTATGTAGGGTGAGAATGTATAATATATCATTAGCTTGTCTAAAAATGTACATCATAGTTCAGGATTATTCATGGAATTTTCTTTGGTGGTTATGAAATATGTGTCTAAAGATTCTCATGTATTTATGAATGTTTTGACCTATTGAATGCATATATCATCTTTATAACTATTTATGTATGTTCAATTTATGTGACCTATGGATTATCTATATCCTTGATAAAATATCAATAGAAACAATATAATAAAAAGACAAAATATTTTTTTTCATATACAAATGTCTGTTGAGTAATATTGTGAGTTGTGGTCCAAATCTATGAGTGTGTTACATGTTTCTACAAGTGCACTGAACCCGGTGCAAATCCTTTTTTCCAATACAATCCCAGCTAGGCTCCTGCCCCCCTTCCACAGGAGAGGAGCAGACTAGGGGGTGTACTCACCCCAGGACCGGGACCCATTGGTCCCTGTCCTAGCCCTACCTGTAACGTCCCTAAATTCAGTATTTAGGGGATCCCTGAACCTTCCTTTATCAGATCCCGATACGAAAAGAAGAAATAAGATCAAGAAGAAGAAGACCCGCCGTGCAGCTGCTAACAACAGGACAACAACAACTGACTTGGCCTCAGCCCTACCGGCCTGTCGATCCTGGAACCTGCGGTACAAAAAGGGGTGGTGATGGACGGAGCATCGACCAATCAGACACTCACACCCAGTCAACAGATCTGGGTTTAATCCATCACCGTTCTTTAGCCCACTCTGCCACCCCAGTTCAGACATGGCCTTATGCAAATCAGTCTGACCCTGTGCCTCATGGGAACAGTCCAACCCGAACTGCCAAGCCATGCCTTCCCTGGACCTGACTCAAGATTTCTAGGACCGGTTTCTGGCAGTACAGCCGTCTTCAGTCAGGCTTGCTTGAATCCAGTGGCAAAGTGAGCAAGGGACTCACGTCTGAGCACACCTTGCCAACTGATGGCGAACAAAGCGGTACAAAAAGGGGGTGGTGATGGACGGAGCATCTGAAACAATCAAACACACACACCCAGTCTGAGCATACCCTGCCAACTTATGGCGAACAAAGCGGTACAAAAAGGGGTGGTGATGGACGGAGCATCGGAACCAATCAAACACTCACACCCAGTCAACAGATCTGGGTTTAACCCATCACCGTTCTTTAGCCCACTCTGCCACCCCAGTTCAGACATGGCCATATGCAAATCAGTCTGACCCTGTGCCTCACCACCCCCTTTTGTACTGCTTTGTTCGGTGATGGATTAAACCCAGATCTGTTGACTGGGTGTGAGTGTTTAATTGGTTCAGATGCTCCGTCCATCACCACCCCCTTTTGTACCGCTTTGTTCTCCATAAGATGGCAGGGTATGCTCAGACGTGAGTCCCTTGCTCACTTTGCCACTGGATTCAAGCAAGCCTGGCTGAAGATGGCTGTAATGCCAGAAACCGGTCCTAGGAAGCTTGAGTCCGGACCAGGGAAGGCATGGCTTAGCAGTTCGGGCTGGACTGTTCCCATGAGGCACAGGGTCAGACTGATTTGCATATGGCCATGTCTGAACTGGGGTGGCAGAGTGGGCTAAAGAACGGTGATGGATTAAACCCAGATCTGTTGACTGAGTGTGAGTGTTTGATTGGTTCTGATGCTCTGTCCATCACCACCCCCTTTTGTACTGCTTTGTTCACCATAAGTTGGCAGGGTATGCTCAGACGTGAGTCCCTTGCTCACTTTGCCACTGGATTCAAGCAAGCCTGGCTGAAGGCGGCTGTAATGTCAGAAACCAGTCCTAGGAAGCTTGAGTCCAGTCCAGGGAAGGCATGGCTTGGCAGTTCGGGCTGGACTGTTCCCATGAGGCACAGGGTCAGACTGATTTGCATATGGCCATGTCTGAACTGGGGTGGCAGAGTGGGCTAAAGAACGGTGATGGATTAAACCCAGATCTGTTGACTGGGTGTGTTTGATTGGTTCAGATGCTCCGTCCATCACCACCCCCTTTTTTACCGCTTTGTTTGCCTTAAGTTGGCAGGGTATGCTCACACGTGAGTCCCTTGCTCACTTTTATTATAAATCAATTGGAGAGAGAGGGAAAAAACAAGTACACTCTCGGTCCCCCTGTTAGACTAGTATAAACAACGGAAGAGTGTAGGTTCATAAAAGATAAAAAAGCATGGAACAGAGTGTGCAAATCAATTGGATTTGTGTAGAATGCCCTCACTCACCAACATGGTTGATGACATGCTTCATCATTGGGCCACACCGGGTGAAGCCGAATGCCTCCCCGGTGTGAGTGATCCACGGGGTCCGGTCAGAGGGAGAAGACAGGTTACGAACGGGTGCCTGGCGTTGCGGGTGGTGTGTCACTTTCGCCTCCACCACCCCTCCAGAGACCCATGGGGCGTGGATCGCTCACATAACAAATACAACGGGCTCCTCTGATTTAGAGGTAACCCCACAAACCTGTTGGTTTGTTTACACACATTTTTCACGGCTTTTTAACTTTCACGTCCTCTGGTTAGGGTGGGCCTTAGCATGCCCATACCGTCGAGGTACACTTTCCCATGGTCCTGACGAATGCCCAGTAAATTAAACGACAAGGGCAGAAACATGTTGACCCCACTTTAAGTGGAAATAGCCAAACAATTTATTTGGTAAATTTCCCTACACATAATTTTTACTATGTCAGATTGGCTACCTAATAAACTTTTTTCATAAGACACAATCTGGTCATTTTTAATATTCACCACACTCACAACTACCTTCACAACAAACCAGCTCCGCAGTAAATCTGGCGTCGTAGCACACCAGGGAGGCATTCGGCTTCACCCGGTGGGGCCCATTGAAGAAGCATGTCACCAACCATGTTGGTGAGTGAGGGCCTTCTACACAAATTCAATTGATTTGCACACTCTGTTCCATGTTCTTTTATCTTTTATGAACCTACACTCTTCCGCCCTTGCTCACTTTGCCACTGGATTCAAGCAAGCCTGGCTGAAGACGGCTGTAATGCCTGAAACCGGTCCTAGGAAGCTTGAGTCCGGTCCAGGGAAGGCATGGCTTGGCAGTTCGGGCTGGACTGTTCCCATGAGGCACAAGGTCAGACTGATTTGCATATGGCCATGTCTGAACTGGGGTGGCAGAGTGGGCTAAAGAACGGTGATGGATTAAACCCAGATAGGTTGACTGGGTGTGACTGTTTGATTGGTTCATATGCTCCGTCCATCACCACCCCTTTTTGTACCGATCCTGGAACCTGCTCCTGCCTAATCCCGGTGACTCCTGTGGACAGCTACCTTGGGACACCCGGAGGACCTGCCTGCCTTGACCCTCCTAAATACTGGGACTCCCACCAGCAGAGGCTCTGCTGCAACAACCCACCTGGTGCCAACCAGGAAGCTCCGGACCAGCCCACTCTGTACCCGCCGAGCCCGGGCCAGGCCCAACCGAACCAAGACCATGAGGACGTCCCCCCGGCGACAGGGACCCAAAAGCCAGTGCCCAAACACCCTCCTCGACAAACCAGCCAACGCCTGCAGGCTCAGAACCAGGGCCACCCCAACCGCGACCAGCTGAGGGTAAGTTTTTCCAACACCCAAATACACCCCTGCACCCGGCGCCCTATAGCCCCTGTGCCTCCCTTTGTGGTACCTACCTGTGCTCCAAGATCAACTTACCTCTCAAAGTGCTGGTCGACCCTGGAGAGTCTCCGTCCCCGAGCCTGCAGCCTTTGTTCCTTTTTTACCTTTCCCATTGGATAACATTCAGCGCCAAACGGCTCAAGAGCACCCTGTAACCAGCCGTCCGAGTGCTGCTGGCTGTGCCACCTTTGTTCTATCCTACTTCCACCCTTGCCCTGAGCAAGTGACCAGGATCTCAGCTCCCACAGCCGCGTGGCCAGCTAGCCAGCAGCCACCAACCAAAGGCCCCCTTTCCCTCATTAGATATCATTGGGCCTACCTACCTCTGCACCCGACTGGCCCTGCGCTGCTGGGGCGGAACAGACTATACTTACCGGACCCTGGGGGACCCCTGAGTCTATACCCGGAACCTTAACTTCACCAGCCAAGTACTCACCTGGAAACCGGTAACTCACTTACCTGCCATTGGATAACATTGACCCATTTTGACTCGAAAATGTTCTAACTGTGAATTTTTGAAAACTGCAAATATTCATATAAAATCAGCCGAAGTCTGAATTCCCAAGTACTCACCTGCAAGCAGGCGAGAAGCTAGTACTGTACCTTGCAGCCCAGTACTTAACCGCAAAAGTAATCCTTACCGGGTTTACTAGTAATCTGTATTTTCTCCATAGGAACCTATTGTCTGTATTTCTATAAAATTTCTTCAAAGTGCCTATTTTTGAAAACTTGAAATATTCTTTAAAAATCATACGAAATACTGAAACGCAATTACCTACCTGTTTTAAGTTCAGACCCCAGTGCTGACCCTAGACGCCCAGTACTGGATTACAAAAGTAACGCAATCATACTTCACCTGCAACCTGAATTTAATCCTATTGAATAACATTGCAAGATTGTCATTGAAAAGTTTCTAAGTGTGAACTTTTAAAACAGCTTTTTATTCATGAAATGTCACCACAGTAACTAAAACGTTTTTGCTAACTTGGTTTCAGCTTAGACCCCTGGACTGAATCTAGGATCTTGTCCTGGAACTACTAAAGTAATCTGTACTGTAATCAACTATACTTTTATGGTAACAATTGATTGAGCTCAATGCTAAAGTGTGTCCAGACTTGAGTTGCCTTCAGCAACTCCTGTACCTATTGTGTTCACCAACTTCATTGCTTCCTTGCAAAGTAATTACATGAGAGTTCTCAATCTAGCAAAGTATATTTTTATGCCTGTTGGTTCTAAAAATAAAACCACTATATCTTTGGATTTAACAACCATTGGTCTGGAGTTCAGTCTTTGAGTGTGTGAAATCCTTTGCTGACTGAGTGTGTACAACAAATGCTTTGCCCTGCCCTCTGGTACTGCCTTACTGCTCGACCAAGCTACCACTTTTAAGAGTAAGGTCAGTCCTGACTTTAAACTCTGTTATACCTTTGGGGTTTGTGGACTCTATATACACTGTACTTCATTATTGTCCAGTATATATAGAGCCACTTTCTCACATTGGTGGATCAGCAATGGGATACAAGCTTGCATTTGTTGGACTACTTGGTTACCATCTGATCACTCGACAGAACTCATAAATTGCATTTAGAATTCTGAAATTGGTCTTTTCCAAAAATACAAAATGTCTGGTAGGGCCTTGCTTAAGTCCCATTAGAATTAAAAAAAAAATCTCTATAAGCTAGGGTAGAGGGTTAGAACTATCAGGTTAGAATGTCTCAAAAGAACCCAGCTGTTAGTGAAGATAATGTGGACCTGGTGGAGGAACTCGACCTCACACCTTACTTGCACTTGGACTTCAAAGAATTGAGGGCCCTGTGCAAAGTTAAAAAAATAGTTGTAGGTCTGCATCCAACCAAACAAGGGCTCCAGGAGCTCCTGTCTAAGTATGCAAAGGACCACCCCTCTGAGCAGGGTGACACCCAGCCAGAGGGAGAAGGGGTGGAAGAGATGGCGGATAATGGTCCCCCCACCATCCCTAGGGAGAAAAGGGTCTCTGTACCCTTAACTCCAAGAATCAACCTCTGGGAGCCTGAGAACCACACAGGTGGACTGGGCCCCAGAGAACACATTGGGGAGAGCCCCAATGAAGAGAACAACTTCTTAGCAAAGTTGGCCAAGAGATTAGACCTAGAGACCAGGCTCCTGGCTCTAGAAAAAAAAGGAAAGAGATGGGCTTAGCCCCCATCTCTGGTGGCAGCAATACCAATAATAAGGATAAAGAGCAATCTTATGATCCTAAAATCCCCAAAGGGATTGTCTTTAAATTTGAGGAAGGTGATGATAACGCCAAGTGGTTCACAGCCTTTGAGAGGGTGTGTGATATCAGATTATTAAAGAAACCTCTCTGGGGGGCACTTCTGTGGGAACTGTTCTCTGGTAACTGCAGTGACAGGCTTCTGACCCTCTCTGGGCCAGGTGCAGGGTCTCATGACCTCATGAAGAAATCTCTGATTGAGGGATTCAGACTCACTATTGAGGAGTACAGAATTAGGTTCAGGGGGGCTCCCAAAACCCAGACCCAATCCTGGATAGATTTGATAGAATACTCAGTAAAGACACTAAATGGTTGGTTAACTGGACACAATGTGCATGATTTTACTGGACTTTATAATTTGTTTATGAAGGAACACATTTTGAGTAATTGCACAAATGAAAAGTTGCATCAGCATTTGGTAGACCTAGGTCTAATTTCTCCCCAAGAATTGGGAACGAAGGCAGACCACTGGGTCAATACTTCGGTGACAAGGACAGCCACTGGGGGTGACCAAAAGAAGGTGGTCACAAAAACTCCCCAGGGGAAAGGTGGTGAGAGTCCCCAAGATAAAAAGTCTGAGTCTTCCAAAGGGCCCCAAAAACCTGTACAGGTGCGTGGGTTCCAAACTACTTCCTATGTGCCTCAGCCCTATAGGGGAAGAAACTTTGATCCTAACAAGGCCTATTGTAACAACTGTAATAAGTTGGGACATTTAACTGTAGACAGAAACGGCCCCTACAATAAAGCCCCTAAGGCACCAAATACAGCTACTCCAGGGACAGTAAATCTACAGATGGGATCAGAGGAGTGCCCAGAGCAAATCTGGGAATACACTCAAGCTAATCTAGTCGCCTTGGGGGACATGGAGGTTTCCAATATAGCTGGTTGGCCACGCAACTGTAACAAGTATCTGCAATACCCCTCCATTAATGGAACTAGAGTAGAAGCCCTGAGGGATACAGGTGCCAGCATCACTATGGTAAAGGAAAAGCTGGTTTCCCCAGAGCAATACCTGGTTGGGAAAACGTACCCAGTCACCGATGCTGACAGCAATAACTCCTTCTGGCTATGGTGACATTAGGATGGGGGGGAGGTTACTGGCCTGAAACTGGTAGTGGTCTCTCCACAATTGCCAGCTGACTGTCTGTTTGGAAATGACCTGGAAACCTCAGCCTGGGCTGAGGTTGAGCAAGTAACCCATGCCGCCATGCTGGGTATCCCTAGACTGGTGTGTGTGCAATCCAGAGCACACAGCAAAAAGAAGGGTGAACAAGTAGGTTTGGAGCCTGAAAGTATGGCCCAACCACATCAAGAGAAAAAGCAAGGAGACTGGGGAACCAGCTTCTACACAGCCAGCCTCTCAGGACCCCTCTCCTCAGGGAGAGGACTTGGAAACCCTTGTGGGAACTGAGCCCACGGAGCTTGAACCTTACCAGGCTGGACTCCTGGGCCCAGGGGGACCCACTGGGGAAGAGCTGTGCCAGGGTCAGCAAGACTGCCCCACTCTTGAAAGCCTGAGGCAGCAAGCTGCTGCAGAAGCAAAGGGAGATGTCAGTGGTACCCACAGAGCTTATTGGGAAGAGGGATTACTGTATGCTGAGGCAAGCAATCCCAATCCTGGAGCTACCAGGAGGGTGGTGGTGCCTATAAGTACAGGGAGTTCCTCCTAACTTTAGCTCATGACATCCCCCAAGCTGGACACATGGGGCAAACCAAAACTTGGGAAAGGCTAGTTAGCCACTTCTACTGGCCTCAGATGAACCAAAAGGTGAAGGAGTTTGTGAGCTCCTGTGTTACCTGTCAGGCCAGTGGCAAGACAGGTGGCAAGCCAAAGGCCCCCATGATACCACTGCCAGTGGTGGGGGTACCCTTTGAAAGGGTAGGTGTGGACATTGTGGGTCCACTTGAGCCTCCCACAGCCTCAGGGAACAAATTCAATCAAGTAGTAGTGGATCATGCTACTAGGTACCCTGAAGCAATTCCCCTTAGGGTTATAACAGCTCCTGTAGTAGCCAAGCCCATCCTGGGTGTATTCACCAGGGTAGGGTTTCCTTAGGAGGTGGTTTCAGACAGAGTGTGGGGTGCAGTACAAGTTCACTACCCCATACCACCCACAAACCAATGGTCTTGTGGAGAGGTTCAACAAGACATTGAAAGGTATGATCATGGGGCTCCCTGAAAAACTCAAAAGGAGATGGGTTGTCCTGTTGCCATGCCTGCTTTTCGCTTATAGGGGAGTGCCACAGAAGGGAGTGGGGTTTTCACCCTTTGAACTTCTGTTTGGTCATCCTGTAAGAGGACCACTTTGTCTGGTGAAAGAGGGTTGGGAGAGTCCTCTCCAAGAACCCAAACAAGACATTGTGGACTATGTGCTTGGCCTAAGGTCCAGAATGGCTGAGTACATGGACAAGGCATCCAAGAATCTTGAGGCCAGCCAGGAGCTGCAGAAGCACTGGTATGACCAAAAAGCTGCTATGGTTGAATTTCAACCTGAACAACAGGCGTGGGTTTTAGAGCCAGTGGCACCAAGGGCTCTCCAAAACTGATGGAGGGGCCCTTACCCTATCCTGGAGAAAAAGAGTGAGGACACTTTCTTAGTGGACCTGGGCACTAGCAGGACACCCAGAAGGGTTATCCATGTGAACTGCCTGAAACTCTACAATAACAGGGCTGACCTCACCATGTTGATGGTGACTGATGAGGAACAGGAAGCAGAGAGTGAACCTCTCCCTGATCTCCTCTCTTCCAGCCCAACAGATGGGTCAGTGGATGGAGTGGTCTTTTCAGACACCCTCTCTCCCCAACAGCAGACTGACTGTAAGCAAGTCTTACAACAGTTTGCTAGCATCTTTTCCTTGACCCCTTGTCTGACCAGCTGCTATACCCATGATGTGGACACTGGTGACAGTAACCCTGTCAAAAACAAAATCTATCAACAATCAGACCAATTCAAGGAAAGCATCAACACTGAAGTCAGCAAGATGCTGGAGCTAGGCGTAATTGAACACTCTGAGAGCCCCGGGGCTAGCCCAGTGGTTCTGGTCCCCAAACTTCATCAACAGGGTGGAAAGAGAGATGAGGTTCTGTGTGGACTATAGAGGGCTCAACTTTGTCACCAAGACAGATGCTCACCCCATTCCAAGAGCAGATGAGTTGATAGACAAGCTAGGGGCAGCCAGATTCCCCAGAACCTTTGACTTAACTGCAGGGTACTGGCAGATTGGCATGGCCCCAGGAGCCAATGAAAAGACAGCATTCTCCACCCCTGATGGGCACTATCAGTTCACTGTAATGCCTTTTGGGTTAAAGAATGCCCCTGCCACCATCCAAAGGCTGGTGAAGCAAGTCCTGACTGGGTTGGAGTCCTTTAGTGCAGCTTATCTTGATGATATTGCTGTCTTTTGCTGCTCCACCTGGCAGGATCACCTGATCCACCTTGGGAAGGTGCTACAAGCCCTGCAATCTACAGGACTGACTATCAAGGCATCCAAATGCCAGATAGGGCAGGGCACTGTGGTGTACTTGGGCCACCTTGTTGGTAGAGGCCAGGTCTAACCCTGACAGCCCAAGATCCAGAGCATCCTGGACTGGGCAGCTACAACCACCCAGACCCAAGTCAGGGCATTCCTTGGCTTGACCGGGTACTACAGAATGTTTGTGAAGGGATATGGGTCCATTGTGACTCCCCTCACAGAACTCACATCCAATAAAATGCCCAAGAAAGTAAACTGGACTGTTAGCTGCCAAAAGGCTTTTGACACTCTGAAGCAAGCAATGTGCTCAGCACCCATTCTAAAAGCACCAGACTACTCCAAGCAGTTCATAGTGCAGAAGGATGCCTCAGAGCTGGGGATAGGAGCGGTCCTCTCCCAGATCAATGAGGAAGGCCAAGACCAACCTGTTGCTTTTATAAGCAGGAGGCTACTCCCTAGAGAGCAGCGTTGGAGTGCCATTGAGAGGGAGGCATTTGCTGTGGTTTGGTCCCTGAAGAAGTTGTGGCCCTACTTGTTTGGAACTCAAACTGACCACAGACCTCTCAGATGGCTAATGCAGATGAAAGGGGAAAATCTAAAACTACTGAGATGGTCCATCTCCCTACAGGGTATGGACTTTGAAGTGGAACACCAACCAGGGACTGCCCATGCCAATGCAGATGGACTTTCCAGGTTCTTCCACTTAGACAATGAAGACTCCCTAGGGCAAGGTTAGTCTCATCACCTTTCGTTTGGGGAGGGGTTGTGTGAGAAAGCGCCATCTTTCTTGCTTTGGTATGCCCCCACTTTTTTCTGAAATGCTGATGTGCTTTGACTGGGTATGCCCTGGGTTCCTGCCAACCAGGTACCCAGGGCCTGTGTTCCTTCCCTAAAACTGTGCTGAAACTAAAAACCCAATTAGCATCTCTGGCCATCTATCAGCCCCTAGTTAATGGTACCCTAGGTACCCAGGGCATGGTGACAGAGAAGACCACTGAGGGCTGCAGCACTTATTGTGCCACCCTCAGGGGCCCTGTACCCTGGCACCCACACACTGCCTTTGCAAGCTGAGTGCCTAAGTACAGAACTAAACCAAGAGTTGATGTGGCACACATCCCTGTGTGCCATGTCCACAGAACCCACTGCCCTAGCATGCTTCTGTCACCCCTCTAGCTGGGTGCCCTATGCCAGAGGTGTGGGCAGAGGTGCCTGAGCCCTGTGCTCCTACAGTACGCAAGGCCATTCCTGGGCACTGTAAGTGCAGTGATGCCATTAAGCGTATATGGTACTGGGAGGTTGTCATTACGAACTCCACAGCACCATAATGGCTACACTGAAGACTGACAAGTTTGGCACCAAACTTCTCAGATGGGGTTCTCCAGACCATTTGCTGGACCCAGCAACTGGCCCCCACCAGTTCTCACCCCCACTCTGGTGGGAAGACTGGCAGGAAAAACAATGTCAGGAAGGGGGGTGTGCCAGCCGGTGCCAACAACACCCCTCAGTCGGGGGAGACGAGGTGAAGCACGACCCCGGGCTCCGGCCATCTTGTAGATGGGAGCCCTGCCCAATTCCAGCTAGGCTCCTGCCCCCCTCCCACAGGAGAGTAGACTAGGGGGTGTACTCACCCCAGGACAGAGACCCATTGGTCCCTGTCCTTGCCCTACCTGTAACACCCCTAAATGCAGTATTTAGAAGCTCCCTGAACCTTCCTTCCTCAGATCCCGATACGAAAAGAAGAAAGAAGATCAAGAAGATCAAGAAGAAGAAGACCCGCCGTGCAGCTGCTAACAACAGGACGACTACAACTGACTTGGCCCCAGCCCTACCGGCCTGTTGATCCTGGAACCTGCTCCTGCCTAATCCCGGTGACTCCTGCGGACAGCCACCTTGGGACACCCGGAGGATCTGCCTGCCTTGAACCTCTTAAAGACTTGGACTCCCATCAGCAAAGGCTCTGCTGCAACAACCCACCTGGTGCCAACCAGGAAGCTCCGCACCAGCCCACTCTGCACCCGCGGAGCCTTGGCCGGGCTCAACCGAACCAAGACCACGAGGACATCCACCCGGTGACTGGGACCCGAAGTCCAGTGCCCAAAGACCCTCCTCGATGATCCAGCCGACGCCTGCAGACTCAGAACCAGGGGCTACCCCAACCATGACCAGCCGAGGGTAAGCTTTTCTGATACCCAAAGACAACCATGCACCCGGCGCCCTACAACCCCCTGTGCCTCCCTTTGGGGTACCTACCTGTGCTCCAAGATCCCAACTTACCTCTCGAAGTGCTGGACGCCCCTGGAGAGTCTCCGTCCCCGAGCCTGCAGCCTTTGTTCCTTGTTTACCTTTCCCATTGGATAACATTAAGCGCCCGATGTGCAAGAGCACCCTGCACCCAGCCGCCCGAGAGCCGCTGGCTGTGCCACCTTTGTCCTATCCTACATCCCCCCTTGCCCTGAGCAAGTGACCAGGAGCTCAGCTCACACAGCCGCGTGGCCTGCTAGCCAGCAGCCACCAACCGAAGGCCCCCTTTCCCTTATTGGATATCATTGGGCCTACCTACCTCTGCACCCGGCCGCCCCTGCGCTGCTGGGGCGGAACTGACTATACTTACCTGACCCTCGGGGACCCCTGAGTCTAGACCCAGAACCTTAACTTCACCAGCCAAGTACTCACCTGGAAACCGGTAACTCACTTACCTGCCATTGGATAACATTGACCCACATTGACTCAAAGATTTAAAAACTGCAAATATTCGTATAAAATCAGCCGAAGTCCGAATTCCGAAGTACTCACCTGCAAACAGGCGAGAAGCCAGTACTGTACCTCGCAGCCCAATACTGAACCGCAAAAGTAATCCTTCCCGTGTTTACTAGTAATCTGTATTTTCTCCATAGGAACCCATTGTTTGTTTTTCTATGAAATTTCTTCGAAGTGCCTATTTTTTGAAAACTTGAAGTATTCTTTAAAAATCATATGAAATACTGAAACACAATTACCTACCTGTTTTAAGTTCAGACCCCATTGTTGGCCCTAGAAGCCCAGTGCTGGATTACAAAAGGAACGCAATCATTCTTTACCTGCAACCTGAATTTTTTCCCATTGAATAACATTGCCAGATTGTCATTGTTTTAAAAGTTTCTCAGTGTGAACTTTTAAAACAGGTTTATATTCATGAAAATTCACCACAGTAACCTAAACGCTTTTGCTAACTTGGTTTCAGCTTAGACCCCAGGACTGAAACCACTATATCTTTGGATTTAACAACCATTGGTTTGGAGTTCAGTCTTTGAGTGTGTGAAATCCTTTGCTGACTAAGTGTGTACAACAAATGCTTTGCATTGCCCTCTGGTACTGCCTTACTGCTCGACCAAGCTACCACTTATGAGAGTTAGGTCAGTCCTGACTTTAACCTCTGTTATACCTTTGGGGTTTGTGGACTCTATACACACTGTACTTCATTATTGTCCAGTATATATAGAGCCACTTTCTCACACGGTCCTTTTGGACCTCCCTACCCAGTTAACCCTACGCACCATGTTCATTTATTTTCCCACCCTTATGGCCTGAGGGGTATTACCTGTCAGCCAGTGCATAACTTTATTCTTCAATTGAGAGAAGTCAGTCAATCAGTCAAAAGATCTTTATTCGGAATACAAAAACATCCATAAAAGTACAAACAAAATACATTTAAAAACATTCAATTCAATAATGACAGTTGGAGAATAAATCCGAGGACAAACGAACATAATCAAATTCCATTTGCAATTTCGCATCTATACAAGATTTGTCCCTTCATAAAAAAGGGTTTTTAAAAGAAGAAAATATTTTACAGCACTATTTAAGAGACGCTGTTTTAAAAACACTGTTAAGAACACGATTTTAAAAAAACCATGATTAAAAAGGGATGGCTAGCACATTGTCATAAATTTATCTACATACACATGAAAAAAATTTATTACAAAAAGATAAAACAGACAGATAAAAATTCTCTAAAAATACATAATCGGAAGTGCAGTGTGCAAAGGTTATACCTCAGTATTTAGAGTGGTTCTCAGTCTAACAGCAGCTTTAAGAAAACAGCTCACCCTAAAAATGACTTCATCTGATCCCAATAATAGGAGGGACCGAGATGCTAATTTAAAATTAGTCAACCCATTTTTTCTGCAATAGGGCATAAGATAATGTCCAGTGAGCTTTTTGTAGAAACCACAAAAGAACAAGAAATGCATAAGATTTTGCTTCATGTCAGGGTTACAAGGGCAATTTAAAGTTTCGAGGTGTTTATTATATCCCAGCGGGAAGTTCAGTAGATTAACTATACTCCCATCTCGGAAACGAAACAGTAAACCCCTAACCCATCTGCCGAGATGCAGGCGTAAATATCTATACGGTAGGCCAGGTTGTTTAGTGTGCGGTTCAGAATAGGCCAAGTATTTTACAACAGTGCATTTAGTCAGGTTCTTTCTATTACGCTCTTCGCTGTATAAATCATACAATGCCCTTAAAGTGATGGTCTTATGGGAGCGATTTATTAGGTTTGGTGATGTAAACAGAGAGCCCAACCCTACACTTACAAGGCACTCTTTTACTGCTTTCAACCATGGTATATGGTGTCCCCTATCACACTTTAGGCAGTCCAAAATAATTTCACGAGTCAGGGTAGCAGCCGTGTTGTTCCATATCTTTATCCAGAATAATGCTGGTCTGGATCTCACGAAATCCTCTATGTATGGAATATTTAATTCGTTATGACATACATAGTTGGGTGAACAAATAACCCCCCCCAATACCTTACGGCAAAATCTATTTTCTTCTCTTTGAATATGGGAGCAGTTGGTATAACCCCAAACTTCTGCCCCATAAGTGCCGGTTGGCATACATTGGCTTTGATATATCTTAACCAGGGGAGTTATTACATCAGCTTGGTTAGGTTGTCTTAGAGAGGTTACACAATTAATGGCCTTACCCAACTTATTCCTGGCATAAGATACATGTGCATGCCACGTACCACTGTTTGAAAATAGCATCCCTAGGTAGGGGAAAGTGCTGGTGCTTTTTAGAACATTTGACCCTGAGTTGATCTGGGAGATTTTGTGATTTTTAGGCCCACAACTCATGATCAGTGATTTTTTAAAATTAGTTGTTAGGCCTAAGTCAGCCATAAAAAGGACAAAGCCTGAGATTAAAATACGGAGTGCCTTGGGAGTGCGGCCCATCAGGACCGCATCGTCTGCATAAAGAAGGGTGGGTATAGGGACTCCATTGATGTAAGGTACATCACTAGTTAGAGTACTCAGAGAGCCACTTAGCTTGTTGATATACAAAATAAACAGGAGGGGGCCAGCACACACCCTTGTCTGACCCCCCTACCAATGCTAATATCATCAGAGACTTCACCCATTTGATTCACACGTACACATGCTTTAAGATCACGGTGTAAAAAAGCTAAAAAGTGTACCAGATGGTCATCTAAGCCATATTCAAGAAGGGTAGACCAGAGGCGGGAGCGGTTAACGAAATCAAAAGCCGAGCTCAAATCCATGAAACCAAAGTATAAAGGGGATTTCTTAGCAATGTTATATTTTGCCATGATCAAGTTCAAGTTCAAGCATTGTTCCACCGTTCCGACACTGCTACGGAACCCAAGCTGGCTAGGGTGTAGGATGTTATTCTCATCAGTCCAAGTTCTAATCCTTTTAAATATGATCCGTCCCAGAACTTTCAAGGTATTATCTATTAGAGAAATTGGACGGTAACACCCAGGATCCAGCCTGTCGCCCTTTTTAAAAATGGGAACAATAATGCTACGTGACCATGTTTCCGGAATTTGCCCGTCCGTTAAATTGTTAAAAACATTGCAGAGCAATGCGGCCCAAAAATCGGGCTCACATTTTAACTGGTCAATAGAGAGCCCATCGGAACCGGGCGCTTTATTCCCGGCACTTTCTAAAATAGCATCAAATACCTCCGATACAGAAATAGACAATGGGTATAGGGGGGTAGCAACAGAGGAGGATTATCTGGTGTTGCATAGATTTTTCCAAAATGTGCAACCCAGGTAGGACCAGTAATGTTACAATTAATTTCGGTCAAGTTGGAACCAATAGATCTTATCACCTTTACCTCCTTCCAGAACCCAGTGGTATCTTTCAGGTCAGCAGATCGTGCCAGGGAATCCCAGTGGGTTTTAAGTAATTCATTTGATCTGGTGCGTAGGGCACGCTTGTACTCTGCTCTAAGCAACCTTACACGTGGTATATCCCTCGGTTCGGTTTTTAAGGCAGCTCTAAGCATCCTATTTGCTTTGGAGCATGGGGCATCAAACCATCTAAGCGTTTCCTCAGCCTTACTAGAGGCTGGTCTGGAAATCTCACCTTTAATTACAGAACAGAGTTCAGAAAATGATTTAATCACGTTAGCCCCATGGTCCTCGGTAGTAAGACAATCTTCGATCAAAGTTGGGTATTTTTTACAAATTCCTGCCAGGATTCCCTTATTGTCTGCTCCCTTCCAGATTACCCTCAATTTGTCTGTCGAGACTTCCAAATCCCTTGCGCCTATTTCATGTCTTGGACACTTACCCCTCGGCAATGATAAGTGGATGGCAATTGGATAATGATCACTGTAAATTTTGCACACTACTTCTGCCCTTATTAATGCCTTGGCGACAGTGGGTGAGACAAAAACATAATCAATTGTTGTGCCTCCCCCGTGTCCAATAAAGGTAGGAAATGGGGATACTCGGTTTTCCATACCTACATATTCCATGCAATTAACAAGTTCACTAGTAACAAGAAAATTTAACAGTTCTATACCTCTTTTACATGGGGGATTTCTTAAATGTACATGTGCATTAAAATCCCCCCCTAAACAAATGCCATCAAATTTCCCATGTACCTGTCCATCCATAATTTCATTGATAAAATCAAATAAAAGAATAAAATTTGGGTTAGGCTGGGACAAAAAATCATTGTTATAGAAATTGATTAAACACAGTTTTATCCTCTGAGTATATGAGAGTGCCATGAAACTAGAACAATTAGTTTGTAGTTTATCAATTGTTACTTCTGCAGAAATTTTTATCCAAATGGACAATCCTCCACTAGGGCGACCAGACAGAGGGGCCGAAGCAGTCCTATTGTGGCAACTGTACCCCTCGAACAGCAAGTCCTCAACACACCAAGTTTCTTGAAACATTAATATATCGTAACAATTGACACAGTTCCTCCATGAAGGGATTCCCATCTTGGTTTTCAGACCCGCAATGTTCCAACTGAGAATTTTTAGATTATTATTATTCCTCAGACAAGGACCCTGATTAATTCTTGAGGCGGATTTAGTTGTGACATGCCCCTGTTGGTCGCATAATGTACTTGGTGGAGAGATCTCCAATGTTAACGGGGCCGCCTCTGGAGGTGTTTCCACTAGCTGGACTGCCTCAAGGCACACAGAAGGCAATTTGGTGCTTTCGGAGGGCAGTCAGTCCAATGTGTCCAGGTCCTGAAATATTCCAAACCTATTATGTAATGGAAAAACTGGTGGGGGTTGCATCATCTTGTGTGGAGGGCGATAGAAATATTTTAATGGTAGAGGGGTCACCACAGTAGATGGACCATGTCGACCAGAGTTGTTGTTCAGCAAGAATTTTGCAGTGCCCGGGTTTCTAAAGTTAATTACAATACAGTCCCCATTGATATTTTTGAAAAGAGGACCAACCCAAGTTACTCGCCGTGTGGTTATAATCTCTTTTGAAATATCATAACCCACCCCCTTATGTTTTGTTAACCAATCTATACACTTATTGTGCAATTGAACCCATGATTCTCCCTGACCTTCCCTAAGCGGTGGGATACCAGCTAGAACTAAAACATAAGGACAAGCCTCAGGTGGAAGGTGTAAGGCAGGGCCTTGATGTTTTATAGGCCTAGTGTCCTCATGCGAGGTCTTTTTATCGCGCTGGCTGGGATTAACAGGACCCTTCTGTGTTAAAGTTGTCTGCATCGCTGTGTTACTCTTTTTGTTAGAATTAATTAATGGTCCGCTTGCAGCGTTAGCAGAAACAGAGGGTTTGGACGAAGTGATAGGTCCGCGTGTAGAATTGCGTGGAAGTAAGGGGGTGACAGTTAGAGGGTCAGGCGGGTTATTGCCTGTTGTGCCTTTACTTTTAGTCACCTTGGGTGTAACAGACTGCGTTGGATTAATGGTATCCTGCTGTTCCACAGCCCTGATAGTGCCATGGTCACTGTTAGTGAGAACACGGGTAGTGGATTCGAGGTCTTTTAGCAGACGTTCTACTCTCATTTTGTCCAAATTCGCTATACCTTTTCTCTTGGCATCCTCATTTTTAATTAGGTTCTCCAATTTGTCAAGTCTTTCAAAAATATTATTAAATTGTTTAATCATTTGACCTTCCAGGTTATTAAAAATAGTATCTGCGATAGTCTCAATAAGGTTCCCCTCAGACTTGGAATAATGACTGGATTTGTCAGTTCCTTTGGGGGATTCAGTCTGGGTGGAAATAGATATGTAATTTGACCCGTCGTTATTTATAACGACGACGTCACCCAGATGCGGTTTTTCCTGTGTAGGTACTATATGTTGAACCAGCTTCTGTCTCTTCCCCTTATTCCACATGCTTTGTGGGGTTGGTTGGTTTACAATCCTTGATGGCTGCTTCCGTTTGTTGTGGGTTAATTTAACAGAACCCCTCTTTCTCTTGGCTACGACTTTATCAGATGCCTTATTGGTAGTCTCAGTGGGTGGTGTTGCCGAGGCAAGGCCAAGAGCTGCATCTGGTGCTATGTACGTAACAGTGTCATCATCGTCTAAGACAATTGGTACATCAACAGCAAGATGCGAGGGTTTTACCACAGTTACTTCAGGGTTTATATGGGTGTTGCCATTGAGACTGCTCATGGTATGTGGTTGGTTACTGCTCAAGGGACCCATGGAGAATCTCCTTTCAGTCTCAACAATCTCATTGAATGCGGTATCTATCAATGCCTCAAACGACGTTAGCAATGATACAGGGGACTCTATGTCCTGAGTAAGGGTGTCGACATTATTACTTGTAACGGTGCGATCAGCCATTGTAGAAACCTGTTAGGGGACTGACCTTATAGAAGAATGTTAGAGGGGTGGCCCGCCCGACCACTGTTGACCTCTGAGGGCCTCAGAGGGCCCGCCCTTTGCCCGGGCTTCGCCCCGGGCGTCCCGCGACGCGGGGGCTCTCCTCCCTTTGAAGGGCTCTGGCACCCTCAGCAGCGCGACCCGCGTCACTGCGTACGCGCCGCCGCGAGGCCTGCCGGGATTTGTGGTCTCCCGGAGCGGCGGCGCGGAGTCCGGTGCCCTGGGACTCTTGGCAGTGGCGGCGGAGATGGCGGCGTTCCCTCGAGCCTGCTGGCTGCTGCTGGCTGCTTACTGACTCGTGGCGGTGGCGGCAATCAGGTGCGTAGCGTTTCCTTTCCTTTGAGAGAAGTCTTTCGTGACACCCGGAGTAAGTGTTGGCACATTTCCCAAGACCACAACATACAGCGTTGATTCTGGCAGGAGGTGTAAAGTTACTAAGTTATGGATCGAGCTCCCCTTCCCACCATTAGATATTTTCCCTGCATTCGAATTTCTGAAGTTGATTTTTTCCAAAGATGAGACCTTTCCTGCAGGCCCTGAACATGAGCCCAGACGGTGGGTGAGTGCCAAGGGGGACAGGTAGCGATCCCCGTTGGAGGATTTAGTAGCAGTGGTGGCTGCTGTTTGTGTCTTATATGTTGATCATACAGGTTAGGGATCTCGGTTATGAGACAGCCAGCAGAGGTTTTAGGTTCCACATTAGGTGCCTCCCCCCTGGGTGAAATGCACTGGTTGAGATCAAGAAGTTCCTGTTCTATAGAGGTAGGGTGTTACATAAGTGGATCTAATTTTGAGTCAAATATAGCCAGTAATGAGTCCAAAAAGGATTCCAGTGCAGCTAACACATCCACCTTTACAAATACTTGCTCATTAGGTGCATTTTGTTGCCTTCCTTGAGCTCTTGGCCTCTTGGCCTTCCCCCCAATCAGAGGGTCCTTTTATTTGTGCCCGGGCCTGAGCCAGCCACTACTCCTCCTCTGGCCCCCCTTCCGAGACTGATGTAATGGCAGCTGGTGGCTGATCAGGGCTACCAATGCCAGTTCCTGGGTGGGAGTAATTTAGCCCTAGGTGTATGAACAGACAGAATAATGGGTGAGAGGGGTATGAATTGGTCAGCCACACAACTAGACATGCCGCCTGGATCTTGCATATATGTTATATGGTCTTGAAACAGTTTCAGGATCCCCTGGGGGTCTTGAGAGGAGATGATTGACAGGGGAGCGAGAGAGGCACCGGGGCAACAACTCAATCTCATTATCAAGGACCTCAGCCGTCCTTTGTAAAATCGAATCCATGGTTACTACCGTACCTGTAGCAATCTTCGTGGGCAGCGTAGCCACCTTATGTTTTCCCAATTTCAATCCCAAGCTAGAGTGAGGTCCGCTCTGAACTCTCCAGCTACAATAAGATCAATGAGCGTGCTATAGACTGTGGTGGCTCAAAGACTCCAGATTAAAGACTGTTATCACGGTGGAACGAGTTAAGTAGTGATGTGGGCTGCCCCAATGCCCCTCGCTACCAGCAGTATCAGTTGAAGAGTCACTCAGTCAAACAGTACATGTAGGAAATGGATACACCACTTTTCCTTACCTACTCCTCAAGCGCCATATGCCATATGCTCACACAGGGCTAACCGGATTTACCAAACCCCAATCTCATGATGACGCTGCAGCCCTTGACAGTTGAACAAGTGGTGAAGTAAACAAAAAAAGGGAGAACAAAAGGGTGGGCCCAGCCCAGCCTGCTCTGGTCTCTGACGGGCATGGACGGGCCCTCCCTTGGCCTGTGGGAGGTTAACAGTGCTTTTCAGTATGAGGCGCAGGAGAGACTCCTCCTCCCCTCCTTGCAAAGAGCCCTGGGACAGTGAGTCCCCTCCGCAATCATAGGAATCACAGGACCGGCAGCAGTGTAAGCTTCACTTCCCGCACCGTGGGTGGTCAACAGCACTTTTCAGTGCGCAGCCCGGGAGAAACTTCTCTTTCCCTCCTTGCAAAGAGTCCTGGGACTGCGAGTCCCCTCCTTAACCACAGGAGTCAACAGGACCGTCAGCAGCGGAAGATTCACACTAGGTTTGTCAATGGTTTTGAGAATGCTAGTGTAGAAGTTGGAGTGGGTATATGAAAGATTATATTGGGTTGTGAGTGGGTGCATCAGTAGTTACAAATACAAATGACAAAATGTAAAACAGATATTTTAATAAATATTTTACACAAAGTTTGAGTCTTGCTGTTTAGTAACATAATTGTTTAACTTTAGTTTAACAACACATTTAACAAAAAGAAGTTTTGAAAAATTAATTTCAACATCTGAACTCACGAATATAACAAAACACCAATAAAACTACCCATTCTTACCCAAACTCAACAGGAATTGAAAACTGTTCCAAAACTAGTACAATGCACACTCTGTGAAAAGATCCACTCTAGAGAAATGAATAAAAAATATTCATGTGGGATGACATCCATGGTGTATCATCTTAAAACCCATCAGAAAACATCTCCAACTGCTGATCAACCAGAGGGAAGCTGGAGGACTATCTATATCAGTGGCATCAGCAACAATTTCTGGCCAGAAATTCACTTCAGAGGTATAGACTATACAACAGATATGGCTCCAGAGTTTTTTAAGAATGGCCACGTACAAAACCACAAACAAATCAAAAACAGAACAGAAAATCATGTCACTGAGAAATAAAGGAATATCATAAATAAATAAAAAGAACATGCCCATTTATCCATCCTATTTTTTTTTTAAGAGGAGTTCATAGTGATCGGATTTGTGCAATGCACAATATGTCCCCAGACATTGTCAAGGGGTACAAATAAAAAATCTTTTCGCTGGAATACGTCCATGCTTTACCATCTAAAAACATACCAAAGAAATAGTGTAAAAGCAGCAAGAAGGCAACACAAGACTGAAGGACCCTGAATCCAATACCAGCCACAAAAACTCTGGGGCAGAGAGTCCCTTCAGAGGTCCAATCTCAACTTCCAGATTTGGCTCCACAGTTTTCCAGGATGGCATTATACTACATAGATTGTGGAGTTGTAGTGAGTGCTGGAGAGCAGTCCATAAGCGTCCTTCGCAATGCTGCAAAAATGTATAAATGAAAAAGTTTTCTTTATTTTGGCCCTTCATACTTTTTCCACATTAGCAGTAATTTTATTATCTTATAAAATGGGTAAGCTATGTGTTGTTCAGTACATTATCTTCTAATTTATTGTAACACTAGTTACATATAGCTTGCCGTATGGACAAGTCAAAGCATTCCTCTACAAATAGATACACAACTAACTTTTGCCAGTTATCATTATTTACTTTTCACTTTTTAAATACAAGCCAAAAGTCTGTGTTTAAATCTTCTAGTGAGTGTGTCAACAACATAGACAAACATACTCTGTTTTTGTAGACCACACTGTGTAATATTTTGTAATCTCTTTTTCAAAACTATCTTCTGTAATATCTGTGTCCTGTTCTACAACTCCTCCTCTTAACAACTCTTCATTTTCCCTAGAATCATGCTCAGGACCAAAGAAATGAAACTGCACATCATCACAAACCTTTTCTACATCTGCCAAAGTACCATACAAAAGTGCTATGTTCATTCCTCCTAAACATAAAGCAGGGGTTTTCACATAGTACAGCTTCCTAACTAAAGTTCACATTGCTGAGTGGTGTACAACTAACATCCTGAAATTATGAAAAGTGTTTGGGCACACTTTGTTTGATAAACAAGTTAGTGAGTGTCCCTGCAAATGTGTATGCTTTCAACCTTGCTAGAATCCAATCCTTGTAAAGTACCTATTTTCTGTTTTAAACTTCGCCTTCGAAAGGTATGTAGAAATTTCCTTAATATATCAATGAATTCCTGTTGAATACTACAAACACTACTACAATTCCATTTCTATACAGGCGCCTAACTCCGCCCTCCTTGTACCTGTTCTCCAATAACTTATTCTACATTTGTAGGTACCATCACCTTCTTTCGCTATAGGAATGCCATTCATCCTTTCATTACATTGTCCTCTGTAATCCGTAGCATGAATTATCCTGGATTTAGCTTTCTTCATTAAAGAAAGATACTGTACTAGAAGTATGTATGTATTCTCCACTAAAAACTTTACAAAAGTTACTTCTATTCACTAATCTTTCTTCTGATTTCGTCTCCTCAAGTACAACCCCATTTTGTCAAGAGTCTTCAATCTATTCCTAATCAAAATAAAACCCTTCACTTTCAAAGCAACTACTCTCTCAACTCGTTCTTTCTGTTTCACTGCATGTCTCCTTCTTCTATACTTCTTAATATTGTTCAGTAGATTTAGAACTACTCTACTACAAAACATCCTAGCTCTGATTTCCTTAAACTGCTTCAGTCTCCTCGTTAAGTTGTATAATTTTTTTTTACATTCTTTCCTGTTCTTGCTATATAGATGTTGTCCATTGTTATTCTTTCTCATAGTTTGAATTATATTTCCATTATTTCATAATCTTTGAAAATGTCCGAGTAAATTTTTAAGAAATGAGTATGTCCTCTTGCCAAAAGCTCTTTTTTCTTTCAATACTTTTTCTTCATTTTGCCCCTCTTTTGAGTCTCAGTTCTGCATAGATACTGTACTTGCTTCTGTTCCTTTTCCCTCTAAGCTTTTGCATGCAATCGGTCTGTAATTATGCAGATATTGTTCTGTAAAAAAAACTATATTTGAATGTATTTCAAGCCAATGTATCAGCTACTTTACTACTGGCTTACACACAATACAAAAATAGTTTTTTATGCTATGTTGCAGTTTTAAATGTACAAATCAACCTACCTACAGAACTACAGGCACTTACTTTAATGCACCAAACCAAAACACAAAACGTAATTTATTACTTACCTTTTGATATTAGAGCACCCTCTCCTACAACACAGCTGCACCATATCTCAGTTCTCATTAATACATGCTAAAAGACCATTTTATCCCTTATGTTCTCAATTCTAAAATAAACATCAACCAAAGAGTAAAGGTACATGCAGTGTCTCAATACTGTAAATCCAAAACCACAACATAAGACCTATTTCTGTACCTCTCTACAACAGTGTCACCATTATATTTAGTGTTTCAATGCTTTTCTACTTAGATGTGTCAGATTAAAATTTTGGGAAACACTCCATATAAAAATCTGTACATTAATGTGTATCACAGCATATAGCTCACTAATTCATCCGAGTATATGCAAATAGTGTGTGACAGGTTACATATATAAATTCACCAGATGGTTCTAAAAGAGTACACATTCCTCACTATAAGTGTAAATACATGTGTTTCTGGTTGAGTACAACAATACTCCCTGGATGATTGGATGTGTACCTACAGTACCTACGTAATTCCCGCAAAATATAGGAAGTGGCTGCATGATTCCTAGAGTATTAAGGAACTACATCAGTGTTTCCATATCTGAATAGTTAGTGCCTGTGTATTCACATAACTATATTGCTGCTATCCGGGTGATTGAATGAATACATAGGTGTTGCCTGTTTAGTTCAATGAGTACATAATTAGTGCCTGTGTGATTGGAAGAGTGCACGTGTAGTACCAGGGTGATTACAGAAGTCTTGATATCACACTTAATATATAATTGCATAGATGGCACTCTAAGATATACATTGCTCTATTACTCAGCATCCGCATGCATCAATACGTTTCTAAAATTGAAAGCAACAATTCTCACCTTTTGAAAGCACAACATCTTTTCCTAATAGCATACCTACATAATTTCACAAATATTTTTTGCGTCTTTAAAACATATTTTTAGACTTTCTCAAAGAAAAGTTAAATGCCAAGTGAAGCTAGCACACACACTCTCAAAAGACATTCTTCACTATTACCCCTCCCAAATTTTAAACAGAGCATGTTGAAATAAATCACCACCCTCACTATGAACATGACAAACTGCCTTGAAGAACATAGATCACCATGTAAATATATATGTGATTTCATAAAAAATATACAATTTTAGGCCATCTTTCCAAAAATATATAGTTTTCTGCATTTTTAAGGAAACTCAACAGTCTCATTGTACATATAAGTATATGCAACCAGAAAAAACATATCTCACCATCTAAACATATGCAAACGGATCATATAAATTAAAAACCACATTGATACACACTTCCTAATACATACCTAACAAGTATTACTATTTTATAATTTATGTACAGGCACATCACATTCTCTTAAGTTTTATTCAAGAATACAGTACTCCTGTTTAATTATGTGACTAAAACTACCACAACTCCCAGAATGCAAATTATATAGATATATCTATTCTGCACCTAGTGCCTAGACATTTAAAACATTATGATTGTTAAAGACATTGCTCATGGTAATTTTCAACAGTACTAACATCTTAAACACATATCCTCTGCCAGATACAGTTCATCTGATATTTTTTTCCCACATCAATGTGATACTCTTTTTAATCAACCTCCCATATACATCTTCATTTCTAATGTACATTATTTATATATTTAAAAAGCTATATACCTACTAGGGAATTGAGCACATAGTTTATACTGTTCTGTTAGTTCTTTCTGGATAGTTTTGACACTGTTAAGATTTGTAAAACACCATTCTCATAGAAAGCCACTATAAAATTGCAACTTCTTCAACTTTCCAATCTATGATCATGAGAAAAGCAGCAAACAAAATCAAGTATTTTATTTCAGACTACTCTAGCTCCACTTGTGAATGGTTAGCATCTGTTAACCCTATACCTCTCTTTCAGAACGAGGTTCCTGTTGGCGTTTTTTCAAGATGTATTTGCGATGAACATGGAAAAATCATTCAAACCTATTACTAGCTTTATTTTTTTTATGTAAATACTACACAACAGTTTATTACATAGTCCTGAGTTGGAAATGAAAGCTTGCCATTACTTAAATGTTGTCATCACTCCTCACCATTAAAAAACAATTCTGTCTCTTTAACACCTTCCCCCCAATACACTCTTAGCAGCACAGGCTACCTAACAACCTAGTGGAACCAGTAGGGCACAAGTTCACAGCACATTCTAGAAGGAACATGCTGCTTCAAAATAAGATACATCAGGTGTGCTTGACTCCACAGATTCAAAAGCATATCCATGGCTGGATTTTACTTCTTTTCCTAAACAACCACCATAAATAAGACTTCTTGCTAAGGCATCCAACACACTACCTAATTTTATTCACTTTCATGCTGACCTCATCCAATGAACTATATCTTTTTTTTTAAACACCTGCATTTTAACTCCTTTTCCTTGGGGAAACTGCCTCATTGAGCTCCAGCCTTCTCCGGACTGCTATTGCTCCTTCACTTCAAAATGCTTAGAGTATGGATTGTGGGCCAAAGCTATATCTATTTGGATAAAGAGGCTGCAAAAAAAAAGAGAGGTATTGACAGGGACTTGGGTTTTCTAAATGTGCAGATTACTATGTTTGCCCAGAAAGTGTTAAAGTTTCATCAGTTACTGGCTTTGGTTAAATACATTGTGGATTCCAACGCTCCTCACCTCAGTATTGTGCACTACAGTGGCAATGACTTAGGCACATTGACTAAGGTAGGGCTGGAAATTCTAATGAAAGAAACCTTTGCAAAACTGATGTCGCTTTTCCCTGACACTGTCTTGGCGTACTCTAATATATGCCAATGAAAGAAGTGGAAGTGGTTAAATCAATTCTGTCCTCAGATTGATTAGGCCAGGACAAATTAATAAAACTGTTTTTGCATTCTTAGGTGACCATCGCAAGGGCTGTATCTAAAACAACAATCTGTGATTTGAGATGCATGGAATTTATATAAATGTGGAGTGCACTTTACAGATGAAGGCAACAGGGTAACCTGAAACTCTGCATCCGGTCTTGTGTGTAGCAGCCACATGCACACAACCTGACTTCAGCCGAAGCAGGTAATTTATTATGCAATTTCAGTCTGTAACACAGACGTATTCCTTATGTATAAATTAGAAAAAATATATTTACATATTAATTCACATTTAAAACAATATTCAAATATATTCTTGTAAGCCCCAGTGAAGTGACCATAACCTATTTAGTGAGTATTCTGTGACATAGTGAACAAACCAAGGGGAAACAGGTTGATTGGTGAAGTACAAAAGGATGAGCTTGATACAGTAATAAGTAATGAAATATAGGCTCTCTCTTTTGTCTGAGGTGACGGCGTTTTGACCTTCTCTAGATACGGGGTCTCTTGAGGGCCAGGTTACTGGGGATTGCAGTGTGGACCAGTGTACAAGGGTACATCCGGTGTGGTGCCTGCAGCGGGGGCTCAAGGCGTCTCAGCGCTGTGGTATAAGGGGCATCGGGCGTAGTTTAACACTGGAAACCACTGTATGGCTCCATCTATTTGATAGGACGGTATTATCTCTTGGTAGCTGGTTGCTCTGATCACCAACGCTCGATCGTGACTCATGATGCGACGATAGATCAAGCAACGCCAGCATGGTGTCATTGAGGTCGGAGCCTGTTTCACCAACTAACTATCACTGTGGACCATCGTGCCCGTAATAGGAGCCGAGCGTTGTAATAATATGTAAATATATGTTTTCTAATTTATACATAAGGAATACGTCTGTGTTACAGACTGAAATTGCATAAAGAATTACCTCTGCGACGATTGAGCCTTTTCCATAAAGTGAAAACACAAGTATGCACACATATTACAGTGTTTTACACACGAGGGGTTTGTTACTGTACACTTCAAAATCATGTTTTTCAAGTGTATTTCTAGAACAACCACCCCTATAACCTATTTTCTGTTTTCACGGTGAGGCCGGAGATCGCGATGACATCGGTAATCGTGATACCCATGGTTACGTCGCAAAAGCAGAAGTTTAATAGCCACCACAACATTAAAAAATATATCACTATTTATTTAATTCTAACCATCACTGAGGATAACTCACTATATAAATAGCTCTATGAAAACATTTATCAATATCTCAATACCTTCATAATAATGCATATTAATGAATCACTAATAAATGTTTTATATTTCTACCAATATGCGCAATAAAATTGATAGGCGCAGTGTCTCCACAATTGTACACAGGGCTGCGCTGGCAGTTGCGTCTTCGTCGCAAATATATAGCGTGATTAAAAAATCCAGAGTATTCCCGTTGGCGCGTGCATTTGCGATTCATCGCAAAACTTTTGCAAAATCTCCATGGCCAGGTATCACTATAAATTTAAACTTAAATTTCTCAACAACTATTGAATGGATTTACACCAAATAAGCAAAAGGCACTTCCTTGAACAGACATCGACCTCCCTGCCAAATGTGTGGTATAAGTCTGTTCAGTGGTTCGGGCTGTAGGTGTGGCTAAAGGTTCCTATGGGAATTAAAAGTACGAACACATCCCTATTTTGTTCCCCAAATTCTTGGTACCCACTGCACGGATCACCCCCAAACTTTCCATAACAATAGTACTCTCCTTGACACTTTTGGGGGAAAGTTTCATGCAGGTCAAACAATGCCAAAATTATAGACAAGTCTAAAAATGCTTTTCTATGGAAACTAGGTCCTAACCATAACTACCTATAGCCCCCCTGAGCCTTCTATGGCCCAGGAGAACTTACCCCCACATGCTGTGTCCCAGGGAGCCCACCCATGAGACACAGTGGTTTCCCTGCCTGCACTGGCGCAAGCAGGTAAACCTGTGTTTGCTCCCTCTAGGAAGGAGGATATTCAAAACTCCTGCCACATGGAGCAAACATAAAGTCTGCTCCCACGCAGAGATGGCTTTGAAAATGCACTGACGCGAGCAGGGAAACAGATGAAGAGATTGATCCTGCCTGGAGGGAAGAGTATAAATAGTTGCTCCCTGTGAGTGGGGACAATGCTGACTTCCGTAGAATGCAGGACGTTGGCTGGGAATGTAGGGCCATGTTCATCACCCCATGGCCCCCAACATTGTGAATGCTGGGTGCCTTGGATAGGCACCAGGACACCTACCTGTATTAAATACAGACCCTGGGGGATGGAGCCTGGGGGACAGAATAGGGACTGGGAGTCAGGCATGCTGCCTTCCTCTTCTACAACTTAATTAGTGGCCCTGGGGGATGGGATCCCCAGGGACTTTTAAAGGCTCTTTGAAGGTGGCAACACAGCAACCCCCCTTATAAAATAGGCCCTGGGGAATGAGGTCACTAGGGCCTAATAAGTCTCAGAGATGGGAGTTATGTGCCTCCCTTCCCTTTAAAATATTCATGGCCCTGGAAGCTGGGATCCCCAATGCCATGATAGGCTCAGGGAGGGGACAACACAGCCCACTCCTTTTTAAAATAAAAAAAGGTCCTGGGGAATGGGATCTAAAGACACTCAGGGAGGGGCCATAATCATTCTTGAACTTGGCCCCAGATGGGGGCGCTGAGGTCCAAAAGACAACCTTATGGTGTTCACGGTACACACAGTGTGCAGCATGAAGATAGATGCTGGCTGGGGATTTGGCTGCAGGGACTGGCCGAAGCCTGCACACAGCGGGGGTTGGCTTTATAAAGTTCATTAAAATATTACTTTGCGTTAAAAAAAACTTACATTTCACTGAAAGAAATAAAGGTTATAATAATGTTATAATTAGATGACTATGTCAGTGACAACATTAACATTTTGGGGCATATTTACAAGAAAGTGACGCATCTGCAAAGATGCGTCACTTTCCCTGCGCCATCCTGAGAAACCCTTGTGCCACTATGCATGTGCTGTATCTACAATACGGCGCACCATGGCGCAAGGATTGACAGATGCGTCAGAATTTCTGATACATCTGTTGACGCAAAAGTCACACATTGCTGGAGTCGTGTCACAAGCACAATGCAACTCCAGCGATGCAGGAGGAGGCCTATCCTCATTGTGCCGCGTCACTATTTACGCCTGCTTCAAGCAGGCACAAGAATTTGATGCAGTGGCGTCCTAGAAGTGGTGCAGTGAAATCTTGTAGATTTCACTGCGCCCCTTCTACGAGGCTTTTTCCAGTGGAACATCCTCCCTGCATACATTATACCTGACGCAGGTATAATGTGACACAGGGCTTTACAACGTGACGTATCTCCTTAGATGCATCACGTTGTACATGCGCCGCATTTTTACGCTGCTGCGTCACAAAAAGGGACACAACTGCGGCGCAAAAATTACACAAGGGGCTTGTAAATCTGCCCCTATGAACTTAAAGAAACACAGAAATTCATCAGTTATAGTTACCAGAGCTAACCATGATGTGCACCTCTGCCATGCACTGCTTATGATCTCACATAACACATCACTCATGACATGTTCTATGACATCATTTATGACATCACTGATGACATTTCAAATTACATATATATGGATATTCAGATTGTTTTACTTTTTCTCAATTTTACAGTTTTTTTTGGTCAGAATGGAACCCTTTCCCTATTTTTAGATACATTTTTTAAAGGAAATTATTTTGGTGATATGTTATCAAAGATTACTTTCTAATTTTCATTAATTTTGTGGTTTCCAGTAGCATTTTGGATTTAACTTTTTAGTTTTGTTATGGTGTCCTAAGATTTTGGATCAATTTAGTGGATTAACTTTTTGAATATTTAATATGTCCAATTTTTTGGTTACTTTTCCTCTAGTTTTGCAGAATTGGTTTGGGTGGATTTGAGAAGTATTGTGGACATCAGCTACATCAGCTACAAAACAGTGCTACATCAGCGAAAGGCAGTAAGTTGATTTAATTTTTTGTTTTTGATGGGCAATGCTTGCTACGGTTTTTCTATGGTTATTGTTCTGTGCAGTGCTATCATTTTAAAAAAGAATGTTGTTTATTGTATGTACTTTTATATTATGTCTGTTTCTTTACATTTCTGAAAATATGCGTTAGTGTGTTTTTTGGTATGCATTGATTTATTTATTTTATTGAAAATTATTTTATTATCAATGTTATTGGAAATTGTTAAATGGTAAATTTTATTTTACATTGATCAATGCAAATATTTTAATTTATATTTTAAAATAAATATATTGTATTGTTTTCTGTAGGTTTATGTTGGATGTAAATTATACACAGATTATTGGCTTATTTATAGCAGTGTTCTTGCTCTGCTTTCTAGGTAGGGGTGGCCTTTGTTATGTATAAGAAAATGTCTTTGCATTGTACATTTCTTTAGTCTCTTAGGTTATTTTAGGTTTCATGTGTGTAAATGACTGTTCTTTTCTTCGTTCTTGGCAGCTTTGTTCTTTTTTTAGGATTTCTAGAAATTAGTATAGGGTAAAATGTCTGTGGCCTATTGTGGCTTGGACATCCTTGTACCATCCTTCCACTGCTTATTTGTTTTGGCTTCTTGGGCCATGGGGCTAACATAGACATTATACCATGGTATTTGAAACTTGGGTTAGCCCCTCTGGCCAGAACTGAACAGTCTGTCAACCGAAGTGTCTTCAAAATAGTCCTGCTTAGTTTTTGCTCATTGCTTTGGTAGTGGGGGAAATCTATTACCAGTTTGTAATGATTAGCTACTTTTGTGACTAGTACATTTGCTAGGGATATTAATTGTTTAATGTTGCAAGCACTAGGCTGTTTGTTGCATATGCTACACTCCAAATGCTTTTTTTGAAATGTTAATAGCAGCCTTGATTGTCTTTGTGGGAGTACTTTTTTAAAATTATGTAATTGTCTGCTCGAAGTGTATTATGATTTTTGGGGGTAGTAATCATAAGTCTTTATTTTAATGTGGGTTAGTAGTTCGTAGTAGGTAGCACTTTGCTTGTTGTGAAGTGGACTGTGAATTAGGGGTATGCCACTGTTGCCACTGTTATGATATTCACCATCTGTGTTATACATCTGGGTGAATGAAGGAGGGCACGATTTACGTTTGGGTTTGGCTTTGTTTTAGGAGTTTATTTTCTGTTGCATATGCTATAATTTTCCTGCACTTTTTTTTATTGTTGTACAGGAGGAAGGGTTCTTCAGTATGTGTAGTGGTTTGGTATTTAGGAATGTCTATATCTTGATATGTTCAGCTGGGCATCCAAGGTTTATCTGGTGGATTTTTGGGTCCCTGCTATTATTTTTTTATTATTATTTTTTTTAAATCGGGGATTCCTGGCTCTTGGCCTATGGTGTGTTCATGAAGTATGAGGAGTATATTGTTTAAGTTTCATGCTGTGGGTTCCTGGGACCTCATGTTTGCTTCTCTCAGATCTTGCACAAAATGTTGTTCTTCTGTCTCTGTTATATCTGGGAGGTGGTTGTGCAACCTAATGTTAATCAGTGGCGGATGGTGACATTTGAAAGTGGTAGGGTGTACAAGTGGTGACTCAGTGCAAGTGTGGCGAGTGAGCGTAGGGAGCGTGTCCGACCGCCATAAGAGGTGTTCGGGGGGATTCTCCCCGAGAACATTTAGAAAAATGAGTGGGCAAATGGTGTATTTTCAAGCAAATGTGAGAAAGCAAGAAGGTAATAAAGCAATTGTGAAAGACCACATACATAGTCATGGCTCTTAACTACTTTGTAAAAATAAAATAGTGTCAGTGCCCTTACCTTAAACCCTCAGGTTGTGAAAAGCAGAAAAGGAGGTTGGGTTCTATGTAACCACTCTCTGTCCAAAAATTATGTGCGCTTCTTCAGGTTGTAACGAATGCAGAAAAGAAAAATATTACACAATTAGCGGTGGCAATCATTTCTTTAAGTGGTCTTGTGGCCATCTCATGCCCTCTTATTCCACTACATATGCAAATCAGTCTTGATCCTGCTCCATAGGAGCTGTTCAGCCTCCAAGAGTAACGAAAGCAGCCATGTCAAGTAGAAAAGTTAATAACTCTGAAAAGCACTTTTAATTGCTTACATTGTGGATGCAACAGTCCGAGCATGGTCTTTGTCTGATCTTTCATGTTCGGATGCCACATTTCTTGAGTGTCACAACATTCTTCGATTCCATGAAGAGAAGATCTCATGCAAACACAGGGAAAGGACAACACACTTGGCTATTGCTATTCAGAACTCTCAGCCATTCGCTCTTGGAATATGTGTATAAGTAACACCCAGCAGGTGGTCAACGTAAACCAATAATGAATTTGCATAAAGATGGTGTTGGTATTTTATAAAGCGTGAACCCAGCTGGCAACATCATAATGCAGCATTTCTGGGCATCAGCGCGCTGAATTTGGAGGGGATGCGATTTAAGAATGAGGGCATCATCAATCCCTTGGAAGATGAAGGTGATGTTGGCCCTTATGTGTAGATGATCCTTTCATAGAGTTTTGTGTCAATTGGTAGCCACCCACTGGACTGAATTTCATCGCCTGTTAGCAACAGTGCATTCACTGCCCACTCCAGCTTTTGCAGGCAGGAACTCGTAAATCAATTGACATTAAATCCACACGACGTGGAGCATGCAAGGCTTTTGAAAAATACCCCAATACATAATGGAAACAGAAACAAGTAGACTAATACACAGACTCACAGCCCCATACAAAGACACATCCAATTACACACGCTAAAACATACACACACCCTAACGCACACATAAATATACTGTCACATGAAAAAATGCACCACACACACACAAAAGCCACATTCAGACACACATTGATACACACAAACTCTCAGACACACTCTCCCACATATGCATCTGTACAAATGGATAACTCTGCTCTGTTAAAAGCTCTGCTGGTTACTCTGAAGTGCTCGGAAGTTCCCTGTGCCGATAAGTTGTCTATTTAGTGACGTGCCGGTCCGGCAGCTGAGGCCTTTAAGCACATGCTAGTGTAAAGATGAGAAAAACTGCAGTGCTGGGGTGCAGAATCATCGCTGTGCAGAGTGTGCGGGCGTGTTCATGAAGTGGGGTGTAATGGAAGGGAAGATCTTGAAAAAATATACATATAGAAGCCCTGCTTCAAAATGTTTTGAATTTGCACTCATTTTGAGTGGTTTGAACAATCGCATCATTAAAATCAAAGGGTGTTTTCACACGAATTTGGTGTTTTAAATAGAGAGGCCTTCTTTTCCTCCACAAATTGTGCAGCATGCCTTGTGTTATACCCTGGCATGGTTCTGAGGCAGGCGTGGGTAACGTGAAACGAATAATTATCGGGGCCTTATTTCATCAGTGTGCTGAACTACAGAAAGGAGTCATGTTTACATAAGCTTGAATTTGTTGCTTTTACTGTGCACAACAGGGAGAGAGGTTGAGAAATATGTATGCGTGTGTATGTATATATGTGCACACTGGGGTATACTCTGTTGAAGACAGCGGTTTCCTACATTGGAGAAAGCTGAGGCGGAATTGACAAGTCTATTTACTTTGTGGTACGCAATGTATGCTGAAACACAACTCTTAGTCTGACACATACACACCCTATGTCAGGTGGTTGCTGTAATTCTATGGCTCTTGGCTGTCATGCATTCACACTCATAGAGCTGCATTCACTGCACATACATACACGGGGTGCATATTTTTTTATAACAATATTTGTTTTGAGCCTAGGTTATATCAAGACGGTTCGGAATCTCTTCATCTTACCTGTCAGCCCGCTGCCTCTGTCTGCCCTTGCAATGCCCTTTTCTTCTCTGCAGGATGAAATACTGGTTGCCGGCCCCCTCAGTAAACCACAGGGCAATGCCGCGGGCGCTGCTGGACATCCTCCGCTTGACCCCAATACAACAGCAAGCAAGGGGCTCACCGGCGCTGGCGAAGAAACGATGTGTGTGCCAAAAAAGTAACCGGGATCACAGGCACAGAGGGAGAAGGGGCCAGGCTGAAAACTAGCTTTGCCCGCTCTTTCGCGCTCTTGGTCGAACTGCAACTCAACAGGAAATGCATTGCCAAATCAGAAGACTGGGGGCGGCTACTCGGCTGTATCCCTGGCATTTGATAGCGCATGGGGCGACTGTGTGTAAAACACGTCAGCGCCCAAGCAGGACCCTATATTCCGACGCCTGCACTACACTAGGCATGCGCTGCAATCCTAATGTATTGTGAATGGAGTGGGGAGCTGAAGGTAAAGAGCGCTCCTCTCGTACATGCGCAGCCCATCTTCTGGACTCCTGCTCTCGCCTGCCTGCGTGTAATGTGCGTTGACATGCGCACTTCACCTGAGTGAAGAACAGGCGGGAAATGTAAACAGACGAATTGTCAAAGATGTCAATTCGTCTGTTTACAAGTCCGAACTGCAGTGAGTAGTTTCTTTTTGTTGTCGATGATGCATAGTGGGGCCCTGCCCCAGCACCCCTAATGGACCTGCTGCCACTGATGTTAATTATAACAGCATTTCTAGTTAAAACCTCCCATAATAAGAATTATCATAACATTTAGTGCATTTATAATGTATATGTTTAGTACTTGTGCTCACCCGGATGTATGTATATCCCATGTGCAATAATCCTATCCTTTCTGCAAGGTGATGTATGTGGCTATTTATAAAATTGCATCTGCAAATATTAGAAGTATATATTATTTTATGTTTAAATTAGTTGCAATTCTCAGTTAATAGTTATTTTTTAAACATATTTTATTGACATTTTGTATGTTTATTACAAGTACACAAGCAATATTTGCAACAGTTTTCAACACTACTCTTTTTTATCATTTAGACCAGAATATATAAGTTTCCTTCTCAGGGTATTGCCCGGTGTCACTTATTGCGCACAAACGTTTACTGACCACCACTCTTTACGTGTCCACTGACCCCTGTGTTATTACATTAATAATTTTCGTAGTTCCATCTACCGCTCTTCCCTGCCTTCTCACGGTGGGTGGTTCAAGACGCTGCCCAGGTTTCAGGTAATGTCCTCATCAATGTCACTCTTTTAGCAATAACTATTAACAATTCAACCAGTGAAAAAGAAAAAAAGGAAGAGAGATGGAAGGGAAACAAGATAATAAAGAAAAAAAGGGAAATGTAATAAAGTTCTGCATGCATAGGGGGCTAGAGTGCCATCCGTTTCAAATGATCCATTCATTGACACCGTCACTTGATATGTTCTGCATGGTGGGCAGGTCTTCCCGGGGGGGAAGGGTGTTGAGGGAGGCAGCCATCTCCCCTTCCACTGACCTCACTCTCTCATATACCATCTGTCTGTCCCCTCACCAAGTCTACTGGTTCCCCTTCTTGTGGCAGTTATACTGGGTATGCCTCCACCTTGTGTGTCCAAAGCCGTCCTTCTGGGACCATGTAGGTCACTCACTGTCACTCCCAGACTCCCCCTCTGTTGCCTGTTCCTGCTCTGGGTTTTCCCAGTTCGCCAGTACTTCTTTCCATAAGTCTGCTATCGGTCGTCTTCCAACTCAGGGCTCTGCCCTACATTCCTGCCCAACTAGTAACTTCCCTGTTCCAACTGGCCACTTGTGGTCCATTGTGGGATTTCCACTCCAACTCTATCCGTCTCTTAGCTAGGCCCAGAGAAAGGTCTATAAATTGGTTCCCCACCTTACGTTTGGGAGGGCGCGGGAAGAGCCCTAACAAACAGACTTCTATGACAGCGCCAGTTCCCTCCCTAGTGCATTCTTTATCTTATCCAGGATTGCCGCCCACTATCCCTGCACCACTCCACAGCTCCAGGTCATATGTACAAACCCAGCATCCACATAGGCACACCTCGGCCATTTCCTCAGCTAGCCACCATACGTAACATTGAGTCTGTGAGGGGTCATATAAACCATAGGGAGGTAGTTGAATTGCATATATTTGAGCCTAGTGCTTCTCAATATTTTCTATTGCTCTTTCCCATTTAGCTCAGAGAGCCCCCATAGGGCTAACGGACATGGCGACCAGAGCCTCGTAATGCCACTTAACTTGGTGACCCGCAGTGCCTAAAGTGGTCAGCGCATGCAGTACTGGGTGGTACTTCCCTACTTCCACCCCATAGCTAGTGCGAAACAAAGCTTCGTACTGCAGGAACTGGCCGAGTGTGAGGCCATAATTATCCATCAAAAGTGCTACACAAACAAATGATGGAGGGAATGCTGAATAAATCATACATTCACCCCAGTCAATATGTCTAGGTTAAATCCATTGTTCTTTTGCTCACCATGCCACCCCAGTTTAGACCCAGCCATATGCAAATCAGTCTTGACCCTATGCCTCATGGGAACAGTCCAGACCGAACTGTCAAGCCAGGTCCTCACTGGACCGGAAACAAGAATCCTGGGACCGGTTTCTGGGTATTACCCTTCATCAGCCAGGCTAGCTTGAATCCAGTGGCATAGTGAGCAAGGGACCCATGTCAGCAAATGGGACTATGGAGCCATCAAGGTAGCAATCACCCACCATATCTAAGCTCACCTCTGTCCATTACCCCATCTGTTCTGCCGTGAATACTGTCACCGGATCCCCATGTAGGAGCCCAACCAACAGCAGTGCGAGGGGGGCCCACGGAGTCCCACCCAAACTACGAACACATTGTTACCAGGTATGTATAGCTGTGTGTTGCAAAACCGACTTATATGGGACAGTAACTGCCGATCTCAGTAATTACCATTAGGTTCCATCAGCCATGTCCCTGCTTCATTCACTCACTCCAACCAATGTGCCAGCCACTGCAGCTGGGCGGCCAACATATACAATTCAAAGTCCGACAAGCCCAGACCTCCTGCCGCCATTGGGCGCTGCAACGTCCGCAGGGAGACCCTCTGTCTATCATTCCGCCATATCAGATCCCTCACCAGGGCATTCATGGGTCTAAACCACCCTCGGGGCATCAGAGTCAGTAAATTAACAACAAAAATGCAATAGCCTCAGCAGCATGACCATCTTAAGGAGGGAGATTCGTGCCATGATCGGCAATTGGGATGTATGATGATACAACGAGGGCCATTTCAACGCGGTCGGTTAGATTGCGGTTTTCACAACGCAAGTTGTTACTTCGACTTGTGCTGTAGGGGTGCTGGACTTAGGAATATTGTGAATTACTATTCCAACTCCAGTCTCCAACAGTAGGGAAGGTGTTGGAAACAGTAATTTACACTATTCCTTAGTCAACAGTGCCCTCCAGTGCAAGTTGGTGTAACGACTTGCGTAGTGAAAACCACAATGTAATAGTATCACGTTGAAATGAATGCGTGGTAAATGATGTCTCCCGGCAATTGCAGCGAGTGCCAAAAGTGTACGCAGGTCCGGAGCGACCGCAATGCTCTATCTAGATTCCCTTCCCATATGTCTGCTAGAGAATGAAAAACATGGATTCCCAAATATTTGATTGAGTGAGGAGCCCATCGATCTGCAGCATCCCCGGCCGGGGTTCCGGTCTTAACAGGGGGAATAGGTAGGTATTTTTCTTATTCACCCGTAAGCCCGACAATGCCTCAAAACGCTCCAGTAGTGTAAATGCCTTTGAGGGGGGAACATCCTTTACAACGCAACTTTTACAACGAAGTACCTTTACGACGCAACCATTACAACGCAACTTTTACAACGAATTGCGCTGGGGGGCGCTCTAGGATAGGGAATAGTTTCCAAAACCTTCCCTACTATCCACGGGGACTGGAGTTGGAATAGTAAATTAAACTATTCACTATCCAGCGCCCCCCAAAGCAAGTCGTTGTAACAACTTGCGTTGTAAAACTTGGGTCGTAAAGGCATGCATTGTAATAGCATGCGTTGTAACGTCATACATCCACTGTACCATGTAAGTAGTATATGCATTACCAAATATCGTAGAACCAATAAATATATACAAAATAACAATCATATCAAAAACAAGCTTGACTGCAATAATATTGTTAAAATAGATTTTTTTTAAATACTTAATTTTAAACTAATAATTACTGATAAAAGCACAAAAATAAACCAAACAAAAAGAATTAGAATTGTTCCAATAACCAAATAAACATAAACTAAACTATTAAAAATTATGTTTAAAACCATACTAAATAAATAACGAAGCTAAATATGCAACAATTTTAAGTAATTCAACACACAAAAATAATGTAAAATTAATAAATTAACACATATCCCACATTATAAAACAATCTAATATTAGGTTATATACACTTAAACTAAATAACCTTAGTACATACCAAAATATATTACTCTTAAACATAAACCTTAATGAGTGTCCATCAAATATGGAACAAACTGCCCACAAAATGTAAACTAAATACAAAGGGGCCTATTACGATGTCGGGCGGATCGCCACCAACAGGCTGTCGGCGGTGGTCCGTCCTACATTCGGACTCAGCGATCCTACCTCCGCATTATAATGTGGTTGGTCAGACTTCTGCAGCCTGTGGGAAAAACTGACGGATCGGAGATCCCATCTGGGCTACGATCAGACAGATAATCACCAAATGGTGGTGGTGCCTGAGCAGGCACTACCATCGGGATTATGATGTCAGTTTATGACAGCCTTTCCGTGTACATATTCCAACATGCAAAGGCTGTCAGAAAGTGACATTTGGGACCCCTAGCAGGGCTCCCATACCCCGTGGCCTCTGCTATGAGAAACATTCATGCATCGTGTGGCAGACACTGCATGGTGCCTGTCAGACAGTACATGGATGTTTTAAAAGTGTATTTTTTCTATTGCAGCTTGTGCTGCAGCCTGCAACACAAACCGCAATAGAAAATATTCACCTTCTGACCACCATGAAGGCGGTTGCATCATAATATTGGAAGCAGGAACGCCGACTCTTTGTCGGGCAGTCCTGTTTCGCTATAATGTCATTGTAATGGGCCCCAAAGTAACCAAACTAATTAAATGTGAAAGTAAGCAAGAGAAAATGATAACTAATTAAATTAACACTATAAAAAGGAACAGAAAAATACATTAACCTAGCAACAAAATACTACACCAAGAAGAAACTGACACTCTTCCAGATTCTACATTGAAATTACAGGAGAAACCCTGTAGAAAACAGACCCTTTGAGGACAACAGACATGTGAGTATAAATGTAAATGGTGAAAATGCATTTATAACTATTAACTGAGAAGGGGGCGTGGCATAGGAGCTGACAATGGCAGACGCGTGAGCTGAGAGCTTTGCGCCAGCCGTGCCGATTATCCTGCTAATTGTGGTGTCAGCTGGGACCCAGGGGCGCGCTGTTGGATGACCGACCCGCCGGAGATACGTGGGATCCTAATCTTGCTTCTCTGAGGTCTGAGGGCGAGAGGGGAGCAACGCCAGGACGAAGTGCATGCTGCCATGGCAAAATGGCGGCCTAAAGTGATCCCGGAGCAGAGGAGGAGGTGGCAAACTACAGCCGGCGCTCGGGCCGAGGAGGATGGTAGATTGCCGGCCAGAGCAATGAAGGGGTGTGCCACCGTCCTGGCCAGGATCCCCGTGTGATGCACTGTGGTGCGAGCATCGCCAGAGAGACAGCGGCTGGAACATGCAGGAGGGCACCAGGCTGCCGCACCACACCCAATGATCGGAGGATAGCGGTGAAGGCACCTGGGGTGGTTGCAGCAAAGAAGAGGAAGCTGTGGGCGCCTCTCCCCTGGGGTATTACCCTGTACGAGGTGAGAGGCGGGGACACCGTGTGTGACCTAGAGGCCGGCTGCGTGGCACACCGCAGCTACACAGTGGGGTTGGCACTCTGCTTGAGACCTCTGGGTGCCCTAGAAAGCTGCAGGCAGGTCTGGGGCACCAGGGGACCTGTCGGAATGACCCAGGACTGTGCGACGGCACCAGTAGGGGGTGGGACGAGATCGACCTTGAGGAGTGGAGGCGACCTACCTTGCCTGGAGCCCTGTGCCACGCTTTGACTCCACATGATGGTGCTGGGTGACTCTTGGGTTGATTGTGCCGGCGAGCATTGAGTCACGGGGTGTGCCACCAGATTGAGGGAGCCAGCGGTGAACTGGAGGAGCTATGAACTAGCCGGGAGGCACTGTACCAGCTTGAGAACCCGGAGAGTTGCCCGCACAGGATGTTGAGGACCGTGGTCCCACAGGGCAGTTGGGGTCTCATTAAGAGGAGGTGAGGAGAAGGAGCGGGGGGCCTCGGATAGTGGCAGTGGATACAGACTGGGCAGGGGTCCAGATAGGCCAGAAGGGTGAATCTTAGACTGTGTGGGACCTCTGGCCAGCACTATAAACTATGGTCTGAGCACGGAAAGGCCAAGATGTACAGTGGAGTGGCACGACCTCGTCCGGACTCCCTAATGTGCAGACCCACTGAATGGGCGACAGGATCTGAAGATTGGGGCACAAGTGCAAGACTTTGGGGCAGTGTACATTTGGCCTGACCTGTTGTTTCATTAATTCTTGTGGGGAGGGGCTGACTAGCAGAAGGTGGTTGAAGGAGCAGTTGATCCGTGACATGTGGTGCTCCAGCCTACCCCTGGAGTGTTGTGGGGCCGAGATCCTGGTGACCACTCCCCGACTGCCTCGAGAAGAGCATACCAGATTCTCAGCTGGAGATCGCACCCCCCTGGTGATGGGAAAGCTAAGAGGGAAGCAAATGGGGCCTCCCCCAGAGCAAGAAGACAGTGCACCTGATCAGGTGCAAAAGGAGTCGGGAGATGAACCCTCAGAAGTTCCTGTCCATCAGCAGTTGGCGAAGATATTGGAAGCGATTGCCTACACCAAGGTGACACTGCACCAAGATATCAGCACTGTCGCAGTGGGCCTGGGCTTGCTGATGACAGAGCATGCTAAACTTGCAGATAGGGTGAAACAGACTGAATCCTCCCTAGCGGTTCTAACCACCACGCAACAAGCCCTGATTGGTCAGGTCGGGGAATTGTCCAGCAGGGTTAACGTACTGGAAAGAAGAGCTGACAATGTGGAGGGGCGGAACCGGAGGAACAATGTGAGGGTCTTGGGTCTCCCGGAAGAAGTGGAAGGCAATGACTTCAAAGACAGGGACGTGTTACTACAGAAGGCGCGCTCAGAGGGGCCGTATGAGGTTGTGAACAGTAAGGTGTCACTGCTTCCGGACTATACTCTAGAGGTTCAGAGGCACCTCACCTCCTTCCTCAAGGTCAAGAGAGCCTTGCGGGAGGAAGGGATCCAATATTCATTGATGTTTTCAGCCCGGCTCTGGATCATTTTAGACGGGACGACTCACTTTTGCGAGGACCCCAAGTCCGCTTGGGAGGGGATTGAGGTCTACAAAACCAAGGGTCCATCTTTGCCGCACAAAACAAGAAGCTCAGACTAGAAACTGGCATTCTGGGAAGAGACCATGACGATGGCAAAGGTGGGGGACTGCAAAAAAAACAAGCTGACGGGGGCGGAGAAATGAAGCCTGGAATTTCAGTTGACAGGAGTGTGGTGGGGGTCTCTGGGGGGGGGGTTTAGATTACATCCCACTCAATGCATTATACATTCACGTACATCACGTGGAATGTGAGAGGACGGGGTCCATGGCCAAACGGTACAAGATTTATGCATGCCTCAAGAGGAGAGATGCAAAAAACACAGTTGATGGACAGAATGTAGAACAATGTCATACATTCACCCCAGTACAAGGATCTGGGCCTAAATCCATCGTTTTTTTGCACTCCACACCACCCTGGGTTAGACACTGGCTATATGCAAATCAGCTCTGACCCTGTGCCTCATGGGAACAGTCCAGTCCGAACTACCAAGCCATGTCTTTCCCAGACCGGAATCAAGCATCCAAGGACCGGTTACTGGCTATCAGCCTTCATCAGCCTGGATAGCTTGACTCCAATGGTGTGGAGAGCCTGGGACTCACGTCTGAGCATACCCAGCCCACTCGGGGTGAAAATTGCAAAAAACACAGTTGATGGACAGAATGTAGAACAATGTCATACATTAACCCCAGTACAAGGATCTGGGCCTAAATCCATCTTTTTTTGCACTCCACACCACCCTGGGTTAGACACTGGCTATATGCAAATCAGCTTTGACCCAGTGCCTCATGGGAACAGTCCAGTCCGAACTACCAAGCCATGCCTTCCCCAGACCGGAATCAAGCATCCAAGGACCAGTTTCTGGCTATCAGCCTTCTTCAGCCTGGATAGCTTGACTCCGGTGGTGTGGAGAGCCTGGGACTCACGTCTGAGCATACCCAGCCCACTCGGGGTGAAAATTTAAAAAAACACAGTTGATGGACAGAATGTAGAACAATGTCATACATTCACCCCAGTACAAGGATCTGGGCCTAAATCCATCGTTTTTTTGCACTCCACACCACCCTGGGTTAGACACTGGCTATATGCAAATCAGCTCTGACCCTGTGCCTCATGGGAACAGTCCAGTCCGAACTACCAAGCCATGTCTTTCCCAGACCGGAATCAAGCATCCAAGGACCGGTTTCTGGCTATCAGCCTTCATCAGCCTGGATAGCTTGACTCCAGTGGTGTGGAGAGCCTGGGACTCCGTCCATCACCACCCCCTTTTGTACCTCAAGAGGAGAGATGTACAGGTGGCTCACTTGCAAGAGACCCAACTGACTAGTGGTAAAGGGGATAAACTACGCAAGAGGTGGAGGGGCCGGATATACCCTACTACCTACTCAGCTTTTGCTAGGTGGGCATTGATATGGGTGAGACCAGGGGTTCTCTTTGAGCACGGCCACGCTAAAGTGGACAGCGAGGGAAGGTATGTCCTGGTGACAGGGAGATTGGCTGGACAGGAGGTGATGTTTGGGAATGTGTATGTGTCTGATGTGGATCAAGTGATAATCCTCACCACCCTCTCAGCGCAGCTGGTGGACTATATGGGGGACAGGTAGTCACTGGTGGTGATTTTAATTGTGTGGCAGACACCATGGTGGATAGGTCACACCCTCCCCTCCCGGGTTCACAGACGCACCGGGTGGTCGCGGGGTTCTGAAATGGGATGAGTCAACGTGGTCTGGAAGATATCCGGAGGGTGCAACATGCGACGGATAGGTAATACTCATATTTCTCTTCAATGCACCAAGTACACATCAGATTGGCGCCTTTCTGTTCACACCAGACTTTAGTGCATCTGTTACACAAACAGAGTATATGGGTAGGACCCTTTCGGATCACAGTCCATTGTTGCTGACCCAACAACCAATAGGGAGACGGCCTCTGATCCCGCTGTGGTGACTGAACTCCCTTGCTTTAGAAGATGGGCCCTTCCGGGACTCTCTGAGGGCTCTTATTGAGGCTTATTTCCCAATTAACACCCAGTCTGCATCCTCTGTGTTGGTTGAATGGGAGGCATTCAAGGTGGTAGTGAGGGGTCACTGCTCGGGGCAATCCATTGGTGTGCAGCGGGAAATTTGGCAGGAACTACTGGATATGGAATCCCAGATAAGGCAGCTGGACAATGTTCAGGGTCAGGGAACTGATTCTGCTGAGCTTTTACAAAAGGCTCACACAAGCTACAGTGACACACTAGAGAGGTTGGGGTGCCACAGTTATAGGGAATACTTAGGCAGCGTGCCGAAAGAGGAGGGGAGGGACGGCCGGCTGTTGGCTTGGTTGATTAAGCCTGAAGGTAGAGGTGCACCAATCCTACAGGTCCAATCAGACTCCGAGGGAGTCGGTACAGGACCCTGATGCAATCGATGACCTGTTCTGTACCTTTTATGAGAAATTATACACCAGCCCTGGGCCGGTCTCTCGTTTGGAAATCTGGGACTTCCTGGAAAATCTGCCATTAAAGGTGCTGGATAAACAAGTGCAGGATTACCTGGGAGGACCTGTGACCCTACATGAGGTCAGGGCTGCTATTGCAGCCGTGGCAAAGAGGAAGACGCCGGGGCCTGACAGACTTCCTGCAGAGTTTGTCACCGCTTATAAGAACCTATTGGCGCCCAGACTAGTGGCTCTATATGTTGAATCCCTACACCGTGGGATACTCCCCGAGTCGACCCAGAGTTTGTTGGTGATACCCCTTCCTAAGTCCAAAGATGCAACCGCTCCAGTAACAGAGTACAGGCCGCTCACTATGCTAAACCTTGATTTAAAAATTCTTAGTAAAATATTAGCACCACGACTACTCCCACATATGCAAGACGTCAGCCATGTAGACCAAAACGGGTTCATCCCTTCCCGTAATACTTCCTATAATTTGCGTATGTTGTACTATGTCCTGTTTCATGAAGAGCTACCATCCATGCCCTCGGCAGGTGCAGCTGCCTGAAAGTCGATTTAGAAAAAACCTTTGACACAGTAGGATGGGAGTACCTTTTTGAGACTATGTTACGGTTGGGCCTTGGGGAGGGTTGGGTGAAGTGGGTTCGACTGTTGCATACATTGCCAACAGCACGGGTCAGAACCGGAAAATCTGTGTCCTCTCAATATCTGATACAACATGGTACACAGCAGTGGTGCCCCCTCTCGCCCCTTGTGTTTGCCCTGGTGATTGAACGACTTGCGGAGCTGATACGGCAGGGTGGAGCATGGATAGGACTTAGATTAGATGGGCAGATGCATATGACCTACTGGTCTACTTGGGGGAGGCAGTACCTGGCCCCTCAAAGGGGATGTATGACGTTACAACGCATGCTATTACAACGCATGCCTTTACGACGCAAGTTTTACAACGCAAGTTGTTACAACGACTTGCGTTGCGGGCGCTGGATAGTGAATAGTTTAATTTACTATTCCAACTCCAGTCCCCGTGGATAGTAGGGAAGGTTTTGGAAACTATTCCCTATCCTAGAGCGTCCCCCAGCGCAATTTGTTGTAAAAGTTGCGTTGTAATGGTTGCGTCGTAAAGGTACTTCGTTGTAAAAGTTGCGTTGTAAAGGATGTTCCCCGGTACAGTCCCTCCTGAAAATTTTCAAAACCATGGCAAATCAATTACAGAAGATAGAGGACTGTTCCTCAATTCTGTCATTTATGGAACAACAACTCTGTTTCCTCTCTTTTGTCTCCTTTAAGAATATATGTGCCTTGGCAGCTGCGGCACGGGCATCTATTGCTGCTGCCAGGCACATGTGAATGAAGTAATTGAAAACTGATGCCTCTCAAAAGGTAATACTGATGACTACCATTCAGTAGAGCAAATATTTTTGACCAACAATTGGAGTATTTAGTGAGAAAATCAGTGGAAAACAAGAAGTTAATGGGCCCAGTTTATTCTCTCACAGAGGGTCGAGGTTATGCTCATACGAGAGGTTTTGGCTCAAGAACTTCCATTGGTTGTGCTCAGCCCTTTAAGAGCAGGGTTTGTAGCAAGCGGATCCTGCACATCGACAAATGGCAGTTTCATTTTCGAGACTCCATCACAAATCCCCATTCCTCCCCCTTTATAAGTATGACTATCCGCTGGTGCCACCAGTTGCAGGAAGCCTCCTACTTTTCAAAGAATAATGACAAACCTCCATCTTAGATGCCTGGTCACTGGAAGTGGTGTCAAGGGTCTATCTCATGCCTTTCCTAATCCATTCTCTAACTTATTTTTGACAAACTCTGATACTACAATTCATGCTGTGTAGACAAGCCTTATTTCAAGGAATACAGACGTGCTCCAGAGAGCAGCAATTACCTTGTTTCCTCAAGACCAGGGACACACTTAAGTAGTGGCTAGACCCGGAGAACTTAAACAAGAGATTTTGTTTCAAATTCTTTCCCCATTCTAACACCGACCATTGACACCAGGAAGATAGGTTTAAGTGCAGTGTTCAGGGATCTGAAAGTCAGGGGAGGTGGTGTTTTCAAGAGAGAGCCCAGTCTTCCAATTGGAAGGAACTGGTGGTGGTACTAAAAGCCTTTTTCATTCCCCCATCCATTTCTTTTATACCAGATAGTTTGTGTTCAGATAGAAAAGCAAGAAGTAAGATCATACATAAACAACAAGGGGAAATAAGTCTGATGGCACTCATGCTTCTTTCTCGGAGGATTGGTCTCTGAGCAGAGCACAATCTCGTGGCTGCATGCAATTTTCAGGAACAAGAATAGGCATGAAAACTCGCTGATCCGCCGATACCTGACTTCTATGCCCCTCTGTCTGTGCCCTTCTTTGTTCCAACAAATATTTTTGACAAATTCAGATGCCCATGGCTTGATCTCGTATCAAACGAAGATAAATCTCTCCTCTCAATGTTCTACAGCTTGTTCTGTTGCAGAAGCCTGGGCAATGGATGCTATGTCAATATGCTGGACAAAGGTCTCCTAACTGCATTTCCTCTGTTCCTAATAATTCAAGCAATTTTGAGAAAATTTTAAGAGGCTCAGGCAGAGCTCGGCGGTGGTGCTCCTATTGTTCAGGAGACCATGGTTTCCGATCCTGAGCTGGCAATTTCCATTCCATCCATGTCCATTGGGGTCTCCCCTTCTTTCCCAGGATTGGGTCAGGCATCTGAATCTAGGGGTCTGGCGTTTGAAAGGCTAAAGTTAGTGACTGATATCTGTTCCTCTGAGGTGCAGAAAGAATTCAGCAATCAAGATGACCATCAACACTCAAGTTGATTCAGCTGCTTCAACACCCTCCCCATACTCTGCAAGACCTTCAATTGGATCCCCCCAGAATCAAGGAAGACAGTAAACCAAGCACTCATTACCAGCAGACTGGACTATGGAAACACACTCTACGCCGGCATCATCAAGTCCGTACTTGGCAAACTCCAGACCATACAGTACACCGCAGCCAGACTCATCCTTGGCACCCCCCAACGAGAACACATTAGCCAACATCTACGAAGACTCCACTGGCTCCCTGTAGAGAAACGAATCATCTTCAAAATCCTCACCCACGCCTACAAATGCCTACACAACAACGGATTCGAATACCTTAACAACAGAGTCAACTTCCACGTGCCCAAAAGAAGCCTCCTTTACTGAATCCTCACACTAGCCGAAACCATCCACAGAGCCAGAGCAGGTGGAAGATCCTTATCCCAAATTGCAGCCAAGACATGGAACAAGCTACCAGCATACCTCAGATGCGCCCCCTCTCTGAACACCTTCAGAAAGGTCCTCAAGACCTGGCTTTTCGGCTAAGCAAAAACCAGGCGAACTTCCCCCCACCCCCTAGCGCCTTGATACCCCCACGGGTGAGTAGAGTGCTTATAATTCCCCTGATTGATTGACTGATTGAAGTTTTCTAGCAGACATTGGAAAAGCTTTAAAGCCAGGTGTGCCTCAAAATGCCTCTCTTATTTTGAATGTGACCCTAATAGAATTGTAGACATTTTGTGAGACGATTTCTCTTTGACCCAGCTCATAAGGAGTTTGTTTTTAAAATGCCCTGCAATACATTCACTGGTCCCATCTTGGGACCTTCCTCTAGCCCTTCCAAAACACCAGGGTCTAACATTTGAACCCTTACTGTCCCCAGATTTCACATTTCTGTTGGCTAACATTTTGTTTCTAGTAGCCATTTGCTCTGGAACGAGAATTGGTGAACTAAGGGGCTTGAAGGTATCTCCCCATTTCCTTAAAATATTTCCTAACAAAGTGGTCCTTGAGCAAAGTCCATCCTTTCTCGCGAAGGTAGCCACTTCTTTTTATAGTGCAGAAAATTTAGCTTTACTGTTTTTTACCCAAACCCTCAGAATGATGAGCAGCACAAGCTGCATACATGTTCACAGAGCCCTCCCTATCTACCTTGAATAGACTTCCCCATTCTGTAAAGCTGATTTTCTGTGTGTCACTTTTGGCCTTGCGGGAAAAAGACTTTATACAGCTTCCTTGACCTTACTGTGATGGATCATATTGGCTATTACCAAGTCATATGATTTAGCAGGAAAGAACCTTAATAATAGGGATGTTCTTGGGCAGCATTCAAGGAACCTATCTTGAAAGACATTTGTTTGTGGCAACTTGGAAAACGCCACACACGTTTAAGGAACATTATCAACTGTACTTAGAGGGTACTGCATTGGCATCCTTTGGCGTTAATGCATTGTCTGCTCTGCATGATATTTAATGCATTGTTTGATTATTTAAGGACAAATGTAGCATTGAAATTGTGTGTTTATTATGGTGAATCAAGTCCAATAGGTCTCTTGCTTGGGTATTTATAAGGTAAGCACTGGACAAGGAAGACGGACAAGGAAGGATGACCTGGTTACTTACAGGTAATCTTCATTATTCTGAGTCCAGGATTTCCTGCTTACAGTCCTGAATACCCACCCTACTGGATCCCATTACTATAGATTTGATTCACTGAGTTTTTGCCTTGTTAAATAAAGGAGGAAATGGCATTAACTTTGTGGTTTAATGCATTGTGGAAGCTTAGGTGCCATCTTAGCTGTATTATTTTGAGTTAGGATAGGGAAGCAGTTTGTAGGATGGAAAACAACAACTCAAGAGCTACGGACTGTGATAAGAAGACCTGGACTCGGATATAAGATTATTAATGACAACGGTAAGTAACCAGGTCATTTGTAACCTTTGATAACATATACTCTTGGGAACAGACAAAAGGTGAAATCAATTAGAAAGGTTTTACACTTGTATCCCTTTACTACTGAACAGTCATAAACATTGAAGTTGCCTCAAAAGAGGTCTTGGCATAGATTTGTAATTCAGTTACATGGTTAAATCACACAATGGCATGTAGGTTTGTTGTGTACAATGTGCTTTCTATTCCAGCACAAATTTCAGGCTAAGTCAGATGGAAGGAAATGTGAATATTTCTCTTCTAGATAATTTTAGATGTTGCCTATTTTTGCCTAGGGGAGGAAGGACCTGCCCACATACCTATGTGAACAGTTTTAGGTTTCTTTTTTAGAATACAAATATATTGCCAAATAGAAACAAATAAGCCTGTGCGAGACCACACTCATTTTATCATTATGGGTACAACTTGGTTAAAAATCTTGTCCAGTAGAATGGATGTGCACGAGAACATGTCGGACCTCAGTACTGGTTCAAAATGAGGTCGTTCAAAATGAGGTCGATAATCAATCAAATAATTTAGAGGATTACACGTTGTTACAGGAATCCTTAGCATGTAGAATTTCAATTTTGTTTTCATTCCAAGCAATTTAGTTCTGATGTTTGACTTGACATCAGTTACAATTGAGTCAACAGAATAATGTTTTTATTCCTACATCAAATAGGCTCCCTTTTTACAAATTAGAAAATCTATCAAATTATATGAAATCTCAGTAGTTTACATAGTGTTAAAGTCATAGTTTTTAGCTTTATTTTTACCTTCAATTGTTTGACATGTCAAAACCTAAAGTGGTGTCTTTCCAAAATAATTTTTTTCTTTTGGTCTTCAAAGTCACATATTGGCAGTGATATTCCTCCTGGGAAAACAACAAATAGTTGGGGAGGCATAAACAATCAAAAAGCTTTGGATACAAGAATTGTAGGTGTTTGATCTTTTGACTAAGTCTCAAATAGTTATCCCATGATGTACTATTGGCCAGGATTAAGGAAGAGGAAAAGGCGGAAAACTGAATTAATTTTTAACATTTCACCATTTAAGGTGATGGAGAAGTCACCAATACCGCTCCTGGAAGAACTGTTTTTACTCAACATTTCCAAATGTTTGAATGTTTCTTTTTATCAGAGTACTAGCTTACCCGTCGCGCGTTGCTGCGATCTCAGAAGAAAAGAATGTTGCTGCTGCTCAGAAAGATAATTTTCTCAGTTTCCTACGTTTTCTGGGATTGGCCTATATCTTCTGGATACCGCAGAATGGCCTTTTAAGGTGACATTTTAACTTTTTTCTCTGGTTTGTGTACGCTTTCTAATGATACTTGTGTCTCGCACTCGATATTGGCCCCTGTGTCTTTCACCCTCGACTACTTCCTCTCTGGTTCTATTTCGAACCGGATTAGGCCTCATCGCATTTGGTATACTTTTGAATGCAAGAGCACAGCGCTTACACGCTCATACCTTGCGCCCCCATCAAGACTCGGGTTCATTCCCGCTCCCGCACCGTCTCTGTCTCGCACTCGGTATTGGCCCCTGTGTCTTTCACCCTCGACTACTTCCCCTCCGGTTCTATTTAGAACCGGATTAGGCCTCATCGCATTTGGTATACTTTTGAACACGAGCACAAGAGCACAGCGCTTACACGCTCATACTTTGCGCCCCCATCACGACTCGGGTTCATTTCCGATCCCGCACCGTCTCGCCAACACTCCGTCTCGGCACAACGAAGACTGATTCGACATGTTTGGGGAGCTTCTCCGGCCCCTCAACTTGCGTAGCTGCGCTCGAGGAGGGCCGGGTTACATTAGAGGAATTCACCTTCGGAGCGATTCTCGATGGTCGTTCGTTTGAGAAGAATGGGCTTTGCTTCTAATCTTGCTTCGATATTTAAAACACTTTTATGCCAGAAGCCTTCGCAGGAGTGTACTCAACAACTTCCCAAAGTTTCATGGCCTTCGGGTGATCGGTGTAGTAATGCATAAAGGACAAACAGACAGACAGACAGACAGACAGACCGACATACATTTGTTTTTATATATATAGATAACTACTAAACTAAGAAGATGCTAAGGTCTTGATTATGAGTGTCCCAGAGAAGAGTATTACTCCCGATAAAAAGGGGTGCAAGAAATGTGTATAGTTTCCATGTGCTTGATTATGTGAAACTTCAAAAATTGTAAATGAAATTGTTTAATTGAGTGAAATGCAAAACATTTATTTGTCCATATATTTTAGCACAAAAGGCACAATCACATCTATTTTTGGATGCATGCCGTGTTAAAAAAATACTAGCATTAAAAAGAAACCAAGCACCGTGAACATGAGCCGTTAGCGTGCTGCCGTTTGAGTTGTTCATGTGGGCTTGGGGAAGAGTTTTATGTGAACGGTGTGTAATTATGTGATGTGACACAATGGAATTTCATAAATCTTGCACAAGATGAGTAACGTGAAATGACATACGTGTACACTGGTATAATGCACATTTCTAGATAATTTCTAGAGCAAACCTGATAGCACAAGGATCGGAATTTACCAGATTCAATGCATAACACCTATAATGATTTCTGCAAAAAATTAAATTGGCTCATAAAATGCATTTTTTAGTGTTTTCTGCACAATATCCCTATGTCTCGGTGTTTACTGTGCGTTCTTCCCCTGGCAATGTTTGGCAGGTGGTAGGTAAAGACAGAAATATCGGAATTAACCAGAATGGACGGAATTGTGCCTAAACCAGTCATTACCAGCCTCTCTGTCTACTGACCTTCACTGCCCCCACTGAAACAATATGAAGTAAAAAATCAGGCAATTCTAAATGACCAACATTTTCCATAAAATCAATTAAGCTAAAGGCCACAAGTGTGAACACCTATTTAAAATGCCCAAATGTGTCATGTAAACCCTATGCATCTATGTAGTTATCTGGGACCCAGAAAACAGTATGGTTTATGCTGCGTAGAAAACATAGATTTATGAAAGACATCTGATTTGCTGTATAGAATGATGATGTGTAACCTGAAGGGTTCCAAACATCTCTCAGAAATCTAAATTGGAAACGGATTTAACACACCAGTATGCAGATTAGAAGTACATTCATATGGTTTGTGGGCCCATGCAACCTTGACTGTTTGGTCTCTTCATTATTTGTGTGATGGTTTAAGGCTGTGACGTTAGAATACATGTACTATTGGGGAGACTGTGAATGGTGGTCACCTGATCAAAGTTTCTTGGAACAGCAATGAAATATGTGCATGTCAGAAGGGCCATTATTGGGGTATTTTCTCCAAGATTCCTCCACACCCCTTTTTATGAAGAATGAACATTGACTTCCATGAAGTGTATATTTACTATTTTAGTTAGGTATCTATCTTTTTGGTATAGATCACACTACATACCTCAATTGCATTTAAAGCACTTGCAAAAACATGATTTGGAAGGAGCTGCAGTGGCTTTTTGCTTTTTTATAACTTCAGATACAGTTGAATGATTAGATATGATGTACGGCAGACTATAGCAAATATGAATTACATTACAAAGTTTGAAAATCCCTTAAAAATGTGAATCCCTTAAAAATGCAATATGAGGATCACTCCCTTAATTGGTAGGGTATCACCATATCAAATGCAGGTTATTGTACTGCAAACATATCAACGCCAGTATATGAACTACCTCAACCCCATCAAGGTAAGTATTGGTTACTATTCATAACTCTACATTTACATACCCTGACAATATACATATTGTCAGAGCAGGTGAATGTGCAGGTAAGAACAGCAAATTAATGTGCATCTATAAAAGGATTTCTGGTTTTCAGTTACAGCCGATTATGCAAATGTTTGCTTTTCAGTGGAAACCAGAAAACACCGATTATCACTGCACTCTTTGGCACCCTGTGAAAGCAGTTAGGTGCAGTCCCTATCTCTAAGTAGTTTTCTTTGATGGATGCCACAATTCGGAGCCTCTAGTCAGCTACCAAATTTGTCCTTATGACCACCTCGAAAGTCTCTGGGCCCCAATGCCTACTTTCAATTCCCTGCCTGCACCATTTTGAGAGCATAGCTCCCCTCATCTGAATTCATATTGATTTTCTACGCATTCTACTGTAGTGTATTGAATACATACACATCTAGCTGTGCTTCTTCTTTCTGCACATGATGGAAAACACACACGAACAGAGAGGGCTTGTGGGACAATTGTTGCATTAAATTAAAAGCTTTTGCAACTTTCACAAATGGCCTGCAGGGGATCAGTAGTCCCCGTACTACTTAAAAAAAACAACACATACCTGCATTACCGTGCAGAAATCAGTGTTGAACCGTTGTCCCTACTTGGCAAACTCCATACCATACAGAACACCGCAGTCAGACTCATCCTGGCATCCCCCAATGAGAACACATCAGCCAACATCTACGAAGACTCCACTGGCTCCCTGTAGAGAAACGAATCACCTTCAAAATCCTCACCCACGCCTACAAATGCCTACACAACAACGGACTTGAATACCTCAACGACAGAGTCAACTTCCACGTGCCCAACCGTTGTCATGTTGAGTTCCAAATAAACAGAATGTATGGTAGGCTGTGCAAAACATGAAGTGATGTTACAAAAGAGACACAGAAGTATACACATTTTGGTTTGTGGTCTTTCTAGGTTTTGCAGTTCACTTTGTATACCACACTAGCTGACGACCTACAGTCAAGCAACCACACATTTTGAATAGACCATGAAGTGTCTTTACTACCTCAACTGTTTTTCCTAAAGTAGCACAGTTTGCTGTCACCAAAGATCATAGAGCCAACAGTATGCATATTAATTCCTCAACAGGCTTTATCACATATATTGAGAGAGAGCAGTAAAAGGCCTGACCGGACAGTAATAATGCATCCATTTATCCATTCCTTCTATGGTATCTAGAGACAAAGAACAGAACAATGTAAAACTGGCTTATAATAATGAAGCAATGAATACCCCACAATATATATTCTTGACATAGGGTAAAACTGGTCTAATGAGAAGAGATGTATGATTTCTGGAAAACAAGATAAGCAGGGAGATGAGAGATATAACAAAATGCTGCATGAAAGACCAATTTCAAGAAACATGTAGAAGTTAGGGACATGAGGCAGAAAATAAGGACAGAAGAATTGACAATGGGGGATGAATGAGGGGTTAGAAAAATAGCATCCCCATAAAATTTTACAGCACTAAAAATGTATACACTAATAACCACTGATTTCTGTGAGTTTCGAAAACAGTAAAGCCTATTTATACTGATGATATAATGGTAGTCAATATTCTGCATTTTATATTTTTGCAGAACAATATTTTGTTACTCATGATTGTGACATACAACCCCTACAGTTCACGCAATCATCACACAGATGATGAATCTATAGTTCTTTCAACTTGAGTATCACTATGAGGTCCTCCAGGCAGCTAGTGCGGTGACGGAAAAACGGCAGCTACATCTTTTGCATTGCACTAGTTTCACAGCTCCATCAACCTGCATGCCATACTTCCTGTGCGTACTTAGGTCTTGAGATTATAATCACAACATACATCATCCAGTATTTTTTAAGAGTTATGTTAGCCTCACTAAATCACATTGGCCCTGGTTACAGGTAGAGCGTTAAATTACAGTTCCTCTGCAAACAGGAGCTTGCACTGGGATAGAAATTCTAAATTATCGAGCTGTTATGAATGGGCCACTCTTGTGGTTGAGTACATGATGATGACTGTTAAATATCACCATCTTAAACTGTCTTCAGCGTGTTATTTTATTCTCACCTTAATGTAGAACGATCTTATATATACCTGCCTAGTGAGAACAATTAGAAAGTAGAACAGTACCTTTTGATTGACTTTGACATGGTTTCAAGTCAATCTTGCTCTTTGACTTTATCTTGCTTCACGGCAGTGCTTGCTATTGGCTTTGACATGAACTCATGTCACCTTGCTTACTAATTTTGCTCTGCTTTAAGCTTCTTTATGTGCATGACAACGCTTGCATAACTGACTCCATTTTCTCGATTGTCGCCATTTTCCATGCTTCACAAGGTGTGGGGGCATGTTTTGCTCCTCACTTGTTCTTTGCACCTCACTGACCAGAGTGAACTGGATATTATCTGTGGAATGTACAAACTCCGCCTCGAAGCAAAGATACAGAGGCTTGGCCAGCCACTGTCTTGACTTTGACTCGGACTGGCACGAGCCAGCTCGGTTTTCTCCAAAGAAAAAGTGGCGAGTCTTTCTAGAAGCTTTGTTTCACATTAGAAATGGTATTAAAGCGAGGGGCCTCCACGGGCCAGGTGGAAGGTCACCACAGAATAGACATATTGCTGTGGACGGCGAAGGAATTTGTGTCCTGACTGAACTCCTATCAAGGCTGCAGAACCAGACTCCTCTCAGCTTGGGCTGGCAGGATGTTGCTGAATCAGTCAGTGAGGTGTTCCTAGCTAAACCTTTTCTATTTCCTTCTATTCTTTGCTATTCTTTTCCTATCCTTTTCCATTCATTGTTACACACACACACACACACACACACACACACACACACACACACACACATATATATATATGTATGTATGTATGTATGTATATATATATATATATATATATATATATATATATATATATATATATATATATATATATATTAGCCACACCCACCAATCCACCTATGTAAAGGGCCACACACATGACCATGAGCCTGTGCTCCAACAGAACTGCTGAGAGGTGACAGGATTTGCCACATGTTCCCTGCTCTCTGCCTCATACACTCACACTTCACCCACCACACATCTTGCACAGAATTTTGTTGGTTAAATCAATTCTCACAAACACACACTCTATTTCTTATTCACACTCACCCTCACCTTCACACTCACACCCACCATGGCCCTAAGGGAGAAACTAAGGTTCACAGAGAAGGATTTGTAAGTGCATGTATATGAAATAGTCAGAGTGGAGCCACAGTTACTTGGGAACCAAGTCCATCAGGCCCCTCTGTCCCAGAGAAATAGGATGTGGGGCAGGATAGTCTACAAGGTGAATTCTGAAGCACCTGTCAGCGCACAATGAATGATATCAGTGGTAGGTACTATGATGCACGAAAGATGGTAAAAAAACATCACTTCCTGTGAGGAGAATGTGCGTGACATCCTTCCACAGGAGAGCGCCTATGGACTTGCAGAAGCACCAGAGTCTGGTAAGTATCTACTTCACATTCAAACAAAGTTACCAATTGCACTTCCATAGACATCACTGTAAAGGACACAGTGATACAAATGACTGTTTTGAAATGAAAACCAAACTAGAGTAAATGGGTATGTGCTGTGTATGTCATATTGATAAATAACATAGCTGCAATGAAAATTAAAATGTATAGAACTCATACCATGTACATACTTTTTAGAAACTCACAGCATGTCTTTGTGTACCAAACACCAGCCACCAGCGTCAGTCATCTTGCCAGGATAGTTTCACTCACTCACTCTCAGGAAAGCTGAGTCACCGGTAGGCTTGTTGGGATGGATGGGAAGGTGGGTGTGGCCACACTGGAACTCTGCTTTCCTGAGAGTGAGTGGAAAAGTACCAGCAAGGAATGTGGGTGTGGGCACATGCCTGATGGGAGTTGTAGCCATTGCAAATACTCATCCTCACACATAGCTCTGCTAACTCCTCTGTGGCTATGCTTATCTCACAGTGAGGGGAAGTGTACTTGCAAAGTGGCTGACAATGGTGCATGGTCTTGAACTTTAGGCCAACTCCCATCAAGGCCTTGTACACCAAACATCATGCAACAGTTTCAGCTATCTTGTTAGTACACTTCCATTCACTATTAGTTAGCCATTGGCCCAGATGAGCTGTTTGTGAAAGTTGGGAGGAGAAGTGTATGCCCTGACTACATCTCCCAGAAGGCTCTGGCCTACACTCAGCTTCCTACTTATCCCAAATAGCTTTGCTTTCCTCACAGTGAGTGGCAATGTGCTGCCAAGATGGCTGACACTGGGTACTGGTTTCTGGAGCAGGAGGCCTTGATGGGAGTTGCAGTCAAGTCAAACAACAGGTACCAGTGTCAGCCATTTTGTCTGTACATTTCTACTCACTGTCAGGGAAACATGGTTCCTGGTGGGCTTTTTGGGCTGGGTGGGAGGCGGAATGCTAGCCCTGAATACATCTCTTCTTGGTCCTGTTATACACACACTCTTCCAAACCGACATAAACAGCACTTCTGGAACTCTGCTTCCCTGGCAGTGAGTGGAAATGTACTGACAAAACGGCTGATACTGGGGACTGGTGTTTGGAGCACAAGGCCATGATGGGTGTTGAGGTCAACTATGACAACAAGCACCAATGTTAGACATCTTGATAGTACATTGCCACTCGCTGTGAGGTATGCATAGGTATAGGTGTTCTGTTTGGGCTGGCTGGTAAGGTGTGTGGAGGACAGTGCCTGATGGGAGATGGAGTCAGTGCAAACACTACTCATTCCAAACACCACAACAAGCCCATCTGCAACTATGCTTACATGAGAGTGAGGGGATATGTACTGGCAAGATAGATGATAGTGGGGACCACAAATCCCAACAGGGCCTTGTGGTCAACCAGACACAAGGCACAAGTGTCACACATCTTGATAATACATTTCCAACCACTGTCAGGAAAACATTCAGCCATGTGGTCAGGTTTCTCTGGGTGGGAAGAGTGTATGTAGGAGAGAACCTGATGGGAGTTGGAGTAATGGAAACCACTCCTATTCCCACCCAGCACAACCACTTCATCTTGGACTATGGCTACCTGACAGTGAGTGTAAGTGTGCTAGCAAGATTTCTAACATTATTGCATGGTGTTTGGGGCACAAGGCCTTGTTGGGATTTGGTATCAAGTTCACCATGCAGCAATGTCACCATCCTTGCTACTATTATTATTATAATTATTAATTACATTTATAATGCGCACAGCTACCCTAGACAGGGTTTCCCGGCGCAGGCATGTTCATTGCTGCAGACTGAGTAAATGACAAGCTAATCTCTGAGAAAAAAATCCAGGTCTTAAGATCTCGCCGAAACTTAAGATAGAGAGATTCCTGTTTCATGGAACTGGGGAGGGATTCCATAATCTGGGACCAAGAAATGAAAAAGAGTGACCACCCATTTTAGTAAGTAATTACCTTGAGTGGATGAGCGTAAGGACCGGGAAGAGACATAAGGATGGATAAACTCCTGAAGATAGAGCGGCCCCTTGTTTGATTTTAAAGACAAAACACAGGGTCTTAAATTTAATACGGCTGTCAATGCGGAGCCAGTGCAGGTCCCGAAGAAAGGGAGAGATGGATGCTTTCCTTGGGATGTGAAATAGGAGGCGGGCTGCGGAATTCTGGACCACCTGGAGCTTCTTCAGTACCTCTTGACTTCCACCCAGATATAGAACATTTCCATAGTCCATGCGAGAGGTGACAAGTGCCTGGACTACCGTTCTTTTAGTGGAGTCTGGAAGCCTCCAGATGATCTTCCGCAACCACCTTAAGATGGTAAAACAGGTGGCGGCAACGCTAACCACCTGTTGGCACATTGAGAGATTGTTATCAATAATAAACCCAAGATTACAAACTTGGGTAGCGGGCTGAGGACCCATTTCCTGAGGCCAATGTTGGGGACCCCAGGGATGCTTGTGTTTACCTAAAATAACAACCTCGGTCTTGTCTCCGTTTAGTTTCAAGAGATTAGAACACATCCACTTGGACACCCGCCGTAGACCAAGCTGAAGGGAAGCTATAGAACCTTCCTTAGTGGAGGACAGGGAGAAGATAATTTGAGTGTCATCGGCGTACAAGTAAAGGGATAGACCCGAGTCTTCCACAATAGACGCCAGGGGTCTCACATAGATGTTAAAGAGCACAGGGCTCAAAGTGGACCCCCTGGGGCACTCCGTAATAGATGACCGGATGGTAGAAGCGGATTTGGAAGAAAAGACCTGGAATGTGCGGTCACTGAGAAAGGAGGCCAACCAAGTTAGGGCGGGGCCCTCAACTCCTGCCGACTGGAGGGACTTTAAAAGGATGGTATGTGACACAGTGTCAAATGCGGCGCTCAAATCAAGTAGAATGAGCGCCGTAGTCTCCCCTCGATCCAGGCAGGAGTGCAAATTCTCAGTGACCCCCAGCAAAGTGGACTCTGTAGAGAAATGAGTTCTAAAGCCTTATTGGGAAGGGTGTAGAAAGCCCGAGCTTTCCACGTGAGTTGAAAGCTGGCAGTTAACATGTTTTCCCAAAACTTTGGAAAGCGCAGGCAACAGAGAGATCGGACGGAAATTTGAAATAATCTTCTGGTCGGCTGCGGGCTTTTTTAGCAAAGGAATAACCATTGCACTCTTCCACTCCAGAGGGTTGCGTGATTCTCGTAAGGAGGCGTTTAGAAGTGCTTTAAGAACTCCAAGGGCATCTGGTGAAAGCTGTTGCAGGAGGTTAACAGGTAGGAGGTCTAAAGGGGAGCTAGATTTTACCCTATCTAGACAGTCAGAAAAAGATCTATCATCGAAAGGGGACCATCTGGAGATCTTGGCTGCCGAGGAATGATGGCTCCCGCAGGTCATGTCAGACAGGAGACTCTCAGAATTCACAGGAATGGAGGACTTTAATGAGCTATATATCGTCTCATCTTTGGTAATGAAATAATTTGTGATTTTATTGCATTGAGTCTCATCGAGAGCGGGTGGCATCGGTGTGGTGTTTGATCCTGCCAGCTTCTTGACCATAGAGAATAAGGCCCGTGGACGGTTCAATGAGTTAGTGATGGTATTTGAAACAAAGGAAGCTTTCGCCGCCTTACAGGCAAGGTGGTACAAGTTTAAGGCAGCTTTGTAATCGGACTTGCCATTGGGGGCATAGGTCTTACGCCATCTTCTTTCCAAGTGCTTACACTTGGATTTCATGACCTTTAGCTCATTATTGAACCATGGGGCAGGAGGGTGGTGAGTAAAACTATGTTTTGGGACCAGGGGCAGGCAGGAATTAATAGACTTAGCTAACCAGTTAGACACCACCGGAATTAAGGAAGGAAAAGGTAAGGAAAAGGTAAATTGATATCCAGTGGGTTCACTTTTAGGAGACTGTTAAGGGAATCTAAGTCTAGTTTGTTCCAGGGCCTCCACTGACTGAGTCATCTCTATGCTCAGGCGCGGTGTCCCCCGAGGAGACTAATTTAAATTTAAATTAGATGGCATGATGGTCAGACAACCCAAGGGGAAGAGTGGGAGAACTGCAGTCCAACAAAAGGTTGGACAAGATTGGATCCAACAGGTGACCCGCCTGATGAGTGGGTCCCTGCTTATGTAACCGCAAATTAAGAGCTTCCAGATCAGCTAAAAAAGTTAAGCTCCCATTATTCAGGGGACCTCTAAGTGCAAATTAAGGTCCCCCAGAGTAGTGAAATTAGCAGCCTTCATAACAAAAGGGGCTACTGAATCAGGGAATGCAGACAGCCATTTCTTAGGGTTCCTCGGAAGTCGATAGATAAGCATGCCAGATAGGAGCATTTGGGGGAAACCGCAAGTTTAAACAAGGCGGCTACACAATCTAGAAAAGATTGAGGTTCAAGTTTACAGGAGTAAATATCTTTAAAAATTACGGCAATCCCACCTCCTTTCCTGGTTCCTCTGTCACTTCTAGAAATTACATAGCCAGGAGGAAGGGCGCTGGCGACATCTGGGCCTGAGCTGGCATGAAGCCAGGTTTCGGTTAGGAACAAGGCATCGGGGGTCTCTGAATTCAAGAAATCAAATATGTGTGCATTGTTCTTAGGGAGGGAGCGGCAATTGATACTCCAGAAACAAAGGTGCTTGCCTACCGTTGGAGAGAAAGTTTTGTGTATGGAAATATCCCTGCCTCTTGGTGCGGCAGTTACCAATTTAGTGTATTTATGACCCAGCACAAAACCACAGTTAGGACATTTAAAGCTGCGTTGGAATAGATTACACGCGGTGCAAGAAGAGGAGACGTTACCTCTAAGTAACAAAAGGTCTTCCGCTGCATACATAAGTTGATTGAGAGGGTTTGTGTTGGTTGAGGACTAGTTGCTGTCCGCTCGTTGCGTCAGGGTGCGGACGAGCGCAGACGGGCTTGCCTCGGCGCACCCGCTGTGCGCTTGCATCGGGTCGCTATTTAAAGTAACGAGAGCAATGAGCGAGGCGGCAAGAGTGTCGCCCTGTCTGGTGTGCCTCCCGTGGCTCTGGAGCATGGAATTAGGGCACCACCATCTTAGGAGTGCAAATACAATGTAATGCCAAGAACTCAGCACATTAAAAGAGAGCCCAGCAGGTAAGATCGTAAAAAGTGGAATAAAAGGTTCCCTAGTGCAATATTGATTTTTTTTAAATGCGGGTATGCGAAAGAGTGAGCATGACTTAAAACAAACAAACAACCAATCAGGACAGAGCGAGCCAGTTACTCACGGCTGCGCGCTGCATCAGGTCGCTATTTAAAGTAGTGAGAGCAACGAGCGAGGTGGCAAGAGTGTCGCCCTGTCTGGCGTGCCCCCAGTGACTCTGGAGCACGGAACTAGGGCACCGCCATCTTGGGAGTGCAAATACAATGTAATGCCAAGAACTCAGCACTTTAAAAGAGAGCCCAGCCGGTAAGATCGTAAAAAGTGGGACAAAAGGTTCCCTAGTGCAATATTGATTTTTTTTAAATGCGGGTATGCGAAAGAGTGAGCATGACTTAAAACAAACAAATAATCAATCAGTACAGAGCGAGCCAGTTACTACACTTCCCCTCACTGTCCGTTAGCCATAGTCTCAGAAGAGTTAGCTAGGCTGGGTGGGAGGAGGTGTATTTGGAAAGACTACAACTCACATCAGGCACTGTCTAACATATACCTTCCCACCCACCACAAAGAGCCCAATCGGAACAAAGCTTACCCACAAAGTTTCCTAATTTACTAGCTGGATGCATGACACTGGGCACTGGTGTAGGACTTTTCCACAATTACCAACAGGGATTTGTGCTCCAAACACCAGGCAACAGTGTCAGCCATCTTTGTCTGTACAAATCCACTCCCTCTCAGACAAGCATACTTCCAGGGGTGCTGTTTGGAACCAGGGGCAGGCAGGAATTAATAGACTTAGCTAACCAGTTAGACACCACCGGATTTAAGGAAGGAAAAGATAAATTGATATCCGGTGGGTTCACTTTTAGGAGACTGTTAAGGGAATCTAAGTCTAGTTTATTCCAGGGCCTCCAACTGACTGAGTCATCTTCCACCATGCACAAGTTTGTGCATGGTGGAATGAGTGTGTGTAGTACAGGGCCTGATGGGAGATTTGGCCATTGGAAACACTCATCCTACCACCCAGCCTGCGAACGGGGACTGGTGTTTGGAGCACAAGGCCTAGGGTGGAGTTGTTGTAAAGTCAGACACCAATGCCCAGTGTCAGGGATCCTGCAGGTACACTTTGTTACACTTTGTGGTAAGCCTAAGTTCTGTTGGGCTGTTTGTGCTGGGTGGGAAGGTGTATGTAAGACAGAGCCTGAAGGTAGATGGAGTCAGTGAAAAGACTCCTCTTCCCACACATCTTATCTGGGCCTATTGCTACCTGACAGTGAGGGAATGTGTGCTAGCAAGATTCCTCACAGTCATCCCTGGTGTCTGAATTGAGCACAACTACCATCATGGCCTTGTGCTTCAAAGACCAGTCCCCAGTCTCAGCCAATTTGCTAGTTTATTCTCCAGTCACTGTCAGTTAGCCATAGGCACAGATGAAGTGGATGTGCCATGTGGGGGGAGGAGTGGTTGCTATTAATACAAATCCCAATAGCCAATACCATACACACGCTTGTCCCACAAATCACATATAGCAGCCCTTGGATCCTACTGGAATGAGAGGGAGTTGAAATGTACCAACAAGGTGTCTGACACAGGTGCATGGTGTTATTATTATTATGCATTTTATACCGCGCAAACTAAAACCCGAAGGTGTCAAGGCGCCTAGCAAAAAGATCAGAAAGCTAGCACTCATGCGCTTAAATTATATGCTTGAGCAAAGAGACGGGTTTTAAGAGCAGCTCTAAAAGTTTGCAGAGAGGGGAGGGTCCTGAGCTCTAATGGGAGATCGTTCCACCAGTTAGGAGCCAGGCTGGAAAAGGCCACTGGCTTTCCGAGTACGGGGGACATGGAGAAGAAGATGGTTGGAGGAGCGAAGATTCCTGCCAGGATTGTAATAGGTCAGGATGGACCTGATGCCTGTAGGTCTGCTTTTTGCCAAGGCCTTATAGACCATACACATGGACTTAAAGACAATGCGCTCCTTCATCGGCAACCAATGGAGCTGCTTTCTGGCCAATGTTGCCGAAGAGCGTCGGGGAAGATCAAGAACAAACCTGGCTGCCGCATTCTGGACCACCTGCAAGCGCTGCAGCTGAGTCTTATTCAGTCCAGCATACAGCGCATTGCAGTAGTCCAGACGAGACCCCAGAAGGGCGACAGCCAGTTGCCTTCTTGCTTGCAGGGAGAGGTAGGTCCTGATTTTTCTAAGGACATGAATTATACCCCAGCAGGTAGATACCGTCCTGCTGACCTGTTGGTGCATATCGAGCATAGGGTCAATCATCACCCCGAGATTCTTGGCCGAAGAGGTGGGTTTAGGGCAGGAACCAAGCGAGTCAGGCCACCACTCCATGGACCAAATGTCTTCCCTACCGCCGAACACCATCACCTCGGTCTTCTCCCCGTTCAATTTAAGTGAGTTGTAAATCATCCACTGGCCGACGGCCTCCATACAAGATCTAAATCTGGAGGCCGTCAGCTCTATTGACTGGGAGAGAGACACGAGGATCTGAGTGTCGTCCGCGTAGGAGACTACCTCCATCCCGAAAGATCTAATAAGTCTGGCAAGGGGGGTCACATAGATGTTGAAAAGGGTGGGGCTAAGCGCCGACCCTTGAGGGACCCCACATTGCACAGACAGGGATGGAGATAGAAATTTTCCCAGCATCACCCTCTGCTCCCTATGATCTAAGAAGGAGGAGAGCAGACCCAGGGCTGCCCCCCGGACCCCAATCTCCCCCAGACGTGATGTTAGGACCCGGGGAGATAGGGTATCGAAGGCGGCCGTAAGGTCCAAAAGTATCAGGAGGGATGTCCGACCCTCGTCCACACTCATACGAATGGAGTCGAGGACCAAAGTGAGGGCGGACTCGGTGCTATGTTCCCTCCTGAAACCATGCTGGGAAGGGTCCAGGCAGCCCGATTTCTCCATAAAGGCAACCAGATGCCCATTTAGGTGGGATTCAAGCATCTTTGCCGGGGCCGGAAGCAGTGAGATGGGGCGAAAGTTTTTTAATACCCCAGGATCTAGGGAGGGTTTTTTAAGGAGAGGCCTCACCACAGCATTTTTCCACTGCTGTGGAAAGACACCCTCCCTCATAGCCCCATTCATGATCTCAAGTAACGGGGGTAAGAGAGATCCTCTGCACTGCTTCAAGATCTTAAGAGGGCAGGCCTCTAGTGGAGACCCTGACTTCGTCTTCTCAAGCAACATGTCCAGATCTTGTAGGGAAAGCAGGGGAAAAGATTCCAAGTAGTCGGCCACAGGAGGCTCCGCCACGGAAACATCCGGAACAACAATGGCCGGAGGTTCAGCCGTAGGAGTCTCTGTGACTCCAGGGAAGTATAGATGTCCGATATTTTGGACTGGAAGAAGAGGGCTATGTCATTGCAGAGCTCCTGAGATGGAATAACCGGATCGGGGACCTGAAGGGATGCAAGGGAGTCCACGATCCTGAAGAGCTCTTTGGGAGATGAAAGGGAGGAAGTCAGGGTCACAAAGTAGTCTTGTTTGGTCCCAATGACTTCCGCTTTATATCTCTTAAGCAGGGCTTTATGAACTTCCCTGTCTTTGAGATCCCAATTTGCATGCCATCGCCGTTCCTGCCTCCTGACTTCCTGCCTTAGAGTTCTAAGTTGTTCCGTGAACCAGGGAGCGGAAGGTCTTTTCCTGGCTGAGTGGCACGTTCGAGCCGGCGCCAGTTCATCTAAGGCCTCTGTAAGAGTATTATCATAATGCGCAGCGGCCGAAGAGGAATCCATCTCCCAAATAGGAGACAGACTAGGAATCCATGGGTCAAAAGAATGTTCCCCGATGTTCTTAAGATTCCTACGTACTTCAAAAGTACTTGGAACTTTCCTGGAGGTGTCATGGCTAGGGAAAGACACGTTAAAAGGAACAGCCAGGTGATCTGACCAGGAGAGGGAAAAGGGATCCGCCACTAAAAGTCTCTGGTCGTTGGAGAAAATCCCATCGAGCGTATGTCCCGCTCGGTGGGTAGGGCCTTTCACTAATTGGAAGAGTCCGCAGGCTGAAAGTGCTTCCACCAACGTGGAAGTGTCATGTGATTCCAATAGCTCTAAGTGGAAGTTAAAATCGCCCAGAATTGTTAAGTTCTCCCGACCAAAGTAGGGCTCAAGGAGTTGAAGCAGTTTTAGGCTAAAATCCGCTCTTGGCCCGGGCGGACGGTAGACCAAAATCCCATTAAAGGGAGAGTTAGAGGCATCCTGTAATGAGAAATACAGGACCTGGGTGGCATCCTTAAGATCAGACAAAAGCAGAGTATGACATTGAACATTGTCCCTATGAAGGATGGCTAATCCACCACCAACACGGCCTACTCTGTCTTGCCGAGTCAAGCAGTACCCATCAGGAACCGCTTCAATAAGGTCTGGGCCCGAGGAGTCCTTAGCCCACGTTTCCGTAATGAAAACCCATGTCGGATTTTTCTCCAGGACCAGTTCCTTAAACACAATGTTATTTTTAATAAGTGATCGCGCGTTAAGGAGCAGGCCCTTAGCACTCAATTTACTCAGAGGTATTGGCGCACGAGGCTCCCGGAAAGGAACAGGGAGAGCGGAATTTACGCCAGCTAAATCCAACCTAAAGCAGCCACATACCTTAGACATGGAGAGGTCCTCAGGGGTAAATCTGTGGAAGCATGGAGCAGTGATGGGCCTAAGGCGCAGCATATCCTGTAAAGAATATTTTAAGACGCCATGGCCACCCATGACCGGCTTATGGGTCCAGCCGTCCAGCCCGTCCTCAGCGCGGACGGGCGCAGACGGGCGCAGACGGGCGCAGACGGGCGCAGACGGGCTCGACTCTGGCGTAGCGAAGGCTTACACGCTGCGCGCACACGCTGCGCGTCATTGCTCCGATTAAAATAGGGCTCTGGCTACTCTGCCTGCCTGCCTACTAGAGCGCCCAATAGCGCAGCGCTTCCCACACCCACCCAATATGGCGCCCACTAATCCCAAGAAGCGAGGGTCAGGGCCGCCCAAACAGCGGTGAGGACACAAATTAAAATGCTGAATTGCGGAGGGTGAGTGACAACAACGAATACTATGCTAAAATGAAGCACAATTAAAATAGCAGAAAAACGGGTAATTTTAAAAGTGCAAAGAGCGTCTCAGAGCTCGCGTTATACAAATAACATGCAGCCAGTGTTTGGAGCACAAGGCTCTGATGGGAGTTGCTTTCAGCTTTAACACCATGCAGCAGTGTCAGCTACCTTGTTAGTCGACTCACCCTCACTGTGATGTACGCATAGACACAGAGGAGTTAGCGGTGCTGGGTGGGAGGAGTATTTGTCATCAATAAACTACCACAATGGCTGGGCCCACACACACATTCCCACCCATCCCAAAAAGCCCATCTGGGAATCCACTCTCCTGAGAGTGAGTGTAAAAGTACTGGCAAGATGGCTGACTCTGGGGACTGGTGTGAGGAGCACAAGGCACTGATGTGCGGTAGTTTCAAGGCAGACACCTTTCCCCAGTGTCAGACATCATGCAAGTACATTGCCATTCACTTTTAGTAAAGCATATTTGAAGGTTGGATGGTTAGGCTTCGTGGATGGTGTATGTAGGACGGGGCCTGATGGGAGTCGGAATAACAGCAAACACTCCTACCCACATATAGCACAACCACTTCATCAGGGGCTGTGTCTACCTCACAGTGAGTTCATGTGTACTAGCAAGGTAGAAGACACTGGGGACTGATGTCTGAATCTATCATAGCTACCATTTTGGCTCTGTGCTACAAACACCAGACACCAGTGTCAAATATCTTGCAACTACACTTACCAATATTGTCTGGACAACACTCTTCCTGGTGGCCTGTTGGGGCTGGGTGGGAGGAGGGGTATAAGTTTCACAACTAGAGCACAAGCACACAAACATCAGTTTACCAAAGTTATTTGCCATAAAATGGCAGAAAGCAGAGTTTGCTAACTCATCTGACTATGGAGTCAATGTACAAAATACATGATCTGTGTAGACACAAAGCTAAGCAGTCACCCGTTTTGCTAGTCACAGCCATTCACATGTGTATAATGAGATGAGCACAAGAAACACCTCGCACACCATTCGAATAAATATCTGGGAAAAGTAACAGACTGTGAGTGTATAGGCAGCCACACCAATGTCACTGCTAAAGACATACACTAAGCCCAGTAGACAGGACTTAAAAATACCTACATTGGGAGAGAAAGAGTATGTATGTCCCATGAAAGTAAAGATGTGGACAACACCAACACACCTGTGTCATTTACAGGGTGTCATGAACCAATCAATGTCTTTGGACAAGTAATATCAACTAAACGCATCATGTCCATTTATGCACATAGGTGGACATGTCCATCAATCTAGGTCTTGTCCAAAATACATTGTAGTCAAAAAATATAGGCCAGCATCACAAATAAAGGAGGCCAATCAACCTACATAAACTGCTCATTGGGTTTAGTAGCCTATGTAATGGGTATGATTTGAGGGGCAGTGGGTAGTCACATCAATCATTGCGTCATTTCAGTACCCATAGGGCAAGCTGGGAACACCACCGGAATCAACCAGTACAGCCAGTCCCAGACCCTGGTCGACCCGGAGCTCTCCGGCAGAGATGTCTCTCAACCATCTTCGGACGACGAGGAATGACCTGGCCCATCAAGTTTGGGTCACCCCACAGCACCAGCAGTGGCTACATCAGGATCTTCAGCGGCCACTCCCACCTCAGCTGACAACACCAGCTGACACCTACCCAAACGGACACAGCAGCCCAAGCCACCACCACCAACAGCACAGCAACACAGGCTCTCTGAAGTTGGGGGATAACAACATCATTGTCAACGAGGAAGGAGGCTTAGTGTTGACTGTGCTACTACCAACTAGGCCTGCTCGGGTGGGTAGGGGTGGTGGGAGGGGCCGTGGGGACCGGGGCCATCATGCAGCTAATGCTGCTGATGAGGAGAAACCAAACCTATCCAAAATCCTCCACACCTAGGAGGGTTGCCCAGGAGATTTTGGCCAGGTAGTTGGCATCCTCAGGACCATTGAACAGCAGCAGGCAGCCCAAAATGAAAAATTGCATATGTTCAAATTGATGACATGACTGTGGTGCACAGGGACAATGTCACCTGCCTCCGTCAGATTGCTAACAACATGTCCACACCACCCTGTGTGCCTATAACATCCGGTGCATCAACATGTGTACAAGCCACAAGGAGGGATGTGGACTCTGGCAGAGGGCCTCCAGCACGGACGCTGCATGCAGCTGAGGGTCCCCCCAAAAAGGGTAGTCCAAAGAAGAATTCTTGAGAGACAGATGTCTATACATCTCCCCCAGGAAGTGACAAACTGCTCCTGATATCCTCCATTGTGTGTCAAACGTTTGTTGACTGTAATTGAACTGTCCCACATTGGCTGGAGTATCTAATGTGGACTTTGGACTCAAATAACTGTAAATTTACATTTGAAGACTTTATCTACCAACACTACCAACTCCTCTCTGCCCTTTGTTTCATATTTTTAGCACTTCCCCATTGTGTGGTTTGTTATCATTACATCATGCACTAAAATAAGTCACTTTGCACGAAATACGTGCTCATGTCGTGAGTTTGAATCCCAAATGTACAGATTGAAATGACGCACAAAATCGCAAAGAAGAAAGTGTCAACAACATTGGATAAGAAATCACTTCAGAAATGTTAACTACTGGCTTGTGAGTAAATGTGCCCAGACACAGCATCATAGATAGACACAACCAGGTTATCACACAACCAATATTAAATGGTACTGATTCAATTTAAGTCCACTGTCGACAAAGATATCTCCATTTGCAAGCACACATAGCAATCATTGTCAGCAGACCAGATCACCATGGAATTTTGTTTTGTTTCATTTCAGAATAATCTTTGGATATGTGAAAACAGACAAGGCACACCTCATTGTGGAGCACAGGTTTGTTCTCTTGATACAACCTTGCGTTAACCCAAAGTCAAATTACATCACACAGTAACAAAATGCTCACAAGTAGAAGGAAATGAGCATCAATTCAGAAGGCCGTGCGTGCCGGGATTTTCACAACAGTTCAATGTTGGAGTATGTCACAGAATCATTGGTCTGGTGAGGTCACAACTCTTCAGTTGACATGACAAAGTACCCGTATAAGGAGAAACATAGATTAGAGTCAGGAACTCAGGAACAGGGTAGTCCATTTTTCAAACAATGTCATCTGAAGCACAAGATTTACAGTGTGGAAACTAGCTAGGATTCATGGTAACTCTGTGCGTGTTAACATGCCCATTTTAAAATTCCATGGTACAAAAAAAGTCAGGATGATTTTCAGACACTCACAAGCATACATACACATTGTCCACCAGCAACACAACAACAAACAATATGGGGTTGTCACCTCCTTTCATTACATACTTACACTCATGAAAAAGTTGTGGATAAGCTGTTTGCTCAAATTCATGCCATCTTCATCATCACCACTATCATCATGTTCCAGTCCTGGATCCTCCCTCTCTGGTGGCTACTGGTCTCCGTCATCCTGTATTAGAGGCATTTCCTTCCGTATAGCGAGGTTGCGGAGCATGCAGCAAGCTGCAATGATCTTGCACACCTTCAATGGGACATATTGGAGGGCTCTTCCCGTCCGATCCAGACAGCGGAATCTTGTTTTCAGGAGACCAAAAGTCTGTTCCATGACTCACCGGGTCCTACCATGGGCCTCATTAAACCGCACTTCTGCAGGAGTGACTGGGTTATGGATTTGTGCCAGAAACCAAGGCTGGTTGGGGTACCCAGAGTCTCCTACATTTAACACAGAAAAAAGAGTCAGTTGTTATCTGACATACAATAAGCACACTCCCCTTCATACACATGCCACATCACCTACCAACAGGTCAGGCATGGTCAAGTTGCAACTTAGACATCAAATGGGGGATGACGCTGTTCCTCAGGATAGATGCATCATGTGCCGATCCAGGGAAACCTGAACAGACTTTGGAGATCAACATATCAGCCAAACATACTACCTGGAAATGATGAAGTGGTAATGTTTTCTGTGCGATACACCACCTCATTTGCCTGCGGTAGGATCCATGTAACGTGGGTGCCATCAATAGAGCCAATAACGATTCAGAAAAGGGGGTGGTGATGAACAGAGTGTCTGAATTAAGCAGACCACTCTTACCCAGTCCAAAGATCAGGGCTTGATCCATCACCGGTATTTAGCTCACTGCCCCATCCCAGCTCAGAACCTGGCTATATGCAAATTAGTCCGTCCCTGGCCCAGTGCATCATGGGAACAGGGCAGACCAAACTACCAATCCAATTCTTCACCAGAAAGGAGACAAGCTTCCGGGGACCGGTTTCTGGCATTTCAGCCGTCGTCTGCCCGGCTTGCTTGAATCCTGATGGAGCAGTGAGCAAGGGACTCATGTCTGAGTATACCCTGCCACACCTATAGTGGGCAAAAACGATTCAGAAAAGGGGGTGGTGATGAACAGAGTGTCTGAATTAAGCAGACCACTCTTACCCAGTCCAAAGATCAGGGCTTGATCCATCACCGTTATTTAGCTCACTGCCCCATCCCAGCTCAGAACCTGGCTATATGCAAATTAGTCCGTCCCTGGCCCAGTGCATCATGGGAACCGGGCAGACCAAACTACCAAGCCAATTCTTCACCAGAAAGGAGACAAGCTTCCGGGGACCGGTTTCATCAATAGAGCCAATGACATGGGGTATCCGTCCCAAGGAATAGAATTCACCTTCGATGTCTGGCAACGCTCCAGGTGTTGGGAACTTTATTTCCTGTTCAAGGTAATGGAGCAATGCCTCCAAAACATCACAATGGACATTGCTGAACATGGTTTGTGACATTTCACCAGATGTTGCCACTGTGTGCTGAAATGAACCGGTGGCAAAGAAATGTAATGCTGCTATGACCTTCACTTTGGGCGTCAGTGCAGCTGGATACGTGCGACCAGGCTGCAGATGAGGTGACAACTGCTCAGACAACTCTTCAATAATTGGCCTGGTGAATCGGTATTTCCTGATGGTGTCACGCCCTTCCATGGTCTGTAGGTCTGGAAAGGGCCTGTACTCTGGACGTCATCTGCGATACCTATGTGTAGAGTGTAAACACAATTTGTGTCAGGTCACATTGTACAAAGCAATATACATTGAGACCAACAGAACATGACATTTGAATACAGCTGGTACAGAGCATTGTAAATACAAATTTTAATAAAAAAGGATGACCGTAGATATATATCACAGCATCAGTACCCTTCCCAGACATGTTACCAAGGTATGGTGACGCAGCAATTTGAGCGGTGTAGTGTGAAGATCTCTTGTGTCTGTTATCATTGATGTGATCAAGCATCACATACTCCACAATTCCCCACAAAATAAGTCGACATTTAGGTTCATGTGAAAAATTACATGGTTAAAAGGTACACATAATAGGATCATGTAATGCCAGAGATGTGTGATACCTCATACACACAGCGTCTCACAATGTTAATCATGCCCACCACTGCCAGAGGGTGGACACTGTCATGTTGTCATGTCTACATTATGCAAACAATCACATACACAAACTAGGTACAATGTTGGAGTTGCAAATATATGTAACAACACCATCCACCGAAGTCTGGGACACACAGATAGACTAGTAATTCACATTACAAAAACAAGCTGATAAGGCTAAATAATGTCACTATCTTCTCATCCAAAGGTAAAAGCTTTATTCATTACTTACACACCAAAAATCTACAGTCTGAAATCACACCAATTGCACAATGGGTCACACAGTCCCGGAATGCAGTGAATATGTCAAAAATGCACTTGTACATCCTCAAAAAGTAATTGGCACTGTGACCAAACCAAGGCAGGTAAATGGATTACTTTTGCATCATGCTGGTATTAGCCTCTAAATCAGTGTGTCATGTGCCCCTCAAGGTTAGCTCCTCATGAGAGTGTGTCCTATTCATTTAAAGGTCCATTTAATTTAGAAACATCTGCATCCACACATGTAATGCACATAAATACAGCAATCACAGTAGTGTCTTCCCTGCCAACAGATTATTCAAAGGATGCGGGAGCCACATCCAAACCGATTCGGACAAAGCCATTGGCTGCAAGTTGTTATTGTGACAGACGTGCGTGAGTATTCAAAGGATGTGGTAGCCGCACAGAGCTGATTTGGACACAGCCATTGGCTGCTGGTTGTTATGGTGACAAATGCGGGTGAGTATTCAAAGGATGCTGTCGCCGCATCTGAACCGATTCGGACACAGCCATTGGCTGCTAGTTGTTATAATGACAGACATGGGTGAGTATTCAAAGGGCCCGGTGGCCACATCCGAACGGATTTGGACACAGCAATTGGCTGCTAGTTGTCATGGTGACAGACGCACGTTTTGATTTTTTATCCACGCCATGTAAAAACAGACTCTGTAACCTCCTGTCACCAATGTATCAAAGTCACACGTGGTCCGATGATGAGTTTTTGTACATCGCCGTTTGCTTGTCGTCTACAGGCAAGTTATGCATTGGACCAATTCGGAAAATGCGACTGATGCAAACCTATCACTTTGACTGCATGGTTTTAAAACCGCCTCTGCTCCTTAGATATGTCTATCTGTTCCCTTGAGACTTCACTTGCCTGCACTACCAGCATCATTCCTATACTTCCCCATCTCTCTGCTGCTGTTACTACATCCTCTGGGAGCTACTATTGCACGTATAGTGTACAGGGCCTCAGCTTTCACTGAGGAGGAGAGCCAGCCCTGCTGGACACACTTCTGCCACTGTAAAGCCTGCTTTATGGGTAACCAGAGGAGCAGGTGAGTGATGATGCAATTACCATGCACTACTAGCATTAGAAATCTCATAGGCAACCGTGTAAATTGTATTTGTGTAATTTTAACAGTGTGCAGGGAACTATTCTTGGCAGGTACACTGCTGTAGAACTGTGTGTACTGGGGTAAACATCTTACCCTCTTCTCATGGGATAGAGTAATCATTGAACACGGGACAATAGCACATAATGCCAATTGCCTAGTCTTTAGACATTGTTGCCAATATGACCATGACCTATGTGTACAAGTGTCTGACTCATAAACATGTTGCATGTGAACTAAAGGTCGGTCACCATGTCATCCTTACAGATCAATGCCCACGAGAAGGCCGAGATGTGGAGGGCCATCACCCGGAAGGTGCGCGACATGGGGTTGGACACTCTGCACATCTTTCAGTGCCACAAGAGGTGGCAGGACCTTCGAGGCTGGACCAAGAAGATTGCTGGAGTCTAGCTGGGCCTGTCACTTCCGGGCAAGAGGCGTGGACACTGAACCCTGACACCCACATGCACTGCATCCTAGCGGTGGTCTTCCCTGACCAGGATGGACAGTTGAAAGTCAAACAGCAGCAAGGAGGGGGTGAATATTTGCCTTAGTGCACAGCTTTCTTTAGCCATGCATGTTGTAGTATATTTGCCTGCTTACCCTTTTACAGATCTTAAATCAGCCACAAACACTGTTAATTTTAAATGATGCATATGCAGAAGGATCATTAGATGCACAGTTATTCCCCTTTCATCAGAGACATGTGGAGAAGTTATACTCAGGGTAGTGAAAATAGTGCCATGCTCATGTCATCAGCACAAATTACAAAAACATGTGCAGTCACAGTTGAGTATATGAATTGATTGTATCTTGTCATTTATGGATGACTGACAATGTGGCCTTTTGGAGCTATGCTTTATGCAGTTCCAGATCACGCAGAGCTGAACTAGGAGTGCTGTTATGTTGGTTATATTGCCCAGTGATATTTGTGGTAAGCCAAGTGGACAGTGAGTGCACAGTAGTGTTGTGGGTCTTTGTGCGGTGCAGATGCTACAGAAGCCAGTGTCACATCCATGCTCTCAGTTGCCACACAGGGAAGGATGCGTATTTCTGAATATGAGGCCTAGTTGCAGGTCTGTTATCCAAGGTTTATGTTAAATGTGCTGAGCTTGCTTAAACAATGGTCAAAGTGAGAGAGACTATTTTGAAATGGAGAGGAGATTTATACGTCATGGTGGCAGGACAAATTTAGTGATTGTCAGAGAGTGTAAGGTATGAGTTAAGTTCATAGGCAGTTTTTGTGTAGGAGACGTGAGGTATCAGCATTGGCCTAATGTGAGTGGTTAAACATTCGGGGGTGAATCATTATGTGAGCTTATTAAACTGGTTAAATCCTGTGCAAGATATGGTGTGAATAGGTAGATGTGAGAGGGGTATAACCAGTTAGACATGGCTGGATTCTAGCAGGAGGTGAGAGCTATAGTCTGTGTTTCACTACAGTGAGGGGTGACTGTAAAAGGGCAGTTTCAATGAGTGAGGATAGTTGTTAATGTGTATAAGTCAATGGGGGTATGGAGCATGAAAGTCATATGTGGATGTGAAAGGGTCACAGTGAGACCAGGTTAAAATTGTAATTTGTAACAAAGTGTATAAGTGTATGTAAAGGATATACACCAGTTGTGTAATTTAGGGGGCTGAAAGGTGAGATATGAGGTGCTGCATAGTTGATGAATGTTGTTTCTGAATCTGTGGAATCATTTGTTTTAGAAATTACAATCTGTAGAAGTTAAGTGGAGTATGGGGGGTGTATCTTGATATGCAAATGGCTGAGGACATATTAATTGAGCAATGTAAGTGTCTGTATGTGAGATGTGTTGATGTGTTAAGTGAGCTTGTCAGAGTGGGCTGTGATGCTGCACGTTGTGATATGATTGCAGTACAAGACATAACTGAGGGTGCAACTGGTGATGAGAGTGGTCCATTTTGCATGTTATGTTTGACGTCAGCTAAGGAGGTGATGAGTACAGTACAGTGTGTACATGTCATGTATGTGAGAGGTGTTGTGTACATAGTGGTGAACAGTGATTCTGTGAATGTATGTGTGGATGAAAGAAGGGCAGCACAAGTCTGAGGTTGTAAGGATCAGGTTGGAAGAGTTTGAGTACAATGCTTGAGCTTGTGGGGCAGACATCCTTTTCCGTCTAGATGCACCAGAGGGTGCTTATGACATGCTTGTGTGTATATGATAGTTTTGAGAGATGAGCATGTAGTTTGAGGTGGATGCGAGAGGGGTCATACCCGCTCAAGTATAGTTCATGCAGGCCATGAGGTAATGTTGAAATGTACATATGTGTAGATTATGTGGATGTAATTAGGCAAAAAAAGGTTCCAGATGAAATAGAGGATGTAGTATGTGTTAGCTGCAGCTTGCTATCTGCCACTGAATGTTCATGACTGATTGTTGTAAAGGCCACTCTGAGTACACTGGCATATGCAAAACCTATTGTCCTTACAGGACAATTTGACTCCACCTAGCCTTGCCTTGTCTGAGTTGTTTGTGGGCAGATGTAAGGAGTTACCCTTTGTAGGTAGGTGTAGTTGCAGATTGGTCATTCTTGCCCTTGCTTGCTGCCCTTGGTTAGAAGTGGTGATTACTTATATCGTTATATCCTGATGCCGGAACATTGGATAAATGTCCTTTGCTTTGAGGGGTACAGCCCCCTCAAGTGAGAAGTCAAGGATGTGTGCCCTAGAGAGTCAGGGCAATATGTCTTTGTGAAAGGTCTCCTTGACATTTTCATAGATTTTGAGACAGTGTTTAAGTGCCAAGTGTGTATAAAGCAGACTTAATTCTGCACATATCCTAATCCATACAAGATGTACCGATATCCCCTAGCTTGAGGATGTCTATGTTGATTGTGTTTGGGAGCCACTGATTGAGCCACCCCGGCATCCTCGTCAGTGCTGGCAGCTTATCTTACATAATTGGTTGTGGACTAGACCCTCCAAAACTGTTGGTGGATCCTACATCCTGAGACTCGTGCATACTCCTCTGCAGGACACAATCTGCACATTCAATATGTTTTTTGGTTTTGCAGCACACACTACAGCCTGAGGAGCGAGATGCAGAATTGGTGGGAATGACATTCTCTGAAGATGACTGTGTACACATACAGATTGGGAGATGTGTGCAGCGACACAGTCCACACATGGTGTCTGTATCCTATCTTGTTGTTGGCCCATGCTTCTTTGAAAATCAAGATAGATTTGGTCTGCAAATAATTCAATGACGAATGTAACACAACAACTTCTTGGTTGTTGTATTGGGAAGCACTGATATCAGTACAGAGTGGCTGGGTCTGTGGAGTAGTGTGTTGTCTGGGCCTATGTCCTCTGGGCTTTACTGTACACAGAGGCATCACAATGTCGTACTTTTGTGAGCACATTGGAGTTCTTTTGCCCTGCGAGGTTTCAGTATGTGTTGTGGTGGACGCATACGTTAACTTTGTGATGCATACATATGTGTGGTTATGGCAATTCCTGTTCCACAGTCAAAAGTGTGTTTCTCATAGTATTTGGTGGTCTAAGTATACCACCCTGATGATGACATTCCCTCATTGAACATGCAAAACATGCTAGGGAGACATGGTCAGATTGGGATCCGAATGATGCTCGGGTCCTCTGAAAGTAAAAGGCAAACATTCTGTGATCATCTCTTTCATTGTAGCCTTTGTGCTTTTACCTGTCAAGGGATGTTTCAAAAAGGCACACTGATACTGATCAAGGGCGGGTGTGTAGGTTAGATTGTCTAAATGAGACTTGCCTCCCTGCAAGGCCCCTACATCCAACACAACCTCCCTGCACCTGCTGTGACCTGAAAGTCATGGGAGTGTGGGGGAGATGACACTGCTTCTGTCAAGGCACGCAAGGCAGTGCACCAAGGCGAGTATGCTCCAAATTCTGTCCCCCAGCCTCAATTTACAGCACAGCTGGTGAGCGGACAACATACTGGCACCACATTGCAGTTGCCTGGTAGGGACTGTGGAAGTGATGCAGTCTCTTGGTGTGGTTTACAAAGGCCCCAAAACCATGGCCTACAGGTGACCCTGGTGCACTGGCCCATCAACCAATGTCCAATTTCCTGCAGAGTCAATCCAAGCCTATCCAGAACACTTTCTGATCAAACTCAGCACCCATAAAGTCTATGTGTTTCAGCCCCCATGTCGTGTGTGTCAGCCCAGGCTGAGACAGCTTCCACACACACACACATACAGTCCTTGAGCTGCTGTGGATGGCTGGTCTGTCATTTTTGTGCCTCAGCAACTGAGTAATTCGCATGTTTTCAAGGGACCATTTATTAAATGACTAGCTTACCCGTCGCGCGTTGCTGAGATCTCAGAAGAAAGGAATGTTGCTGCTGCTCAGAAAGATAATTATCTCAGTTTCCTATGTTTTCTGGGATTGGCCTATATCTCCTGGATACCTCAGAATGGCCTTTTAAGGTGAAATTTTAACTTTTTTCTCTGGTTTGTGTACGCTTTCTAATGATACTTGTGTCTCGCTCTCGATATTGGCCCCTGTGTCTTTCACCCTCGACTACTTCCCCTCTGGTTCTATTTCGAACCGGATTAGGCCTCATCGCATTTGGTATACTTTTGAACGCGAGCGCACAGCGCTTACATGCTCATAACTTGCGCCCCCATCACGACTCAGGTTCATTCCCGATCCCGCACCGTCTCGCCAACACTCCGTCTCGGCACAACGAAGACTTATTCGACATGTTTGGGCAGCTTCTCAGGCCCCCTCAACTCGCGTAGCTGTGCTCGAGGAGGGCCGGGTTACATTAGAGGAATTCACCTTCGGAGTGATTCTGGATGGTCGTTCGGTTGAGAAGAACAGGCTTAGCTTCTAATCTTGCTTCGATATTTAAAGCATTTTTATGCCAGAAGCCTTCGCGGGAGTGTACTCAACAACTTCCCAAAGTTTCATGGCGATCGGCTGATCGGTGTAGTAATGCATAAAGGACAAACAGACAGACAGACATACATTCGTTTTTATATATATAGATAGATGAGGCTTTCTTTGTTTTTCAACGATCCCTAGAGTACCAGCCTCTCCACTCTGCCCATTCGTCAACCTTGCCAGTTACTCTTGCTGCCAAAGTGTGGTAATGGATTTCCTGAAAAATGACCTCTGGGTTTGTTTTTTTTAAAAATTCCTGCAGCATATACTCCACCTATAGGTATTGAGGCACTTTGCATGAGAACCAGTTACATTGTTCAAGTTTTTATTGCTGTGGGTATTAGCCCCAAACCCCAAATTTGCCTCTACATTGCTGGGAGTATTAGCCCCCCCAACCCCAGATTTTACTCTACATTGCTGGGGGCATTAGCCCCCCAAACCCAGATTTGTCTCTACATTGCTGGGGGCATTAGCCCCCCAAACCCAGATTTGTCTCTACATTGCTGGGGACATTAGTCCCCCAACCCCAGATTTGTCTCTACCTTGCAGGGGGTATTATCCCCCAACCACACATTTGCCTCTAAATTGCGAAGGGTATTAGCCCCACAACACCAGATATGCCTCTACATTGCTGGGGGTATTGGCCCCCAACCCCACATTTGCCTCTACATTGCTGGGGGTATTATCCCCCCAACACCAGATTTGCCTCTACATTGCTGGGGGTATTAACCACCCAACACAAGATTTGCCTCTATATTACTGGGGGTATTATCCCACCACCCCTAGATTTGCCTCTACATTGCTGGGGGTATTAGCCCCGCAACATCAGATTTGCTTCTAAATTGCTGGGAGTATTAGCTCCCCAACACCAGATTTGCCTCTACATTGCTGCGAGTGCTAGACCTCCACTCCCCAATTTTAGATGGACATTGCTGTGAGTATTAGCCCCCCTGCCCCCACTTTGGGTCTGAATTGCTGGAAGTATTGCCCTCTTCTGAAAATTGCCTCTACGTTGCTGCAAGTATTCCCCCACCCCAGATTTTACTTTAGTTGCGCCCCTGCTTTCTCTTGTATTGTCTTTCGTAGGGTAGTTATGTTAATATGTATGTGTAGGTGTCTAACTTATCGTCTGCGACGACCGCGTCGATTGGGGTCGTAGTATTCATCGTAGATATAGAGTAGAGGGATGACATGGGCCATAGGATACATGGCTGCACAGTCTCGGTCGCAGGAATTGTGTTGTGGCATGAATAGGAGCTGAAATACTCCCCTTCCGGATGCTCTGACGAGTTGATTGTGGCGAACGATTCGGCGCATAGGAAATACGCATCGTACTTGGCCGTTCGGAATCAGACTTGGAAGTGCCTCCAGACAAGTCCATTCTGCGCTTCCGGAGAGTTCTCGTTGGGAAAATGAAGACGGATTCAGGATGACCGAGTCGTTTGGTAAGTAAAGGGTTTTGGGCATTGTACTGCGTCATTTGGGAAAACCGGATCCCAGTACGAGTCGGTTGGAGGGTCCGACTCTGGACAGCTCTTGGATGGTCTTCCTGACGACATCGAAATTGGGCCCCATGTGTTATCGCACCCCTACTGTGTTATCCTTGAACATTTTGCAGGTCACATCTGCTGACATTCATTAGGTGAAACTGCCTGGTTGAAAGGGAAAACAGGAGCCATTGAGTGTTTTAAATACCAGTCCATCATATAATGCGTCATTTCCGAGTGTAAAACTAGGAATAGGAGGTATATACAGGCCCCAGTAAATCCTTCTCTCTGGGGTAATGTGTGATGGGGTAAATGGGGACCTGTACAAACTCAATTAAAGATACACTATCCTGTCATATCAGTGTCATGATATACAATTGTGCAAAATTCTAATCATGCACGTAGATGTGCATACCGTTCGCACTAAGAAATTTACAAAATTTGTACTCCATTCGCAACATTCTCAATGACCTGTTTGAAAAAATCTTTCAACATAATTTTCTTTTCTTTTTTGCATTAGTTTGTCCACAAAAACGTTTCTCTGTGTATTTCTCATCCAAAAAGTAGACTTTTCAAGGTTTTTAAATGTCAAAACATTTTTTTTCAGTTCACACAATTATTATGATTGCATGTGATAGTTGACTTTAAAAAAAAGTCTCAATTACATTTTTATACTTCGAAATACAAATAAAATAAAGAATATCTTGTTGAAATAGCAGCTAGATTAAGACATTTGCCCAAATATATTTCTCTAAATGGGAAATCATGTTTTAAGCTTAACTTTTTTTCTCTTGTTGGCTCATTATACATGCTACTCTATATTACTTAAGAGTATTAACTTCCCATAAAAAGGCTTATGTGATGAGGGACTATTGACCAGGCTATTGACAACAGGATTATGGGAAATCCTGATGGAAGAGTCTCTGAAGACAAGCAATGGACTATCATGAAATTCCATATTTTGTCCTGCAACAGAACTGCCCTCCTCTTTGACAAGGTTAAAACTAAATTGTTCAGACGTTTTTATGAATGACGATGACAGCTTCGGAACCTATCTTTCTTTAATAATGATTTGAAATATGAGAGGATTATGTTTTTCTCCCCCTGCACTATGTTTAGAGATTAGAGAAAGTCCTCCTCACAGCATCCGACTTCCCCCTACAGCTGTCATACATCGTTACAATACACTTTCGGTTTTAAAATAGACATTTGTAAAGATATTGGGGATTCTATGGTAGGTCATTGAAACGTTTCATTGCTAAATTAGAATATATATAAGACCCACAGTCAAGCTGGCACATATGTTCAGTGCACAATAGTTTCATAATCAAAGTTGTCTCATGAATACTTTACAGACTTATTAAAAGCAGAGCTATTGATTTAATTAATTGATCTTCCAGTTAGGATACATCTTAAAGAGAGGCTGGAATAAAGACGTATGCCGGGAAACCGTTGTGAAAATCATATCAAGCTATGCTAAGAAATATAAACAAAAGCAGAAAAATACTTGAGTGGCAAAGAAAGAAAAACATCATAACATGCTATGCATTTGTGAATTATGCTATTGATAGACAAGTGTCAAACCCTTTAAGATAAACATTCCCAATTTTCTAGGACGAAATTATTACTAAGTATTCCTAACATATAGTACACAAATGGGAAGTTCTGCTTTCTTATAGCCTTGGTGCACTTCAAGCTGCCTAGCGTCAATGCAGGCACCCTTGCACCATGATGGAAGGGTGCCCGCGAAGTGGTCACAGAGGGGACTTATTCTTCTTTGCAGAATGCAGCACATGCAAAGAGGAAGTAATGAAGAGAAATAAAGATATTTCTCCATGAATGCCAGCCTTGGGTAGGCACACCATTTTGGTGCAAACCCCTGTTCACTGACTTGATTTGGGTTTGTGGCAAAATACATGGGTAGATGGACGGGAAAAGCCATGTAACACCTCTCGACGCAATTTTATTTAAGGCGGTGCTATACGCTACATTTCTGGGACCAAATCCCACGCAAAGCTACACAAATCTTGATTTGCTTGGCTTTGTAAATTCCGACCTGGACTTTACATCGGTAGTGGGCCACAAAAGTAGTGTAACCCTAATGCAAAATCTTAGTAAATATGGTTCAAATTGCTTCTTTTTCTTTCAATGTGTGTGCCCTGTTATAAGCTTGGAAAAATGATGAGCCCATGGTGTAATCCTTTTGTAGAGTTCTGCTTCACATGTGAAAAATACAAGTGCCTATTAAAGAAGGATTTATTTAAATTCTCTGCTTTTCAAAAACGTAACATATCTCCATGCACATTGTCACAAATTTGTTAAGTGTGACAACTGTGGCACACACACATCAGCAACTCTCGTAGCAGTTGTGTAACCCAAGATAGGACTATCTCAGTAGAAAATGTGGCCTTTTTGAGCAATACAGTTCCGCCTAATAAACATTTCAAAAATGCAAACAACAGGTAGTATTTTACAGTGGTCAACAGAACCATAGTTGCTGGCCTGTAGGTGAGTACTCATTCAAACTCCATACCTCAGATTTACAGAATGGTAGACGTATGTCCTGATAAAGGCCTGTGGGAAAGTAGTGCTTACTGGCCAAAACAATGTTTATATTAAAAATCATATCAGTGGGCAGTAATTTATTGTAGTTTTACTGGGATACTACATGTATAACCACTAAAGTAATCACATTTATGTGTAACCTTCTACAGAATCGGCCTTATCAGTAAATTGATAATACATTCACTTAAAATAAAATTGCTTGCTTCCATCTCACTTTTCCATAGCACTCCAGAAATGGAAAACAATTAAATATTGTATTGTGAATGGTAGGCAGTCTGACAAATCCATATTTAATAATAGTATTTTAAATAGAATGAAAATATTGTTTTTGAAGCTGTAGAAAACATGTTTATCCATCCCCTTTGTTAATTTCTGAGCTTAAAAATATCACTCATAAGTCATTCTACTTTACTGAGCTTTTTCCCACCAGGACCCTCCAATTTTGTTTTGATTTTTGAGGCATTAATCCTTGCCAATTTATTCTTTATGAAGATTATTTTGCTCCATGTTAACATGGCTGTTTAATGGGTTCTCTTCATTCTTCAATGCACCCCAAAATGTATCTCATCAGATCAATAGTGATGGTTCAACTTGAGTACTGCAAAAAGAACAATTGATGGACAGAAATGCCGAACAATGTCATACATTCACCCCAGTACAGAGATCTGGGCCTAAATCCATCGTTTTTTTGCTCACCATTTCATTCCAGTTTGGACCCAGCCATATGCAGATCAGTCTTGCCCCTGTGCCCAATGGGAACAGTCCAGCCTGAACTGCCAGGCCAGGTCCTCCCTGGACTGGAAACAGGCACCCTAGGACCAGTTTTGGACTTCCAGCCCTCAACAGCCAGCATAGCTTGACTCCAGTGGCATGGAGAGCATGGGACCCATGTCCCGGCATACCAGTCCCACGCGGGATGACAAATGCAAAAAGAACAAATGATGGACAGAATGCAGACCAATGTCATACAATCACCCCAGTACACAGATCTGGGCCTAAATCCATTGTTTTTCTGCTCGCCATTCCAGTTTGGACCCAGCCATATGCAAATCAGTCTTGAACCTGCGCCGAATGGGAACAGTCCAGCCTGAACTGCCAGGACAGGTCCTCCCTGGACTGGACATAAGCATCCCAGAACTGGTTTCTGGCTTTTAGCCCTCATCAGCCAGAATAGCTTGACTCCAGAAGCATGGAGAGCATGGGACCCACGTCTGAGTATACCCGTACCACTCGGGGTGATAAATGCAAAAAGAACAATTGATGGAGAGAATGCAGAACAATGCCATACATTCAACCCAGTACAGAGATCTGGGACTAAATCCATCGTTTTTTTGCTCACCATGCCAATCCTGTTTGGATCCAGCCATATGCAAATCAGTCTTGACCCTGCACCCAATGGGAACAGTCCAGCCCGAACTGCCAAGCCAGGCCCTGGGCTAACTGTGCCACTGGAATCAAGCTATCCTGGCTGATGAGGGATGAAACCCCGAAACCGATCCTAGTATGCCTGTTTCGGTCCAGGGAGGACCTGGCTTGGCAGTTCGGGCTGGACTGTTCCCATGAGGCACAAGGTCAAGACTGATTTGCATGTGGCGAGGTCTAAGCTGAGGTGGCATGGTGAGCAAAAGAATGATGGATGTAACCCAGATCTCTTGACTGGGGGTGAATGTTTTGATTTGTTCTGTATTCCGTCCATCAATTTTGTGTTGTCAACATGAGTACTGCAACCAAATGTATATATTTAGAAATAATCAACAGGAGGATACCTCTAAACCCAGTTGAGACCTGGGTAGATATAATGTGCAGCAAACAACATCTCAACAGGGATTAGTAGAGGACAATTTTACTTTCAAGAAAGCGTGCACATAAAAGTTGCAAAAAGAAAGAGACAGGGAGACAATAATGGTTGTAGCAGTTAAATGCAAGAACTAGTCTGTATTAAGCAGCGATAGCAAGAATAAGAAAGGACAATATGATGGCACTCCGTTACAGCGAATGTACATGTAACCTGTAAAGAGACTTGTGCACATTTGGGCTCATGAAAAATAAAGTGAACGGGGCAAAAATATATACAGCGATTATACAGCATAGGAAAAAGACATAAACACGAATGTCAATATATACAAAGGACTTTTGGTGGTTGCCATACATTAGTACATAGTTAAGAATACAGTTAGTTTAATTGAACCACAATACTAGCACCAAGAGTTGCTCTGAGGGGTCAACGGCGTTTCAACTGTTACAGAACACAGGTCATCTTTAGGACCAGGTTACGCATTTGTAGGAGTGCAGTGTGTCAACCAGTGACAGAGATCCGACCGTATGAGGCCACAAGGAACGAGGTAGTAGAGAGATACTTGGGAGCGCGGACGCACCAGTGATAGATAAATGGAGGTCGGACGGGTAATTACAGATCCTCCATAGGCCACAGGCGGACCGGCGAGAGTGTTTTGTAACCAGATTTCAGTTGCAAAACATTAATATATACCAAAAGGAATCAGTATATGGAAGGGAGGCTGTAAACAAGCCCTTCCAAACACTGATTTAGAATAGTTTCTTAAGCCCATTTATCAATTCAGAAAATCTTTTCCGAATCAATAAATGGGCATAGTACATTTGAAAAGGGTTTTTACATTTACACACCCTCTGATTTACCAAATAATAGGGTTTGCAAATGCTAAAACACTTTGTACATCTGGCCCCAAGATCGTTGATGCATAGACAGGGAGTGCTTATTTCCTTGTACTGTATATCTAGGCTCATATGGATTAAGGTATATGTGGGGCATCTTGTACTAGCTATCAATGATGCAGATATGTAGTTTGTTTTTATAACTGACAATTTGGCTGATCACTAAATAGGGTGTGGAACCTGAATAAATAGTAGGGAATATTGTTATACCTTAATGTCATAGTGTAGGAAATCAGCATCTTTTGCATGATGTACATCCAGATTTTTGCCCTATCTGATTTTCTGATTATATTACTCTGTGCACTTTACCCCTTCTAACCAGTAGTAAAGTGTTGTGCTCTCCCTTTTAACATGGTCAAGTTGGTATAACTCTAAATTCCATATTTAAATTGCCTACAACTCTATATTACTTGGTACACGATGTACCAAGGGCCTTGAAATTAAATGCCATCAGTGGACTGCAGCATCTATTGTGCAATATACTGCAGTAGCAGTAAAAATATATGGCTTCTGGTTTGGACTTCCATTAATAAGACTAAATCCTAAGGTGAAACTTCCCTTCGGGTTGAACCTCGTCCCTGTATCCGACCCGCTCTCCATCTCGATTGGCCCCAAATCACACCTACGACTTGGTCTACCACGATCGGTTGACAATGGTTGGCGCTTAACCATTTTTGGTGCTCTTTTTATTTATAAATTTAAAAAATCATATCTCCTATTCCCCTTATTGGATTTTGTGTCATTTTGGTGTCATTTAATGTATTTAAAAATTATTCAATTTTTCTAAATTGGTTTGGGATTTGTCTAGTGTTGTGTTTTTACTTTATTTTTGTTTTGTACTGCATACATATTTCACACATTGCCACTAAGCTAAGCCCCTGTCTGCTCTATGCCACAGGTACCAGGGGGCTGTTTTGAGCTCAGATTTATTGGCCTTACTGGTTCACCCTGACAAGGATTGTGTTTGTTGCTTAAGGTGGGTAGTTATCCCCCTTAACTAATAACCAAATTACTTATTCACAGCCATAATATTGAGGATATAAATATTGGCAAGTAAGTATGGACAGATTTTCTATACCTAACTCCATATCTGTATATGTTGACACTATATATATATATATATATATATATATATATATATATATATATATATATATATATATATATATATATATATATATCCCTTTACTCTCTTCCACCAACCGCTGCTCCACTTAGCCACGGGTGCCTCTTACCGCACGGTGGGGTGCGTTTCAATATCAGCAACACTCGATCCCAATCCTCGGATCGTTTCCCAAAGAAGAGCACTCTAGCCGTATTACGTAGTTTTTATGCCATATTTATTCACAGCATTTCTGCAGTTTATCCAAAGGTTTAACATATATATATATCAAACAGAGTCCTGTCCGCCCGAGATGCAAGGACCTTGGAAACCACCTCCACTTCTGTCTTCATGGTAAGCAGTGAGAATTCTTTATTTATAAATAAGTTGGCATAAAATTAACAGGGACTAGTGCCCTCCATGACGCGTTTCTCTCCACATGGGAGCTTGATCACATGATGCGTCGATTCATAGTGACGTTATTTAAAGTGCAATGCAGTGGAGAAAAGTGCACACAAACCATAGAAACAAGATTGAATGTTAATAAAAAATCGGCAGCAGACTGTGGCAGTTTTAGAAAAGGGAAAAAGAAACGCCAAACTCAACAGTACAAATACATGATTAAAATGTAAAGGATGGTTTTTGAAAATCATCAAAATATGGATAGACTCTCTCGCACAGGGAAAAGAAAAAGAATGGCGATGAGTTTGTCAAGAAGCAAAAACTAAGTGACATCTGCGTTGCCCCTACTTTGGGGTTTCTTCTTTTATAAAGTCTCTTTAAATCACACCCCTGTTGGAAGATTGTCATGTACTCAGATCCATATAATGCCACCTAGGACATTTGCAACAACAAGATGGTTTCCCATGCTCATCATGAGAAATTAGGGATTTCAAGTCCATATAGATCTAACAACTGTGAAAAAGAATAAAACGTATCAGTTTATAGTGACAGCGGAAATCCAGCTCCCACAGGAACAATTCACTGTGACCGCTGAGGAAACATTTAGGAACGATGAGTGTTACACATGTGATAGAGATCGCAGGTCACCCGACCAATATTTTCACCACTACGGTCTCGGGCCCATATATTTCAATTCACCATATACATTGATCAGATGACCCTACAACCTACTACCAATAATCATGAGTTCCTTTCTACTATTTCCAGTGTACCCGACTTACCATCCACCGATGCGGGTACCTATGACCACGATGGGTCAGGGAGCTAGCTGTAAAAGGAAAGGCAGAAGAAATACAAACCCAACATATATACTTTGATTTTTATAAAATGACCACGGACAACTGGAAGTTTTAAAAGATTTATCTAAATTTCATTTTCATAAAGCATTAGACTCACAGTTAGGAGACAATCAATAATCAGGATAACGGAAAGCATATAACTATAAAAGAACAATGTAAGGGCAATCATTTAAGTTTTCTCTAAGAAATAGTGTAACAGGGAACACGCTAAGTGGAGTAAAAAAATGGTAATGCAAGAATAAACTTTTATAAATGGACAAACTTATGCATAATTAGAATTAAGCTATTGGGTATACTTCACAAACTTAAATAAGAACTCTGGAAATCTTAAACAGCTATAGAATGAGCAAAAGGTGAGACATGCTATAAATCAAAGTTCAGCTTTATGAAAGTCTGCAATGGAGAAAATGATTTCTAAAAGGTAGGGTAACATAGGAACACGCTAAGAAAAATAATGCAAATGACTTTTGCAATATGAAATAGTTGCGGAAAAAGCATGGAAAATTATCATCTGCAAAAGTATGTCTTTATTGAAGCAAAGACAGAAAAATAGAAAGGTGCAGTTTTACAGGGTTTCGGTACGATATTTACCGAGACTGGTGTGAAAACCAACCCTGGCCACGGGTCAGTTAAGGACAGGTAAACCCTCAAGGACGGATAACCCTCAATGGGACAGCAGGTGCAGAATGGACACCCCAGGACAGGACAGGAAAACCAGATTAGGATCAGGACAGGACCACCAGGATACGACCAACACCCGCAGTTTGGAAGCAACGCCTGCGCTCCACCCTCTCTGCAGCTATCAGTCAGGACCCCGATTGGGTCAGCGAATTCCCCAGCAAAGTGCTCCGCTAGCACTTAAGGTTTAGTAAAACCTAAACCTTCAGAGTCTATGGTCAAATTCGGACAGAGTGCTCCGCAGCACCACTCTATCAGGTCACCTATTGAGTGCGTTGGGTCAGTGACAGGTCAGCTATTCGGACAAGTCGGACAAATTCCCTAGGTGAACCTAGGCTAGATATACTGTTTTGGGACAGTGTACCACCCTCCAAATGTTGCAAAGTGCCAGAATCCCCAATTTCGATTGGTCCTAAGGTAGGATTTGGTTAACACACCAATCAGAACCGACTTCTGCAAGTCCTAATTTACATTCTAAGGTACCGCCTAGCAAGATTGGGGTTCCCATGAGAGAGTATGCGGAATACAATAGGACTAATTTCATTGTAACAGTTTAAGAACATTCAAACTCCATCTTGCTGGGTCAGAGGTGGCGTTCACATGAGCATCTTGTCTGTGGCTGCCAGCTGGCTGAGTTCCACTGCCCAAGGTTGTTTCTTGCCTCGCATCTCGAGCATGCGTGGAAGGGACCTTCAAGATGGCTCACGACCCATTCGGACCCCCATTTCCCGCGATACATGAAAAGTAAGCGAAAACAAATTAGCACATAGGAATAAATGAATGTATTACATGTCATGATTTTGTACTTCAGGTTTATCAGTATAAAAATACACTATGCTGTTAATGATAAGTGCAACACATAACGACACGATGAGCAACAGCACGAGCTTCACCACGTTACTACAAGCACGGCCATTTTATGGCTATTACGCATGCGCACCCTTTCCCTCCAAACAGTGAGTGCGTCACGACACGTGATTATACCTAACGCATGCGCAGAAACAGAAATGCAAGCAGCGGCCATTTTACGAGAGTTATTCGTATTAGTAAAACACATAGGCAAGCTTCTCTAAGATACATGTATATCAAAAATAAAAGAGATTAGTAAAACGTACAAATTTTATGGGGTTACAACACATTCGAGGTTCATGAATCGAGCAAGTCGCGATGCGAAACCTTGCTCTATCAATCCCCTCTTTGATGATATTTACTATCATCACTAATAATGGAAACAGATGCCAACTTTCACACCTTGTACACCTCAATCTCCTCCAACAGGCGATTCAGTTTCTCTTTCTCGTTTTTGGTAGGGTGAGAATTTTTCACCTTTTTGTAAATCTGATTATTCAATTCTTCCAATTCAAGCTCATCCACACCTCGTTTCACACCTCTTCTATTCAATTGGTACTTCTTTGTGTTTTTGCGACATTTGCAACAGATGAATATGAGAAATAGGATGAGACCTATCACTCCAATTGGCATCAGTGCCTTAAACAATAAACTTTTACCTAAATTGGCAAACCAATGACCTACATTTGAGAGACCATCAACTAGTCTCTTCCAGGCACTATCAACCTCGAGTGGTTTGAGTTCCTTTTCCAAATTAGTAATGTTTTTCACATATCTTTTGAGCTGCACACTTTTGTCCGGAATGTAAGTGCAACAATGTTGCACCTTCAACATCCGGCAGACTCCTCCCTCTTTTGCTAATAAGGTATCAAGAGCAAGTCTGTTCTGCAAAACCATTGATCTGATCGCAACCATTTCGGTATTGACCAACAGAAATCCATGAGCTGTGTCAGTAGACAGCACATCCACTATAGTGGACAATTTGCAAATTCTGTGAGTGTTCAGAACCACTCCCACTCCAGGTATCAGTGCACTAAAAATGCTACCCATTATTTAACCTACGCTTTCTCTTTTACTAAGCACTAAGCCATTAGTGTTTTCATTGCTTCCAGCAATTTCATTCACATGGTATATTTTCGGGAAGACAATGCCAAAATAGCAGCTTCCATACCAGTGATCCGGCAATTTGAAATAAGCCTTGTCTCCACATATATAATAAATTGCAGGAAACACAGGCTCTGACCCATTTTTAAATCCCCATCTTCCAATTACCTTGTACAGACCCTCCAGCATTTCGCGATTTCGCGATTCACGAAAAAATCGCGAAATCGGCTGATTACCGCGATGGCCGCGAAATTTACTATTTTGGCCGCTAAAAAAAGGTCTCCCAGGAGAGAGGAAAAACTTCTGGCTTCTTATTGGTTGCACGCGCACACGTCACTACGTGCCGCCGTGCAGCCGAAACATAGCTTGGTGTAGGCTTCTCTGTATTCTCTGCCTTGGTAGAACTGCTGACTCGTTGTCTGACTCGTTGTCTCCAGCCGGCTCTACATGCTTGTTAGCTTGTTTCCTGTTCGATTTCAATAGGCTTTCTTTTTTTCTCTTTTGCGATGCGCATGCACGTATCACTTCTGCGTAACGGTCCTGTTCCATTTCCTTCCTTTCTTGGGACAGGTTCTTGTTTTAGTCCGGCGATTCTTGTATATGGCAATGCTACATTCCTTTGAAGACTGTGTCTCAAAACCTGCATACATTTATCCTGAGTAATGACAGAGGAACGGACCCCGTCTAGCATCTGAATTGTATGCAAATTATATTACGAATTTGGGCCCAGCAACCCCTGCTTCTAGAGTCAGCTCCGTGCATGAACACTGTTTTAAAGAATAATTCCCATACATCACTCACCTTGCACCAGAGTGATACCGCCGCTGGAATTCCTTAACCTCGTCCCCCCAGGCTGGTTGAATGAATTAATGCTGATCAGTGGTATCTGCTGTGATCTGTAAGTAACGAGTTTACATCTCGTGCTTTGATTCCCATTTGAGAGATGCCAACGCATCTCTGCTAAGTTTTACATACAAGCGCCTTTTTAAAGCACTAAACAAAAGTGACATTGTGAGGTGTGGGCAGAGAGGGCACTGGTGGCAGGGTGCTGGCAGATGAGGAGCAGACGGGTGGGACGCCGGCTATCACACCTCCTCTACATACATTAGAGACACTTCACAGCCTGATGTGAGCATCTGAATAGACAGAACATTTCAAAAGAGCAGAGGGCTTTTGGTGTATTGATTTGCTTCGTTCCAGAAACTGAACTGAGTATGTCTTGCAATAAGAGAAACTGGAATGTGATGCCACGTCCTCTTTTGTTATTGAGGAACTGTAGTTTTGCGGGCCAATCATTTTAGATTTTGTACACTATAGAGACTGCCCATGTATGTTATGAACTTAGTTATTTTTTAAATCATTTTATATTAGCTGAGTGAATTTTAATTGATTGTGATGGTATTTCAGCTTCTGTATAGCTATCTGTTTCTATATACCAAAATTAAAATAAATAATTTCTTCACAGTGCCTGCACATTCTGTACAGGGCCTGCTGTGTCTGTCAGCCTGGACAAACTAGTATCAGATTCCTCCAAACCAGATATTGCTCACATGCCTCAGGCGCGTGTGTCAACATGCAAGGAGCCCCACAAAAAAGTCTAATCGTGCAGAAGAATTTAAAGGTCTGGCTGCTTCACTGGTCTGCTACCAAATTTAATGTGAATTTGGCTGATTTCCATCTCCTCAAACCACCAAGGTGAATATTGTGTGCTAGCATAATGTGCCACCCTAAGCTTGTCTCCCGCCTATGCTATTCATTTCCATTATGCACATGGGAGAATGACGCTAAAACATTCCATGAAGAAATAGGGCCCCTACTCACGAGGTTAGATTTAGAGTTCTGCTTCTGTAGAGTTGCAGGCACTTTAAACATGCCTATTTCAAAGTGGAATACTCTGTTACATTAGTTTCCATTGATTTAAGGCTGAAAAAGAATGATTACAAGTAAAATAAAATGCCGCAATAATGCCGCTAAATTTCAATTTTTGTGCCGCTAAATTTCCATTTTTATGCCGCTAAATTTCCACATCTATGCCGCTATAATCTGGGGGGTCTGCTTGTAATTGTGCTCACATTGACTGGAACCAATGAAAATGTTATTATAATAACTAGTTCTTTCGCGGTGAAGACAGAGTTTCCCTTTCCTTTCGAAATCCAGCAACAAGGCAGGACCCGCCCCACTACTTGAGGTGCTCTCCATGTTCTCAGCCCATTTAGGAGTTTTCTGTCTCTTGTCATTAGCCTTTCTTTGGAAACTCTCCCTTCTTTTCTCTGCCATGTTTAAAAATATTTTCTCTTGTTCATGTAATGAACAGGTCAAGTTATCTCTGTGTGCTTCATTTAAGTCTATAGTACCTATAGTCAGGAAGTATTCTCCCATATAACGTGTAACGTCACTTTTAGTATGTACAGGATTTAGATTTCCACGTATAGGAAGTTCAGAAAATATTACGTCTGCGTTAGAGTAATAGTACTGTAACGGTCCTCTTTTGTAAAATAAGCTTGCTAATATGCTACAGGAAATGCCATAGGTCAAAGGTAAGTGATGATAAGTCACGCCTTCAGCTACAGAAGTAGGTAGCTTCATGCAGACATAGCAGTCTTCTATTTCCATAGTTTCTACGTAATGCACTAACAAATTTGCGAAAACGTTTAAATTAGTCTGGTTCTTAACTCCGTGGTAATGTAGTCCTTCCTCATCTGATGCTTCTAAGTCTCGTTTTGTCTGTCTGAGTGCTTTTTCACGTCTTTCTACACTTCGTGCTGTCAATTCTTCAGTGTCAGTAGTCTGAGTAGGGTCAATGTTAGTATTTTTGCTTACCATAAAAGGAATGAAAATTGTTAATCCTATCCAAACTATTATTACTATAGCTATACTACATATACACACTTTGCAGCATGTTTTGCAACAACTGCGACTAGGCCTTCCATTCACTCCTGAATCAGACATCTTGGCTCAGAAGAAGTTTTCCAACCCCTCTTTGTAACTTTACACAGGTATCTTACTCTGTGCAATTTCAGGTGAGCTAGTCTTCTTCAGTAGACAAATCAGCAATCTGTTCTTCGTCACTTTCGTCAGTTATATCAAGATCCTCAAAGTTTTCCAAGATTAAGTAGGTCCACTCAGGATCTTGGTATTTTTCGTTCAGTCTTTTTATTCGATCACTCCTTCTTTTGGAGCTTTCTCCAATTTGCTCTGCAATCCGTGGACTTCTCCTTTTGTCTGCAAGTTTCTCTTCTACTGTTTTTATTCTCAGCCTTAGTCTCTTAATATATCTTGGTTCGATATTTTTCTTTTTCTTGAGTCTCTTTGTTGGTACTGTAATTTGGCTTTCTTCTAATGTTCTTTTGTTTTCATTTGTTTGTGGCACTTCTTCTGTCTCTTCCCTTCCTGTCTGACTAGTTCCAGGTCTTGTATCTACTTCTTCTGCCTGGTTACTAAGCTGGCCTGGTTCAGGTGAATTTTGATTTTGGCTTTCAAATGTCTCTGTTTCTGTGTCCTGAACACGTTCTTCTAATTCTATCTGATCCTGTTCGAGCACTTCGATCCCTTGATTTTCTTCTGCTCGAACCTTTACACTAGTACTAATCTGTCCCTTTTCTATTTCAGGAGTTAATGGAGGTGTGTCAATCACTTGTTCTGTCCCTATCTGACCTTCCTCTTCGTCCTCAGATTTGATGTGAATCTCAATGATCTGATGGTCTTCGCCTGTGCCTGACTCAACCTCTCTATTCCACTCTCTGTCTTCATATATTCGCTCTCTTGTTCTGATTGGGTCTCCAATGAGATCTATTAAAGGTATCCAATCGTCTTGGCTGGTGCTCGGTTGCTCGTCATCAGCTACTTCAGGACCAACATCTGCAGACCCCTCAGCTGGACAACCTTCAGCTCCAGGCTCCTCGTCTGGTGTCACCTTCTGGGTATGGCTGGCATGGATCCACTTGGGAACTCCGGCACACTTCACTGCTGTCGTGGTCACCAGTATTACTTGGCGCTTTTGTCCCCACCTCGGTTCAAGGCAACTCGAACGAGTGTGTTTCTTTATTTTAACCCAGTCACCAGGAACCAATTTGTGAACTGGAGTTGTCGGGTTGGCGACGGCGTCTGCCCGAATCTGGCGAGAGATAGAACGCACTTGGTCACCCAGTTGCTTGCAGTACTCAAGTACCAAATCATCAGAAATGTTTAACAGTTTGTATCCTGGTACCCATGCTTGTCTCATCACTCTTCCCATCAAGATCTCATGGGGACTCAGGCCTGTTTTTCGATCTGGAATGCTTCTGAGTCCCATCAGAACAAGAGGTAAGGCATTTACACAGTTTATGCCAGTAGAGTCACACATCTTTGCCAATCTGTTTTTTATGGTGCCATTTATTTGCTCTACAACTCCAGAAGCCTCTGGACGATATGCACAGTGCAGTTTTTGTGTGATTCCAAATGCTTTACAGAGCTGATCAATTACTTCATTCTGAAAATGTTTGCCTCTATCTGATTCAATAGTGACTGGAACCCCGAACCTAGGTATCAACTCCTTTAGTAGTAGTTTAGCTACTGTCATGGCATCATTCTGCGGGGTAGGGTAAGCTTCCACCCATTTTGAAAATAGGCAAACAACGACAAGGACATATCTTTTCCCTTCACAACGGGGCATGGTGATGAAGTCAATCTGTATTCTCACGAAGGGACCCCCTGATTTCCCAATTTTCCCCAGTTCAACTACTGTTCTTTTACCAGCGTTGAACTGCTGACATGTCAAGCACCTCTGACAAAGGGATTCTGCTACCTTCCTGAACTTCTTGTTGTACCAGGTCTGTTGAAATACCAGAACCATGGCATCCCTACCAATGTGTGATCCTTCATGTATTAATCTGGCCATAGGGGCAAGCAGGTATCGGGGTAACACAGGCATACCATCTGGGCCCACAATGACACCATCCTCACGCCTTGGTCGACAACCAAGTTCCTTCCATTTCTCTTTCTCTTCCCAGGGCACAGCATGCTGCCATTCTCTCACTTCATCCCAAGTAGGCACTTCTTCAAACACCATAAGTTGGCAGCTGTTTCCAGTCCCTCCCAGTCTGATATTTATTGACATGCGATCCATAGCACATTGTTTTGCCACTCGATCAGCAAAATCATTTCCCAAAGATACATGGTCAAGGCCCTTTTTATGAGCAACACATTTGACCACTGCCAATTCTTTTGGTAATTGGATTGCCTCTAGAAGGTCTTGTACAACTTTTCCATTTCGAATGGGGGTACCTGATGAAGTCAGGAATTCTCTTTGTAGCCATAATTGGCCAAAGTCATGCACAACCCCATAACAGTACTGACTATCAGTATACACTGTTATTTTTTTGTCTTTTCCCAATTTGCAAGCTCTTATCAGGGCAATCAATTCGGCTACTTGTGCAGACTTTATTCCAAATAAACAGGATGCCTCTTCAATTTTGTGTAACGTAACCACAGCGTAAGCAGCACTTAGGCCTACAAGTTCGTGCCTCATGCATGAACCATCCACAAACCATTCCTCATCATGTTTAGGCAAAGGTGTTTCTTTAATGTCTGGGTGAGGTTTAGTACTGAACTCTGTCAGGTCAATGCAGTCATGCTCATTCTCTCCCTTATCTTCCATTATCATTGTGTCAGGGAGCAGAGTAGCTGGGTTCAAAATATTACACCTGGTAATGACTATATTTGCAGCACCCATGAGAATTCTCTCATATTTAGTCAGCCGACTAGGGGTGAGATACTGAGTTTTTGTACGAGTCAAAAGAATTACAAATGCATGTGGAACATACACAGTTACAGGATGTCCCATGACAATGGACTCATTCTGTTCTAAACTTGTGCAAGTTGCAGCTACTGCTTTCAGACACCCAGGTAATCCAGCAGCCACTGGATCCAAGGTGGCAGAAAAATATGCCACCGGCCTTCTGGTCAAGCCATGCTCCTGAGTCAGGACTGATAATGCACAATTATCACGAGTGTCACAGAACAGGCCAAACTCCTTGGAATAGTCAGGCATCCCTAGAGCAGGGGCTGTACACAGACAATCTCGCAACTGTGTGAAGGCTGTTAAGCTCTCATCATCCCATTCCACTGGGTCCTTTGCTCCTTTCTTGGTCATATTTATCAAAGGCTTTGCCAGGACTGCAAAGCCCACAATCCATTGCCTGCAGTAACCTACAACTCCAAGGAACATTCTGACTTCTTTCTGGGTACGGGGTAACTGCATCTTTTGAATAATTCTGACTCTCTCGGAGGTGACCTTTCTGATGCCTTTTTCTATCTGGTGCCCCAGATATTTCACTGACTTTTTACAGAACTGTAATTTTTCAGGGGCCACTTTATGTCCCTTTTCATTTAGGTGATTCAGTAGGGCAATGGTGTCAATCACGCAATCCCTATGACTTTTGGACGCCACCAATAGGTCGTCAATGTATTGCACGAAAACAGACTTTCCAGGTAAGACTAAAGATTCAAGACATTTTTTCAAGATCTGATTAAAGATAGAGGGGCTTTCTGTGTACCCCTGGGGGACCCTATTCCAGACATACACGTGACTGTTGAAAGCAAATGAGAAAATAAATTTGCTGTCTGGATGCAATGGGATCGAAAAGAATGCGTGACATAGATCTATCACGGTGAACCATTCAGCATCCCAGGGAATCTGATACAGGATTACTGCTGGGTTCGGGACAATAGGACAATAAGGAACCACAATTTTATTTACCTTTCTCAGGTCCTGCACTACTCTGTATTTGCCACTAGGCTTTTTGATGCCCATAATGGGTGAATTACACGGGCTACTCATCACTTCCTGTATGATATTTGCTTCTAACAATTTCTGTATTTCAATAGCAACACCTGCTCTTACTTCGGCACTCATTTTGTAAGGCTTAGTGTTGGGGTAAACTGCATTTTCTTTCATCGTTATTTGTACGGGGTCTACATTTTTCATTAATCCTACATCCTTTCCAGTAAAGTCCCATACTTCTTGTTTCACTGTCTGTTGAAGTTCTGTAGGTATGTCCTGTATAGTCATTCGCTTTATTTCCGAGTCAGGTCTGACTAACATTAATTTGTAAATACCATCTTCATCTGGGGTCTGAATTTCGACGCCCTTTGGTGTGCAAAAGATAGTGCAGTTCATTTTGCACAGCAAATCACGTCCCAGTAAGTTCACTGGACTGGTATCGCAAACGACAAATCTGTGCATTTCTTTAAAGTTCCCTATTGAGATCTCCATTGGTTCTGTAACGGGGGTACTAATCAATTGATTAGATACTCCCACTACTTGGATTGCTTCTCCCGAGAGGGGTAGGTTTGGGACGTCTGCTGTTCTCACAGTAGAACGGGTAGCACCAGTGTCCAACAGAAAAGTGACATCGTTTCCGTCAACCTTTCCTTCGATGTATGGCCCTGACTGGTCTACCGGCAAGGAGGCGCCAAGTACGCACTCCTTGTCCTCCCCTCTCAGGCCCCGTCAGTACTGGTCGTCACAGAAAAAAGTATCACTTAGTAAATACTGCGAAGTTGCTGCATTTCTGTTCTCATTTCCCCCCCAGATCTCTACGTCGTCACCCTGCGGTGATTTTCCCTTGAAACTAGGATTTGGTGCTCGGGGTACTTGAATTGTTTTTACCTGTTGCTGGTTCTTTCTTGGCTTTTCATTCTGCGTCTGTGAAATTAAATCAGGGGTTTGGGCATTATCATTCTGCAAATAGGGACATTCGTCTCGCCAATGTCCAATTTCTCCGCACTGGTGGCAGGGAAATTTCTTTTTCGCTTCCTCTCTGCTCATTTTTGCTCGGGGCTTTCCTCCACCCCAACCCCCAGGGCTTGAGTTCTGAGTATTTTTGTTTAATTTACTCAGTTGCTTTTCTTGCTGTTCTGCGAGCTTAACTTGTGCCCACATCACCTTCTCCTTCAAAGCCTTTTTCTTGTCTGCCATCTCGTCCTCACAGTACTTTGCGTACCGTAGGACCTCATCCATTTTCTTGGACTGCCAACAAATTTTATTATCTTTTATCCACTGACAGATTTCGGGCCTTAAACAGTTTACAAACCTGTAAATGAAGTGGGTCATGTCCTTCATCTCGATGTTATCTATACCACTGTATGTTTTGAACACCTGCAACAACCTTTCATAAAAGGAGTGCACAGTCTCATCCCTTTCTTGTATCGTTCTATCTATCTTGGTCCAATCAGTTTCCTTTGCAGGCACCTTTTGTTTCAGGTGTTGAATTACTTGTTCATATTTTTTCTTCACTTCTTTAGAGGGTTCTCCTGTTGTTGAGTCCCTCGGGTATTCCTCACTAGGCCAAGCTATGGCTATTTTACACTCGGTCCACAAATCTACCGGGACCACAATGTCAAAGAACCCATCCAAATCTTTCCACAGGCATTTTTGAACCTTTACAAATCTTTCCACCTGCCTGTACCAATCCACAGGCTTCTCTCGCAATTTTGGGAAATCATTAGTAAAGGACACAATATCCTGTCTGGACCAAGGAACATGCACGTATTTTCCACCTGGCACTTCGCGCATGGGGAGTAATTGTTCTGGTTTGTCAGCTTCCCTTACAACAAATTCAGAAGTTACTTGTTTGGATCTGGCCTCATCTTTCTTTCTGGCCCATCTAGCTTTCCACTTTTCCACATCTCCCCATTTCTGCAACACGGATAATAATTCTTTGACCTGAGCCTTTTTCCCGGACACATTCAGGTTTTCCAAATCTTTGTCTGGGAAATCTGCTCTGTACGGTTTCTGTAAAGGTTTCGATTTTGAGATATCTATTCCCATGCTAGCAGCGGTGTCTGTCAATTTTTCATGAAGTACTCGGGTATTTCGGGTGAGACTCTTGCAAATAAACAGCATCTCTTCTTCAGAGTAGGTATTTAATCTGTCTAATCCTACGTTTCCTGCCATTAATTCTTCTATTTCTACTCTCAATTTGTAGAGATCTAAAGGTTTCGTTGGTGGAGTTTGTTTATCTAATTCTTGACTCCATCTTTCGATTTCTTCAGGAGTCACCAACGTGACACTCCTGGTACCCGAAGTCGATTCCATCTGAATCTCCCTCGTGTTGAAAGGGTTATGCCTTTTCTGCATCCTTTTTCCTGTGTTTCTAATAGGTAGATCCAGTAGCGAGACCTCGGACTCGCATTCACTTGTCTGGTCATCTACAATTAAGGGTTCTGGTCTAGGTGGTGCTATAACTGGAGTAATGACTGGAGTTTTCGGACTCCCTTGACGGTCCCCATACAACGGAACCACTGGTCCGATAGTTACTGGGATTGTCAAGGCTTCAGGGCTCGTATTTAACTGGGAGATTTTCTGGATTATTTCAGCTCTCTGTTTAGCTAGAGCATCTCGTTCCCTGTCCTCCAATATCCTTTCGACTGAATTGTCATGTAATATCTGAGGAGTTAAAATTGGAGCATAATTCGGGGCAGTGGGATGTGTCTCTCTTGGTCCTTCACCATAATTAGGTTTTGGAAATAAACTTCCCGTGCTTAGGGATCTTGGTTCTTCCTCATAAAGAGGATTTAAAATCGGCATTCCTGAACTTAGTGGTCTCTCCTCACCTTCATAGGGAAGTCTAGCGCAAGACCCCCTTTCTCGTGAGTATCTTGTTTCCCCACTAGTGGGTCTTTTTGGGTAAATCTCTCTGGGCTCTATGGGTCCTAGACTTTCAGTATAGGGAGGTATTTGGTAACCCCCTCCTACACTTGCGGACCTGGCCTCTTCCTGGGGTGGAGGTCTTCGAAAATTTTCCCCCTCACTAGAAGGTCGGTGCCCTTCATTATAAGGTGGTGGACTTCTCATACACATGTCATCTAACAATTCATCATCCGACTCTCCAATAGGCACCCAATGTTTGCATTTTTCTGTCCTCTTCTCCCCCCCTGGGAGGACCACCCGCGGGCATCATTGGAAACAGTCCCTCAACAATCATATTCTGTCTCCACTGTTTCATCTTTGTATCTCGGGTTTCTTGTTTCAGTTTGGGATAAAATTTTGTTAATCCTTTATCCATTCGGGGCTTATCCCTCTCAAAAGCCTCGATTTCCCATTCCTCTAGTGCTTCATACTGCGTTAGTCTAGGTCTGGGATGCAAGTCATTCATTCGGGTGCTCAAATTAAATAGAATCCTCCCATTGAAAGTACCTTCTAACGGAAAAGCCAATACTCCGTCATCTTTCGTATATTCCGCCCAATTTTCCAACCATACACATGAGTGGTACCCTTTATCAAACATCATAAAAGATGCGGGAGTATTAGGTGGTGGAATGACAACACCTTCTCGAGTCCTAATTGGTTTGTCCTTTTTGAAATAATTCTTGACTTTGTTCACAAGTGACAACTTCCTCTTATTTCCGTACATAATGTCGGTGTTATGTCCTTTCCACTGATCGTTCTCAAACCCTAAATGCCTAGGATCTGGTCTAGTATGTGGTCTATACGTATGCCACATATAATTTCCTTCAAACGACTCTCTGTTTACAAAATCACTTCCAATCTAAATGCGTTTCTTATTTTCGTGCAACCAATGAAATGCACGAATTCAAATAATCTCGACCAATGGGTGCGCGGCCTTTTTCGCGAGACAGTTCTCACGTTTCGGCTCTCACCCCTCCTTCACAATTTCAGCTCCGCTACCAGCCCGCTGCGTCTACCAATCCCAGCGCGGCACTGAGTGACGTCAGAGCAGCTTCGCGACTGACTCCCTCCTTTACAAGGTAACGGAAACTTTCTTTCTTTCTAAAGTGCTTAGTGCTTGGTTATTTCACAACGAATACACATTCGCCACTGTACTCAAGTGTCTAGACAGAAAGAATTTCACTGCAAGTAAACTACTTCCATTTACTTTTCACACGCTACGGATAGATCTCTTCCGCCTATCCTTCACTCTAGCATTAGGGAACCTGTTACTTCCTCAGACTCATCCACTTTCTGGGATATTTGCTAAGTCTAAAGTTTCACCCGCGAACCCCTTTGCTATCACACAAGCTCCGATGAACCTGCTACTCTTCCGATGGGACCCTTACTAGGTTATGCCACAAAAGGAATTTTGCCAATGAACTTCGTTGCTAACATTTATTCAAACATGCATTCAGAAAAAACCCTAGTTAGTGCTTCCAGTTCTGCCTAACCTGCACCAACTTTCCTTGAAAGCCAGTGACCTCAAAACGAATGGATTCTATTCACCACTCGCTATTCAATTCCCCGGGGATTTCTGACAACATAGATAACGTTTTACATACGAATGGATTAGTACATATAACAGTATAATAACAAGAATAACGATTTTAAAACATTTCATAATTTTATAAAACAAGCATTTCAAGTGAGTGATCAGATCACCTGAACTACCTATTCTCGTAGCAGCAAATAAGATTTCCTATCTAGCAGTATCCAACTTAGTTAGTCTAACTAATCCTACCTAACCTTTAACTATTCCCTAACCATCCTCGATGCTACCAGAAAAATACTGATAGAGATCGCAGGTCACCCGACCAATATTTTCACCACTTCGGTCTCGGGCCCATATATTTCAATTCACCATATACATTGATCAGATGACCCTACAACCTACTACCAATAATCATGAGTTCCTTTCTACTATTTCCAGTGTACCCGACTTACCATCCACCGATGCGGGTACCTATGACCACGATGGGTCAGGGAGCTAGCTGTAAAAGGAAAGGCAGAAGAAATACAAACCCAACATATATAATTTGATTTTTATAAAATGACCACGGACAACTGGAAGTTTTAAAAGATTTATCTAAATTTCATTTTCATAAAGCATTAGACTTACAGTTAGGAGACAATCAATAATCAGGATAACGGAAAGCATATAACTATAAAAGAACAATGTAAGGGCAATCATTTAAGTTTTCTCTAAGAAATAGTGTAACAGGGAACACGCTAAGTGGAGTAAAAAAATTGTAATGCAAGAATAAACTTTTATAAATGGACAAACTTATGCATAATTAGAATTAAGCTATTGGGTATACTTCACAAACTTAAATAAGAACTCTGGAAATCTTAAACAGCTATAGAATGAGCAAAAGGTGAGACATGCTATAAATCAAAGTTCAGCTTTATGAAAGTCTGCAATGGAGAAAATGATTTCTAAAAGGTAGGGTAACATAGGAACACGCTAAGAAAAATACTGCAAATGACTTTAGCAATATGAAATAGTTGCGGAAAAAGCATGGAAAATTATCATCTGCAAAGGTATGTCTTTATTGAAGCAAATGGTATTGGATGGATGCACAGCTCAAGGGTTGGTTCAATGTCTCAACAAATTTTAAAAGGGGTTCTGGTGCACCAGAAGGGTGACGTCGAGGGTCCCACGACGTCAATACAATAGTGGAATAGTGAGACTAGACAGAGTCTGGAATCATCCCCTGTGGGCACACATTAGATTGTCTTCTAAGTAAGGAAGACTTCCTTAGCAGTTTTTCTCAAGTGTTCATTTTATTTAAAGTTATCTTTCAAATCATATTGGTAGTTTTTTATCTTTTTCCAGACAATTTGATAACATCAGGCAATGTCCATTTCAAAATCACCAATGCATTTCGGGCATTAGATTCATGCCCTTCATCAGGGAGACAACACTATAAAAAATATATGTTTCTCGCACACCACCACGCTTTCAGACCCCACACACCGAACAAATAGTAAACCAGTTTCTGCACTCTCCTTTGTTACAGATTTTGAACCCTATACTTGGAAAGGCATGTAAGTGACACCGATTTTGTCCATCATGAATACTGTTTTGCATATGAGTGTCATTATGGTTGTGATAATTTGTTCTTGATATAATCAAATCATTAACCGACCAGTACATCATGTTATTCCTAACATCAATGAGTTTATTCATGTTGCTTTAATTGTTTGTTCATCCGTTTTTTAACGCTCACTAACGGTCATTCACCATATATTTTTTATAGTGTCGTCTCCCATTGCCTGATGTTATCAAATTGTCTGGAAAAAGATAAAAAACTACCAATATGATTTGAAAGATAACTTTAAATAAAATGAACACTTGAGAAAAACTGCTAAGGAAGTCTTCCTTACTTAGAAGACAATCTAATGTGTGCCCACAGGGGATGATTCCAGACTCTGTCTAGTCTCACTATTCCTTTATTGAAGCAAAGACAGAAAAATAGAAAGGTGCAGTTTTAAAGGGTTTCGGTACGATATTTACCTAGACTGGTGTGAAAACCAACCCTGGCCACGGGTCAGTTATGGACAGGTAAACCCTCAAGGACGGATAACCCTCAATGGGACAGCAGGTGCAGAATGGACACCCCAGGACAGGACAGGAAAACCAGATTAGGATCAGGACAGGACCACCAGGATACGACCAACACCCGCAGTTTGGAAGCAACGCCTGCGCTCCACCCTCTCTGCAGCTATCAGTCAGGACCCCGATTGGGTCAGCGAATTCCCCAGCAAAGTGCTCCGCTAGCACTTAAGGTTTAGTAAAACCTTCAGAGTCTATGGTCAAATTCGGACAGAGTGCTCCGCAGCACCACTGTATCAGGTCACCTATTGAGTGCATTGGGTCAGTGACAGGTCAGCTATTCGGACAAGTCGGACAAATTCCCTAGGTGAACCTAGGCTAGATATACTGTTTTGGGACAGTGTACCACCCTCCAAATGTTGCAAAGTGCCAGAATCCCCAATTTAGATTGGTCCTAAGGTAGGATTTGGTTAACACACCAATCAGAACCGACTTCTGCAAGTCCTAATTTACATTCTAAGGTACCGCCTAGCAAGATTGGGGTTCCCATGAGAGAGTATGCGGAATACAATAGGACTAATTTCATTGTAACAGTTTAAGAACATTCAAACTCCATCTTGCTGGGTCAGAGGTGGCGTTCACATGAGCATCTTGTCTGTGGCTGCCAGCTGGCTGAGTTCCACTGCCCAAGGTTGTTTCTTGCCTCGCATCTCGAGCATGCGTGGAAGGGACCTTCAAGATGGCTCACGACCCATTCGGACCCCCATTTCCCGCGATACATGAAAAGTAAGCGAAAACAAATTAGCACATAGGAATAAATGAATGTATTACTTGTCATGATTTTGTACTTCAGGTTTATCAGTATAAAAATATACTATGCTGTTAATGATAAGTGCAACACATAACGACACGATGAGCAACAGCACGAGCTTCACCACGTTACTACAAGCACGGCCATTTTATGGCTATTACGCATGCGCACCCTTTCCCTCCAAACAGTGAGTGCGTCACGACACGTGATTATACCTAACGCATGCGCAGAAACAGAAATGCAAGCAGCGGCCATTTTAGAGTACGAGAGTTATTCGTATTAGTAAAACACATAGGCAAGCTTCTCTAAGATACATGTATATCAAAAATAAAAGAGATTAGTAAAACGTACAAATTTTATGGGGTTACAACACATTCGAGGTTCATGAATCGAGGAAGTCGCGATGCGAAACCTTGCTCTATCACATGTACCTAACAAATAAGGTAACATTTTTCTAGTTGCAAAAGGACCATTGTAGTAGGCCAAGTAAAAAATCAGACTTAGAGAAAAAGTACATTAAAAAAAAGGAAAGACCACATTTTGGCATAACAATATCAAATTAAATAAACTCTAAACCTATATCGAATATAATGTAAGAAAATCATGTCATATTGAAAAAAATAGAACTTTCATCAAGTGTTATCACATGAAAATGACTATGGTTAAAAATAACCTACAACCGCAATTTTTCTCAACTTTCACATGAGTAAAACATTTTCTATGTTCTTATTATAAAAATAGTTTTCACCTTCTAATAAACTATGGAATCTCTATTACTATCAGTTTAAATTTCAAGTTCCTAGCTAGTATTTTTACAGTTTTGTACCAACTTTTCTGCATGATGTATTTTAATGGAAAGCAATAGAAACACTAGGCCACTTTATTAATAGCCCATTATTTCATCAGCAAATGCCAATAAGCATTTTAATAAGTAATGTCATTAGTGCAACTCATTTATATGCATTAGTATTGTTTTATATATTTATTTCTTCATCTTTCCTATCAAAGCATGATTTTACAGTGCTTCTACTACACTTGTCGTAGTTTCATGTGTTACTGTGTCTCACATGTGCAAGGAACACTTTCGTCTTTTCTTGTCTTAAATCAGTAAATCTGTTGTGTGCTATGATTTTTTTAAGTTTGCGTCAATCATACCCATGCACCATATTGCAAGGGTGTCTGTATTATCTAAAGCATAGGTTTTTACTGGAAGTAGAGATTTTTCCACTACAAAAGCTATGCTTTAAGGTTTTTCCCACTTTGATGTGTGCTGTACAATGCTGCACACCTGCAATGCACCACCATGCAACGCCCCCTTGATGTAAAGTTACGCAAAACTCACTTTGCATCACTTTGGGATGATTTCCAATACAAATCCAGATTTGCGTTGGAAAACAAATCCCACCTTAACATTTTGCGTCAGTTTTGTGTCACAAAAGTAAAGCAAATCAGACGTAAAGTGTTAGTAAATCTGGTCGTCAGTATCTAAGGAAATACATAAGAAGAAACTTTATAGCAAAAGCTACAATTCGCCCACTTTTTACATAGAATATTGTAACTACAAAGAATATTTTTTGCATTATAATTAGTAATTAAGGATTATATTTTAAATGGAGAGTTGATGTCAAACATTCGATCGATTCACGCTAGGAGTTGATTACTTAAATATAGGCATTACAATAAGTGGGTAAGGCTTTTGAATGCTTTGACTAGCATGTGCTTCTATGTGCGGCTCTGCCTGTGTGCGTGTATGTGTGCTTGTGTGTGGTCAATCTTTTTTGAGAGGTGAAATGATTGGTATTAAGTGTTTAAGTGCGAGCATAAACAAACAACGTGGCCTGGAGGAAGAGAAGTAATATTCAATTTCCCGTGGGAAGGCGGCAGCAAAACTGATTGATTCAGAAGGAAAAGGATCTACATTAGTCAAACCTGCTCACCAGCAGCTATTAGGAGCTCTTAGCATCATCAGTTACGGTAAACCTTCTCAGACTACTACTGCATTAGAGCAACATGACTTTTTAAGTACCTTTAAACACCCGGGGATAAGAGTGTCTTAAAATGTGATGTTTAAATTTACAAGTTCGAATAATGGATTCATAAAGCTTTAAATATAGCCTTCTGACATTATATTATTTTTCATTTAAAAAGATATATATATATATATATATATATATATATATATATATATATATATATATATATATATATATATATATATATATATATATATATATATATATATATATATATATATATATATATATATATATATATATATATGTTTTGCTTCCAATTGACATTTAAAACAATCTAAGGGGAGGAAGTATAGATGGATACATTTGAAGAGACTGCTCTTCCCTCTTGACAATGAACATTAGAAGATCAAGAGTTTTAATAAACCCGAAGAAAAATGGACATGCACTGGGCAAAACTTCCCCGGAGCCTTGCTTTGGATTTATTAATGTCAAAAGTTTGCCAAAATGTTGTTACCACAGAATGGAAAAAGCCTTACTGCCGTGCTGGTGCAGGGTGCCAAAAAGCAAAGAATTGACCAAGTCAGCAGCATTAAAGTAAGGAACGGTTCATTTACTAGCAACTTTCAGCACTGTGAGATGTACTCATCTATCTATCTATCTATCTATCTATCTATCTATCTATCTATCTATCTATCTATCTATCTATCTATCTATCTATCTATCTATCTATCTATCTATCTATCTATCTATCTATCTATCTATCTATCTATCTATCTATCTATCTATCTATCAATCTATCTATCTATCAGTCCACCAGCCCATATGCCTGCCTACATCGCAAGCTATTTCTATGGGACCTTGAAAAGTGCCAACACGCAGCCAAAACGGTTTCTTAGCACTCTGTAGGAGAACCTTTGAGCTGGCCAGCTTCACCTAAAAAAGAAAGATGTCAGCTGATTGACATTGTTAAGAGTGAAACAGCCGTAGTCTTAGCTTTTTTTCTGAGCATATATTTTTTCTTCTCAATTGTTGACCCTTTGCAAGCCACAGGCGGGTGCCCCCACCCTGAAAGATCTGCCTCTCCACCAAGAGTGTTTGAATCTTTGAATGACCTGTAAGCATTTGGAAGCTGAGTGAAATGTATTCAGTCCTATTTAAGAAATCCCCCTCTCAAGAATTAGAGGAAATTAGAGAATTAGGGGGAAGAAATGTGGCTAAAATCATGCATATTTGAACAAACTTCTCTTGTGGGTGGGAAGTCAATGAAGTTGGTGAAGTATAGTAGAGACATTGTCAAACGCCTTTTAATCAAACATTGTTGTTACTGCCTCATTGTGGACATTTTGTAATTTATTAAGAACCTCATTATGATTAGGCCTTTAATTTGACTTGGGCCGGTAACAAGAGTTACTGTTAGGGTTCGTGGCAGCTCTTTGGAACTATTGTTTTCACCAGGAGTCTGTGGTTGCACAAAACCTCAGTTTTCTGGTAAAAAATCTTGCCCAGGATGAACTAACAGGAGAATCGGATATAGTATTGTCCAGTCTGATAGTTATTCCTCATTTACTATGGTTCAGTGAATAATCCTCCGCTAACTTCCCCCTCAGGAGTTAAGGGGCTGGTTTACACCCAACTTATAATGCCGCCCAAAGTTTTCATTTGGTGGGCTGAGACAGGCAGAATTGCTAGAGTCCAGAGAACAAAGAACGAGATGCCAAAAATGTTGTCTGGGGAATATGAGAAAGAAAAATACCAACAAAAACCCTGAGATTTTAAAACTTGAATTCGGATGCCACTGTAACCTACTAGATGAGGAATGGAGCAGAATCCAGCAGAGTCCTAAGGTTTCAAACACCTGAGAAGATTCAGTATAGATACCAATGGGTTATGTTAGAGCCTGAAATTCCAATATAGGGGACTATTGCTATCAGCATGACCTCAGATTTTGATGGATAAAGCCTGAGGAAGTTTACACTCATCTGCCATTTTCCTGCCTATGATTCTTGTGGGAGGCATGAGATATCCGTCTTATTTGGATCTCGAATGTTGAAAACGATCAATGTGTATTTGGTGCATAGATAAAATACAAGATTGTATTCCTGCTGATGACAGCCACGGTGAGACAAATAGAGATGAAATAGCAAGGGATATAGAATGGACCCTTGCAGCATCCACATTCATTAATAACGAGTCACTTCCCAGTATTCAGTTCTAAAATTATGTTGAAATGTCAGCTTTGCTGACACAGCTTGGGTGTTGTTGCAAATGATGGGAATCCCAGGAATCCACTTGACATTTTCTAACATATTCCAAGGCCGACACCAGACCAGAAGTGGGTGGCTGTGTTTGTCATAAGGACTAGGAAGACAGAGAACCTATAGAGTAATGCTAATTATGATAAGTGATAAATGAATTGCATGTACAGCATTATTTCCCCTTCCCATTCCTACTAGTGAGAAATGACAAAGTAGAACATCCAAAATCACCCCACTGGTAAACTGTGGTCGGGTTGCATCCTAAAAGTGTCCCCCACAGAGGCACTCAATTGGAAGGGGCTTTTTGATTGTTCAAATAGACACTTCTAATGCGAGTACACAGTGTGTAGATGTGTTTATTACGGAGGTGTAGAATCCTCGACTAATGATCTGACACTCGGAAGATGGGAACCAACCACTAATGACCTTATCAATTCAGCTTGGAGGTGGTTGGTTTTATCTGTCTGAGAAAGATTTTTTCTTTCAAGATCAATGTATGTAACTATGTGTGCGTGTGTATATATGTGTATGTATCAAACAAGGGCTCCATTTTACCACGGCCCCCGAACCTGCAGGGGTATATATGCATCGTTTGTTTTAAGTGATGTCTTTGTGTTTGCACGTCCTTGTGCTATGTCCTGAAAGAGGCCCTAAAGAAGGGGGCCAAAACGCATTGACAATTACATTATAAGGAGTTCCCCAGTCTACAATAATATAAGACACAATGTTTAAATCATCAAGAAACCATTGGGACAGTGATCTGTTGCTACAACCCCGGTTGGCCTGATTTTGGACTGATGTAACTACCATAGGGTGGACTAATTTCTTACAATTATCCAGGGGGCACCTCAAATCTTGAGTATAGAACAAGGACTCACAATGAACTATTGATGATTGGTTGCACAGTAAATGTTTGTGTATGTATAAATGTTCATATATTTGTAATAATTGATTAACTGTATAATACTGGAAATAATGTGATACCTTAAAGTAAAAAAGACAAATTAAGCTGTGTTTATAAACAACACAAGTTCCACAAATGACCAGTGCCACTATTTTGAGCCCACATTGGCGTACATTTGATTGATCCCTATAGAGAACGTCTCTAGCCTTCTTCTTTAAGAAGGGTGGTTGTCATTGTCCCTTGCATTACTCCAGCCAGTCTCTTCAGATGAAATGACAATGCCCTGATTACTTACCTGTAGGATTCATTATGCCAAGTCCTATTCTTCTTCAGAGTACTCATTACCATCCTCCCTCTTTTCAAGGGACCTCCTCTTTTTCTATTTTGGGGGCTGGGTTGGTTGGTTCTTGATAGTTGACAATTGGGGCCTTCAGAGCGGCAAGGTGTTAGGGAAAAAGTGTTTAGGCAACAGACACCAGAAAAGGACATATGTGGACAGCGGCAAATGCTGTCTTCCCAGCAATGGAAATAACAGATTATCTGTATTAGGGTAGGGACTCACCTCTCTGGTGTTAGGGCTGTATACAGGGAAGACTTTGCTTCGTAGTAATGAAGATTATCAGTAAGTCGCCAGGGCACTAAATTTTAATGCGTGTTCGAAACACAACAAGGAATGTATTATATTTAGTTATTTAATGAAGTAAAGCTAGTCTAGGAGCAGAGATGCAGATTTTGGAATTTGGAGACTTGGGCTGTTATCTCTGCCCTTGCATTTAACCAATCATTTCCAGTTTTGCCGTTAATTACCCCATTTCCCTGATCCTAATAATAAAAGACATGTGTGATTGTTTAATGTAAGGAAATGTATTATTTATTTAATTTGCCCTCGAGGTCATCTGTTGAAATCCCCCCCCCCCCCACCAACCCGGCTCTACCGCCCACCGCTCTTACCTATACAAGCCGCTGAGGAATGTAAGTATGTGTCAAGTAATAAAAACATTAACTATATAGAGATTTCATCTTTTCGTGTTATATTATATTATTTTCCTACTGGCCTCACCCACACTCAACACAATATCTGTTTGAGATGCTCCTGCTACAAGAATGGCCTTTGTAAAGTGCTACTGTGTTCTTTGGAGCTATATGAAATAACCTCAACCCACAAAATATGTGATGGTTTAAGAACATCCATTTTTAAACGCATACAAATATTCTATGTTGTGCTCTAAGGTGCGAGAGCTGCATGTGGTCCAAGGACTCGCCAATTCATTAATGAATGATTACAAGAATTTGAATATAGATGTGATCTACAAAGAATTGGAAACAAAAAGGAAAATATTGTGCTTCTCCATTCTAATGTTTGAAACTCTGTAGACTGTGATGGCTTTTATTCAGCGCTGAGCAAAATGCAAAATATTTGAGAAATATACATGATTTTGATCAAATCGTGTAAACTTAGCATGGTTAGTTAAATATGTTTTGCCAGTATCTCCTGGAAAAATTGAACGGAAGGGCATATCTCATGCACAAAAGCCATGCAAGATGCGTTTTGTGTTCAAACATGGGTGAAAATTGCCCCAAAAAATTGTGACAACAAAATTCTGCGAAATGTATTCAGCACGAATTTTGTGTGGTATCAGTAGTATTACAAAAAAAATTCTGGGCCCAATTTTATTTGAGTAATTGAAAATAGAATGCACTGGCAGTGACGTCTTCAGAGGACATTGGTGCGCGGCTGAAAGGAATTAACATGTATGACAACCTAAAGAGGTATGAACCGGAAATGCGGGCAGTTTCAACCTGACAAGATGATTTTTATTAAGTAATTGTCTCTGATTCGACTGTAACCTCAACCGGCACATAGGCCCATTAACCAATGGGAGAGGCAACCACACAAATGAGCCTTGAACATTAGTCAAGATTCCATTGACGGAATTAATTAGGGCTTCGAGAAAAGGCTTTTAATTTCCCACTGGTGCCTTTATACTGCGGTTGTACAAGATGGCCTTCTGGCCTATCATAAGTACTGCAATAAAACTACAGGACCTGCTAATGTACTAAATGAGGTTCTTAAATTAACGGCGCGTGCTGGCTATAGAGAACAATGCCAGGGCTGTCTGCTGGGGATGTGAAGTGAGACCACGTAGTTCCTCCATTCATGACTCCTGATTGGCCCAACGATTTTCTTTATGTCTGTCAGGAGGTTCTGCCACTTGATGTCGTGCTCCAGTTAGGCAGCGAATGGCTGGAATCCCAGGTGACACTCGTTAGAGATTCTCAGTTACATTTTGGGTGAGGACACCTTAAAATTTCGTGTCTCCAAATATGAAAGTAATTCCCCTTTTTTGAGAAGGTTACATACACTTGAATGCTAAAGTGCTGGGGTGGGTAAATGTCTCACGTGACAAAAATGGAAGACAATAGTAAGCTGAGAGGCTATATGGGCACCCCGCCCCCCCTCCCCCTTCCCCTCCCCCTCCCAGCCTCGGTTACTTGTTTTTTTCGTAAATGGGCAGAGGGAGACCTTAAATAAATAGAAACAAAATAGAAAATAGCCCTCCTTGGAAGTTTTTCCCGCCCTGCCTCTAAAATCTGAAGCATCCTAGACAAGGGAAGGGGGAGGAAGGGCCTCTAAATGTAAATATGGGCCATCCAAAGTAAATACCCCTTTCGTATTTTACTAATAATTTTCAGATGCAGCACTGAGAGAAATTAGAAGGACGATACTCCATATAAGAAAGGCTTGTTTTTATTTGTATACAATAAATACTTAAACCCTAAGAACTGAGAGCCACTTGAATTAAGCAGCAATCGTGAATGAAACTATGAGGCAGAATTGTTTAAATTATGGGCTAGAAAAGGGAACATTTATTAACCCTATTTTCGCATAGCCTAGACTGAATGTTTCTGTAATACAGAACAATGGCACACTCAGAAGAAAACAAACATACATGTAGCCACTCATTCAATAAAAGGTGTGCCTCTTTTATTCTGCCGATTCCAGATGTTTTAAAAACATATGCCACTAGAAACCATTTTCGCCACAAAAAAATACAACTCTCAGAAAAGCGAATTAGATATTATATATGATTTTGTAGGAGTCAATGTGTAAGACCTTATAAAAAGAAATGCCGCATGCGCAAACTGTGCTCACAGAATAACCACTGCTTTAAAAACATTGGGCCATATTATCAAGAAAGGGCGATGCATTATCGCCGCTTGTATCGGCAGGAAACTGCCGCTAAAGCGGCGATAATGGGCTTGATAATATGCCCTTGTGAATTCCCATAGAAGTCCAGGTTAACACCAGAACCTGGGCTTCTATGGGAATTCACAAGGTCATATTATCAAGCCCATTATCGACACTTTAGTGGCAGTTTCCTGCCGATAAAAGCAGAGATAATGTATCGCCCTTTCTTGATATTATGGCCCCCTGTCTGTGAGATAATTGCTCCTATGACAACAGTCCATGAGGCAAACATGAATTTATATGAATAGTGAGCCCTTGTGGAGGCAACGCGCCCTTCCTCAATTGAAAATTTGGGGATGTTAACGGAACCTGGGCAACCTTGCTACCTTTTTAAATGCAAGAACACAGCTGAGAAACGCGGAGATGTTAGGTACGCCACACTTGCACGTAAACGTTAGAAGGCTAGGCACCTGACTTGATGGACTGAAGCATGACGTCTGACGGATGCCGTAAGTGGTCTGGTATAGCCTGTCCTCCGGCGTATGTTTTCGGCTCCGCTCTCCTGTGCCTTTCTGGGCATCGCACGCTGGCCCCGTACGACTGTTACTACCGAGGCAACTATGGAATTTGGTTGCACTGGCATGCTGAGCATCCATTTTGGAAGCTAGATGTGGCATTTCTGACAGGAACTTTGGTGGAAGAATTTAGACTGGGGTGTGATCGTGTTGGCAACTAGATCAGTTGTCGTGGAAACCGAGGTGGCATCTGATTTTCGCAGGTGGTAGTCTACACTGGGTTTGCACCTCCTCAGGCCTCTGACACATGTTACTAGTTTCAGTTCTCTATCACCATTAGAACCCCTGTGTTTAAAACTCCCTTTATATACCGTCTTATTAAAGTGAAGGGTACTGCAATGTTTGTGTAATACTGTGCCCGATCACAGGGCAGAAGGTCCGACCATGAATAGTGCAGGTGCATAGTACAAAAACAGTGATCCCTAATATGCCAATAAAGAATATTCGCTAACACATCCAAATGGAATGTAATAATAAAAAGCAAAACAGAGAATGTATTACAGGACAGTGGGTGCTAATGAATAAACCTAGCTTGGTGCTCTCCTAAACACCATGCACACTTGTTATGTTTAGGTTATATCCACTTGATACAGCGCACAAATCAAACCCCAAGGTGTCGCTCGTTTTTACGACAGCTTAGCGGCCCTGCTATAGCCTAAAGCAACCAGGTCTTCAGGAGTTTTTTAAATTTGGCAAATCAGAGCAGAGACAGAGATGAAGCATCTAGAACTACAAATGCAGGGAACATTCAGGAGCACCTTTTTGCAAGATCTAAGTGTTCCTGAAGGACAGTAGTACTGCAGTTTGTCTTTTAGATATCCAGGGTTTCCACCAATGAGAGCCTTGTGGGTGGGACAGCAGATCTTTAAGATGATCCACTTCCTAGTCAGAAGCCAATGTAAAGCTCTTATTGTGGGTACTGATTGGGAGCCAGCTGGGAGAATACTAGCCAGTTGTGCAGTTGTTTTTTGCACCACTTGGAGTTTGACCTATAAGGAGTCATTCGCAGCCATGAGCAGGGCATTGCCATAGTCCAAAAGGCTTATGACTTGGGCCTGGACCAGCGTCTTGTGAAAAAAGTGATCATAGTTCATATCATATTCAAGAACAGCTCAGCCTTTTAATATATGATACAAAATATTTTTAAGGGTCCTCACCACAGCCGACCACATTTCGGTCCCGCCAGAGAGTTAGGATCATCATCAAGTCTCTGAATGGTGGAGCTCGAGGCTAGAGCTGAAATGTGTAGAAAGAAAGAAAAGAGAGGCTAATATGTATGGCTAAATAACCCCATACCTGCCTTGCATATATTCAAATAAGAGGAACTATATGGAAAATAGAAAAAAATGAGAAATTGAGAAAATATGAAAAGCCGGCCAGAAGTGACAAACAATTGACCTAAAGGAAAGAGCAGTGGATACAGTAAACTATGGGAGAAAAGCTCACTAGAAGAGAAAAAAAATCTTTTTTCTGTTATTATCTACAAATTATGCAGCAGGTGATGGATTATGCAACAAATGCGGCAAATCCATAATTATGCGAAATAAGCCGAAGAATCGCATAATTCCAGCGGATCTGTCTGTAGGTGGTGTATCACTTCTCTGATGGTGTGTGGGCTGTCAGCAATTCTTGTAATTTCTGTGTGAGGAGCATACACAAAGACTAAACTCTCCTGGTTCTCAAATTATTTTCCGCTTGGAGGAAGGTATTAGTCATGAATATTTTTTACAGCAGATAAACAGCTGTTACATGACTGCAAGTGTCATATTTATCCAAAGTTGTCTTACAATTAAAAGCCCATTGGTGATGACTTTGCTGACAAGGGTCTAGGAACTATTATTTCTGGCCAGTAAATAAAGACATTCATTCATAAAAGAGGGAAGATCTGAGCCAAAAACTGAATAAAACTTACCATGTCTCTCCCGCTGTCTTCTGAACACGGCTACTCTAACTAAAGGGAAGAGAAACTCTTAACTGTGAGCATATAATTGCTTATTGGCTGCTCTCTAAATATATTGAAAAGACATAAATCAGAGTAATGAGATGCACGGCAGTTAATATTCATAAGGAAATCTTCTGGGAGACTTGTCAACTCGAAAGCAAAACTAAACATTGCAGTAAGCGTCACTTAAGGCCATTTTGTATAGACAAACATTGCCATGTCTTAAAGGCACAGACTATTAAATGACCGTGCAATAAGGGTCAATTTGCATCAGGGAAATTATACATTTTTGGAATCCACTATAAAACAATTAAACAATATTTCTGAATATTAATGTAAAAATCCCGCAGGCTATAAATTGCCATTTCATCTAGAAGACTGCTCTTCTTGACAGTTATCACAGCAATGGTGTAATTGTGGATTACACCTAGAGGAGCGTGTAATTGGGCTTTTTTTTAAATGAAATATACAAAATTTTCACAAAAATGTTGTGAAGTTTGAAAGAGATGACACTCCTTTCATACAAAAGTCACACTAGATACCGGCAGAAACCGAAAATGTCTCTTCGCCATGCCAGGCGTGAGTTTTACAGTTCCAATAAGGCATTTTATACTCTAACCACTTCGGTGGTTTACACATTTTGTGAAACAGTGCGCTCAGGAATTGGAATTTAAAAAATGCAAAATTCGAATCATGTGTTTTATGCACATTTTCTGATATTGCGCCTGCGTAATAAAACTTTGTTCAGACCTTATTACTAACCCGACTCCTAGTATCTCTCAAAGAAACGTGAAAACCATTGAAAATTAATTTTCTGATTCCACACATTTTTAGCCCCAGATTTGCTAAAATTTCGCTCAACTCAATTCAGCAAAGGAGCCTTGCTGTGCTTCCAGTGGCAGCTCGTTCGCTAAGGAGGAGGAGCGTTGCCCTACTGCCTGCAGCACTGCAAAAAAAAGAAAAACAACGCGATATTATTATCATTTTCTTTTTTCGTACTCAGGCAGCTTTGTGGGCGGGGTAGGGAGTGGCTGCCCTGAGCACGGCAGGGGAGGAGGAGTGGTTGACCCACGCCAAGTAAGCATGAATGTTTGGCCAGCCTGCTTAGATCGGCCAAATAATCATGCACACTTTGCATGTTCTCCATCCAGGTAGCATTACAGCGTGGAGAACATGCCCCTGGCTCCCATTCCCTGTTTTAAACCCCCACCCCATTCCTGCTCCACTAATGCCATTGGAAAGCAGCAGCCACTGAGTGCTTCTTTGAGTGAAAGGGAGAGAGCAAAAATGCACCACATTTACTAAATGTAGCACCCTTCTGCTCTCTTCTTGTGATGGTGCACTTGTGGAAGCCTGACACCAAATCACGCTCCCTTTCACCACTAACCAAGGGTGCCTGTTTTGTGGTTGGAATAGTTGCTGTGCAGGAAAGGCTTCCTTCCTGCCCAAAGACTATTTCTATTTGTAGAGGCTTGTCCTCTTTGTGTGCTTGTGCTGCAGAATGCGGCACACATGCAAAGAGGAAGTATGAAAGAGTTATTCCAACCTCGGGTATGCACACCATTTTGCTGCAATCTCAGGTATACAGACTTTTGTAAATCAGGGTTTGTATCAAAATGGACCCATGGGCTGAGCTCACGGAGTTTCACTCTAAAGAATTCAGTGGAGTTACTGAAAAACTCCACCAAAATCCCCGGAGTTCTGCTTGTGGGCGGAGCAGCACTCGGCCACACATTAGAACCTGAATTTAGATGGAGACAACGTCAGTGCGTCTTATACAAAAGTTTAGGAAAGAGCAGTCTTTCCTTGATGGTGGCACCAGCTACTTTAGTTGCAGGAAGTCCTGCCACTGAAAGTGGTAACCTTTATTGACAGCGATGAGAGGCAAGAGGGCGCAGAACTGTCAAAGGTAGGCATGTGCAAGAAATGGCCAAGAGACCGGAGGAGGCAAGGGCACAGTGGCCGCCATGACATGTTAGCACCAAGATGTACAAGCACTGCTAACAGCAGCCCTTAAGAAAAAAATAAAACAAAAGAAGGCATGCAATAGTCAAAGGCAGGTATGCCCACTACAGGTGCAATGAACAAAGGTACAGGGTCTGCCGTAGTGAGTTAGCACCAAGAAGTACAAGCGACAGAAACAGCAGCCTTAGAGAATGATAACACAACACAAGAGAGGGAGACTACAGTCAAAGGCAAGCATGTGCATGAAATGACCAAGAGAAAGAAGGAGACATGGGCATGGTGCCCACCAAGGAGAGGTAGCGCCAAGATGTACACGCACTGGAAACAGCAGCCTTAGAGAATGGCAATGCAACCCAGGAGGGCATGGAACAGTGAAAGGCAGGCATGGGCACTACAGGGATAATAGACAGGAGGAGACAAGGGTACAATGCCCACCGTGGTGAGTTAGTGCTATGAAGTACAAGCACTGCGAACAGAAGCCTTAAAGAATGACGACGCGGGGGGGGCGTGGCCAACCAGGCAGCGAAATGGCCGCTTTGTGAGCGAGCTCCGCCGGCTACAACCATAAATCCTAGCATAATCCTGTTCCATGACCCGAAGGTGCTGCAACCGCATTACGCAAGGGCAGTGGACGTCAGCCGCTACCTCCGAGCCGACTTTGGTGACTGAGGACAGCCGCTGGACACGGGTGTGACCTCCCTTGCATTTGGCGCACTACGCTCCGTCCGCGACCCAGCTTGCATGGTGACGCCGCCGAGCGGCACTGCAAAATTGAAGTCGGGGATTTGAGGGCCGTCCGGAGCCTGCCGGGACTGCTGCGAGGCCCGCGAAGAGACTGTGCCTGCAACGGGCCACACTGCTGGTGAGTCGCGACTCAGCTCTGCTTCACTGGGTGTCTGGAAATCGCCTCCGCGCCACACTACGGGCTGTTGCTAAGCCAGGGGGAGCCTTTGGGAGCGATCCGGCGATGTGACCGCAATTTTGTAGTCAGCTTATCGGTGCATTGCGAGGGGAGGCAGAGACTTGACATAACTCCCGCACTTGAAGGCTCACGGCGCTACGACCTGCTTGCTCCTAGGGGGGCCCCCCAGTTGAAGCCTGCTGATCCTACCAGCCAGGAATACTGCTGCACTAGACACCTGCTGTTAGCGCATCGGCCACGTTCTCTACTGGGGGGTGTGCTCCCTGGGACTGCCGGCTGCATTACACTCATTTCGACAGGGCGAGGCCCTACTGAGGGAGCGGGACCTTCAGTTGAGTGAGGGGACCGCCATACTGCTGCAATTTAGGCCGCGCGGGATCCCGTACTGTCACCAAGCTGTACATATAGCGCCGCCTTTATAGCTGCGACCGACCTGTTACTCGGAGGACCTCGATAGCGGTCACCCACTGCACGCTTGCTGTACGAAAACTGTTACAGTTGGATCTAATTCTACTAGCCGGCTTCATATCCCTGCAGCTGAGACAGGATCCCTTGCACTGCTGATCGTCAGATTCGCCAGTAGAAGAGGAGTCTCTCGGATTGCCGCCATTTTGTAGGCCTGTGACACATGGCTGGGTCCGCGCTGTGAGACGAGCCCCCCGTACCTACCGGAGCTGCGCTAAGGACGCTTGTATATGATCTGTAGGATCCACCGCAGTTGGGTGCACACGGATCCCGAAAAGACCAACCGCCTGCAGTTGCCCTGTTCTTCGCTGTGTGTGCCACCAAAAGACCCACTCAACTGTCCAACTCCTCCCGCGCTGCTCCCTTCTTGACAAAATGGGGAAGAATGACGCAAAACAGCCCAAGATCACGTTCGAGCAAAAACGCCTGGACAAACCGAACTCTACGGACCAGGCTGCGGGTGCTTCGATGTCACAGGGGGCAGGTGCAGACATGGATTTTGGGGCACTGATGATGGAGGTTCGGACGAGCCTCAAGGGTATTGACACCAAACTAGATGCGATGTCCGCACAATTGGAATCAGTCAAGACCAAGGTGGATGCCCACGAAACACGGTTGGACTGCTTGGAAAATCGGCAAACCGAGTGCAGCGAAGTTCAGCAACACACCAAACAGCACATCACCAACATAGAAAAAGAATTGGAATCCCTGCGAGCTAAAATAGATGATTTGGAGGCGCGCTCCAGAAGATCGAACATCCGCATCACTGGAATTCCGGAATCTGACAACACTGGCAAGATGGAGGTGTTTGTGACGAATCTTCTACATGAGCTCTTCGACCCGCATCTCTCTCAAGTGTTCACGGTGGAACGAGCGCATAGATCGCTGGGAAAAGTTCCAGCTTCGGGCACGCCACCTCGTCCCATCCTTGCTAAACTGCTTAATTTCCAGGACAGAGACCTCATACTACGCCTCGCTAGGGAGAAGGGTAAGATTACGCATAAAGGCAATAACATTTCCTTTTACCCTGACTTTACCCCCCTGGTCCAAGCAGCGAGAAAAGAATTCCTGCCAGCCAAGAAAATCCTCTTGCAAGCTAACATCAAATATGCACTTTTGTATCCAGCTAAACTACGGGTCATCCACGAACAAACCCCGCATTTTTTCACGGACGCAAAGTCAGCACTGAAATTTGCGAAACACATTAGTGGCCCAGGAGCGAGGCGAAAGTCACCGAGACTTGAGACTGACTCTGATCACCTTAGTGATAATGATTAAAGCGCTAGCACAGATAACCTACTGAGCTTTCCATTTTAATTCTAAAGTAATGCCTTTCTGTTCTTGGTCATGATCTTCACACTATTGCGCTCCGTGCTGGGCCTAGAAGAGTTGCAAGTAATGCAATTTACTGCCCTGTAAATCTGAAGTTACTGCTGGGTCGAAAGCTTTGTCATTATTTCGCTGTAAAGCCTGGTTGTGACCCTGGTATTTGATAGCCAATTGGGACATGGAACTGTATACCTGTATGTAGCCACCCTGTGTAAACGGGGGTGTACGCCTGGAGCGCCACGCCTCACGGGGTGTCTCCCTTTTGTTTGAGTGTCTAGTTTGGGACACGACCTGGGGATGAATAGTGGGGTTTTGTCACGACCTGATTGGGGGGTTGGTGAGGGTGGAGGGAGGTGGGGGGGTTCGATTGTTTGCTGCATGTTCAAAGTTGTTTTTTTGGGGGAAGCACTCTGATTGCCGTAACAGTAATAGAATTTTTGCACTCCGGATGGGCCACGAGGCTTGATGACAAATGGGCGAATGCCGGACTGTTAATTTATGTTTTGAATGTAAGGCATTATGGGGGATGTTAAGATGTGGACTTGGAACGTCAGGGGGCTGGGGGATTATAAAAAGGCCAGGTTGATGCATGGCATGCTAGCTAGGCATAATGTTGACATATGTTTTTTGCAGGAGACTCATGTAAATTCTACCCCATCGTCCAGGTTGAAGCACTCAAGATGGTCACAGGGATACTCTGCGATTTTTTCGAACTATGCGAGAGGTGTAGCGATACTCATTCGTAGAGGCCTAGACTGGCGTGAACATGATGTTATACTTGATGGAATGGGTAGATATGTTATTGTGCATGGTTCTTTACATGGCAGACCATTAATACTTGCCGCACTTTATGGCCCAAATGTAGACGACCCAGAATTTTTTAGAACAGTATGGGCCAAAATAACGATGTTAGATTGCGCGCATATTGTCTTAGGCGGGGATTTCAATGTTACACTGAATGATGATTTAGACCGAAGAGGGGTGGGCAGGCCTACACACACTAACGCAAGACAGGCCATTCTGGATGTGATGGCGGAAGGGACATTATCTGATGTGTGGAGGGCTAGACATCCAGTGGATACTGTAGGTACATGCATAACCAGCCACCATGCCGCCTGGTCCAGACTAGACTACTGGCTGGTGTCCCCGGTCGTGGCAACGTGGATGATGGACACATCCATACAGGCTAGGTCCCTCTCTGACCATGCCCCCTGCCAACTAGATTTGAGGATACCTGGGGTCCCTGAAAGAGCGTTCACTTGGCGACTGCCCCCCATGCCCTGACAGATACTGTTTTCACAGAGGAAATCCGAGCAGATATTGTACATTATTTTGAAGAAAATGAGGGGTCGACTTCCACGGTAGCTACGGTGTGGGACGCTTTCAAAGCGGTGATCCGCGGGCAATGCATTGCCAGGCAAGCTGGAGTGTTGCGCTCTATACGCACCTCGCTGACCACGCTAGAATCGGAGCTGCGCAACCTAGACCTGGTGTTCTGCCAGGTGCCGTCTCCGGAAACGGCGGGCCAAATAAAGGCAAAATTGATTGCATTTGATGAGGAGGCACAACGTGAGATTGCCTTCCTGGGGAAACATGCTGAGGCCCGTAGATACGGGGAGGGGGACAGGCCGAGCAGGACGCTTGCGAGGGTGATTGCTCCTCGCACTCAACCCAACTACATACACTCCATTAGAAATAGTGCAGGGAGCATGGTGGCGGGGCAGGAAGAGGTGCTGGCGACATTCGCTGCGTTCTACGAATCTCTGTACACCTCCAGACAGCCCACGGTTCCTGAGTCTCTGGAACATTTTTTAGACTCCATCGCTCTTGTCTGGTTCAATGACCTCCACCGCCAGTACATGGACGTCCCCATCACTGTCCAAGATATAGCTCAGGTGATACAAAGCATGCCTGCGAGCAAGGCCCCAGGCCCAGACGGTTTGACCACGGCCTTCTATAAGGCATACTCCGAGGAGCTGGCACCCAAACTGCATGCGGTCTTTGTTGAAGCCCTAGAGTTGGGCTCCCTACCCGAGTCCATGCGAGAAGCTCTAATTATAGCGCTGCCTAAACCAGACAAAGACCAACTGCTCCTAGATTCTTACCGTCCGCTCTCCTTAATTAATGTAGACGCGAAAATATATGCCAAAATCATTGCGGATAGGCTGCAACCCTTACTACCGATGGTGGCACTTCCTGATCAATCTGGCTTTATACCAGGTAGAGCTACATCACATAACCTAAGGACGATCTTCTCTGTCCTTCACTACTTGCATCCCTCTACACAAGCTGCAGTCGCGTTCTTAGACGCTACTAAAGCATTTGATTCACTAGAATGGCCCTTCCTCTTTAGAATCCTTGGACGAATGGGATTTAGTCCTCTCTTCATAAACTTAATTAAAGTGCTGTACGTCGAGCCCAGGGCTAGAGTACAAATTAATGGACTGGTATCGGAGTCGTTTGCAATATCCCGCGGGACCAGACAGGGATGTCCCTTATCCCCGCTATTATTTGCGATCGCGATGGAGCCCCTTGCCGCTAGGATTCGACAACACCATACAGCGAGAGGGATAAGTTTCAGCTCCAGGAGTCTGCTTATATCCCTATACGCAGATGATGTCACGCTGTATGTCCTCAACCCCTCAGAGAACCTGAACCCCCTTCTGAGGGAATTCGTCAGATTTGAGGGCTTGGCTGGGATATCCATAAACTGGTCAAAGTCTGTGGTATTCCCTCTCACAGATACTACGCGGGAGACGCCCTCAGACTACCCATTGCGCTGGGAACTCGAGGCTGTAAAATACCTCGGGATCTGGATAAGCCGGGATTTGCAGGACCTGTGGTCTCTTAATTTTGGGAGAGCAGTGGACTGGCTGGAAGGCAAGGTGGCGATATGGAACAAACTGCCCCTGTCGCTGGTCGCAAGGATAGCACTAGCGAAGATGGTGGTCCTTCCCAAGTTCCTTTACTTATTTGTAAATCTTCCCATACCACTAACGGCGCATTTTCATGCGAGAGTGCGCTCACTGCTTTTAACCCTTGTGTGGGCTGGTGGCCAGGCGAGAACATCTTGGGCACTACTTACACTCCCGCTGCGACAGGGTGGCCTAGGGGCTCCTGACATGAAACTATATTCACTGTGTGCGCAGGCGCAGTTCTTGCACTTCTGGGCGTTCCCCACCCCTTACCAGCCACACGTAGCTGTGGAGATGGCTGCGGCGGCCCCTTTCCCTCTGAATGTAGCGCTATATGGCGCGGTGTCTCGCCCTTCAAAAGACGTGGACACAGTTGAACTACTTAGCTGGACTTGGCGCGAATTACGAAACAGGGCCAAATTGTCATTGCTATATGCGCCAGCGATCCCGCTCCGTGGCAACCCTATGTTACCCTGCTTACAGGAAAGAGTTGGCACAATTAAGATACGAGGGCAGTCGCTGCACACATTTGCGGACCTGTACCCTGGGGGAGTCTTCCGCGACATGGACACGCGCGGGGAGGAGCACCAAGAGTCATTTTCTGACTTGCTCTTATACCACTCGCTGAAGGCGTCCTGTAAAAAGATGTGGCCCCAGTTCCCCGATGAGCCGCCACAGCTTGTGGCCCTCCAGAATCTGCTTTCTACACCCTCCCCCAGAAAACTTGTTTCCCGATTGTACAACTGCATGCAGAATCAGTCACCCATTGTAGTGCCTTCTTCACAGCAGGCCTGGTCTGCGGACCTGGAGGAACCTCTTACAGAGGAACAGTGGGAATTCTGTTGCGGCCAACTTACGATGTTATCGCCCAATTACAGGCTGAGACTAATACATTTCAAGTTTTTGCACAGATATTATCGCACGCCAATATCACTACACCGCATGGGTATTAGGGAGGGCTCTGAGTGTTGGAAATGCGGCTGCGAGAATGCCTCCTTTATACATGTGGCATGGAGTTGCCCTAGACTGGAGCAATACTGGCTGGACATCTTCACTGCCATTAACCAGATACTTAATAGGTCTGATTCACCGACTCCGCTATTGGGGCTACTAGGCTGGGTTCATGACACATTACCCGCACACAGAAAACTGCATGCGATACTACTCCTTTATGCTAAGCGGCAGTTGGCGATGCACTGGGGTAGGCGGGCAACTCCTTCATTTGCTGCATGGATTCGAGATGTGACATACGGAAACACACAACTTGAGAGATACTGGGAGTTGCTGCCCTCCCCCTCCAGACCTAGAGACATATGGGAGCCCTTTGCGCAGTGGACGCGAGAGCGTGCATCCTCTCCAGACTCTACACAATCGCCAAATGGAGCGATATCCGATGATATTGGGTGACCTTGTTTTCCCTACAACTACTCCCCTCTGTGGGGACACGCCCTGGTGGGTGGCTGCATTTTTTGTGGATACACTCAATGTGATGGAGACCTGCGTGTCTGGGGTATGATCTGCAACTCATAAACAGCATGTCTTTTCCCCTCCCCCCCCCTATACAAATGGCCCCCTCCTCTCCCCCCCCTGCGCTTCCATGGTCCCCCTTGCTACTCGGTCTACTGATTATGCCGGTATGTTCGCTACATCCCGTCTCGCCTACAGTCATTAATAATTTCATATGCCTGGCCTGATGCCCGTTCAGTGTACTTATCCTATGCAACGGAGTTTAGTTTAAACCAATGGTTTGTTTGGTCTGTTGGGGTGGGTGGGAGAGGGATGGTGAAAGGAGACTTAGGCAGATGAACGCTCCTTGAATTGTAACATGCTGCTTTCTGTTCTTTGGACGTCCTTATGCTTACATACAAGCTGTATTCATTTTTATTGCTAGCTGTTAGGAATTAACATTGGCAAGTGTGCTTCATTCCGGTTTGTGCATTTGTATTTGACCCCTTAGCACCAAAACCCGTACTTTCCTGACGCTCCCTAAAGGGGATAAGGAGGAGCTGGGCCCTCCCATCATTGCTTGGCTTACTTGCTGTGACCACGCCCCCTTCCCACTTCCTGGTTCCTGTTCGAGTTGTTTTGCTGCCGTCTAGAGCTCTGCTGGGCTCTGTCTTCTAGTCGCCTGATACCTGACTCTCCTGACCCTCTGCTACTCGCTTTTCTGCCCTGTGAGTGTGCGTGTGGTGTCTGGTTGTGAAAGCGGTATTCTTTTCCGCTTCGTTTTCAGTGAACGCGACGCCCTGCTATTCCTCACGCATTTTGCGGGCGTTTTCGGTTCACTCTTTGCTATATACTGGTTTTGCTACCACTGTTACCTCTTTGGTTTGCCCCTTTACTTAAGTGGTTTTTTCCTCTTGAGAGTGAGCGCTCCGCCCTATCCTCCTAGGGGCCGGGTGTCTCACCTCCTGAGTGGGTGCTGCTCCGCTGTATTCGCCCCCTGTGCAGCCGGTCGGTGCCCCTCACTCCTTTTCTGTTTTGTGTTTGTTTTGTATGGTGTTTTGGTGTTACTGCTCCGCTGGCCTGATCCTCTTTAGTCAGCCGGCCAGTTCACCTCGCCTGCCCTTACCATTTACGTTGCGTCAGAGGTGTGTTGAATCCTTCGTGAGTCCTGTTGGACCCCTCCCTGATTGCCTGGACTCATCGTTGACGCTGGCCCGATCTACATTTGGGCCTGGACCACCCCTCCCGGAGACGCCTTATCTACTATTCTGTTACCCCACGTATGAGGAGAGTGGTGGACACTCCTTGGGTAAATTCCCCCATACTTTTAGGATACAGCAGATAGGAGTGTGGTCTACCTTGTTAGCGCATTCCTGCTGCTGTGTCTTGGAGGTGTGGGGATTTGTCTTCGCTCCCGTGGAAGTTGGCCCTTCCCCTAACAGAAAGCCAAGCCCACGAATTTTCCTTCCCCTGAGCGAGGATGAATCCCGACACATCTATGGAGGCGTCAGGCTCTGTCCCACAGACCCTTTCCATGGAAGACTTGATGGCAGCTTTTGTGGCCCTACAGACAGAAGTAGGAAGATTAGGTACAGAAAATCAGAGGCTAGTTGCGGAAGTCCATCAACTGAGAACAGGCACCATCCCTAAAGTCCGCAAAAGTTATATCCAGCCTGCCAAATTTACATTTTCCCCAACAGAACAAGACCCACGAGCTAGCACTGATCCTCAGGCCTCCCCTGTGCAAGTCACGGTAAACACCCCTAACCCTGTGCCCCTAGCCATGCCCGAAAGATTTACAGGGGATAGCTCTAAATACGAAGTTTTCATGAACCAGTGCCAACTCCAGTTCTTGTGCAAAGCCGCGTCCTTTCCGGACGATTCTGCCAAGGTAGCGTTTATCATATCCTATCTAGTCGGGAATGCGGCAGAATGGGCGGTGCCACTGGTACGGAATAACGATCCCCTGTTATATGACCTTGACCTATTCAAAGAAAAAATGAGAAGCCTTTTTGCTAAGCACGCCTACATGCAAGCCAGTGACACTGAGTTACTAAACCTTCGACAAGGGTCGAAGGATTTGCTCTCGTACATAACACAATTTAATCGCCTAGTAGCCGAAACCCACTGGCCTGAAGACAAGCGAACTTCTTTGTTTTACAGGGGGTTGGGTGAAGAACTTAAAGACCTACTCTCCCAGATAGTAGATCCACCAGAGGATTGTGCTTCCTTTATTGACCTGGTTGTTAAATTAGACCATAGATTGCATGAGCGAAAAGGAGAAAGGCCTCGCCCTGTTGGGCCCAAAATGGTTTTCCACAGAACTGAGAAACCCATAACCAGAGACACCCCTGAGCCCATGCAAATTGGGGGAATACGCGGGCCTCTATCCTCGGAGGAGAAAGAGAAAAGAAGGAAGCTCAATCTGTGTCTATACTGTGGCAAGGGAGGGCACTTTGCTCGAGAATGCCCTGTGCGTCCAAAAAACCCAAGACAATCAGTAAGCAGTCTTACTAGTTCGGAAAACTCGAAAGCTTGAGGAACAGAGAGATCGATTCCTTAAGCTCCAAACCTCCACAGATCTCCTCTAAACCCGTCCTAATGGTTAAACATTTCATTGTACCTATTACTCTCACTTATTTAGAAAACAAACCATACACCATGTCAGTTCTCTTAGATTCCGGTGCTACCGGTAATTTTTTTGACATCCACCTAGCCAAACAATTGGGGCTTGCCTTTGTGGCTAAACCTCAGCCTGAAGCCATCTGGGCCGTAGACGGTTCGGAATTATCCTCTGGAATGATTAGTTACCAAACATCTCCACTGACCATTGTGTTCAATAACGGACATTCTGAATCCCTTGTATTTGACCTGATCGATGCTCCCAATTTTGGTGTTATCTTGGGTGTCCCTTGGTTGCAGATCCACAACCCTGCGATTGATTGGGAAAAACGAACGGTTACATTGGGTTCTTCTTTCTGTAGGAAACACTGCTACCAAGAAGCCCAGGAACCAGATTTGCCACTATGTTGTGCAGTACAAGCAGGGGTGGATGCATGCTTACCTGACCAGTATGCCGAATACTCAAACGTATTCAGTGAGCAGGAAGCCACCAAATTGCCTCCACACAGGAGTTATGATTGCAGGATTGACCTGATACCCGGTGCTGACTTACCCTGCAGTCGTATTTATGCCTTGACTCCCTCAGAAAACGACTATCTAAAAAATTATCTGGAGGAAATGCTTGCTAAAGGCTTCATCCGTCCTTCCTCGTCGCCTGTTTCTTCCCCTTTGTTTTTTATTGATAAGAAGGAAGGAGGGCTCAGGGCATGCCTGGATTATAGAGCCCTGAACAAAATCACCATAAAGAACAAGTATCCCCTTCCTCTTATACCTGTCCTTCTAGACCAGATAAAAGGGGCGAAAATCTTCACTAAAATCGATCTCAGGGGTGCCTACCATTTGATCAGGATAAAAACGGGAGACGAGTGGAAAACTGCCTTTCGAACAAAATATGGTCTCTATGAATATTGTGTAATGCCGTTCGGGTTATGCAATGCCCCGGCGGCATTCCAATATTTTATTAACGACATTCTGAGGGAGTACATCGATGTTTTCGTTATAGTTTATATCGATGATATACTTATATTCTCTCAAAACGAAGCAGAACACATAGAGCATGTCCGGAAAATCTTACAGAAGTTGCAGGAGAACCAGTTATATGCCAAACTGGACAAAAGCACCTTTCATACCTCAGAAGTTGATTTCTTGGGTTTCACCATCAAACCTGGTGGCCTTCAGATGGACCCTAAAAAGGTAGAGGCATTGACACTGTGGAAAAGCCCCACTTCAGTTCGAGAAATACAATCCTTTCTAGGATTCGCCAATTTTTATCGGCGCTTTATCGATCGGTTTTCTGACACAGTTTCCCCCATCACAAGACTGTTGAAAAAAGGTGTACCGTTTGTTTGGACATTGGAGGCAGAACAAGCATTTTGTGCCTTAAAAGAGAAGTTCACTTCTGCTCCTATTCTCCGTCACGCAGACAACTCTCAACCTTTTTATGTGGAGGCTGACGCATCACAATATGCTGTAGGAGGGATTCTATCCCAGCGAGACACAAATACAGGTCAAATGCACCCCATAGCTTATTTTTCCAAGACCTTGCTGCCTGCTGAAAGAAACTACACCATAGGGGAGCGTGAACTGTTGGCCATCAAATTGTCCTTCCAAGAATGGCGACATCATTTGTTAGGGTCTCCTCATGTGGTCACCATTTATTCGGATCATAAAAATCTGCAATTTTTCAAATCCGCCAGAGCACTCACGCCCAGACAGATGAGGTGGTTATTGTTTTTTAGTGAATATGATTTTGTAATCACTTACAGGCCCGGCACACAACAAGGGAAAGCAGATGCGTTATCCCGGCTAGGACTAGCTGACCATTCCCACAGAGAACAACCGCTTCCCATCATCCCAGAAAATAAGATCCTTGGGGTGGGAGAGAAAGATCACACACTTCTAGAAGACCTCAAAAGCCTACTACCCACCATCCCATCGGATGAATGGTTACAAAATCCTCTTCACACCATCAAGGAAGGGATTTATTACCATGATAACAAGATGTTTGTTCCTGCTTCACCTTTGAGACAAAAGATCATTGTATGGTGTCATAGTAGTCCTTTGGCCGGCCATACAGGTGGGCGGAAGACTCTTGAGTTATGTCGCCGATGGTTTTGGTGGGAGTCATTGTCTCAAGACGTCTGGGAATATGTACACGCTTGCGCCATATGCGCCCGCCAAAAGGCTTCTCATTGTGCTCCTACAGGGCTGCTAAAGCATATAGCCATACCCCCTGCACCCTGGCATACTATCAGTATGGACTTTATGACTGATTTACCACCATGTCAGGGCTATACCACCATTTACGTAGTAGTAGATCTCTTGTCCAAAATGAGTCATTTCATCCCTCTAAAGAAAGTGCCTTCCTCTAAAGAACTGGTGGCTGTTTTCTTGGACTCTGTGGTGAAACTGCATGGGCTGCCCACAGTTATCATTTCCGACCGTGGTCCCCAATTTGTCTCTAAGTTCTGGAGAGGAATGTGTGAGGTGTTGGGAATTGATCACAGGCTTTCTACCGCTTATCACCCTCAAACAGATGGGCAAACCGAAAGAACCAATCAAACTTTAGAACAGTTTCTGAGGTGTTTGTTAACTACTATTCCTTCTACCTGGGTTCAAGCACTCCCTTTAGCTGAATTTGCTTATAATAATTCCAGTCATGCAGCCACCAAGGTCTCTCCCTTTTACTTTGTTCAAGCCCAACACCCTAGAATGCTCCCCATTGTGTTACCCCCTGACGACACAGTACCCGCTTTAGAGGAACAACATGCCCTCATACAGAGCACATGGGAAGCAGCCAAGACAGAGCTAGAAAAGGCAAAAGAAGCAATGAAAAGACAAGCAGATAAACATCGTAGAACGGAACCAGACTACGTGATAGGAGAAAAGGTGTGGCTGTCCACAAAAAACCTTAGAATGGAAGGGTCAAAAAAGTTCCAACCCCGCTTCATAGGACCCTACCCAATAGAGAAAATCCTTTCTCCTGTTACACTTAAACTCCAGCTTCCCCCCTGTATGAAGATCCATCCTGTGTTCCACAGTTCTTTGATCAAAAAATACATACCTTCCCTTGTCCCTGAAATTCCTCCCCCTCCAGTACAGATAGATGGAGAAACAGAATATGAAGTCAGCAAAATATTGAATTCCAGACGAATCCGAGGCAAACTCCAGTACTTCATTGATTGGGTGGGATATCCCCCGGAAGAAAGGTCTTGGGAACCTGCTGAAAACATACATGCAGTGCGGTTGATCCGACAGTTTCACAGACTGCACCCCACAAAGCCAGGTCCTGTGAATAGATCTTTAAGGAGGGGTACTGTTAGGAATTAACATTGGCAAGTGTGCTTCATTCCGGTTTGTGCATTTGTATTTGACCCCTTAGCACCAAAACCCGTACTTTCCTGACGCTCCCTAAAGGGGATAAGGAGGAGCTGGGCCCTCCCATCATTGCTTGGCTTACTTGCTGTGACCACGCCCCCTTCCCACTTCCTGGTTCCTGTTCGAGTTGTTTTGCTGCCGTCTAGAGCTCTGCTGGGCTCTGTCTTCTAGTCGCCTGATACCTGACTCTCCTGACCCTCTGCTACTCGCTTTTCTGCCCTGTGAGTGTGCGTGTGGTGTCTGGTTGTGAAAGCGGTATTCTTTTCCGCTTCGTTTTCAGTGAACGCGACGCCCTGCTATTCCTCACGCATTTTGCGGGCGTTTTCGGTTCACTCTTTGCTATATACTGGTTTTGCTACCACTGTTACCTCTTTGGTTTGCCCCTTTACTTAAGTGGTTTTTTCCTCTTGAGAGTGAGCGCTCCGCCCTATCCTCCTAGGGGCCGGGTGTCTCACCTCCTGAGTGGGTGCTGCTCCGCTGTATTCGCCCCCTGTGCAGCCGGTCGGTGCCCCTCACTCCTTTTCTGTTTTGTGTTTGTTTTGTATGGTGTTTTGGTGTTACTGCTCCGCTGGCCTGATCCTCTTTAGTCAGCCGGCCAGTTCACCTCGCCTGCCCTTACCATTTACGTTGCGTCAGAGGTGTGTTGAATCCTTCGTGAGTCCTGTTGGACCCCTCCCTGATTGCCTGGACTCATCGTTGACGCTGGCCCGATCTACATTTGGGCCTGGACCACCCCTCCCGGAGACGCCTTATCTACTATTCTGTTACCCCACGTATGAGGAGAGTGGTGGACACTCCTTGGGTAAATTCCCTCATACTTTTAGGATACAGCAGATAGGAGTGTGGTCTACCTTGTTAGCGCATTCCTGCTGCTGTGTCTTGGAGGTGTGGGGATTTGTCTTCGCTCCCGTGGAAGTTGGCCCTTCCCCTAACACTAGCTGCCTGTTGCATGCCTGTCTACCGAATATTGTAGCTGTCTCTGGGTTTTGCTGCGACATATGCCAATTGTCGTTGATTTTGGGTTGCAGCTGCTGTCTACACATTGCCTGCTGTGCACTAACCTTTCATCCTTAATGCTCACTACTTGTTTGATAGCGGCCTGCCTCAGGGTTGTCGGCATGACGCTGTGTACCTGCAATTTGGTCTTAATAAAAAAGTTTAAAAAAAAAAAAAAGAAAAAAAGAATGACGACGCAATCCAAGAGAGTGCGGAAAAATAAGACAATGTGTGAGAAGAGCGTAAGATAGAGGGAGTAATGGGTCAGTTTGCACCAGGGAGAGTAGAGCCAGCATATCCATGGGTGTGCGTGAGGAGTGGTCGGACATCCCTATCAGGTATCAGTGAGACATCCCTAGTTACAGCTCCTAGTGAAGAACTACAAACATTCTTAGGGGTTCACTGATACACCTGGTCCTTTAAACCAACAAAGAAGAAATTGGCATGGAAGTTGTAATATAAAAACAATGCATTTATTAACCTCAGATGAGGGAGACTAGGTCATACGGTACCCTCAGGCCACTGTAGGAGCCAGTCTAAGGAGAACAGAGAACAGGGGCCTTATATATGCATAGATTACATAGTCAGCATAAAACCAAGGGGAGGTCCTGGCACATACAAGCATGCTTATTCACTAATATGGGTATACAAAATTTGCTTGCTGAACAAAGTGGGAGGGGAGACTAAACTGAACACATCAGTAAGAACAGCCTGACAGTTCTATACTAAGAGTAGGTGCATGGCAAGCACTTGAGTAACTAAGATGGCTGCCAAGTACAAAATGGCTTTCAGCTCATGCTAACAGCAATTCCTGCAATCTTTAAACTAGTGGGAGGGAAGGGGACAGTGGGCCCCAGTGAGAGCAGCGCCAGGATAGCCATGGGTGAGCAGGGGGAGTAGTGAGACATCACATATTCCCACATACATACTTTCTTCACACTATGAGTGACCCCACGCACTGCCAAAGACAAAGGGTTAGTCAGCATTGGTGCAAACAAGATGTCATATGGCGAAGGGGCAGTTCTGGTGTGAAACTGGCACGCACAGCCTGCGCTTTCCGTGTACACATTTAGCACCATAAGGGGCTCGCAGTAACATAAAGCTGCAAGCTGGGACAAATGTCTGTCCGCATCCACTGAAGCGGGGAGCCCCCAGCTATATTACTTTGCCATGTTCACTTTCGGTGCCAGCGTCCTCCTCAGTGCCCTCTGACGAGCACTACGAGCCACCATCACTGCCATTCTGAACAAATACCTCAGCCAAGCAAGCCTTGTCCAATTACAGCACATGCTGCTGCATGGCAGCCAACACTAGCCAATCATTACTAAGCCCCACCTGCAACCACCCAGGTCAGATACAGACCTGCGAGCAGCAAGTCCAGACAAATAAAAGACATTTCTTGCATGCTGGCCCATCAATCACGGTTTAGTTTTAATGTAGCACTCCTTGACCAATGACAACCCTTGTGAAACCTAGTCATGACCAATTGAAGCACGCACGGAAAAGATCAGGACAACCACAACAGATATACACACATCCCCAATTAGTTAGATAAACCATTATGACATAACATAAAGTATGGGTAAGTGGCACGTCAGTCAACTCCGTCTCGTGGCGTAGGCAGAGTTTTTGCCGAACTCCTTGCTCTAAGCAGAGCTCAGAAAGCCAAAAACTCTGTGAAAGCCGCCTGGGGACAGGAGTTTACGACCCAGGCCTAATTAAAATATACAGGTGGATGCTCTATCCATGTAACACTTCCCTGATGCAGTGCTGGCATTATTTTTTTTTTTTTACAAACCACACAAGGTCACACTTATTAAGCTTTGTGTGGCCTTGCAAATTTAGGACAAATCTTACATTATGGCTGCGCCAAATAAGTGGCCCACCCAAGACTCAATATGTGTTAAAAAACTGTGCCATACTTTATTGGCATCATTCCAGAAATAAAACAATACCACATGGAGGTCCAAATCATTTTAGGATAAGTTAATTTAAGTATAAAGCATGAAAATTCACACAATACTGATGTCAAACGAGAAAAAGAATAGGGCAATGAAGGCACCGCTCTGTAGCAAATCAAAAATCAATAAAAATAAGTCTGCAGCATCAAAGCATCTCACCCCACAGGGCAGGGGAGGGCAAGGAGGTATGACCCATGATCTGCTTGATGGGGGGCACTCAGAAAATCACAATCACACATCAACCAGCGCTCCCTTACCAATCCATCGCTAATGACCCAGATCAACCACAAAGGATGAGGCACCTACCTCAGTACTCTATTGGCACTGACTACGGGGCGAGGCCTAGCCATCTAAGCTCCACAAGCATTTGACCCACACCATGGGATGTGGGGGTCCCTCCGGGGCTACTAGGGGTCAATTGAGCAAACAACCAATATGCAGTCAGAGACAGCCACCTCACCGGGTGAAGTCAGGGCCAGATCGGCGATCTCAGCATCATCATTTCCTCACAGAAGGTCCACCATGACACCCAAGATCGCTGAGTCCCATTTTGCGTTATCCTCCAGTCTAACCTTGCAGAATTGGCACTCTTCCACTACTGCCCACTCCAGGAAATCACTCCTCCACCGAACCAGTGTCGGTAGGACTGGGCTAGTCCAGCGGATGGCAATGTGCCGTCTGGGCAGCACCAGTCCCAGCTGAGCAAATCTGTACTGCATCTTACGACCCTTCCTAGGGAAATGCAGCAGTCCCAATAGACAGTGTTGTGGTGTTAACTCAGCCTTCACTGTCATCACTCTCTGCACCTCCCACAGTACCTTCTTCCAAAAGGGCCGCACCACCCTGCAGGTCCATGTAACATGGTGAAACTCAGCAGGGGACACTTGAAACTGCAAGCACTCATCAGAGAGCAGTACGCTGGAGCAGGTCCGACAAACAGTAGACCTGAAGCTTGGGAAGGCCCAACCCACTCCTGGCAAGGTCCAATTTTATGACCGCAAGGCCGACCTTACTCCTCCTCCCCACCCACACCAAGGAAACCAACAACCCATCCAGCTGTCACAACAAGATCAGTGGCAGCATGCAAAAATATTTCTGTGTGGTGTAGAGGCACCAGGGCCAGAGAACCATCTTACTCAGTGCCACCCTACCCATAACCAATACAGTAGCGTAGTCCAAAATCGGACAGAGGCCATGCACAACCCTCCCCATATTTAACACATATTGCTGTTGTTGGTCATGTATTATCTCTATCCCCAAGTATGACAACTGCTGAGTTTCCTAGTGTAGGCCCTCCGCAGGGAGGTCAGATGCATCAGTTCCAGCCAAGGATACCAGTGGGAAAGGTACTGTCTTGTGCTGGTTGATATGAAGGCCTGACACACTCCCGAAAGCGGCCATAAGTCACAGGAGGTGGGGTACTGCACATTCCGGATCAGTCACTTACACCAGGGTATCGTTCGGCAAACATTGACACAACATGGATAATAGGGAGGTTGAGAATGCTTGAAAATATTCAACTGGGAGACCACCGGGTCCCGCACACTTCTCACGGGCCATATCCTACAGGGCCTCCTGTAGCTCCTCCAGCTGTATCTCCTTGTCAAGTCCCTCGACTTGCTCCGTTGTGAGCTTAGAGACCCCAACCCTATTCAAGAAATCCCCCACCCCATGTGTTCGGGTGAGCAAAGGGAACGTATACACCCCAGACAGGTGGTTCTCCAACTGCAGATTTATCGTTGCCTGCGCTACCACTGTCCCACAATCCGTCCCGTGTAGGAATAGGATCAGCGGTGGGGGCTTCTTGCGTTTGAGCAGCCAGGTAAGCGTAGTACCTGATCAGTCCCCCTCCTGATGGAGCC